>NC_051163.1:145664452-146322487 GCF_013339745.2 Dermacentor silvarum | reverse complement strand
CGTCGCTCTCTAGACAAGGTGGCACTACCGGGCTATGTCGCCTGAGACTCACTTTTTGTGCAGGTGCTTTTGGGATCCTTTCTCTTATTGCGGCCTGTGGAGTAACGCTCACCAGCGTCACGGGCCTCCGTACAATGAGCCTACAGCGGTGGTTTCTGCAGACGTTTGCGATCATTCAACACGGATCAAGATTACGTATCCTCTGCACGTGGATACACCGCACGGCGCAGCTAGTTCGGCCCGTTAACGTCAACTGGAGATCACATGACAGTCTGGCTGGCACCTACATAGGACCGATTAGGCTCGTCGCTCTCTAGTGCACAAGGCAGGCACTACCGTGGCTATGTCGACTGAGACTCCACTTTTTGCGCAGGTGCTTTTTGGGATCCTTTCTCTTATTGCGGCCTGTGGGAGTAACGCTCACCAGCGTCACGGGCCTCCGTACAATGAGCCTACAGCGGTGGTTTCTGCAGACGTTTGCGATCATTCAACACGGATCAAGATTACGTATCCTCTGCACGTGGATACATCGCACGGCGCAGCTAGTTCGGCAACGTTAACGTCAACTGGAGATCACATCACAGTCTGGCTGGCACCTACACAGGACCGATTAGGCTCGTCGCTCTCTAGTGGACAAGGTGGCAGTACCGTGGCTATGTCGCCTGAGACTCCACTTTTTGGGATCCTTTCTCTTATTGCGGCCCGTGGGAGTAACGCTCACCAGTGTCACGGGCCTCCGTACAATGAGCCTACAGCGGTGGTTTCTGCAGACGTTTGCGATCATTCAACACGGATCAAGATTACGTATCCTCTGCACGTGGATACACCGCACGGCGCAGCTAGTTCGGCCACGTTAACGTCAACTGGAGATCACATGACAGTCTGGCTGGCATTTACCTAGGACCGATTAGGCTCGTCGCTCTCTAGTGGACAAGGTGGCACTACCGTGGCTATGTCGCCTGAGACTCCACTTTTTGTGCAGGTGCTTTTTGGGATCCTTTCTCTTATTGCGGCCTGTGGGAGTAACGCTCACCAGCGTCACGGGCCTCCGTACAATAACCTACAGCGGTGGTTTCTGCAGACGTTTGCGATCATTCAACACGGACCAAGATTACGTATCGTCTGCACGTGGATAGATCGCACGGCGCAGCTAGTTCGGCCACGTTAACGTCAACTGGAGATCACATGATAGTCTGGCTGGCACCTACATAGGACCGATTAGGCTCGTCGCTCTCTAGTGGACAAGGCGGCACTACCGTGGCTATGTCGCCTGAGACTCCGCTTTTGTGGAGGTGCTTTTTGGGATCCTTTCTCTTGTTGCGGCCTGTGGTAGTAACGCTCACCAGCGTCACGGGCCTCCGTACAATGAGCCTACAGCGGTGGTTTCTGCAGACGTTTGCGATCATTCAACACGGATCAAGATTACGTATCCTCTGCACGTGGATACATCGCACGGCGCAGCTAGTTCGGCCACGTTAACGTCAACTGGAGATCACATGACAGTCTGCCTGGCACCTACATAGGACGGATTAGGCTCGTCGCTCTCTAGTGGACAAGGCGGCACTACCGTGGCTATGTCGCCTGAGACTCCGCTTTCTGTGCAGGTGCTTTTTGGGATCCTTTCTTTTATGCGGCCTGTGGGAGTAACACTCACCAGCGTCACGGGCCTGCGTGCAACGAGCCTACAGTTGTGGTTTCTACAAAGTTTGCGATCGTGCAACACGGACCAAGGTGACGTATCCACTGCACGTGGATACATCGCACGGCACAGCTAGTTCGGCCACGTTAACGTCAAGTGGAGACCACATGACAGTCTGGATGGCACCTACCTAGGACCGATTAGGCTCGTCGCTCTCTAGTGCACAAGAATAAAGGGAACCGAGGGGCCCGATTTTTATTAATCATATCATAAGAAGCCAACAAACATTCACACCAAGAACAACATAGTGGAAATAGGGAAAGCGGATGGGAAAACGGTTCCGTAGTAGCTCAATGGTGAGAGCATCGCACGCGTAATGCGAAGACGTGGGTTCGTTCCCCACCTGCGGACAGTTGTTTATTGATCCATTTTCATTTCCATTAATTTATCATTTCTTTAATTCAATTAGTGTCTGCATGTAATTTCCCCTATGTTGTTCTTGGTGTCAATGTTTGTTTGCTTCTAGTGGACAAGGTGGCACTACCGTGGCTATGTCGCCTGAGACTCCGCTTTTTGTGCAGGTGCTTTTTGGGATCCTTTCTCTTGATGCGGCCTGTGGGAGTAACGCTCACCAGCGTCATGGGCCTGTGTACTACGTGCCTAGTGTAGTGGTTTCTGCAGACGTTTGCGATCATTACACATGGATCAAGATTACGTATCCACTGCACGTGGATACATCGTACGGCGCAGCTAGTTCTGGCACGTTGACGACAACTGGAGATCACATGACAGTCTGGCTACCACCTATATAGGAAGGATTTGGCTCGTCGCTCTCTAGTGGACACGGCGGCACTACCGTGGCTATGTCACCTGACACTCCGCTTTTTGTGCAGGTGCTTTTTGGGATCATTTCTCTTATTGCGGCCTGTGGGAGTCACACTCACTAGCGTCAGGGGCCTGCGTACAACGAGCCTACAGTGGTGGTTTCTGCAGACGTTTGCGATCATTCAACATGGATCAAGATTACGTATTCCCTGCACCTGGGTACATCGTACGGCGCAGCTAGTTCGGATACGTTAACTTCAACTGGAGACCACATGACACTCTGCTGGCACCTATATAGGACGGATTCGGCTCGTCGCTCTCTAGTGGACACGGTGGCACTGCCGTGGCTATGTCACCTGACACCCCGCTTTTTGTGCAGGTGTTTTTGGGATCCTTTCTCTTATTGCGGCCTGTGGCAAACACACTCACTAGCGTCACTGGCCTGCGTAGGATGTGCCTACAGCAGTGGTGTCTGCAGACGTTTGCGATCATTCAACGCGGATCAAGATTACATATCCACGGCACGTGGATACCAGCTAAATCGGGCACGTTGACGACAACTGGAGACCACATGGCAGTCTGGCAACCACGTATAAAGGATGGATTTGGCTCGTTGCTCTCCTTTGGACACGGCGGCACCACCGTGCCTGCGTCATCTGACACTATGCCTTTTGTGCAGGTGCTTTTTGGGATCCTTTCTCTTATTGCGGCCTGTACGAGTAACGCTCACCAGCGTCACGGGCCTGCGTACAACGGGCCTACAATGGTGGTTTTTTCCGACGTTTGCGATCATTCAACACGGATCAAGATTACGCATCCCCTGCACCTGGATACATCGTACGGCGCAGCTAGTTCGGACACGTTAACTTCAACTGGAGACCACATGACAGTCTGGCTGGCACCTATATAGGACGGATTTGGCTCGTCGCTCTCTAGTGGACACGCCGGCACTACCGTGGCTATGTCACCTGACACTCCGCTTTTTGTGCAGGTGCTTTTTGGTATCCTTTCTTTTATTGCGGCCTGTGGGAAGCACACTCACTAGCGTCACTGGCCTCCATATGATGTGCCTACAGCAGTGGTGTCTGCAGACGTTTGCGATCATTCAACGCGGATCAAGATTACGTATCCTCTGCACGTGGATACATCGCACGGCGCAGCTAGTTTGGCCACGATAACGTCAACTGGAGACCACATGACAGTCTGGCTGGCACTTACATAGGACCGATTAGGCTCGTCGCTCTCTAGTGCATAAGAATAAAGGGAACCGAGGGGCCCGATTTTTATTAATCATATCATAAGAAGCCAACAAACATTCACACCAAGAACAACATAGTGGAAATAGGGAAAGCGGATGGGAAAACGGTTTCGCGGTAGCTCAATGGTGAGAGCATCGCACGCGTAATGCGAAGACGTGGGTTCGTTCCCCACCTGCGGACAGTTGTTTATTGATCCGTTTTCATTTCCATTAATTTATCATTTCTTTAATTCAATTAGTGTCTGCAAGTAATTTCCGCTATGTTGTTCTTGGTGTCAATGTTTGTTTGCTTCTAGTGGACAAGGTGGCACTACCGTGGCTATGTCGCCTGAGACTCCGCTTTTTGTGCAGGTGATTTTTGGGATCCTTTCTTTTATTGCGGCCTGTGGGAGTAACGCTCACCAGCGTCACGGGCCTGCGTGCAACGAGCCTACAGTGGTGGTTTCTGCAGACGTTTGCGATCATTCAACACGGACCAAGGTGACGTATTCACTGCACGTAGATACATCGCACGGCGCAGCTAGTTCGGCCACGTTAACGTCAACTGGAGACCACATGACAGTCTGGCTGGCACCTACATAGGACCGATTAGGCTCGTCGCTCTCTAGTGCACAAGAAAAAAGGGAACCTAGGGGCCCGATTTTTATTAATTATATCATAAGAAGCCAACAAACATTCACACCAAGAACAACATAGTGGAAATAGGGAAACCGGATGGGAAAACGGTTTCCCGGTAGCTCAATGGTGAGAGCATCGCACGCGTAATGCGAAGACGTGGGTTCGTTCCCCACCTGCGGACAGTTGTTTATTGATCCTTTTTCAATTCCATTAATTTATCATTTCTTTTATTCAATTAGTGCCTGCAAGTAATTTCCGCTATGTTGTTCTTGGTGTCAATGTTTGTTTGCTTCTAGTGGACAAGGTGGCACTACCGTGGCTATGTCGTCTGAGACTCCGCTTTTTGTGCAGGTGCTTTTTGGGATCCTTTCTCTTTTTGCGGCCTGTGGGAGTAACACTCACCAGCGCCATGGGCCTACGTACTACGTGCCTAGTGTAGTGGTTTCTGCAGACGTTTGCGATCATTACACACGGATCAAGATTACGTATCCACTGCACGTGGATACATCGTACGGCGAAGCTAGTTCGGGCACGTTGACGACAACTAAAGACCACATTACTGCCTGGTGGGCACCTACATAGGACCGATTAGGATCGTCGCTCTCTAGTGGACAAGGTGGCACTACCGTGGCTATGTCGCCTGAGACTCCACTTTTTGTGCAGGTGCTTTTTGGGATCCTTTCTCTTATTGCGGCCTGTGGGAGTAACGCTCACCAGCGTCACGGGCCTCCGTACAATAAGCCTACAGCGGTGGTTTCTGCAGACGTTTGCGATCATTCAACACGGATCAAGATCACGTATCCTCTGCACGTGGATACATCGCGCGGCGCAGCTAGTTCGGCCACGTTAACGTCAACTGGAGATCACAAGAGAGTCTGCCTGGCACCTACAAAGGACCGATTAGGCTCGTCGCTCTCTAGTGGACAAGGTGGCACTACCGTGGCTATGTCGCCTGAGACTCCACTTTTTGAGAAGGTGCTTTTTGGGATCCTTTCTCTTATTGCAGCCTGTGGGAGTAACGCTCGCCAGCGTCACGGGCCTCCGTACAATGAGCCTACAGCGGTGGTTTCTGCAGACGTTTGCGATCATTCAACACGGATCAAGATTACGTATCCTCTGCACGTGGATACATCGCACGGCGCAGCTAGTTCGGCCACGTTAACGTCAACTGGAGATCACATGACAGTCTGGCTGGCACCTACACACGACCGATTAGGCTCGTCGCTCTATAGTGGACAAGGTGGCACTACGGTGGCTATGTCGCCTGAGACTCCACTTTTTGGGATCCTTTCTCTTATTGCGGCCCGTGTGAGTAACGCTCACCAGCGTCACGGGCCTCCGTACAATGAGCCTACAGCGGTGGTTTCTGCAGACGTTTGCGATCATTCAACACGGATCAAGATTACGTATCCTCTGCACGTGGATACATCGCACGGCGCAGCTAGTTCGGCCACGATAACGTCAACTGGAGACCACACGACAGTCTGGCTGGCACCTACATAGGACCGATTAGGCTCGTCGCTCTCTAGTGGACAAGGTGGCACTACCGTGGCTATGTCGCCTGAGACACGACTTTTTGTGCAGGTGTTTTTGGGATCCTTTCTCTTATTGCGGCCTGTGGCAAGCACACTCACTAGCGTCACTGGCCTGCGTAGGATGTGCCTACAGCAGTGGTGTCTGCAGACGTTTGCGATCATTCAACGCGGATCAAGATTACATATCCACGGCACGTGGATACCAGCTAAATCGGGCACGTTGACGACAACTGGAGACCACATGGCAGTCTGGCAACCACGTATAAAGGATGGATTTGGCTCGTTGCTCTCCTTTGGACACGGCGGCACCACCGTGCCTACGTCATCTGACACTATGCCTTTTGTGCAGGTGCTTTTTGGGATCCTTTCTCTTATTGCGGCCTGTACGAGTAACGCTCACCAGCGTCACGGGCCTGCGTACAACGGGCCTACAATGGTGGTTTTTTCCGACGTTTGCGATCATTCAACACGGATCAAGATTACGCATCCCCTGCACCTGGATACATCGTACGGCGCAGCTAGTTCGGACACGTTAACTTCAACTGGAGACCACATGACAGTCGGGCTGGCACCTATATAGGACGGATTTGGCTCGTCGCTCTCTAGTGGACACGTCGGCACTACCGTGGCTATGTCACCTGACACTCCGCTTTTTGTGCAGGTGCTTTTTGGGATCCTTTCTCTTATTGCGGCCTGTGGGAAGCACACTCACTAGCGTCACTGGCCTCCATAGGATGTGCCTACAGCAGTGGTGTCTGCAGACGTTTGCGATCATTCAACGCGGATCAAGATTACGTATCCTCTGCACGTGGATACATCGCACGGCGCAGCTAGTTTGGCCACGATAACGTCAACTGGAGACCACATGACAGTCTGGCTGGCCATTACATAGGACCCATTAGGCACGTCGCTCTCTAGTGCATAAGAATAAAGGGAACCGAGGGGCCCGATTTTTATTAATCATATCATAAGAAGCCAACAAACATTCACACCAAGAACAACATAGTGGAAATAGGGAAAGCGGATGGGAAAACGGTTTCGCGGTAGCTCAATGGTGAGAGCATCGCACGCGTAATGCAAAGACGTGGGTTCGTTCCCCACCTGCGGACAGTTGTTTATTGATCCGTTTTCATTTCCATTAATTTATCATTTCTTTAATTCAATTAGTGTCTGCAAGTAATTTCCGCTATGTTGTTCTTGGTGTCAATGTTTGTTTGCTTCTAGTGGACAAGGTGGCACTACCGTGGCTATGTCGCCTGAGACTCCGCTTTTTGTGCAGGTGATTTTTGGGATCCTTTCTTTTATTGCGGCCTGTGGGAGTAACGCTCACCAGCGTCACGGGCCTGCGTGCAACGAGCCTACAGTGGTGGTTTCTGCAGACGTTTGCGATCATTCAACACGGACCAAGGTGACGTATTCACTGCACGTAGATACATCGCACGGCGCAGCTAGTTCGGCCACGTTAACGTCAACTGGAGACCACATTACAGCCTGGCGGGCACCTACATAGGACCGATTAGGATCGTCGCTCTCTAGTGGACAAGGTGGCACTACCGTGGCTATGTCGCCTGAGACTCCACTTTTTGTGCAGGTGCTTTTTGGGATCCTTTCTCTTATTGCGGCCTGAGGGAGTAACGCTCACCAGCGTCACGGGCCTCCGTACTATAAGCCTACAGCGGTGGTTTCTGCAGACGTTTGCGATCATTCAACACGGATCAAGATCACGTATCCTCTGCACGTGGATACATCGCGCGGCGCAGCTAGTTCGGCCACGTTAACGTCAACTGGAGATCACAAGAGAGTCTGCCTGGCACCTACAAAGGACCGATTAGGCTCGTCGCTCTCTAGTGGACAAGGTGGCACTACCGTGGCTATGTCGCCTGAGACTCCACTTTTTGTGGAGGTGCTTTTTGGGATCCTTTCTCTTATTGCAGCCTGTGGGAGTAACGCTCGCCAGCGTCACGGGCCACCGTACAATGAGCCTACAGCGGTGGTTTCTGCAGACGTTTGCGATCATTCAACACGGATCAAGATTACGTATCCTCTGCACGTGGATACATCGCACGGCGCAGCTAGTTCGGCCACGTTAACGTCAACTGGAGATCACATGACAGTCTGGCTGGCACCTACACACGACCGATTAGGCTCGTCGCTCTCTAGTGGACAAGGTGGCACTACGGTGGCTATGTCGCCTGAGACTCCACTTTTTGGGATCCTTTCTCTTATTGCGGCCCGTGTGAGTAACGCTCACCAGCGTCACGGGCCTCCGTACAATGAGCCTACAGCGGTGGTTTCTGCAGACGTTTGCGATCATTCAACACGGATCAAGATTACGTATCCTCTGCACGTGGATACATCGCACGGCGCAGCTAGTTTGGCCACGATAACGTCAACTGGAGACCACATGACAGTCTGGCTGGCACTTACATAGGACCGATTAGGCTCGTCGCTCTCTAGTGCATAAGAATAAAGGGAACCGAGGGGCCCGATTTTTATTAATCATATCATAAGAAGCCAACAAACATTCACACCAAGAACAACATAGTGGAAATAGGGAAAGCGGATGGGAAAACGGTTTCGCGGTAGCTCAATGGTGAGAGCATCGCACGCGTAATGCGAAGACGTGGGTTCGTTCCCCACCTGCGGACAGTTGTTTATTGATCCGTTTTCATTTCCATTAATTTATCATTTCTTTAATTCAATTAGTGTCTGCAAGTAATTTCCGCTATGTTGTTCTTGGTGTCAATGTTTGTTTGCTTCTAGTGGACAAGGTGGCACTACCGTGGCTATGTCGCCTGAGACTCCGCTTTTTGCGCAGGTGATTTTTGGGATCCTTTCTTTTATTGCGGCCTGTGGGAGTAACGCTCACCAGCGTCACGGGCCTGCGTGCAACGAGCCTACAGTGGTGGTTTCTGCAGACGTTTGCGATCATTCAACACGGACCAAGGTGACGTATTCACTGCACGTAGATACATCGCACGGCGCAGCTAGTTCGGCCACGTTAACGTCAACTGGAGACCACATGACAGTCTGGCTGGCACCTACATAGGACCGATTAGGCTCGTCGCTCTCTAGTGCACAAGAAAAAAGGGAACCTAGGGGCCCGATTTTTATTAATTATATCATAAGAAGCCAACAAACATTCACACCAAGAACAACATAGTGGAAATAGGGAAACCGGATGGGAAAACGGTTTCGCGGTAGCTCAATGGTGAGAGCATCGCACGCGTAATGCGAAGACGTGGGTTCGTTCCCCACCTGCGGACAGTTGTTTATTGATCCTTTTTCAATTCCATTAATTTATCATTTCTTTTATTAAATTAGTGCCTGCAAGTAATTTCCGCTATGTTGTTCTTGGTGTCAATGTTTGTTTGCTTCTAGTGGACAAGGTGGCACTACCGTGGCTATGTCGTCTGAGACTCCGCTTTTTGTGCAGGTGCTTTTTGGGATCCTTTCTCTTTTTGCGGCCTGTGGGAGTAACACTCACCAGCGCCATGGGCCTACGTACTACGTGCCTAGTGTAGTGGTTTCTGCAGACGTTTGCGATCATTACACACGGATCAAGATTACGTATCCACTGCACGTGGATACATCGTACGGCGAAGCTAGTTCGGGCACGTTGACGACAACTAAAGACCACATTACTGCCTGGCGGGCACCTACATAGGACCGATTAGGATCGTCGCTCTCTAGTGGACAAGGTGGCACTACCGTGGCTATGTCGCCTGAGACTCCACTTTTTGTGCAGGTGCTTTTTGGGATCCTTTCTCTTATTGCGGCCTGTGGGAGTAACGCTCACCAGCGTCACGGGCCTCCGTACAATAAGCCTACAGCGGTGGTTTCTGCAGACGTTTGCGATCATTCAACACGGATCAAGATCACGTATGCTCTGCACGTGGATACATCGCGCGGCGCAGCTAGTTCGGCCACGTTAACGTCAACTGGAGATCACAAGAGAGTCTGCCTGGCACCTACAAAGGACCGATTAGGCTCGTCGCTCTCTAGTGGACAAGGTGGCACTACCGTGGCTATGTCGCCTGAGACTCCACTTTTTGAGAAGGTGCTTTTTGGGATCCTTTCTCTTATTGCAGCCTGTGGGAGTAACGCTCGCCAGCGTCACGGGCCTCCGTACAATGAGCCTACAGCGGTGGTTTCTGCAGACGTTTGCGATCATTCAACACGGATCAAGATTACGTATCCTCTGCACGTGGATACATCGCACGGCGCAGCTAGTTCGGCCACGTTAACGTCAACTGGAGATCACATGACAGTCTGGCTGGCACCTACACACGACCGATTAGGCTCGTCGCTCTATAGTGGACAAGGTGGCACTACGGTGGCTATGTCGCCTGAGACTCCACTTTTTGGGATCCTTTCTCTTATTGCGGCCCGTGTGAGTAACGCTCACCAGCGTCACGGGCCTCCGTACAATGAGCCTACAGCGGTGGTTTCTGCAGACGTTTGCGATCATTCAACACGGATCAAGATTACGTATCCTCTGCACGTGGATACATCGCACGGCGCAGCTAGTTCGGCCACGATAACGTCAACTGGAGACCACACGACAGTCTGGCTGGCACCTACATAGGACCGATTAGGCTCGTCGCTCTCTAGTGGACAAGGTGGCACTACCGTGGCTATGTCGCCTGAGACACGACTTTTTGTGCAGGTGTTTTTGGGATCCTTTCTCTTATTGCGGCCTGTGGCAAGCACACTCACTAGCGTCACTGGCCTGCGTAGGATGTGCCTACAGCAGTGGTGTCTGCAGACGTTTGCGATCATTCAACGCGGATCAAGATTACATATCCACGGCACGTGGATACCAGCTAAATCGGGCACGTTGACGACAACTGGAGACCACATGGCAGTCTGGCAACCACGTATAAAGGATGGATTTGGCTCGTTGCTCTCCTTTGGACACGGCGGCACCACCGTGCCTACGTCATCTGACACTATGCCTTTTGTGCAGGTGCTTTTTGGGATCCTTTCTCTTATTGCGGCCTGTACGAGTAACGCTCACCAGCGTCACGGGCCTGCGTACAACGGGCCTACAATGGTGGTTTTTTCCGACGTTTGCGATCATTCAACACGGATCAAGATTACGCATCCCCTGCACCTGGATACATCGTACGGCGCAGCTAGTTCGGACACGTTAACTTCAACTGGAGACCACATGACAGTCTGGCTGGCACCTATATAGGACGGATTTGGCTCGTCGCTCTCTAGTGGACACGTCGGCACTACCGTGGCTATGTCACCTGACACTCCGCTTTTTGTGCAGGTGCTTTTTGGGATCCTTTCTCTTATTGCGGCCTGTGGGAAGCACACTCACTAGCGTCACTGGCCTCCATAGGATGTGCCTACAGCAGTGGTGTCTGCAGACGTTTGCGATCATTCAACGCGGATCAAGATTACGTATCCTCTGCACGTGGATACATCGCACGGCGCAGCTAGTTTGGCCACGATAACGTCAACTGGAGACCACATGACAGTCTGGCTGGCCATTACATAGGACCCATTAGGCACGTCGCTCTCTAGTGCATAAGAATAAAGGGAACCGAGGGGCCCGATTTTTATTAATCATATCATAAGAAGCCAACAAACATTCACACCAAGAACAACATAGTGGAAATAGGGAAAGCGGATGGGAAAACGGTTTCGCGGTAGCTCAATGGTGAGAGCATCGCACGCGTAATGCAAAGACGTGGGTTCGTTCCCCACCTGCGGACAGTTGTTTATTGATCCGTTTTCATTTCCATTAATTTATCATTTCTTTAATTCAATTAGTGTCTGCAAGTAATTTCCGCTATGTTGTTCTTGGTGTCAATGTTTGTTTGCTTCTAGTGGACAAGGTGGCACTACCGTGGCTATGTCGCCTGAGACTCCGCTTTTTGTGCAGGTGATTTTTGGGATCCTTTCTTTTATTGCGGCCTGTGGGAGTAACGCTCACCAGCGTCACGGGCCTGCGTGCAACGAGCCTACAGTGGTGGTTTCTGCAGACGTTTGCGATCATTCAACACGGACCAAGGTGACGTATTCACTGCACGTAGATACATCGCACGGCGCAGCTAGTTCGGCCACGTTAACGTCAACTGGAGACCACATTACAGCCTGGCGGGCACCTACATAGGACCGATTAGGATCGTCGCTCTCTAGTGGACAAGGTGGCACTACCGTGGCTATGTCGCCTGAGACTCCACTTTTTGTGCAGGTGCTTTTTGGGATCCTTTCTCTTATTGCGGCCTGTGGGAGTAACGCTCACCAGCGTCACGGGCCTCCGTACTATAAGCCTACAGCGGTGGTTTCTGCAGACGTTTGCGATCATTCAACACGGATTAAGATCACGTATCCTCTGCACGTGGATACATCGCGCGGCGCAGCTAGTTCGGCCACGTTAACGTCAACTGGAGATCACAAGAGAGTCTGCCTGGCACCTACAAAGGACCGATTAGGCTCGTCGCTCTCTAGTGGACAAGGTGGCACTACCGTGGCTATGTCGCCTGAGACTCCACTTTTTGTGGAGGTGCTTTTTGGGATCCTTTCTCTTATTGCAGCCTGTGGGAGTAACGCTCGCCAGCGTCACGGGCCTCCGTACAATGAGCCTACAGCGGTGGTTTCTGCAGACGTTTGCGATCATTCAACACGGATCAAGATTACGTATCCTCTGCACGTGGATACATCGCACGGCGCAGCTAGTTCGGCCACGTTAACGTCAACTTGAGATCACATGACAGTCTGGCTGGCACCTACACACGACCGATTAGGCTCGTCGCTCTCTAGTGGACAAGGTGGCACTACGGTGGCTATGTCGCCTGAGACTCCACTTTTTGGGATCCTTTCTCTTATTGCGGCCCGTGTGAGTAACGCTCACCAGCGTCACGGGCCTCCGTACAATGAGCCTACAGCGGTGGTTTCTGCAGACCTTTGCGATCATTCAACACGGATCAAGATTACGTATCCTCTGCACGTGGATACATCGCACGGCGTAGCTAGTTCGGCCACGATAACGTCAACTGGAGACCACACGACAGTCTGGCTGGCACCTACATAGGACCGATTAGGCTCGTCGCTCTCTAGTGGACAAGGTGGCACTACCGTGGCTATGTCGCCTGAGACACGACTTTTTGTGCAGGTGCTTTTTGGGATCCTTTCTCTTATTGCGGCCCGTGTGAGTAACGCTCACCAGCGTCACAGGCCTCCGTACAATGAGCCTTCAGCAGTGGTTTCTGCAGACGTTTGCGATCATTCAACACCGACCAAGATTACGTATCGTCTGCACGTGGATACATCGCACGGCGCAGCTAGTTCGGCCACGTTAACGTCAACTGGAGATCACATGACAGTCTGGCTGGCACCTACATAGGACCGATTAGGCTCCTCGCTCTCTAGTGGACAAGGTGGCACTACCGTGGCTATGTCACCTGACGCTCCGCTTTTTGTGCAGGTGCTTTTTGGGATCCTTTCTCTTATTGCGGCCTGTGGGAAGCACACTCACTAGCGTCACTGGCCTCCGTAGGATGTGCCTACAGCAGTGGTGTCTGCAGACGTTTGCGATCATTCAACGCGGATCAAGATTACGTATCCTCTGCACGTGGATACATCGCACGGCGCAGCTAGTTCGGCCACGATAACGTCAACTGGAGACCAAACGACAGTCTGGCTGGCACCTACATAGGACTTATTTGGCTCGTCGCTTTCTAGTGGACACGTCGGCACTACCGTGGCTATGTCACTTGACACTCCGCTTTTTGTGCAGGTGCTTTTTGGGATCCTTTCTCTTATTGCGGCCTGTGGGAGTCACACTCACTAGCGTCACGGGCATGCGTACAACGTGCCTAGAGTGGTGGTTTCTGCAGACGTTTGCGATCATTCAACGCGGATCAAGATTACGTATCCTCTGCACGTGGATACATCGCACGGCGCAGCTAGTTCGGCCACGTTAACGTCAACTGGAGATCACATGACAGTCTGGCTGGCACTTACATAGGACCGATTAGGATCGTCGCTCTCTAGTGGACAAGGTGGCACTACTGTGGCTATGTCGCCTGAGACTCCACTTTTTGGGATCCTTTCTCTTATTGCGGCCTGTGGGAAGCACACTCACTAGCGTCACTGGCCTCCATAGGATGTGCCTACAGCAGTGGTGTCTGCAGACGTTTGCGATCATTCAACGCGGATCAAGATTACGTATCCTCTGCACGTGGATACATCGCACGGCGCAGCTAGTTTGGCCACGATAACGTCAACTGGAGACCACATGACAGTCTGGCTGGCACTTACATAGGACCGATTAGGCTCGTCGCTCTCTAGTGCATAAGAATAAAGGGAACCGAGGGGCCCGATTTTTATTAATCATATCATAAGAAGCCAACAAACATTCACACCAAGAACAACATAGTGGAAATAGGGAAAGCGGATGGGAAAACGGTTTCGCGGTAGCTCAATGGTGAGAGCATCGCACGCGTAATGCGAAGACGTGGGTTCGTTCCCCACCTGCGGACAGTTGTTTATTGATCCGTTTTCATTTCCATTAATTTATCATTTCTTTAATTCAATTAGTGTCTGCAAGTAATTTCCGCTATGTTGTTCTTGGTGTCAATGTTTGTTTGCTTCTAGTGGACAAGGTGGCACTACCGTGGCTATGTCGCCTGAGACTCCGCTTTTTGTGCAGGTGCTTTATGGGATCCTTTCTCTTTTTGCGGCCTGTGGGAGTAACGCTCACCAGCGTCATGGGCCTGCGTACTACGTGCCTAGTGTAGTGGTTTCTGCAGACGTTTGCGATCATTACACACGGATCAAGATTACGTATCCTCTACACGTGGATACATCGCACGGCGCAGCTAGTTCGGCCACGTTAACGTCAACTGGAGATCACATGACAGTCTGGCTGGCAGCTACATAGGACCGATTAGGCTCGTCGCTCTCTAGTGCACAAGAAAAAAGGGAACCTAGGGGCCCGATTTTTATTAATCATATCATAAGAAGCCAACAAACATTCACACCAAGAACAACATAGTGGAAATAGGGAAACCGGATGGGAAAACGGTTTCGCTGTAGCTCAATGGTGAGAGCATCGCACGCGTAATGCGAAGACGTGGGTTCGTGCCCCACCTGCGGACAGTTGTTTATTGATCCTTTTTCAATTCCATTAATTTATCATTTCTTTAATTCAATTAGTGCCTGCAAGTAATTTCCGCTATGTTGTTCTTGGTGTCAATGTTTGTTTGCTTCTAGTGGACAAGGTGGCACTACCGTGGCTATGTCGCCTGAGACTCCGCTTTTTGTGCAGGTGCTTTTTGGCATCCTTTCTCTTTTTGCGGCCTGTGGGAGTAACGCTCACCAGCGTCATGGGCCTGCGTACTACGTGCCTAGTGTAGTGGTTTCTGCAGACGTTTGCGATCATTACCCACGGATCAAGATTACGTATCCTCTGCACGTGGATACATCGCACGGCGCAGCTTAGTTCGGCCACGTTAACGTCAACTGGAGATCACATGACAGTCTGGCTGGCACCTACATAGGACCGATTAGGCTCGTCGCTCTCTAGTGGACAAGGTGGCACTACCGTGGCTATGTCGCCTGCGACTCCACTTTTTGTGCAGGTGCTTTTTGGGATCCTTTCTCTTATTGCGGCCTGTGGGAGTAACGCTCACCAGCGTCACGGGCCTCCGTACAATGAGCCTACAGTGGTGGTTTCTGCAGACGTTTGCGATGATTCAACACGGATCAAGATTACGTATCCTCTGCACGTGGATACATCGCACGGCGCAGCTAGTTCGGCCACGTTAACGTCAACTGGAGATCACATGAGAGTCTGGCTGGAACCTACATAGTACCGATTAGGCTCGTCGCTCTCTAGTGTACAAGGTGGTACTACCGTGGCTATGTCGCCAGAGACTCCACTTTTTGTGCAGGTGCTTTTTGGTATCCTTTCTCTTATTGCGGCCTGTGGGAGTAACGCTCACCAGCGTCACGGGCCTCCGTACAATGAGCCTACAGCGGTGGTTTCTGCAGACGTTTGCGATCAGTCAACACAGATCAAGACTACGTATGCTCTCCACGTGGATACATCGCACCGCGCAGCTAGTTCGGCCACGTTAACGTCAACTGGAGATCACATGACCGTCTGGCTGGCACCTACAAAGGACGGATTAGGCTCGTCGCTCTCTTGTGGACATGGTGGCACTACCGTGGCTATGTTGCCTGAGACTCCACTTTTTGTGCAGGTGCTTTTTGGGATCCATTCTCTTATTGCGGCCTGTGGGTGTAACGCTCACCAGCGTCACGGGCCTCCGTACAATGAGCCTACAGCGGTGGTTTCTGCAGACGTTTGCGATCATTCAACACGGATCAAGATTACGTATCCTCTGCACGTGGATACATCGCACGGCGCAGCTAGTTTGGCCACGTTAACGTCAACTGGAGATCACATGACAGTCTGGCTGGCACCTACATAGGACCGATTAGGCTCGTCGCTCTCTAGTGGACACGGCGGCACCACCGTGTCAATGTCACCTGACACTCCGATTTTTGTGCAGTTGCTTTTTGGGATCATTTCTCTTATTGCCGCCTGTAGGAATAACGCTCACCAGCGTCACGGGCCTCCGTAAAATGAGCCTACAGCGGTGGTTTCTGCAGACGTTTGCGATCATTCAACACGGATCAAGATTACGTATCCTCTGCACGTGGATGCATCGCACGGCGCAGCTAGTTCACCCACGTTAACGTCAACTGGAGATCACATGACAGTCTGGCTGGCACCTACATAGGACCGATTAGGCTCGTCGCTCTCTAGTGGACAAGGTGGCACTACCGTGGCTATGTCGCCTGAGACTCCGCTTTTTGTGCAGGTGCTTTTTGGGATCCTTTCTCTTATTGCGGCCTGTGGGAGTCACACTCACTAGCGTCACGGGCCAACGTACAATGAGCCTACAGCGGTGGTTTCTGCAGACGTTTGCGATCATTCAACACGGATCAAGATTACGTATCCTCTGCACGTGGATACATCGCACGGCGCAGCTAGTTCGGCCACGTTAACGTCAACTGGAGATCACATGACAGTCTGGCTGGCACCTACATAGGACCGATTAGGCTCGTCGCTCTCTAGTGGACAAGTTGCACTGCCGTGGCTATGTCGCCGGAGACTCCACTTTTTGTGCAGGTGCTTTTTGGGATCCTTTCTCTTATTGTGGCCTGTGGGAGTAACGGTCACCAGCGTCACGGGCCTCCGTACAATGAGCCTACAGCGGTGGTTTCTGCAGACGTTTGCCATCATTCAACACGGATCAAGGTGATGTATCCACTGCACGTGTATACATCCCATGGCGCAGCTAGTTCGGCCACGTTAACGTCAACTGGAGACCACATGACAGTCTGGCTGGCACCTACATAGCACGGATTAGGCTCTTCGCTCTCTGGTGGACAAGGCGGCACTACCGTGGCTATGTCGCCTGAGACTCCACTTTTTGTGCAGGTGCTTTTTGGTATCCTTTCTGTTAACGCGGCCTGTGGGAGTAACGCTCACCAGCGTCACGGGCCTCCGTACAATGAGCCTACAGCGGTGGTTTCTGCAGACGTTTGCGATCATTCAACACAGATCAAGACTACGTATCCTCTGCACGTGGATACATCGCACGGCGCAGCTAGTTCGGCCACGTTAACGTCAACTGGAGATCACATGACCGTCTGGCTGGCACCTACAAAGGACGGATTAGGCTCGTCGCTCTCTAGTGGACAAGGTGGCACTACCGTGGCTATGTCGCCTGAGACTCCACTTTTTGTGCAGGTGCTTTTTGGGATCCATTCTCTTATTGCGGCCTGTGGGTGTAACGCTCACCAGCGTCACGGGCCTCCGTACAATGAGCCTACAGCGGTGGTTTCTGCAGACGTTTGCGATCATTCAACACGGATCAAGATTACGTATCCTCTGCACGTGGATACATCGCACGGCGCAGCTAGTTCGGCCACGTTAACGTCAACTGGAGATCACATGACAGTCTGGCTGGCACCTACATAGGACCGATTAGGCTCGTCGCTCTCTAGTGGACACGGCGGCACCACCGTGTCAATGTCACCTGACACTCCGATTTTTGCGCAGTTGCTTTTTGGGATCATTTCTCTTATTGCCGCCTGTGGGAATAACGCTTACCTGCGTCACGGGCCTACGTACAATGAGCCTACAGCGGTGATTTCTGCAGACGTTTGCGATCATTCAACACGGATCAAGATTACGTATCCCCTGCACGTGGATACATCGCACGGCGCCGCTAGTTCGGCCACGTTAACGTCAACTGGAGACCACATGACAGTCTGGGTGGCACCTACATAGGACCGATTAGGCTCGTCGCTCTCTAGTGGACAAGGTGGCACTGCCGTGGCTATGTCGCCTGAGACTCCGCTTTTTGTGCAGGTGCTTTTTAGGATCCTTTCTCTTAGTGCGGCCTGTGGGAGTAACGCTAATCAGCGTCACGGGCCTCCGTACAACGAGCCTACAGTGGTGGTTTCTGCAGACGTTTGCGATCATTCAACAGAGATCAAGATTACGTATCCACTGGACGTGGATACATCGCACGGCGCCGCTAGTTCGGCCACGTTAACGCCAACTGAAGATCACATGACAGTCTGGCTACCACCTATATAGGACGGATTTGGCTTGTCGCTCTCTAGTGGACATGGCGGCACTACCGTGTCTCTGTCGCCTGACACTCCGCTTATTGTGCAGGTGCTTTTTGGGATCCTTTCTCTTATTGCGGCCTCTGGGAGTAACGCTCACCACCGTCACGGGCCTGCGTACAAGGTGCCTAGAGTGGTGGTTTCTGCAGAGGTTTGCGATCATTCAACACGGATCAAGGTGACGTATCCACTGCACGTGGATACATCGCACGGCGCAGCTAGTTTGGCCACGTTAACGTCAACTTGAGACCACATGACAGTCTGGCTGACACCTACATAGGACCGATTAGGCTCGTCGCTCTCTAGTGGACAAGGTGGCACTACCGTGGCTATGTCGCCTGAGACTCTACTTTTTGTGCAGGTGCTTTTTGGGATCCATTCTCTTATTGCGGCCTGTGGGTGTAACGCTCACCAGCGTCACGGGCCTCCGTACAATGAGCCTACAGCGGTGGTTTCTGCAAACGTTTGCGATCATTCAACACGGATCAAGATTACGTATCCTCTGCACGTGGATACATCGCACGGCGCAGCTAGTTCGGCCACGTTAACGTCAACTGGAGATCACATGACAGTCTGGCTGGCACCTACATAGGACCGATTAGGCTCGTCGCTCTCTAGTGCACAATGTGGCACTACCGTGGCTATGTCGCCTGAGACTCCACTTTTTGTGCAGGTGCTTTTTGGGATTCTTTCTCTTATTGCGGCCTGTGGGAGTAACGCTCACCAGCGTCACGGGCCTCCGTACAATGAGCCTACAGCGGTGGATTCTGCAGACATTTGCGATCATTCAACACGGATCAAGATTACGTATCCTCTGCACGTGGATACATCGCACGGCGCAGCTAGTTCACCCACGTTAACGTAAACTGGAGATCACATGACAGTCTGGCTGGCACCTACATAGGACCGATTAGGCTCGTCGCTCTCTAGTGGACAAGGTGGCACTACCGTGGCTATGTCGCCTGAGACTCCACTTTTTGTGCAGGTGCTTTTTGGGATCCTTTCTCTTATTTCGGCCTGTGGGAGTAACGCTCACCAGCGTCACGGGCCTCCGTACAATGAGCCTACAGTGGTGGTTTCTGCAGACGTTTGCGATGATTCCACACGGATCAAGATTACGTATCCTCTGCACGTGGATACATCGCACGGCGCAGCTAGTTCGGCCACGTTAACGTCAACTGGAGATCACATGACCGTCTGGCTGGCACCTACAAAGGAAGGATTAGGCTCGTCGCTCTCTAGTGGACAAGGTGGCACTACCGTGGCTATGTCGCCTGAGACTCTACTTTTTGTGCAGGTGCTTTTTGGGATCCATTCTCTTATTGCGGCCTGTGGGTGTAACGCTCACCAGCGTCACGGGCCTCCGTACAATGAGCCTACAGCGGTGGTTTCTGCAAACGTTTGCGATCATTCAACACGGATCAAGATTACGTATCCTCTGCACGTGGATACATCGCACGGCGCAGCTAGTTCGGCCACGTTAACGTCAACTGGAGACCACATGACAGTCTGGGTGGTACCTACATAGGACCGATTAGGCTCGTCGCTCTCTAGTGGACAAGGTGGCACTACCGTGGCTATGTCGCCTGACACTCCACTTATTGTGCAGGTGCTTTTTGGGATCCTTTCTCTTATTGCGGCCTCTGGGAGTAACGCTCACCACCGTCACGGGCCTGCGTACAACGTGCCTAGAGTGGTGGTTTCTGCAGAGGTTTGCGATCATTCAACACGGATCAAGGTGACGTATCCACTGCACGTGGATACATCGCACGGCGCAGCTAGTTTGGCCACGTTAACGTCAACTTGAGACCACATGACAGTCTGGCTGACACCTACATAGGACCGATTAGGCTCGTCGCTCTCTAGTGGACAAGGGGCACTACCGTGGCTATGTCACCTGACACTCCGCTTTTTGTGCAGGTGCTTTTTGGGATCCTTTCTCTTATTGCGGCCTGTGGGAGTCACACTCATTGGCGTCACGGGCCTGCGTACAACGTGCCTAGAGTGGTGCTTTCTGCATACGTTTGCGAAAATTCAACGCGGATCAAGGCGACGTATCCACTGCACGTGGATACATCGCATGGCGCAGCTAGTTCGGCCACGATAACGTCAACTGGAGACCACATGACAGTCTGGCTGGCACCTACATAGGACCGATTAGGCTCGTCGCTCTCTAGTGCACAAGAATAAAGGGAACCGAGGGGCCGATTTTTATTAATCATATCATAAGAAGCCAACAAACATTCACACCAAGAACAACATAGTGGAAATAGGGAAAGCGGATGGGAAAACGGTTTCGCGGTAGCTCAATGGTGAGAGCATCGCACGCGTAATGCGAAGACGTGGGATCGTTCCCCACCTGCGGACAGTTGTTTATTGATCCGTTTTCATTTCCATTAATTTATCATTTCTTTAATTCAATTAGTGTCTGCAAGTAATTTCCGCTATGTTCTTGGTGTCAATGTTTGTTTGCTTCTAGTGGACAAGGTGGCACTACCGTGGCTATGTCGCCTGAGACTCCGATTTTGTGCAGGTGCTTTTTGGGATCCTTTCTCTTATTGCGGCCTGTGGGAGTAACGCTCACCAGCGTCATGGGCCTGCGTACTACGTGCCTAGTGTAGTGGTTTCTGCAGACGTTTGCGATCATTACACACGGATCAAGATTACGTATCCTCTGCACGTGGATACATCGCACGGCGCAGCTACTTCGGCCACGTTAACGTCAACTAGAGATCACATGACAGTCTGGCTGGCACCTACATAGGACCGATTAGGCTCGTCGCTCTCTAGTGGACAAGGTGCACTGCCGTGGCTATGTCGCCTGAGACTCCACTTTTTGTGCAGGTGCTTTTTGGGATCCTTTCTCTTATTGTGGCCTGTGGGAGTAACGCTCACCAGCGTCACGGGCCTCCGTACAATGAGCCTACAGCGGTGGTTTCTGCAGACGTTTGCGATCATTGAACACGAATCAAGGTGATGTATCCACTGCACGTGTATACATCCCATGGCTCAGCTAGTTCGGCCACGTTAACGTCAACTGGAGACCACATGACAGTCTGGCTGGCACCTACATAGCACGGATTAGGCTCTTCGCTCTCTGGTGGACAAGGCGGCACTACCGTGGCTATGTCGCCTGAGAGTCCGCTTTTTTTGCAGGTGCTTTTTGGGATCCTTTCTCTTATTGCGGCCTGTGGGAGTCACACTCACTAGCGTCACGGGCCTGCGTAACGTGACTAGAGTGGTGGTTTCTGCAGACGTTTGCGATCATTCAACGTGGATCAAGGTGACGTATTCACTGCACGTGGATACATCGCATGGCGCAGCTAGTTCGGCCATGTTAACGTCAACTGGAGATCACATGACAGTCTGGCTGGCACCTACATAGGACGGATTAGGCTCGTCGCTCTCTAGTGGACAAGGCGGCACTACCGTGGCTATGTCGCCTGAGACTCCGCTTTTTTTGCAGGTGCTTTTTGGGATCCTTTCTTTTATTGCGGCATGTGGGAGTAACGCTCACCAGCGTCACGGGCCTCCGTACAATGAGCCTACAGCGGTGGTTTCTGCAGACGTTTGCGATCATTCAACACGGATCAAGATTACGTATCCTCTGCACGAGGATACATCGCACGGTTCAGCTAGTTCTGCCACGTTAACGTCAACTGGAGATCACATGACAGTCTGGCTGGCACCTACATAGGACGGATTAGGCTCGTCGCTCTCTAGTGGACAAGGTGGCACTACCGTGTCTATGTCGCCTGAGACTCCACTTTTAGTGCAGGTGCTTTTTGGGATCCTTTCTCTTATTGCGGCCTGTGGGAGTAACGCTCAGCAGCGTCAGGGGCCTCCGAACAATGAGCCTACAGCGGTGGTTTCTGCAGACGTTTGCGATCATTCAACACGGATCAAGATTACGTATCCTCTGCACGTGGATACATCGCACGGCGCAGCTAGTTCGGCCACGTTAACGTCAACTGGAGATCACATGACAGTCTGGCTGGCACCTACATAGGACGGATTAGGCTCGTCGCTCTCTAGTGGACAAGGTGGCACTACCGTGGCTATGTCGCCTGAGACTCCACTTTTTGTGCAGGTGCTTTTTGGGATCCTTTCTCTTATTGCGGCCTGTGGGAGTAACGCTCACCAGTGTCACGGTCCTCCGTACAATGAGCCTACAGCGGTGGTTTCTGCAGACGTTTGCGATCATTGCACACGGATAAAGATTACGTATCCTCTGCACGTGGATACATCGCACGGCGCAGCTAGTTCGGCCACGTTAACGTCAACTGGAGATCACATGACAGTCTGGCTGGCACCTACATAGGACCGATTAGGCTCGTCGCTCTCTAGTAGACACGTCGGCACTACCGTGGCTATGTCACCCGACACTCCGCTTTTTGTGCAGGTGCTTTTTGAGATCCTTTCTCTTATTGCGGCCTGTGGGAGTAACGCTCACCAGCGTCACGTTCCTGCGTACAACGTGCCTAGAGTGGTGGTTTCTGCAGACGTTTGCGATCATTCAACACGGATCAAGGTGACGTATCCACTGCACGTGGATACATCGCACGGCGCAGCTAGTTCGGCCACGTTAACGTCAAGTGGAGACCACATGACAGTCTGGCTGGCACCTACCTAGGACCGATTAGGCTCGTCGCTCTCTAGTGCACAAGAATAAAGGGAACCGAGGGGCCCGATTTTTATTAATCATATCATAAGAAGCCAACAAACATTCACACCAAGAACAACATAGTGGAAATAGGGAAAGCGGATGTGGAAACGGTTCCGCGGTAGCTCAATGGTGAGAGCATCGCACGCGTAATGCGAAGACGTGGGTTCGTTCCCCACCTTCGGACAGTTGTTTATTGATCCGTTTTCATTTCCAATAATTTATCATTTCTTTAATTCAATTAGTGTCTGCAAGTAATTTCCCCTATGTTGTTCTTGGTGTCAATGTTTGTTTGCCTTTAGTGGACAAGGTGGCACTACCGTGGCTATGTCGCCTGAGACTCCGCTTTTTGTGCAGGTGCTTTTTGGGATCCTTTCTCTTATTGCGGCCTGTGGGAGTAACGCTCACCAGCGTCATGGGCCTGCGTACTACCTGCCTAGTGTAGTGGTTTCTGCAGACGTTTGCGATCATTACACACGGATCAAGATTAAGTATCCACTGCACGTGGATACATCGTACGGCGCAGCTAGTTCGGGCACGATAACGTCAACTGGAGACCACATGACAGTCTGGCTGGCACCTACATAGGACCGATTAGGCTCGTCGCTCTCTAGTGGACACGGCGGCACTACCGTGGCTATGTCACCTGACACTCCGCTTTTTGTGCAGGTGCTTTTTGGGATCAATTCTCTTATTGCGGCCTGTGGGAGTCACAATCACTAGCGTCACGGGCCTGCGTACAACGAGCCTACAGTGGTGGTTTCTGCAGACGTTTGCGATCATTCAACACGGATCAAGATTACGTATTCTCTGCACCTGGGTACATCGTACGGCGCAGCTAGTTCGGACACGTTAACTTCAACTGGAGACCACATGACACTCTGGCTGGCACCTATATAGGACGTATTTGGCTCGTCGCTATCTAGTGGACACGGCGGCACTGCCGTGGCTATGTCACCTGACACTCCGCTTTTTGTGCAGGTGCTTTTTGGGATCCTTTCTCTCATTGCGGCCTGTGGGAAGCACACTCACTAGCGTCACTGACCTGCGTAGGATGTGCCTACAGCAGTGGTGTCTGCAGACGTTTGCGATCATTCAACGCGGATAAGATTGCATATCCACGGCACGTGGATACCAGCTAAATCGGGCACGTTGACGACAACTGGAGACCACATGGCAGTCTGGCAACCACGTATAAAGGATGGATTTGGCTCGTCGCTCTCCTTTGGACACGGCGGCACCACCGTGTCTACGTCATCTGACACTATGCCTTTTGAGCAGGTGCTTTTTGTGATCCTTTCTCTAATTGCGGCCTGTGGGAGTAACGCTCACCAGCGTCACGGGCCTGCGTACAACGGGCCTAGAGTGGTGGTTTCTGCAGATGTTTGAGATCATTCAACGCGGATCAAGGTGACGTATCCACTGCACGTGGATACATCGCATGGCGCAGCTAGTTCGGCCACGATAACGTCAACTGGAGACCACATGACAGTCTGGCTGGCACCTACATAGGACCGATTAGGCTCGTCGCTCTCTAGTGGACACGTCGGCACTACCGTGGCTATGTCACCTGACACTCCGCTTTTTGTGCAGGTGCTTTTTGGGATCCTTTCTCTTATTGCGGCCTGTGGGAGTCACACTCATTGGCGTCACGGGCCTGCGTACAACGTGCCTAGAGTGGTGCTTTCTGCATACGTTTGCGATCATTCAACGCGGATCAAGGCGACGTATCCACTGCACGTGGATACATCGCATGGCGCAGCTAGTTCGGCCACGATAACGTCAACTGGAGACCACATGACAGTCTGGCTGGCACCTACATAGGACCGATTAGGCTCGTCGCTTTCTAGTGCACAAGAATAAAGGGAACCGAATGGCCGATTTTTATTAAGCATATCATAAGAAGCCAACAAACATTCACACCAAGAACAACATAGTGGAAATAGGGAAAGCGGATGGGAAAGCGGTTTCGCGGTCGCTCAATGGTGAGAGCATCGCACGCGTAATGCGAAGACATGGGATCGTTCCCCACCTGCGGACAGTTGTTTATTGATCCGTTTTCATTTCCATTAATTTATCATTTCTTTAATTCAATTAGTGTCTGCAAGTAATTTCCGCTATGTTGTTCTTGGCGTCAATGTTTGTTTGCTTCTAGTGGACAAGGTGGCACTACCGTGGCTATGTCGCCTGAGACTCCGATTTTTGTGCAGGTGCTTTTTGGGATCCTTTCTCTTATTGCGGCCTGTGGGAGTAACGCTCACCAGCGTCATGGGCCTGCATACAATGAGCCTACAGCGGTGGTTTCTGCAGACGTTTGCGATCATTACACACAGATCAAGATTACGTATCCTCTGCACGTGGATACATCGCACTGCGCAGCTACTTCGGCCACGTTAACGTCAACTGGAGATCACATGACAGTCTGGCTGGCACCTACATAGGACCGATTAGGCTCGTCGCTCTCTAGTGGACAAGGTGCACTGCCGTGGCTATGTCGCCTGAGACTCCACTTTTTGTGCAGGTGCTTTTTGGGATCCTTTCTCTTATTGTGGCCTGTGGGAGTAACGCTCACCAGCGTCACGGACCTCCGTACAATGAGCCTACAGCGGTGGTTTCTGCAGACGTTTGCGATCATTCAACACGGATCAAGATTACGTATCCTCTGCACGTGGATACATCACACGGCGCAGCTAGTTCGGCCACGTTAACGTCAACTGGAGATCACATGACAGTCTGGCTGGCACCTACATAGGACCGATTAGGCTCGTCGCTCTCTAGTGGACAAGGTGGCACTACCATGGCTATGTCGCCTGAGACTCCACTTTTTGTGCAGGTGCTTTTTGGGATCCTTTCTCTTATTGCGGCCTGTGGGAGTAACGCTCAGGAGCGTCACGGGCCTCCGTACAATGAAACTACAGCGGTGGTTTCTGCAGACGGTTGCGATCATTCAACACGGATCAAGAATACATATCCTCTGCACGTGGATACATAGCACGGCACAGCTAGTTCGGGCTGTTGACGACAACTGGAGACCACATGGCAGTCTGGCAACCACCTATAAAGGACGGATTTGGCTCGTTGCTCTCCTTTGGAGACGGCGGCACCACCGTGTCTACGTCATCTGACACTCTGCCTTTCGTGCACGTGCTTTTTGGGATCCTTTCTCTTATTGCGGCCAGTGGGAGTAACGCTCACCAGCGTCACGCGCCTGCGACAATGTGCCTACAGCAGTGGTGTGTGCACACGTTTGCGATGATTCAACACGCATCAAGATTACATGTCCACGGCACGTGGATACCAGCTAAATCGGGCACGTTGACGACAACTGGAGACCACATGGCAGTCTGGGTACCACCTATAAAGGACTGATTTGGCTCGTTGCTCTCCTTTGGAGACGGCGGCACCACCATGTCTACGTCATCTGACACTCTGCCTCTTGTGCAGGTGCTTTTTGGGATCCTTTCTCTTATTGCCGCCTGTGGGAATAACGCTCACCTGCGTCACGGGCCTCCGTACAATGAGCCTACAGCGGTGGTTTCTGCAGACGTTTGCGATCATTCAACACGGATCAAGATTACGTACCCTCTGCACGTGGATA
Source organism: Dermacentor silvarum (assembly GCF_013339745.2). NCBI lineage: Eukaryota > Metazoa > Arthropoda > Arachnida > Ixodida > Ixodidae > Dermacentor > Dermacentor silvarum. The sequence continues at coordinate 146,295,679 of NC_051163.1, read as the reverse complement.
CATCGCACGGCGCAGCTAGTTCGGCCACGTTAACGTCAACTGGAGATCACATGACAGTCTGGCTGGCACCTACATAAGACTGATTAGGCTCGTCGCTCTCTAGTGGACAAGGTGGCACTACCGTGGCTATGTCGCCTGAGACTCCACTTTTTGTGCAGGTGCTTTTTGGGATCCTTTCTCTAATTGCGGCCTGTGGGAGTAACACTCACCAGCGTCACGGGCCTGCGTACAATGAGCCTACAGTGGTGGTTTCTGCAGACGTTTGCGATCATTCAACACGGATCAAGGTTACGTATCCTCTGCACGTGGATACATCGCACGGCGCATCTAGTTCGGCCACGTTAACGTCAACTGGAGATCACATGACAGTCTGGCTGGCACCTACATAGGACCGATTAGGCTCGTCGATCTCTAGTGGACACGTCGGCACTACCGTGGCTATGTCACCTGACACTCCGCTTTTTGTGCAGGTGCTTTTTGGGATCCTTTCTCTTATTGCGGCCTGTGGGAGTCACACTCACTAGCGTCACGGGCCTGCGTGCAACGTGCCTAGAGTGGTGGTTTCTGCAGACGTTTGCGATCATTCAACACGGATCAAGGTGACGTATCCACTGCACGTGGATACATCGCACGGCGCAGCTAGTTCGGCCACGATAACGTCAACTGGAGATCACATGACTGTCTGCCTGGCACCTACATAGGACGGATTAGGCTCGTCGCTCTCTAGTGGACAAGGTGGCACTACCGTGGCTATGTCACCTGACACTCCGCTTTTTGTGAAGGTTCTTTTTGGAATCCTTTCTCTTATTGCGGCCTGTGGGAGTCACACTCACTAGCGTCACGGGCCTGCGTCAACGATCCTACAGTGGTGGTTTCTGCAGACGTTTGCGATCATTCAACACGGACCAAGGTGACGTATCATCTGCACGTGGATACATCGCACGGAGCAGCTAGTTCGGCCGTCAACTGGAGATCACATGACAGTCTGGCTACCACCTATAAGGACGGATTTGGATCGTCGCTCTCTAGCGAACACGACAGCACTACCGTGGCTATGTCACCTGACACTCCGCTTTTTGTGCAGGTGCTTTTTGGGATCACTTCTCTTATTGCGGCCTGTGGGAGTGACACTCACTAGCGTCACTGGCCTCCGTAGGATGTGCCTACAGCAGTGGTGTCTGCAGACGTTTGCGATCATTCAACACGGATCAAGATTACATATCCCCGGCACGTGGATACCAGCTAAATCGGGCACGTTGACGACAAATGGAGACCACATGGCAGTCTGGCAACCACGTATAAAGAACGGATTTGGCTCGTCGCTCTCCTTTGGACACGACGGCACCACCGTGTCGATGTCATCTGACACTATGCCTTTTGTGCAGGTGCTTTTTGGGATCCTTTCTCTTATTGCGGCCTGTGGGAGTAACGCTCACCAGCGTCACGGGCCTGCGTACAACGAGCCTACAGTGGTGGTTTCTGCAGACGTTTGCGATCATTCAACACGGATCAAAATTACGTATTCCCTGCACCTGGGTACATCGTACGGCGCAGCTAGTTCGGACACGTTAACTTCAACTGGAGACCACATGACAGTCTGGGTGGCACCTATATAGGACGGATTTGGCTCGTCGCTCTCTAGTGGACACGGCGGCACTACCGTGGCTATGTCACCTGACACCCCGCTTTTTGTGCAGGTGCTTTTTGGGATCCTTTCTCTTATTGCGGCCTGTGGGAAGCACACTCACTAGCGTCACTGGCCTCCGTAGGATGTGCCTACAGCAGTGGTGTCTGCAGACGTTTGCGATCATTCAACGCGGATCAAGATTACATATCCACGGCACGTGGATACCAGCTAAATCGGGCACGTTGACGACAACTGGAGACCACATGGCAGTCTGGCAACCACGTATAAAGAACGGATTTGGCTCGTCGCTCTCCTTTGGACACGGCGGCACCACCGTGTCTACGTCGTCTGACATTATGCCTTTTGTGCAGGTGCTTTTTGGGATCCTTTCTCTTATTGCGGCCTGAGGGAGTAACGCTCACCAGCGTCACGGGCCTGCGTACAACGAGCCTACAGTGGTGGTTTCTGCAGACGTTTGCGATCATTCAACACGGATCAAGATTACGTATTCCCTGCACCTGGGTACATCGTACGGCGCAGCTAGTTCGGACACGTTAACTTCAACTGGAGACCACATGACAGTCTGGGGGGCACCAATATAGGACGGATTTGGCTCGTCGCTCTCTAGTGGACACGGCGGCACCACCGTGTCTACGTCATCTGACACTATGCCTTTTGTGCATGTGCTTTTTGGGATCCTTTTTCTTATTGCGGCCTGTGGGAGTAACGCTCACCAGCGTCACGGGCCTGCGTACAACGAGCCTACAGTGGTGGTTTCTGCAGACGTTTGCGATCATTCAACACGGATCAAGATTACGTATCCACTGCACGGGGATACATCGCAAGGCGCAGCTTGTCCGAGCACGTTGACGTCAACTGAAGACCTCATGACAGTCTGGCGGGCACCTATAAAGGACGGATTTGGCTCGTCGCTCTCTTATAATTTCTTTTATTTCGGCCTGTGGGAGTAACGCTCACCAGCGTCACGGGCCTGCGTTCAACGTGCCTAGAGTGGTGGTTTCTGCAGACGTTTGCGATCATTCAACACGGATCAAGGTGACGTATCCACTGCACGTGGATACATCGCACGGCGCAGCTAGTTCGGCCACGATAACGTCAACTGGAGATCACATGACAGTCTCCCTGGCACCTACATAGGACGGATTAGGCTCGTCGCTCTCTAGTGCACAAGAATAAAGGGAACCGAGGGGCCCGATTTTTATTAATCATATCATAAGAAGCCAACAAACATTCACACCAAGGACAACATAGTGGAAATAGGGAAAGCGGATGGGAAAACGGTTCCGCGGTAGCTCAATGGTGAGAGCATCTCACGCGTAATGCGAAGACGTGGGTTCGTTCCCCACCTGCGGACAGTTGTTTTTTGATTCGTTTTCATTTCCATTAATTTATAATTTCTTTAATTCAATTAGTGTCTGCAAGTAATTTCCCCTATGTTGTTCTTGGTGTCAATGTTTACTTCTAGTGGACAAGGTGGCACTACCGTGGCTATGTCGCCTGAGACTCCGCTTTTTGTGCAGGTTCTTTTTGGGATCCTTTCTCTTATTGCTGCCTGTGGGAGTAACGCTCACCAGCGTCATGGGCCTGCTTACTACGTGCCTAGTGTAGTGGTTTCTGCAGACGTTTGCGATCATTACACACGGATCAAGATTACGTATCCACTGCAAGTGGATACATCGTACGGCGCAGCTAGTTCGCCACGTTAACGTCAACTTGAGATCACATGACAGTCTGGCTGGAACCTACATAGGACCGATTAGGCTCGTCGCTCTCTAGTGGACAAGGTGGCACTATCGTGGCTATGTCGCCTGAGACTCCACTTATTGTGCAGGTGCGTTTGGGGATCCTTTCTCTTATTGCGGCCTGTGGGAGTAACGCTCACCAGCGTCACGGGCCTCCGTACAATGAGCCTACAGCGGTGGTTTCTGCAGACGTTTGCGATCATTGAACACGAATCAAGGTGATGTATCCACTGCACGTGTATACATCCCATGGCTCAGCTAGTTCGGCCACGTTAACGTCAACTGGAGACCACATGACAGTCTGGCTGGCACCTACATAGCACGGATTAGGCTCTTCGCTCTCTGGTGGACAAGGCGGCACTACCGTGGCTATGTCGCCTGAGAGTCCGCTTTTTTTGCAGGTGCTTTTTGGGATCCTTTCTCTTATTGCGGCCTGTGGGAGTCACACTCACTAGCGTCACGGGCCTGCGTAACGTGACTAGAGTGGTGGTTTCTGCAGACGTTTGCGATCATTCAACGTGGATCAAGGTGACGTATTCACTGCACGTGGATACATCGCATGGCGCAGCTAGTTCGGCCATGTTAACGTCAACTGGAGATCACATGACAGTCTGGCTGGCACCTACATAGGACGGATTAGGCTCGTCGCTCTCTAGTGGACAAGGCGGCACTACCGTGGCTATGTCGCCTGAGACTCCGCTTTTTTTGCAGGTGCTTTTTGGGATCCTTTCTTTTATTGCGGCATGTGGGAGTAACGCTCACCAGCGTCACGGGCCTCCGTACAATGAGCCTACAGCGGTGGTTTCTGCAGACGTTTGCGATCATTCAACACGGATCAAGATTACGTATCCTCTGCACGAGGATACATCGCACGGTTCAGCTAGTTCTGCCACGTTAACGTCAACTGGAGATCACATGACAGTCTGGCTGGCACCTACATAGGACGGATTAGGCTCGTCGCTCTCTAGTGGACAAGGTGGCACTACCGTGTCTATGTCGCCTGAGACTCCACTTTTAGTGCAGGTGCTTTTTGGGATCCTTTCTCTTATTGCGGCCTGTGGGAGTAACGCTCACCAGCGTCAGGGGCCTCCGAACAATGAGCCTACAGCGGTGGTTTCTGCAGACGTTTGCGATCATTCAACACGGATCAAGATTACGTATCCTCTGCACGTGGATACATCGCACGGCGCAGCTAGTTCGGCCACGTTAACGTCAACTGGAGATCACATGACAGTCTGGCTGGCACCTACATAGGACGGATTAGGCTCGTCGCTCTCTAGTGGACAAGGTGGCACTACCGTGGCTATGTCGCCTGAGACTCCACTTTTTGTGCAGGTGCTTTTTGGGATCCTTTCTCTTATTGCGGCCTGTGGGAGTAACGCTCACCAGTGTCACGGTCCTCCGTACAATGAGCCTACAGCGGTGGTTTCTGCAGACGTTTGCGATCATTGCACACGGATAAAGATTACGTATCCTCTGCACGTGGATACATCGCACGGCGCAGCTAGTTCGGCCACGTTAACGTCAACTGGAGATCACATGACAGTCTGGCTGGCACCTACATAGGACCGATTAGGCTCGTCGCTCTCTAGTAGACACGTCGGCACTACCGTGGCTATGTCACCCGACACTCCGCTTTTTGTGCAGGTGCTTTTTGAGATCCTTTCTCTTATTGCGGCCTGTGGGAGTAACGCTCACCAGCGTCACGTTCCTGCGTACAACGTGCCTAGAGTGGTGGTTTCTGCAGACGTTTGCGATCATTCAACACGGATCAAGGTGACGTATCCACTGCACGTGGATACATCGCACGGCGCAGCTAGTTCGGCCACGTTAACGTCAAGTGGAGACCACATGACAGTCTGGCTGGCACCTACCTAGGACCGATTAGGCTCGTCGCTCTCTAGTGCACAAGAATAAAGGGAACCGAGGGGCCCGATTTTTATTAATCATATCATAAGAAGCCAACAAACATTCACACCAAGAACAACTTAGTGGAAATAGGGAAAGCGGATGTGGAAACGGTTCCGCGGTAGCTCAATGGTGAGAGCATCGCACGCGTAATGCGAAGACGTGGGTTCGTTCCCCACCTTCGGACAGTTGTTTATTGATCCGTTTTCATTTCCAATAATTTATCATTTCTTTAATTCAATTAGTGTCTGCAAGTAATTTCCCCTATGTTGTTCTTGGTGTCAATGTTTGTTTGCCTTTAGTGGACAAGGTGGCACTACCGTGGCTATGTCGCCTGAGACTCCGCTTTTTGTGCAGGTGCTTTTTGGGATCCTTTCTCTTATTGCGGCCTGTGGGAGTAACGCTCACCAGCGTCATGGGCCTGCGTACTACCTGCCTAGTGTAGTGGTTTCTGCAGACGTTTGCGATCATTACACACGGATCAAGATTAAGTATCCACTGCACGTGGATACATCGTACGGCGCAGCTAGTTCGGGCACGATAACGTCAACTGGAGACCACATGACAGTCTGGCTGGCACCTACATAGGACCGATTAGGCTCGTCGCTCTCTAGTGGACACGGCGGCACTACCGTGGCTATGTCACCTGACACTCCGCTTTTTGTGCAGGTGCTTTTTGGGATCAATTCTCTTATTGCGGCCTGTGGGAGTCACAATCACTAGCGTCACGGGCCTGCGTACAACGAGCCTACAGTGGTGGTTTCTGCAGACGTTTGCGATCATTCAACACGGATCAAGATTACGTATTCTCTGCACCTGGGTACATCGTACGGCGCAGCTAGTTCGGACACGTTAACTTCAACTGGAGACCACATGACACTCTGGCTGGCACCTATATAGGACGTATTTGGCTCGTCGCTATCTAGTGGACACGGCGGCACTGCCGTGGATATGTCACCTGACACTCCGCTTTTTGTGCAGGTGCTTTTTGGGATCCTTTCTCTCATTGCGGCCTGTGGGAAGCACACTCACTAGCGTCACTGACCTGCGTAGGATGTGCCTACAGCAGTGGTGTCTGCAGACGTTTGCGATCATTCAACGCGGATAAGATTGCATATCCACGGCACGTGGATACCAGCTAAATCGGGCACGTTGACGACAACTGGAGACCACATGGCAGTCTGGCAACCACGTATAAAGGATGGATTTGGCTCGTCGCTCTCCTTTGGACACGGCGGCACCACCGTGTCTACGTCATCTGACACTATGCCTTTTGAGCAGGTGCTTTTTGTGATCCTTTCTCTAATTGCGGCCTGTGGGAGTAACGCTCACCAGCGTCACGGGCCTGCGTACAACGGGCCTAGAGTGGTGGTTTCTGCAGATGTTTGAGATCATTCAACGCGGATCAAGGTGACGTATCCACTGCACGTGGATACATCGCATGGCGCAGCTAGTTCGGCCACGATAACGTCAACTGGAGACCACATGACAGTCTGGCTGGCACCTACATAGGACCGATTAGGCTCGTCGCTCTCTAGTGGACACGTCGGCACTACCGTGGCTATGTCACCTGACACTCCGCTTTTTGTGCAGGTGCTTTTTGGGATCCTTTCTCTTATTGCGGCCTGTGGGAGTCACACTCATTGGCGTCACGGGCCTGCGTACAACGTGCCTAGAGTGGTGCTTTCTGCATACGTTTGCGATCATTCAACGCGGATCAAGGCGACGTATCCACTGCACGTGGATACATCGCATGGCGCAGCTAGTTCGGCCACGATAACGTCAACTGGAGACCACATGACAGTCTGGCTGGCACCTACATAGGACCGATTAGGCTCGTCGCTTTCTAGTGCACAAGAATAAAGGGAACCGAATGGCCGATTTTTATTAAGCATATCATAAGAAGCCAACAAACATTCACACCAAGAACAACATAGTGGAAATAGGGAAAGCGGATGGGAAAGCGGTTTCGCGGTCGCTCAATGGTGAGAGCATCGCACGCGTAATGCGAAGACATGGGATCGTTCCCCACCTGCGGACAGTTGTTTATTGATCCGTTTTCATTTCCATTAATTTATCATTTCTTTAATTCAATTAGTGTCTGCAAGTAATTTCCGCTATGTTGTTCTTGGCGTCAATGTTTGTTTGCTTCTAGTGGACAAGGTGGCACTACCGTGGCTATGTCGCCTGAGACTCCGATTTTTGTGCAGGTGCTTTTTGGGATCCTTTCTCTTATTGCGGCCTGTGGGAGTAACGCTCACCAGCGTCATGGGCCTGCATACAATGAGCCTACAGCGGTGGTTTCTGCAGACGTTTGCGATCATTACACACAGATCAAGATTACGTATCCTCTGCACGTGGATACATCGCACTGCGCAGCTACTTCGGCCACGTTAACGTCAACTGGAGATCACATGACAGTCTGGCTGGCACCTACATAGGACCGATTAGGCTCGTCGCTCTCTAGTGGACAAGGTGCACTGCCGTGGCTATGTCGCCTGAGACTCCACTTTTTGTGCAGGTGCTTTTTGGGATCCTTTCTCTTATTGTGGCCTGTGGGAGTAACGCTCACCAGCGTCACGGACCTCCGTACAATGAGCCTACAGCGGTGGTTTCTGCAGACGTTTGCGATCATTCAACACGGATCAAGATTACGTATCCTCTGCACGTGGATACATCACACGGCGCAGCTAGTTCGGCCACGTTAACGTCAACTGGAGATCACATGACAGTCTGGCTGGCACCTACATAGGACCGATTAGGCTCGTCGCTCTCTAGTGGACAAGGTGGCACTACCATGGCTATGTCGCCTGAGACTCCACTTTTTGTGCAGGTGCTTTTTGGGATCCTTTCTCTTATTGCAGGCCTGTGGGAGTAACGCTCAGGAGCGTCACGGGCCTCCGTACAATGAAACTACAGCGGTGGTTTCTGCAGACGGTTGCGATCATTCAACACGGATCAAGAATACATATCCTCTGCACGTGGATACATAGCACGGCACAGCTAGTTCGGGCTGTTGACGACAACTGGAGACCACATGGCAGTCTGGCAACCACCTATAAAGGACGGATTTGGCTCGTTGCTCTCCTTTGGAGACGGCGGCACCACCGTGTCTACGTCATCTGACACTCTGCCTTTCGTGCACGTGCTTTTTGGGATCCTTTCTCTTATTGCGGCCAGTGGGAGTAACGCTCACCAGCGTCACGCGCCTGCGACAATGTGCCTACAGCAGTGGTGTGTGCACACGTTTGCGATGATTCAACACGCATCAAGATTACATGTCCACGGCACGTGGATACCAGCTAAATCGGGCACGTTGACGACAACTGGAGACCACATGGCAGTCTGGGTACCACCTATAAAGGACTGATTTGGCTCGTTGCTCTCCTTTGGAGACGGCGGCACCACCATGTCTACGTCATCTGACACTCTGCCTCTTGTGCAGGTGCTTTTTGGGATCCTTTCTCTTATTGCCGCCTGTGGGAATAACGCTCACCTGCGTCACGGGCCTCCGTACAATGAGCCTACAGCGGTGGTTTCTGCAGACGTTTGCGATCATTCAACACGGATCAAGATTACGTACCCTCTGCACGTGGATACATCGCACGGCGCAGCTAGTTCGGCCACGTTAACGTCAACTGGAGATCACATGACAGTCTGGCTGGCACCTACATAAGACTGATTAGGCTCGTCGCTCTCTAGTGGACAAGGTGGCACTACCGTGGCTATGTCGCCTGAGACTCCACTTTTTGTGCAGGTGCTTTTTGGGATCCTTTCTCTAATTGCGGCCTGTGGGAGTAACACTCACCAGCGTCACGGGCCTGCGTACAATGAGCCTACAGTGGTGGTTTCTGCAGACGTTTGCGATCATTCAACACGGATCAAGGTTACGTATCCTCTGCACGTGGATACATCGCACGGCGCATCTAGTTCGGCCACGTTAACGTCAACTGGAGATCACATGACAGTCTGGCTGGCACCTACATAGGACCGATTAGGCTCGTCGATCTCTAGTGGACACGTCGGCACTACCGTGGCTATGTCACCTGACACTCCGCTTTTTGTGCAGGTGCTTTTTGGGATCCTTTCTCTTATTGCGGCCTGTGGGAGTCACACTCACTAGCGTCACGGGCCTGCGTGCAACGTGCCTAGAGTGGTGGTTTCTGCAGACGTTTGCGATCATTCAACACGGATCAAGGTGACGTATCCACTGCACGTGGATACATCGCACGGCGCAGCTAGTTCGGCCACGATAACGTCAACTGGAGATCACATGACTGTCTGCCTGGCACCTACATAGGACGGATTAGGCTCGTCGCTCTCTAGTGGACAAGGTGGCACTACCGTGGCTATGTCACCTGACACTCCGCTTTTTGTGAAGGTTCTTTTTGGAATCCTTTCTCTTATTGCGGCCTGTGGGAGTCACACTCACTAGCGTCACGGGCCTGCGTCAACGATCCTACAGTGGTGGTTTCTGCAGACGTTTGCGATCATTCAACACGGACCAAGGTGACGTATCATCTGCACGTGGATACATCGCACGGAGCAGCTAGTTCGGCCGTCAACTGGAGATCACATGACAGTCTGGCTACCACCTATAAGGACGGATTTGGATCGTCGCTCTCTAGCGAACACGACAGCACTACCGTGGCTATGTCACCTGACACTCCGCTTTTTGTGCAGGTGCTTTTTGGGATCACTTCTCTTATTGCGGCCTGTGGGAGTGACACTCACTAGCGTCACTGGCCTCCGTAGGATGTGCCTACAGCAGTGGTGTCTGCAGACGTTTGCGATCATTCAACACGGATCAAGATTACATATCCCCGGCACGTGGATACCAGCTAAATCGGGCACGTTGACGACAAATGGAGACCACATGGCAGTCTGGCAACCACGTATAAAGAACGGATTTGGCTCGTCGCTCTCCTTTGGACACGACGGCACCACCGTGTCGATGTCATCTGACACTATGCCTTTTGTGCAGGTGCTTTTTGGGATCCTTTCTCTTATTGCGGCCTGTGGGAGTAACGCTCACCAGCGTCACGGGCCTGCGTACAACGAGCCTACAGTGGTGGTTTCTGCAGACGTTTGCGATCATTCAACACGGATCAAAATTACGTATTCCCTGCACCTGGGTACATCGTACGGCGCAGCTAGTTCGGACACGTTAACTTCAACTGGAGACCACATGACAGTCTGGGTGGCACCTATATAGGACGGATTTGGCTCGTCGCTCTCTAGTGGACACGGCGGCACTACCGTGGCTATGTCACCTGACACCCCGCCTTTTGTGCAGGTGCTTTTTGGGATCCTTTCTCTTATTGCGGCCTGTGGGAAGCACACTCACTAGCGTCACTGGCCTCCGTAGGATGTGCCTACAGCAGTGGTGTCTGCAGACGTTTGCGATCATTCAACGCGGATCAAGATTACATATCCACGGCACGTGGATACCAGCTAAATCGGGCACGTTGACGACAACTGGAGACCACATGGCAGTCTGGCAACCACGTATAAAGAACGGATTTGGCTCGTCGCTCTCCTTTGGACACGGCGGCACCACCGTGTCTACGTCGTCTGACATTATGCCTTTTGTGCAGGTGCTTTTTGGGATCCTTTCTCTTATTGCGGCCTGAGGGAGTAACGCTCACCAGCGTCACGGGCCTGCGTACAACGAGCCTACAGTGGTGGTTTCTGCAGACGTTTGCGATCATTCAACACGGATCAAGATTACGTATCCACTGCACGGGGATACATCGCAAGGCGCAGCTTGTCCGAGCACGTTGACGTCAACTGAAGACCTCATGACAGTCTGGCGGGCACCTATAAAGGACGGATTTGGCTCGTCGCTCTCTTATAATTTCTTTTATTTCGGCCTGTGGGAGTAACGCTCACCAGCGTCACGGGCCTGCGTTCAACGTGCCTAGAGTGGTGGTTTCTGCAGACGTTTGCGATCATTCAACACGGATCAAGGTGACGTATCCACTGCACGTGGATACATCGCACGGCGCAGCTAGTTCGGCCACGATAACGTCAACTGGAGATCACATGACAGTCTCCCTGGCACCTACATAGGACGGATTAGGCTCGTCGCTCTCTAGTGCACAAGAATAAAGGGAACCGAGGGGCCCGATTTTTATTAATCATATCATAAGAAGCCAACAAACATTCACACCAAGGACAACATAGTGGAAATAGGGAAAGCGGATGGGAAAACGGTTCCGCGGTAGCTCAATGGTGAGAGCATCTCACGCGTAATGCGAAGACGTGGGTTCGTTCCCCACCTGCGGACAGTTGTTTTTTGATTCGTTTTCATTTCCATTAATTTATAATTTCTTTAATTCAATTAGTGTCTGCAAGTAATTTCCCCTATGTTGTTCTTGGTGTCAATGTTTACTTCTAGTGGACAAGGTGGCACTACCGTGGCTATGTCGCCTGAGACTCCGCTTTTTGTGCAGGTTCTTTTTGGGATCCTTTCTCTTATTGCTGCCTGTGGGAGTAACGCTCACCAGCGTCATGGGCCTGCTTACTACGTGCCTAGTGTAGTGGTTTCTGCAGACGTTTGCGATCATTACACACGGATCAAGATTACGTATCCACTGCAAGTGGATACATCGTACGGCGCAGCTAGTTCGCCACGTTAACGTCAACTTGAGATCACATGACAGTCTGGCTGGAACCTACATAGGACCGATTAGGCTCGTCGCTCTCTAGTGGACAAGGTGGCACTATCGTGGCTATGTCGCCTGAGACTCCACTTATTGTGCAGGTGCGTTTGGGGATCCTTTCTCTTATTGCGGCCTGTGGGAGTAACGCTCACTAGCGTCACGGGCCTCCGTACAATGAGCCTACACCGGTGGTTTCTGCAGACGTTTGCGATCATTGAACACGTATCAAGATTACGTATCCTCTGCACGTGGATACATCGCACGGCGCAGCTAGTTCGTCCACGTTAACGTCAACTGGAGATCACATGACAGTCTGGCTGGCACCTACATAGGACCGATTAGGCTCGTCGATCTCTAGTGGACACGTCGGCACTACCGTGGCTATGTCACCTGACACTCCGCTTTTTGTGCAGGTGCTTTTTGGGATCCTTTCTCTTATTGCGGCCTGTGGGAGTCACACTCACTAGCGTCACGGGCCTGCGTGCAACGTGCCTAGAGTGGTGGTTTCTGCAGACGTTTGCGATCATTCAACACGGATCAAGGTGACGTATCCACTGCACGTGGATACATCGCACGGCGCAGCTAGTTCGGCCACGATAACGTCAACTGGAGATCACATGACTGTCTGCCTGGCACCTACATAGGACGGATTAGGCTCGTCGCTCTCTAGTGGACAAGGTGGCACTACCGTGGCTATGTCACCTGACACTCTGCTTTTTGTGAAGGTTCTTTTTGGAATCCTTTCTCTTATTGCGGCCTGTGGGAGTCACACTCACTAGCGTCACGGGCCTGCGTGCAACGATCCTACAGTGGTGGTTTCTGCAGACGTTTGCGATCATTCAACACGGACCAAGGTGACGTATCATCTGCACGTGGATACATCGCACGGCGCAGCTAGTTCGGCCGTCAACTGGAGATCACATGACAGTCTGGCTACCACCTATAAGGACGGATTTGGATCGTCGCTCTCTAGCGAACACGACAGCACTACCGTGGCTATGTCACCTGACACTCCGCTTTTTGTGCAGGTGCTTTTTGGGATCACTTCTCTTATTGCGGCCTGTGGGAGTGACACTCACTAGCGTCACTGGCCTCCGTAGGATGTGCCTACAGCAGTGGTGTCTGCAGACGTTTGCGATCATTCAACACGGATCAAGATTACATATCCCCGGCACGTGGATACCAGCTAAATCGGGCACGTTGACGACAAATGGAGACCACATGGCAGTCTGGCAACCACGTATAAAGAACGGATTTGGCTCGTCGCTCTCCTTTGGACACGACGGCACCACCGTGTCGATGTCATCTGACACTATGCCTTTTGTGCAGGTGCTTTTTGGGATCCTTTCTCTTATTGCGGCCTGTGGGAGTAACGCTCACCAGCGTCACGGGCCTGCGTACAACGAGCCTACAGTGGTGGTTTCTGCAGACGTTTGCGATCATTTAACACGGATCAAAATTACGTATTCCCTGCACCTGGGTACATCGTACGGCGCAGCTAGTTCGGACACGTTAACTTCAACTGGAGACCACATGACAGTCTGGGTGGCACCTATATAGGACGGATTTGGCTCGTCGCTCTCTAGTGGACACGGCGGCACTACCGTGGCTATGTCACCTGACACCCCACTTTTTGTGCAGGTGCTTTTTGGGATCCTTTCTCTTATTGCGGCCTGTGGGAAGCACACTCACTAGCGTCACTGGCCTCCGTAGGATGTGCCTACAGCAGTGGTGTCTGCAGACGTTTGCGATCATTCAACGCGGATCAAGATTACATATCCACGGCACGTGGATACCAGCTAAATCGGGCACGTTGACGACAACTGGAGACCACATGGCAGTCTGGCAACCACGTATAAAGAACGGATTTGGCTCGTCGCTCTCCTTTGGACACGGCGGCACCACCGTGTCTACGTCGTCTGACATTATGCCTTTTGTGCAGGTGCTTTTTGGGATCCTTTCTCTTATTGCGGCCTGAGGGAGTAACGCTCACCAGCGTCACGGGCCTGCGTACAACGAGCCTACAGTGGTGGTTTCTGCAGACGTTTGCGATCATTCAACACGGATCAAGATTACGTATTCCCTGCACCTGGGTACATCGTACGGCGCAGCTAGTTCGGACACGTTAACTTCAACTGGAGACCACATGACAGTCTGGGTGGCACCAATATAGGACGGATTTGGCTCGTCGCTCTCTAGTGGACACGGCGGCACCACCGTGTCTACGTCATCTGACACTATGCCTTTTGTGCAGGTGCTTTTTGGGATTCTTTTTCTTATTGCGGCCTGTGGGAGTAACGCTCACCAGCGTCACGGGCCTGCGTACAACGAGCCTACAGTGGTGGTTTCTGCAGACGTTTGCGATCATTCAACACGGATCAAGATTACGTATCCACTGCACGGGGATACATCGCAAGGCGCAGCTTGTCCGAGCACGTTGACGTCAACTGAAGACCTCATGACAGTCTGGCGGGCACCTATAAAGGACGGATTTGGCTCGTCGCTCTCTTATAATTTCTTTTATTTCGGCCTGTGGGAGTAACGCTCACCAGCGTCACGGGCCTGCGTTCAACGTGCCTAGAGTGGTGGTTTCTGCAGACGTTTGCGATCATTCAACACGGATCAAGGTGACGTATCCACTGCACGTGGATACATCGCACGGCGCAGCTAGTTCGGCCACGATAACGTCAACTGGAGATCACATGACAGTCTCCCTGGCACCTACATAGGACGGATTAGGCTCGTCGCTCTCTAGTGCACAAGAATAAAGGGAACCGAGGGGCCCGATTTTTATTAATCATATCATAAGAAGCCAACAAACATTCACACCAAGGACAACATAGTGGAAATAGGGAAAGCGGATGGGAAAACGGTTCCGCGGTAGCTCAATGGTGAGAGCATCTCACGCGTAATGCGAAGACGTGGGTTCGTTCCCCACCTGCGGACAGTTGTTTTTTGATCCGTTTTCATTTCCATTAATTTATAATTTCTTTAATTCAATTAGTGTCTGCAAGTAATTTCCCCTATGTTGTTCTTGGTGTCAATGTTTACTTCTAGTGGACAAGGTGGCACTACCGTGGCTATGTCGCCTGAGACTCCGCTTTTTGTGCAGGTTCTTTTTGGGATCCTTTCTCTTATTGCTGCCTGTGGGAGTAACGCTCACCAGCGTCATGGGCCTGCTTACTACGTGCCTAGTGTAGTGGTTTCTGCAGACGTTTGCGATCATTACACACGGATCAAGATTACGTATCCACTGCAAGTGGATACATCGTACGGCGCAGCTAGTTCGCCACGTTAACGTCAACTTGAGATCACATGACAGTCTGGCTGGAACCTACATAGGACCGATTAGGCTCGTCGCTCTCTAGTGGACAAGGTGGCACTATCGTGGCTATGTCGCCTGAGACTCCACTTATTGTGCAGGTGCGTTTGGGGATCCTTTCTCTTATTGCGGCCTGTGGGAGTAACGCTCACTAGCGTCACGGGCCTCCGTACAATGAGCCTACACCGGTGGTTTCTGCAGACGTTTGCGATCATTGAACACGTATCAAGATTACGTATCCTCTGCACGTGGATACATCGCACGGCGCAGCTAGTTCGTCCACGTTAACGTCAACTGGAGATCACATGACAGTCTGGCTGGCACCTACATAGGACCGATTAGGCTCGTCGATCTCTAGTGGACACGTCGGCACTACCGTGGCTATGTCACCTGACACTCCGCTTTTTGTGCAGGTGCTTTTTGGGATCCTTTCTCTTATTGCGGCCTGTGGGAGTCACACTCACTAGCGTCACGGGCCTGCGTGCAACGTGCCTAGAGTGGTGGTTTCTGCAGACGTTTGCGATCATTCAACACGGATCAAGGTGACGTATCCACTGCACGTGGATACATCGCACGGCGCAGCTAGTTCGGCCACGATAACGTCAACTGGAGATCACATGACTGTCTGCCTGGCACCTACATAGGACGGATTAGGCTCGTCGCTCTCTAGTGGACAAGGTGGCACTACCGTGGCTATGTCACCTGACACTCTGCTTTTTGTGAAGGTTCTTTTTGGAATCCTTTCTCTTATTGCGGCCTGTGGGAGTCACACTCACTAGCGTCACGGGCCTGCGTGCAACGATCCTACAGTGGTGGTTTCTGCAGACGTTTGCGATCATTCAACACGGACCAAGGTGACGTATCATCTGCACGTGGATACATCGCACGGCGCAGCTAGTTCGGCCGTCAACTGGAGATCACATGACAGTCTGGCTACCACCTATAAGGACGGATTTGGATCGTCGCTCTCTAGCGAACACGACAGCACTACCGTGGCTATGTCACCTGACACTCCGCTTTTTGTGCAGGTGCTTTTTGGGATCACTTCTCTTATTGCGGCCTGTGGGAGTGACACTCACTAGCGTCACTGGCCTCCGTAGGATGTGCCTACAGCAGTGGTGTCTGCAGACGTTTGCGATCATTCAACACGGATCAAGATTACATATCCCCGGCACGTGGATACCAGCTAAATCGGGCACGTTGACGACAAATGGAGACCACATGGCAGTCTGGCAACCACGTATAAAGAACGGATTTGGCTCGTCGCTCTCCTTTGGACACGACGGCACCACCGTGTCGATGTCATCTGACACTATGCCTTTTGTGCAGGTGCTTTTTGGGATCCTTTCTCTTATTGCGGCCTGTGGGAGTAACGCTCACCAGCGTCACGGGCCTGCGTACAACGAGCCTACAGTGGTGGTTTCTGCAGACGTTTGCGATCATTTAACACGGATCAAAATTACGTATTCCCTGCACCTGGGTACATCGTACGGCGCAGCTAGTTCGGACACGTTAACTTCAACTGGAGACCACATGACAGTCTGGGTGGCACCTATATAGGACGGATTTGGCTCGTCGCTCTCTAGTGGACACGGCGGCACTACCGTGGCTATGTCACCTGACACCCCACTTTTTGTGCAGGTGCTTTTTGGGATCCTTTCTCTTATTGCGGCCTGTGGGAAGCACACTCACTAGCGTCACTGGCCTCCGTAGTATGTGCCTACAGCAGTGGTGTCTGCAGACGTTTGCGATCACTCAACGCGGATCAAGATTACATATCCACGGCACGTGGATACCAGCTAAATCGGGCACGTTGACGACAACTGGAGACCACATGGCAGTCTGGCAACCACGTATAAAGAACGGATTTGGCTCGTCGCTCTCCTTTGGACACGGCGGCACCACCGTGTCTACGTCGTCTGACATTATGCCTTTTGTGCAGGTGCTTTTTGGGATCCTTTCTCTTATTGCGGCCTGAGGGAGTAACGCTCACCAGCGTCACGGGCCTGCGTACAACGAGCCTACAGTGGTGGTTTCTGCAGACGTTTGCGATCATTCAACACGGATCAAGATTACGTATTCCCTGCACCTGGGTACATCGTACGGCGCAGCTAGTTCGGACACGTTAACTTCAACTGGAGACCACATGACAGTCTGGGTGGCACCAATATAGGACGGATTTGGCTCGTCGCTCTCTAGTGGACACGGCGGCACCACCGTGTCTACGTCATCTGACACTATGCCTTTTGTGCAGGTGCTTTTTGGGATTCTTTTTCTTATTGCGGCCTGTGGGAGTAACGCTCACCAGCGTCACGGGCCTGCGTACAACGAGCCTACAGTGGTGGTTTCTGCAGACGTTTGCGATCATTCAACACGGATCAAGATTACGTATCCACTGCACGGGGATACATCGCAAGGCGCAGCTTGTCCGAGCACGTTGACGTCAACTGAAGACCTCATGACAGTCTGGCGGGCACCTATAAAGGACGGATTTGGCTCGTCGCTCTCTTATAATTTCTTTTATTTCGGCCTGTGGGAGTAACGCTCACCAGCGTCACGGGCCTGCGTTCAACGTGCCTAGAGTGGTGGTTTCTGCAGACGTTTGCGATCATTCAACACGGATCAAGGTGACGTATCCACTGCACGTGGATACATCGCACGGCGCAGCTAGTTCGGCCACGATAACGTCAACTGGAGATCACATGACAGTCTCCCTGGCACCTACATAGGACGGATTAGGCTCGTCGCTCTCTAGTGCACAAGAATAAAGGGAACCGAGGGGCCCGATTTTTATTAATCATATCATAAGAAGCCAACAAACATTCACACCAAGGACAACATAGTGGAAATAGGGAAAGCGGATGGGAAAACGGTTCCGCGGTAGCTCAATGGTGAGAGCATCTCACGCGTAATGCGAAGACGTGGGTTCGTTCCCCACCTGCGGACAGTTGTTTTTTGATCCGTTTTCATTTCCATTAATTTATAATTTCTTTAATTCAATTAGTGTCTGCAAGTAATTTCCCCTATGTTGTTCTTGGTGTCAATGTTTACTTCTAGTGGACAAGGTGGCACTACCGTGGCTATGTCGCCTGAGACTCCGCTTTTTGTGCAGGTTCTTTTTGGGATCCTTTCTCTTATTGCTGCCTGTGGGAGTAACGCTCACCAGCGTCATGGGCCTGCTTACTACGTGCCTAGTGTAGTGGTTTCTGCAGACGTTTGCGATCATTACACACGGATCAAGATTACGTATCCACTGCAAGTGGATACATCGTACGGCGCAGCTAGTTCGCCACGTTAACGTCAACTTGAGATCACATGACAGTCTGGCTGGAACCTACATAGGACCGATTAGGCTCGTCGCTCTCTAGTGGACAAGGTGGCACTACCGTGGCTATGTCGCCTGAGACTCCACTTATTGTGCAGGTGCGTTTTGGGATCCTTTCTCTTATTGCGGCCTGTGGGAGTAACGCTCACTAGCGTCACGGGCCTCCGTACAATGAGCCTACAGCGGTGGTTTCTGCAGACGTTTGCGATCATTCAACACGTATCAAGATTACGTATCCTCTGCACGTGGATACATCGCACGGCGCAGCTAGTTCGTCCACGTTAACGTCAACTGGAGATCACATGACAGTCTGGCTGGCACCTACATAGGACGGATTAGGCTCGTCGCTCTCTAGTGGACAAGGTGGCACTACCGTGGCTATGTCACCTGACACTCCGCTTTTTGTGAAGGTTCTTTTTGGAATCCTTTCTCTTATTGCGACCTGTGGGGGTAACGCTCATGAGCGTCACGGGCCTGCGTACAATGTGCCTACAGCTGTGGTGTGTGCAGACGTTTGCGATAATTAAACACGGATCAAGATTACAATCCACGGCACGTGGATACCAGCTAAATCAGGCACGTTGACGACAACTGGAGACTACATGACATTCTGGCCAGCACCTTAAAAAACGGATTTGGCTCGTAGCTCTCCATTGGACACGGTGGCACCACCGTGTCAATGTCACCTGACACTCCGATTTTTGTGCAGTTGCTTTTTGGGATCCTTTCTCTTATTGCCGCCTGTGGGAATAACGCTCACCTGCGTCACGGGCCTCCGTACAATGAGCCTACAGCGGTGGTTTCTGCAGACGTTTGCGATCATTCAACACGGATCAAGATGACGTATCCCCTGCACGTGGATACATCGCACGGCGCCGCTAGTTCGGCCTCGTTAACGTCAACTGGAGACCACATGACAGTCTGGTTGGCACCTACATAGGACCGATTAGGCTCGTCGCTCTCTAGTGGACAAGGTGGCACTACCGTGGCTATGTCGCCTGAGACTCCGCTTTTTGTGCAGGTGCTTTTTAGGATCCTTTCTCTTAGTGCGGCCTGTGGGAGTAACGCTAATCAGCGTTACGGGCCTGCGTACAACGAGCCTACAGTGGTGGTTTCTGCAGACGTTTGTGATCATTCAACACAGATCAAGGTGACGTATCCACTGCACGTGGATACATCGCACGGCGCAGCTAGTTCGGCCACGTTAACGCCAACTGAAGATCACATGACAGTCTGGCTACCACCTATATAGGACGGATTTGGCTTGTCGCTCTCTAGTGGACACGGCGGCACTACCGTGTCTCTGTCGCCTGACACTCCGCTTATTGTGCAGGTGCTTTTTGGGATCATTTCTCTTATTGCGGCCTCTGGGAGTAACGCTCACCACCGTCACGGGCCTGCGTACAACGTGCCTAGAGTGGTGGTTTCTGCAGAGGTTTGCGATCATTCTACACGGATCAAGGTGATGTATCCACTGCACGTGGACGCATATCATGGCGCAGCTAGTTTTGCCACGTTAACGTCAACTTGAGACCACATGACAGTCTGGCTGACACCTACGTAGGACCGATTAGGCTCGTCGCTCTCTAGTGGACAAGGTGGCACTACCGTGGCTATGTCGCCTGAGACTCCGCTTTTTGTGCAGGTGCTTTTTGGGATCCTTTCTCTTATTGCGGCCTGTGGGAGTAACGCTCACCAGCGTCACGGGATAACGTACAACGAGCCTACAGTGGTGGTTTATGCAGACGTTTGCGATCATTCAACACGGATCAAGGTGATGTATCCACTGCACGTGTATACATCGCATGGCGCAGCTAGTTCGGCCACGTTAACGTCAACTGGAGACCACATGACAGTCTGGCTGGCACCTACATAAGACGGATTAGGCTCTTTGCTCTCTAGTGGACAAGGCGGCACAACCGTGGCTATGTCGCCTGAGACTCCGCTTTTTTTTTGCAGGTGCTTTTTGGGATCCTTTCTCTTATTGCAGCCTGTAGGAGTCACACTCACTAGCGTCACGGGCCTGCGTACAACGTGCCTAGAGTGGTGGTTTCAGCAGACGTTTGCGATCATTCAACGCGGATCAAGGTGATGTATCCACTGCACGTGGATACATCGCATGGCGCAGCTAGTTCGGCCACGTTAACATCAACTGGAGATCACATGACATTCTGGCTGGCACCTATATAGGACGGATTTGGCTCGTCGCTCTCTAGTGGACACGGCGGCACTACCGTGGCTATGTCACCTGACACTCCGCTTTTTGTGCAGGTGCTTTTTGGGATCCTTTCTCTTATTGCGGCCTGTGGGAGTAACGCTCACCAGCGTCACGGGCCTCCGAACAATGAGCCTACAGTGGTGGTTTCTGCAGATGTTTGCGATCATTCAACATGGATCAAGATTACGTATTCCCTGCACCTGGGTACATCGTACGGCGCAGCTAGTTCGGACACGTTAACTTCAACTGGAGACCACATGACAGTCTGGGTGGCACCTATATAGGACGGATTTGGCTCGTCGCTCTCTAGTGGACACGGCGGCACTACCGTGGCTATGTCACCTGACACCCCGCTTTTTGTGCAGGTGCTTTTTGGGATCCTTTCTCTTATTGCGGCCTGTGGGAAGCACACTCACTAGCGTCACTGGCCTCCGTAGGATGTGCCTACAGCAGTGGTGTCTGCAGACGTTTGCGATCATTCAACACGGATCAAGATTACATATCCCCGGCACGTGGATACCAGCTAAATCGGGCACGTTGACGACAAATGGAGACCACATGGCAGTCTGGCAACCACGTATAAAGAACGGATTTCTCTCGTCGCTCTCCTTTGGACACGACGGCACCACCGTGTCGATGTCATCTGACACTATGCCTTTTGTGCAGGTGCTTTTTGGGATCCTTTCTCTTATTGCGGCCTGTGGGAGTAACGCTCACCAGCGTCACGGGCCTGCGTACAACGAGCCTACAGTGGTGGTTTCTGCAGACGTTTGCGATCATTCAACACGGATCAAGATTACGTATTCCCTGCACCTGGGTACATCGTACGGCGCAGCTAGTTCGGACACGTTAACTTCAACTGGAGACCACATGACAGTCTGGGTGGCACCTATATAGGACGGATTTGGCTCGTCGCTCTCTAGTGGACACGGCGGCACTACCGTGGCTATGTCACCTGACACCCCGCTTTTTGTGCAGGTGCTTTTTGGGATCCTTTCTCTTATTGCGGCCTGTGGGAAGCACACTCACTAGCGTCACTGGCCTCCGTAGGATGTGCCTACAGCAGTGGTGTCTGCAGACGTTTGCGATCATTCAACGCGGATCAAGATTACATATCCACGGCACGTGGATACCAGCTAAATCGGGCACGTTGACAACAACTGGAGACCACATGGCAGTCTGGCAACCACGTATAAAGAACGGATTTGGCTCGTCGCTCTCCTTTGGACACGGCGGCACCACCGTGTCTACGTCGTCTGACACTATGCCTTTTGTGCAGGTGCTTTTTGGGATCCTTTCTCTTATTGCGGCCTGAGGGAGTAACGCTCACCAGCGTCACGGGCCTGCGTACAACGAGCCTACAGTGGTGGAGCCAAATCCGTCCTATATTGGTGCCACCCAGACTGTCATGTGGTCTCCAGTTGAAGTTAACGTGTCCGAACTAGCTGCACATCGTACGGCGCAGCTAGTTCGGACACGTTAACTTTAACTGGAGACCACATGACAGTCTGGGTGGCACCAATATAGGACGGATTTGGCTCGTCGCTCTCTAGTGGACACGGCGGCACCACCGTGTCTACGTCATCTGACACTATGCCTTTTGTGCAGGTGCTTTTTGGGATCCTTTTTCTTATTGCGGCCTGTGGGAGTAACGCTCACCAGCGTCACGGGCCTGCGTACAACGAGCCTACCGTGGTGGTTTCTGCAGACGTTTGCGATCATTCAACACGGATCAAGATTACGTATCCACTGCACGTGGATACATCGCAAGGCGCAGCTTGTCCGAGCACGTTGACGTCAACTGAAGACCTCATGACAGTCTGGCGGGCACCTATAAAGGACGGATTTGGCTCGTCGCTCTCTTATAATTTCTTTTATTTCGGCCTGTGGGAGTAACGCTCACCAGCGTCACGGGCCTGCGTACAACGTGCCTAGAGTGGTGGTTTCTGCAGACGTTTGCGATCATTCAACACGGATCAAGGTGACGTATCCACTGCACGTGGATACATCGCACGGCGCAGCTAGTTCGGCCACGATAACGTCAACTGGAGATCACATGACAGTCTCCCTGGCACCTACATAGGACGGATTAGGCTCGTCGATCTCTAGTGCACAAGAATAAAGGGAACCGAGGGGCCCGATTTTTATTAATCATATCATAAGAAGCCAACAAACATTCACACCAAGGACAACATAGTGGAAATAGGGAAAGCGGATGGGAAAACGGTTCCGCGGTAGCTCAATGGTGAGAGCATCTCACGTGTAATGCGAAGACGTGGGTTCGTTCCCCGCCTGCGGACAGTTGTTTTTTGATCCGTTTTCATTTCCATTAATTTATAATTTCTTTAATTCAATTAGTGTCTGCAAGTAATTTCCCCTATGTTGTTCTTGGTGTCAATGTTTGCTTCTAGTGGACAAGGTGGCACTACCGTGGCTATGTCGCCTGAGACTCCGCTTTTTGTGCAGGTTCTTTTTGGGATCCTTTCTCTTATTGCTGCCTGTGGGAGTAACGCTCACCAGCGTCATGGGCCTGCTTACTACGTGCCTAGTGTAGTGGTTTCTGCAGACGTTTGCGATCATTACACACGGATCAAGATTACGTATCCACTGCAAGTGGATATATCGTACGGCGCAGCTAGTTCGCCACGTTAACGTCAACTTGAGATCACATGACAGTCTGGCTGGAACCTACATAGGACCGATTAGGCTCGTCGCTCTCTAGTGGACAAGGTGGCACTACCGTGACTATGTCGCCTGAGACTCCACTTATTGTGCAGGTGCGTTTTGGGATCCTTTCTCTTATTGCGGCCTGTGGGAGTAACGCTCACCAGCGTCACGGGCCTCCGTACAATGAGCCTACAGCGGTGGTTTCTGCAGACGTTTGCGATCATTCAACACGGATCAAGATTACGTATCCTCTGCACGTGGATACATCGCACGGCGCAGCTACTTCGTCCACGTTAACGTCAACTGGAGATCACATGACAGTCTGGCTGGCACCTACATAGGACGGATTAGGCTCGTCGCTCTCTAGTGGACAAGGTGGCACTACCGTGGCTATGTCGCCTGAGACTCCACTTATTGTGCAGGTGCGTTTTGGGATCCTTTCTCTTATTGCGGCCTGTGGGAGTAATGCTCACCAGCGTCACGGGCCTCCGTACAATGAGCCTGCAGTGGTGGTTTCTGCAGACGTTTGCTTTCATTCAACACGGATCAAGATTACGTATCCTCTGCACGTGGATACATCGTTCGGCGCTGCTAGTTCGGACACGTTAACTTCAACTGGAGACCACATGACAGTCTTGCTGGTACCTATATAGGACGGATTTGGCTCGTCGCTCTCGAGTGGACACGGCGGCACCAACGTGTCTATGTCACCTGACACTCCGCGTTTTGTGAAGGTGCTTTTTGGAATCCTTTCTCTTATTGCGACCTGTGGGGGTAACACTCATGAGCGTCACGGGCCTGCGTACAATGTGCCTACAGCTGTGGTGTGTGCAGACGTTTGCGATAATTAAACACGGATCAAGATTACATATCCACGGCACGTGGATACCAGCTAAATCAGGCACGTTGACGACAACTGGAGACTACATGACATTCTGGCCAGCACCTTAAAAAACGGATTTGGCTCGTAGCTCTCCATTGGACACGGTGGCACCACCGTGTCAATGTCACCTGACACTCCGATTTTTGTGCAGTTGCTTTTTGGGATCCTTTCTCTTATTGCCGCCTGTGGGAATAACGCTCACCTGCGTCACGGGCCTCCGTACAATGAGCCTACAGCGGTGGTTTCTGCAGACGTTTGCGATCATTCAACACGGATCAAGATTACGTATCCAATGCACGTGGATACATCGCACGGCGCACTAGTTCGGCCACGTTAACGTCAACTGGAGATCACATGACAGTCTGGCTGGCACCTACGTAGGACGGATTAGGCTCGTCGCTCTCTAGTGGACAAGGTGGCACAACCGTGGCTATGTCGCCTGAGACTCCGATTTTTGTGCAGGTGCTTTTTAGGATCCTTTCTCTTAGTGCGGCCTGTGGGAGTAACGCTAATCAGCGTTACGGGCCTGCGTACAGCGAGCCTACTGTGGTGGTTTCTGCAGACGTTTGTGATCATTCAACACAGATCAAGGTGACGTATCCACTGCACGTGGATACATCGCACGGCGCAGCTAGTTCGGCCACGTTAACGCCAACTGAAGATCACATGACAGTCTGGCTACCACCTATATAGGACGGATTTGGCTTGTCGCTCTCTAGTGGACACGGCGGCACTACCGTGTCTCTGTCGCCTGACACTCCGCTTATTGTGCAGGTGCTTTTTGGGATCATTTCTCTTATTGCGGCCTCTGGGAGTAACGCTCACCACTGTCACGGGCCTGCGTACAACGTGCCTAGAGTGGTGGTTTCTGCAGAGGTTTGCGATCATTCAACACGGATCAAGGTGACGTATCCACTGCACGTGGACGCATATCATGACGCAGCTAGTTTTGCCACGTTAACGTCAACTTGAGACCACATGACAGTCTGGCTGACACCTACATAGGACCGATTAGGCTCGTCGCTCTCTAGTGGACAAGGTGGCACTACCGTGGCTATGTCGCCTGACACTCCGTTTTTGTGCAGGTGCTTTTTGGGATCCTTTCTCTTATTGCGGCCTGTGGGAGTAACGCTCACCAGCGTCACGGGCCAACGTACAACGAGCCTACAGTGGTGGTTTATGCAGACGTTTGCGATCATTCAACACGGATCACGGTGATGTATCCACTGCACGTGTATACATCGCATGGCGCAGCTAGTTCGGCCACGTTAACGTCAACTGGAGACCACATGACAGTCTGGCTGGCACCTACATAAGATGGATTAGGCTCTTCGCTCTCTAGTGGACAAGGCGGCACAACCGTGGCTATGTCGCCTGAGACTCCGCTTTTTTTTGCAGGTGCTTTTTGGGATCCTTTCTCTTATTGCAGCCTGTGGGAGTCACACTCACTAGCGTCACGGGCCTGCGTACAACGTGCCTAGAGTGGTGGTTTCAGCAGACGTTTGCGATCATTCAACATGGATCAAGATTACGTATTCCCTGCACCTGGGTACATCGTACGGCGCAGCTAGTTCGGACACGTTAACTTCAACTGGAGACCACATGACAGTCTGGGTGGCACCTATATAGGGCGGATTTGGCTCGTCGCTCTCTAGTGGACACGGCGGCACTACCGTGGCTATGTCACCTGACACCCCGCTTTTTGTGCAGGTGCTTTTTGGGATCCTTTCTCTTATTGCGGCCTGTGGGAAGCACACTCACTAGCGTCACTGGCCTCCGTAGGATGTGCCTACAGCAGTGGTGTCTGCAGACGTTTGCGATCATTCAACACGGATCAAGATTACATATCCCCGGCACGTGGATACCAGCTAAATCGGGCACGTTGACGACAAATGGAGACCACATGGCAGTCTGGCAACCACGTATAAAGAACGGATTTCTCTCGTCGCTCTCCTTTGGACACGACGGCACCACCGTGTCGATGTCATCTGACACTATGCCTTTTGTGCAGGTGCTTTTTGGGATCCTTTCTCTTATTGCGGCCTGTGGGAGTAACGCTCACCAGCGTCACGGGCCTGCGTACAACGAGCCTACAGTGGTGGTTTCTGCAGACGTTTGCGATCATTCAACACGGATCAAGATTACGTATTCCCTGCACCTGGGTACATCGTACGGCGCAGCTAGTTCGGACACGTTAACTTCAACTGGAGACCACATGACAGTCTGGGTGGCACCTATATAGGACGGATTTGGCTCGTCGCTCTCTAGTGGACACGGCGGCACTACCGTGGCTATGTCACCTGACACCCCGCTTTTTGTGCAGGTGCTTTTTGGGATCCTTTCTCTTATTGCGGCCTGTGGGAAGCACACTCACTAGCGTCACTGGCCTCCGTAGGATGTGCCTACAGCAGTGGTGTCTGCAGACGTTTGCGATCATTCAACGCGGATCAAGATTACATATCCACGGCACGTGGATACCAGCTAAATCGGGCACGTTGACAACAACTGGAGACCACATGGCAGTCTGGCAACCACGTATAAAGAACGGATTTGGCTCGTCGCTCTCCTTTGGACACGGCGGCACCACCGTGTCTACGTCGTCTGACACTATGCCTTTTGTGCAGGTGCTTTTTGGGATCCTTTCTCTTATTGCGGCCTGAGGGAGTAACGCTCACCAGCGTCACGGGCCTGCGTACAACGAGCCTACAGTGGTGGAGCCAAATCCGTCCTATATTGGTGCCACCCAGACTGTCATGTGGTCTCCAGTTGAAGTTAACGTGTCCGAACTAGCTGCACATCGTACGGCGCAGCTAGTTCGGACACGTTAACTTTAACTGGAGACCACATGACAGTCTGGGTGGCACCAATATAGGACGGATTTGGCTCGTCGCTCTCTAGTGGACACGGCGGCACCACCGTGTCTACGTCATCTGACACTATGCCTTTTGTGCAGGTGCTTTTTGGGATCCTTTTTCTTATTGCGGCCTGTGGGAGTAACGCTCACCAGCGTCACGGGCCTGCGTACAACGAGCCTACCGTGGTGGTTTCTGCAGACGTTTGCGATCATTCAACACGGATCAAGATTACGTATCCACTGCACGTGGATACATCGCAAGGCGCAGCTTGTCCGAGCACGTTGACGTCAACTGAAGACCTCATGACAGTCTGGCGGGCACCTATAAAGGACGGATTTGGCTCGTCGCTCTCTTATAATTTCTTTTATTTCGGCCTGTGGGAGTAACGCTCACCAGCGTCACGGGCCTGCGTACAACGTGCCTAGAGTGGTGGTTTCTGCAGACGTTTGCGATCATTCAACACGGATCAAGGTGACGTATCCACTGCACGTGGATACATCGCACGGCGCAGCTAGTTCGGCCACGATAACGTCAACTGGAGATCACATGACAGTCTCCCTGGCACCTACATAGGACGGATTAGGCTCGTCGATCTCTAGTGCACAAGAATAAAGGGAACCGAGGGGCCCGATTTTTATTAATCATATCATAAGAAGCCAACAAACATTCACACCAAGGACAACATAGTGGAAATAGGGAAAGCGGATGGGAAAACGGTTCCGCGGTAGCTCAATGGTGAGAGCATCTCACGTGTAATGCGAAGACGTGGGTTCGTTCCCCGCCTGCGGACAGTTGTTTTTTGATCCGTTTTCATTTCCATTAATTTATAATTTCTTTAATTCAATTAGTGTCTGCAAGTAATTTCCCCTATGTTGTTCTTGGTGTCAATGTTTGCTTCTAGTGGACAAGGTGGCACTACCGTGGCTATGTCGCCTGAGACTCCGCTTTTTGTGCAGGTTCTTTTTGGGATCCTTTCTCTTATTGCTGCCTGTGGGAGTAACGCTCACCAGCGTCATGGGCCTGCTTACTACGTGCCTAGTGTAGTGGTTTCTGCAGACGTTTGCGATCATTACACACGGATCAAGATTACGTATCCACTGCAAGTGGATACATCGTACGGCGCAGCTAGTTCGCCACGTTAACGTCAACTTGAGATCACATGACAGTCTGGCTGGAACCTACATAGGACCGATTAGGCTCGTCGCTCTCTAGTGGACAAGGTGGCACTACCGTGACTATGTCGCCTGAGACTCCACTTATTGTGCAGGTGCGTTTTGGGATCCTTTCTCTTATTGCGGCCTGTGGGAGTAACGCTCACCAGCGTCACGGGCCTCCGTACAATGAGCCTACAGCGGTGGTTTCTGCAGACGTTTGCGATCATTCAACACGGATCAAGATTACGTATCCTCTGCACGTGGATACATCGCACGGCGCAGCTACTTCGTCCACGTTAACGTCAACTGGAGATCACATGACAGTCTGGCTGGCACCTACATAGGACGGATTAGGCTCGTCGCTCTCTAGTGGACAAGGTGGCACTACCGTGGCTATGTCGCCTGAGACTCCACTTATTGTGCAGGTGCGTTTTGGGATCCTTTCTCTTATTGCGGCCTGTGGGAGTAATGCTCACCAGCGTCACGGGCCTCCGTACAATGAGCCTGCAGTGGTGGTTTCTGCAGACGTTTGCTTTCATTCAACACGGATCAAGATTACGTATCCTCTGCACGTGGATACATCGTTCGGCGCTGCTAGTTCGGACACGTTAACTTCAACTGGAGACCACATGACAGTCTTGCTGGTACCTATATAGGACGGATTTGGCTCGTCGCTCTCGAGTGGACACGGCGGCACCAACGTGTCTATGTCACCTGACACTCCGCTTTTTGTGAAGGTGCTTTTTGGAATCCTTTCTCTTATTGCGACCTGTGGGGGTAACACTCATGAGCGTCACGGGCCTGCGTACAATGTGCCTACAGCTGTGGTGTGTGCAGACGTTTGCGATAATTAAACACGGATCAAGATTACATATCCACGGCACGTGGATACCAGCTAAATCAGGCACGTTGACGACAACTGGAGACTACATGACATTCTGGCCA
The DNA here is from genome assembly GCF_013339745.2 of Dermacentor silvarum. Classification (NCBI taxonomy): domain Eukaryota; kingdom Metazoa; phylum Arthropoda; class Arachnida; order Ixodida; family Ixodidae; genus Dermacentor; species Dermacentor silvarum. Next base: position 146,266,347 of record NC_051163.1, on the reverse strand, counting down.
GCACCTTAAAAAACGGATTTGGCTCGTAGCTCTCCATTGGACACGGTGGCACCACCGTGTCAATGTCACCTGACACTCCGATTTTTGTGCAGTTGCTTTTTGGGATCCTTTCTCTTATTGCCGCCTGTGGGAATAACGCTCACCTGCGTCACGGGCCTCCGTACAATGAGCCTACAGCGGTGGTTTCTGCAGACGTTTGCGATCATTCAACACGGATCAAGATTACGTATCCAATGCACGTGGATACATCGCACGGCGCACTAGTTCGGCCACGTTAACGTCAACTGGAGATCACATGACAGTCTGGCTGGCACCTACGTAGGACGGATTAGGCTCGTCGCTCTCTAGTGGACAAGGTGGCACAACCGTGGCTATGTCGCCTGAGACTCCGATTTTTGTGCAGGTGCTTTTTAGGATCCTTTCTCTTAGTGCGGCCTGTGGGAGTAACGCTAATCAGCGTTACGGGCCTGCGTACAGCGAGCCTACTGTGGTGGTTTCTGCAGACGTTTGTGATCATTCAACACAGATCAAGGTGACGTATCCACTGCACGTGGATACATCGCACGGCGCAGCTAGTTCGGCCACGTTAACGCCAACTGAAGATCACATGACAGTCTGGCTACCACCTATATAGGACGGATTTGGCTTGTCGCTCTCTAGTGGACACGGCGGCACTACCGTGTCTCTGTCGCCTGACACTCCGCTTATTGTGCAGGTGCTTTTTGGGATCATTTCTCTTATTGCGGCCTCTGGGAGTAACGCTCACCACTGTCACGGGCCTGCGTACAACGTGCCTAGAGTGGTGGTTTCTGCAGAGGTTTGCGATCATTCAACACGGATCAAGGTGACGTATCCACTGCACGTGGACGCATATCATGACGCAGCTAGTTTTGCCACGTTAACGTCAACTTGAGACCACATGACAGTCTGGCTGACACCTACATAGGACCGATTAGGCTCGTCGCTCTCTAGTGGACAAGGTGGCACTACCGTGGCTATGTCGCCTGACACTCCGTTTTTGTGCAGGTGCTTTTTGGGATCCTTTCTCTTATTGCGGCCTGTGGGAGTAACGCTCACCAGCGTCACGGGCCAACGTACAACGAGCCTACAGTGGTGGTTTATGCAGACGTTTGCGATCATTCAACACGGATCACGGTGATGTATCCACTGCACGTGTATACATCGCATGGCGCAGCTAGTTCGGCCACGTTAACGTCAACTGGAGACCACATGACAGTCTGGCTGGCACCTACATAAGATGGATTAGGCTCTTCGCTCTCTAGTGGACAAGGCGGCACAACCGTGGCTATGTCGCCTGAGACTCCGCTTTTTTTTGCAGGTGCTTTTTGGGATCCTTTCTCTTATTGCAGCCTGTGGGAGTCACACTCACTAGCGTCACGGGCCTGCGTACAACGTGCCTAGAGTGGTGGTTTCAGCAGACGTTTGCGATCATTCAACGCGGATCAAGGTGATGTATCCACTGCACGTGGATACATGGCATGGCGCAGCTAGTTCGGCCACGTTAACGTCAACTGGAGATCACATGACATTCTGGCTGGCACCTATATAGGACGGATTTGGCTCGTCGCTCTCTAGTGGACACGGCGGCACTACCGTGGCTATGTCACCTGACACTCCGCTTTTTGTGCACGTGCTTTTTGGGATCCTTTCTCTTATTGCGGCCTGTGGGAAGCACACTCACTAGCGTCACTGGCCTCCGTAGGATGTGCCTACAGCAGTGGTGTCTGCAGACGTTTTGTGATCATTCAACGCGGATCAAGATTACATATCCACGGCACGTGGATACCAGCTAAATCGGGCACGTTGACGACAACTGGAGACCATATGGCAGTCTGGCAACCACGTATAAAGAACGGATTTGGCTCGTCGCTCTCCTTTGGACACGGCGGCATCACCGTGTCTACGTCATCTGACACTATGCCTTTTGTGCAGGTGCTTTTTGGGATCCTTTCTCTTATTGCGGCCTCTGGGAGTAACGCTCACCACCGTCACGGGCCTGCGTACAACGAGCCTACAGTGGTGGTTTCTGCAGACGTTTGCGATCATTCAACACGGATCAAGATTACGTATCCCCTGCATCTGGATACATCGTACGGCGCAGCTAGTTCGGACACGTTAACTTCAACTGGAGACCACATGACAGTCTGGCTTGCACCTATATAGGACGGATTTGGCTCGTCGCTCTCTAGTGGACACGTCGGCACTACCGTGGCTATGTCACCTGACACTCCGCTTTTTGTGCAGGTGCTTTTTGGGATCCTTTCTCTTATTGCGGCCTGTGGGAGTAACGCTCACCAGCGTCACGGGCCTCCGCACAATGAGCCTACAGTGGTGGTTTCTGCAGACGTTTGCGATGATTCAACACGGATCAAGATTACGTATCCTCTGCACGTGGATACATCGCATGGCGCAGCTAGTTCGGCCACGTTAACGTCAACTGGAGATCACATGACAGTCTGGCTGGCACCTACATAGGACCGATTAGGCTCGTCGCTCTCTAGTGGACAAGGTGGCACTACCGTGGCTATGTCGCCTGTGACTCCGCTTTTTGTGCAGGTGCTTTTTGGGTTCCTTTCTCTTATTGCGGCCTGTGGGAGTAACGCTCACCAGCGTCACGGGCCTCCGTACAATGAGCCTACAGCGGTGGTTTCTGCAGACGTTTGCGATCATTCAACACGGATCAAGATTACGTATCCTCTGCACGTGGATACATCGCACGGCTAAGCTAGTTCGGCCGTCAACTGGAGATCACATGACAGTCTGGCTACCACCTATATAGGACGAATTTGGATCGACGCTCTCTAGTGGACACGACGGAACTACCGTGGCTATGTCACCTGACACTCCGCTTTTTGTGCAGGTGCTTTTTGGGAATCATTTCTCTTATTGCGGCCTGTGGGAGTGACACTCACTAGCGTCACGGGCCTGCGTACAACGAGCCTACAGTGGTGGTTTCTGCAGACGTTTGCGATCATTCAACACGGATCAAGATTACGTATTCCCTGCACCTGGGTACATCGTACGGCGCAGCTAGTTCGGACACGTTAACTTCAACTGGAGACCACATGACAGTCAGGCTAGCACCTATATAGGACGGATTTGGCTCGTTGTCTCTAGTGGACACGGCGGCACTACCGTGGCTATGTCACCTGAGACTCCGCTTTTTGGGATCCTTTCTCTTATTGCGGCCTGTGGTAAGCACACTCACTAGCGTCACTGGCCTGCGTAGGATGTGCCTACAGCAGTGGTGTCTGCAGACGTTTGCGATCATTCAACGCGGATCAAGATTACATATCCACGGCACGTGGATACCAGCTAAATCGGGCACGTTCACGACAACTGGAGACCACATGGCAGTCTGGCAACCACGTATAAAGTACGGATTTGGCTCGTCGCTCTCCTTTGGACACGGCGGCACCACCGTGTCTACGTCATCTGACACTATGCCTTTTGTGCAGGTGCTTTTTGGGATCCTTTCTCTTATTGCGGCCTGTGGGAGTAACGCTCACCAGCGTCACGGGCTTGCGTACAACGAGCCTACAGTGGTGGTTTCTGCAGACGTTTGCGATCATTCAACACGGATCAAGATTACGTATTCCCTGCACCTGGGTACATCGTACGGCGCAGCTAGTTCGGACACGTTAACTTCAACTGGAGACCACATGACAGTCTGGCTGGCACCTATATAGGACGGATTTGGCTCGCTGTCTCTAGTGGACACGGCGGCACTACCGTGGCTATGTCGCCTGAGACTCCGCTTTTTTTGCAGGTGCTTTTTGGGATCCTTTTTCTTATTGCGGCATGTCGGAGTAACGCTCACCAGGGTCACGGGCCTCCGTACAATGAGCCTACAGCGGTGGTTTCTGCAGACGTTTGCGATCATTCAACACGGATCAAGATTACGTATCCTCTGCACGTGGATACATCGCACGGCGCAGCTAGTTCGGCCACGTTAACGTCAACTGGAGATCACATGACATTCTGGCCGGCACTTACATAGGACGGATTAGGCTCGTCGCTCTCTAGTGGACAAGGTGGCACTACCGTGGCTATGTCGCCTGAGACTCCACCTGTTGTGCAGGTGCTTTTTGGGATCCTTTCTCTTATTGCGGCCTGTGGGAGTAACGCTCACCAGCGTCACGGGCCGCCGAACAATGAGCCTACAGCGGTGGTTTCTGCAGACGTTTGCGATCATTCAACACGGATCAAGATTACGTATCCTCTGCACGTGGATACATCGCACGGCGCAGCTAGTTCGGCCACGTTAACGTCAACTGGAGATCACATGACAGTCTGGCTGGCACCTACATAGGACGGATTAGGCTCGTCGCTCTCTAGTGGACAAGGTGGCACTACCGTGGCTATGTCGCCTGAGACTCCACTTTTTGTGCAGGTGCTTTTTGGGATCCTTTCTCTTATTGCGGCCTGTGGGAGTAACGCTCACCAGCGTCACGGGCCTCCGTACAATGAGCCTACAGCGGTGGTTTCTGCAGACATTTGCGATCATTCAACACGGATCAAGATTACGTATCCTCTGCACGTGGATACATCGCACGGCGCAGCCAGTTCGGCCACGTTAACGTCAACTGGAGATCACATGACAGTCTGGCTGGCACCTACATAGGACCGATTGGGCTCGTCGCTCTCTAGTGGACACGGCGGCACCACCGTGTCAATGTCACCTGACACTCCGATTTTTGGGCAGTTGCTTTTTGGGATCCTTTCTCTTATTGCCGCCTGTGGGAATAACGCTCACCTGCGTCACGGGCCTCCGTACAATGAGCCTACAGCGGTGGTTTCTGCAGACGTTTGCGATCATTCAACACGGAACAAGATTACGTATCCCCTGAACGTGGATACATCGCACGGCGCCGCTAGTTCGGCCACGTTAACGTCAACTGGAGACCACATGACAGTCTGGTTGGCACCTACATAGGACCGATTAGGCTCTTCGCTCTCTAGTGGACAAGGTGGCACTACCGTGGCTATGTCGCCTGAGACTCCGCTTTTTGTGCAGGTGCTTTTTAGGATCCTTTCTCTTAGTGCGGCCTGTGGGAGTAACGCTAATCAGCGTCACGGGCCTCCGTACAATGAGCCTACAGCGGTGGTTTCTGCAGACGTTCGCGATCATTCAACACGGATCAAGATTACGTATCCACTGCACGTGGATACATCGCACGGCGCAGCTAGTTCGGCCACGTTGACGCCAACTGAAGATCACATGACAGTCTGGCTACCACCTATATAGGACGGATTTGGCTTGTCGCTCTCTAGTGGACACGGCGGCACTACCGTGTCTCTCTCGCCTGACACTCCGCTTATTGTGCAGGTGCTTTTTGGGATCCTTTCTCTTATTGCGGCCTCTGGGAATAACGCTCACCACCGTCACGGGCCTGCGTACAACGTGCATAGAGTGGTGGTTTCTGCAGACGTTTGCGATCATTCAACACGGATCAAGATTACGTATCCTCTGCACGTGGATACATCGCACGGCGCAGCTAGTTCGGCCACGTTAACGTCAACTGGAGTTCACATGACAGTCTGGCTGGCACCTACATAGGACGGATTAGGCTCGTCGCTCTCTAGTGGACAAGGTGGCACTACCGTGGCTATGTCGCCTGAGACTCCACTTTTTGTGCAGGTGCTTTTTGGGATCCTTTCTCTTATTGCCGCGTGTGGGAATAACGCTCACCTGCGTCACGGGCCTCCGTACAATGAGCCTACAGCGGTGGTTTCTGCAGACGTTTGCGATCATTCAACACGGATCAAGATTACGTATCCTCTGCACGTGGATACATCGCACGGCGCAGCTAGTTCGGCCACGTTAACGTCAACTGGAGTTCACATGACAGTCTGGCTGGCACCTACATAGGACGGATTAGGCTCGTCGCTCTCTAGTGGACAAGGTGGCACTACCGTGGCTATGTCGCCTGAGACTCCACTTTTTGTGCAGGTGCTTTTTGGGATCCTTTCTCTTATTGCGGCCTGTGGGAGTAACGCTCACCAGCGTCACGGGCCTCCGTACAATGAGCCTACAGCGGTGGTTTCTGCAGACGTTTGCGATCATTCAACACGGATCAAGATTACGTATCCTCTGCACGTGGATACATCGCACGGCGCAGCTAGTTCGGCCACGTTAACGTCAACTGGAGATCACATAACAGTCTGGCTGGCACCTACATAGGACCGATTAGGCTCGTCGCTCTCTAGTGGACACGGCGGCACCACCGTGGCTATGTCACCTGACACTCCGCTTTTTGTGCAGGTGCATTTTGGGATCCTTTCTCTTATTGCGGCCTGTGGGAGTCACACTCACTAGCGTCACGGGCCTGCGTACAACGTGCCTAGAGTGGTGGTTTCTGCATACGTTTGCGATCATTCAACACGGATCAAGGTGACGTATCCACTGCACGTGGATACATCACACGGCGCAGCTAGTTCGGCCACGTTAACGTCAACTGGAGACCACATGACAGTCTGGCTGGCACCTACATAGGACCGATTAGGCTCGTCGCTCTCTAGTGCACAAGAATAAAGGGAACCGATGGGCCCGATTTTTATTAATCATATCATAAGAAGCCAACAAACATTCACACCAAGAACAACATATTGGAAATAGGGAAAGCGGATGGGAAAACGGTTCCGCGGTAGCTCAATGGTGAGAGCATCGCACGCGTAATGCGAGGACGTGGGTTCGTTCCCCACCTGCGGACAGTTGTTTTTTGATCCGTTTTCATTTCCATTAATTTATCATTTCTTTAATTCAATTAGTGTCTGCAAGTAATTTCCCCTATGTTGTTCTTGGTGTCAATGTTTGTTTGCTTCTAGTGGACAAGGTGGCACTACCGTGGCTATGTCGCCTGAGACTCCGCTTTTTGTGCAGGTGCTTTTTGGTATCCTTTCTCTTATTTCGGTCTGTGGGAGTAACGCTCACCAGCGTCACGGGCCTCCGTACAATGAGCCTACAGCGGTGGTTTCTGCAGACGTTTGCGATCATTCAACACGGATAAAGATTACGTATCCTCTGCACGTGGATACATCGCACGGCGCAGCTAGTTCATCCACGTTGACGTCAACTGGAGATCACATGACAGTCTGGCTGGCACCTACATAGGACCGATTAGGCTCGTCGCTCTCTGGTGGGCAAGGTGGCACTACCGTGGCTATGTCACCTGAGACTCCACTTTTTGTGCAGGTGCTTTTTGGGATCCTTTCTCTTATTGCGGCCTGTGGGAGTAACGCTCACCAGCGTCACGGGCCTCCGCACAATGAGCCTACAGTGGTGGTTTCTGCAGAGGTTTGCGATGATTCAACACGGATCAAGATTACGTATCCTCTGCACGTGGATACATCGCACGGCTAAGCTAGTTCGGCCGTCAACTGGAGATCACATGACAGTCTGGCTACCACCTATATAGGACGGATTTGGATCGTCGCTCTCAAGTGGACACGACGGAACTACCGTGGCTATGTCACCTGACACTCCGCTTTTTGTGCAGGTGCTTTTTGGGAATCATTTCTCTTATTGCGGCCTGTGGGAGTGACACTCACTAGCGTCACGGGCCTGCGTACAACGAGCCTACAGTGGTGGTTTCTGCAGATGTTTGCGATCATTCAACACGGATCAAGATTACGTATCCCCTGCACGTGGATACATCGCACGGCGCCGCTAGTTCGGCCACGTTAACGTCAACTGGAGACCACATGACAGTCTGGTTGGCACCTACATAGGACCGATTAGGCTCTTCGCTCTCTAGTGGACAAGGTGGCACTACCGTGGCTATGTCGCCTGAGACTCCGTTTTTTGTGCAGGTGCTTTTTAGGATCCTTTCTCTTAGTGCGGCCTGAGGGAGTAACGCTAATCAGCGTCACGGGCCTGCGTACAACGAGCCTACAGTGGTGGTTTCTGCAGACGTTTGCGATCATTCAACACAGATCAACGTGACGTATCCACTGCACGTGGATACATCGCACGGCGCAGCTAGTTCGGCCACGTTAACGCCAACTGAAGATCACATGACAGTCTGGCTACCACCTATATAGGACGGATTTGGCTTGTCGCTCTCTAGTGGACACGGCGGCACTACCGTGTCTCTCTCGCCTGACACTCCGCTTATTGTGCAGGTGCTTTTTGGGATCCTTTCTCTTATTGCGGCCTCTGAGAGTAACGCTCACCACCGTCACGGGCCTGCGTACAACGTGCATAGAGTGGTGGTTTCTGCAGAGGTTTGCGATCATTCAACACGGATCAAGGTGACGTATCCACTGCACGTGGACACATATCATGGCGCAGCTAGTTTGGCCACGTTAACGTCAACTTGAGACCAAATGACAGTCTGGCTTACACCTAAATAGGACCGATTAGGCTCGTCGCTCTCTAGTGGACACGGCGGCACCACCGTGTCAATGTCACCTGACACTCCGATTTTGGTGCAGTTGCTTTTTGGGATCCTTTCTCTTATTGCCGCCTGTGGGAATAACGCTCACCTGCGTCACGGGCCTCCGTACAATGAGCCTACAGCGGTGGTTTCTGCAGACGTTTGCGATCATTCAACACGGATCAAGATTACGTATCCAATGCACGTGGATACATCGCACGGCGCACTAGTTCGGCCACGTTAACGTCAACTGGAGATCACATGACAGTCTGGCTGGCACCTACATAGGACGGATTAGGCTCGTCGCTCTCTAGTGGACAAGGTGGCACAACCGTGGCTATGTCGCCTGAGACTCCACTTTTTGTGCAGGTGCTTTTTTGGGATCCTTTCTCTTATTGCGGCCTGTGGGAGTAACGCTCACCAGCGCCACGGGCCTCCGAACAATGAGCCTACAGCGGTGGTTTCTGCAGACGTTTGCGATCATTCAACACGGATCAAGGTGACGTATTCACTGCACGTGGAGACATCACACGGCGCAGCTAGTTCGGCCACGTTAACGTCAACTGGAGACCACATGACAGTCTGGCTGGCACCTACATAGGACCGATTAGGCTCGTCGCTCTCTAGTGCACAAGAATAAAGGTAACCGATGGGCCCGATTTTTATTAATCATATCATAAGAAGCCAACAAACATTCACACCAAGAACAACATAGTGGAAATAGCGAAAGCGGATGGGAAAACGGTTCCGCGGTAGCTCAATGGTGAGAGCATCGCACGCGTAATGCGAAGACGTGGCTTCGTTCCCCACCTGCGGACAGTTGTTTTTTGATCCGTTTTCATTTCCATTAATTTATCATTTCTTTAATTCAATTAGTGTCTGCAAGTAATTTCCCCTATGTTATCCTTGGTGTCAATGTTTGCTTGCTTCTAGTGGACAAGGTGGCACTACCGTGGCTATGTCGCCTGAGACTCCGCTTTTTGTGCAGGTGCTTTTTGGTATCCTTTCTCTTATTGCGGCCTGTGGGAGTAACGCTCACCAGCGTCACGGGCCTCCGTACAATGAGCCTACAGCGGTGGTTTCTGCAGACGTTTGCGATCATTCAACACGGATCAAGATTACGTATCCTCTGCACGTGGATACATCGCACGGCGCAGCTAGTTCGGCCACGTTAACGTCAACTGGAGATCACATGACAGTCTGGCTGGCACCTACATAGGACGGATTAGGCTCGTCGCTCTCTAGTGGACAAGGTGGCACTACCGTGGCTATGTCGCCTGAGACTCCACTTTTTGTGCAGGTGCTTTTTGGGATCCTTTCTCTTATTGCGGCCCGTGGGAGTAACGCTCACGAGTGTCACGGGCCTCCGTACAATGAGCCTACAGCGGTGGTTTCTGCAGACGTTTGCGATCATTCAACACGGATCAAGATTACGTATCCTCTGCACGTGGATACATCGCACGGCGCAGCTAGTTCGGCCACGTTAACGTCAACTGGAGATCACATGACAGTCTGGCTGGCACCTACATAGGACCGATTAGGCTCGTCGCTCTCTAGTGGGCAAGGTGGCACTACCGTGGCTATGTCGCCTGAGACTCCACTTTTTGTGCAGGTGCTTTTTGGGATCCTTTCTCTTATTGCGGCCTGTGGGAGTAACGCTCACCAGCGTCACGGGCCTCCGTACAATGAGCCTACAGCGGTGGTTTCTGCAGACGTTTGCGATCATTCAACACGGATCAAGATTACGTATCCTCTGCACGTGGATACATCGCACGGCGCAGCTAGTTCGGCCACGTTAACGTCAACTGGAGATCACATAACAGTCTGGCTGGCACCTACATAGGACCGATTAGGCTCGTCGCTCTCTAGTGGACACGGCGGCACCACCGTGGCTATGTCACCTGACACTCCGCTTTTTGTGCAGGTGCATTTTGGGATCCTTTCTCTTATTGCGGCCTGTGGGAGTCACACTCACTAGCGTCACGGGCCTGCGTACAACGTGCCTAGAGTGGTGGTTTCTGCATACGTTTGCGATCATTCAACACGGATCAAGGTGACGTATCCACTGCACGTGGATACATCACACGGCGCAGCTAGTTCGGCCACGTTAACGTCAACTGGAGACCACATGACAGTCTGGCTGGCACCTACATAGGACCGATTAGGCTCGTCGCTCTCTAGTGCACAAGAATAAAGGGAACCGATGGGCCCGATTTTTATTAATCATATCATAAGAAGCCAACAAACATTCACACCAAGAACAACATAGTGGAAATAGGGAAAGCGGATGGGAAAACGGTTCCGCGGTAGCTCAATGGTGAGAGCATCGCACGCGTAATGCGAGGACGTGGGTTCGTTCCCCACCTGCAGACAGTTGTTTTTTGATCCGTTTTCATTTCCATTAATTTATCATTTCTTTAATTCAATTAGTGTCTGCAAGTAATTTCCCCTATGTTGTTCTTGGTGTCAATGTTTGTTTGCTTCTAGTGGACAAGGTGGCACTACCGTGGCTATGTCGCCTGAGACTCCGCTTTTTGTGCAGGTGCTTTTTGGTATCCTTTCTCTTATTTCGGTCTGTGGGAGTAACGCTCACCAGCGTCACGGGCCTCCGTACAATGAGCCTACAGCGGTGGTTTCTGCAGACGTTTGCGATCATTCAACACGGATAAAGATTACGTATCCTCTGCACGTGGATACATCGCACGGCGCAGCTAGTTCATCCACGTTGACGTCAACTGGAGATCACATGACAGTCTGGCTGGCACCTACATAGGACCGATTAGGCTCGTCGCTCTCTGGTGGGCAAGGTGGCACTACCGTGGCTATGTCACCTGAGACTCCACTTTTTGTGCAGGTGCTTTTTGGGATCCTTTCTCTTATTGCGGCCTGTGGGAGTAACGCTCAGCAGCGTCACGGGCCTCCGCACAATGAGCCTACAGTGGTGGTTTCTGCAGAGGTTTGCGATGATTCAACACGGATCAAGATTACGTATCCTCTGCACGTGGATACATCGCACGGCTAAGCTAGTTCGGCCGTCAACTGGAGATCACATGACAGTCTGGCTACCACCTATATAGGACGGATTTGGATCGTCGCTCTCAAGTGGACACGACGGAACTACCGTGGCTATGTCACCTGACACTCCGCTTTTTGTGCAGGTGCTTTTTGGGAATCATTTCTCTTATTGCGGCCTGTGGGAGTGACACTCACTAGCGTCACGGGCCTGCGTACAACGAGCCTACAGTGGTGGTTTCTGCAGATGTTTGCGATCATTCAACACGGATCAAGATTACGTATCCCCTGCACGTGGATACATCGCACGGCGCCGCTAGTTCGGCCACGTTAACGTCAACTGGAGACCACATGACAGTCTGGTTGGCACCTACATAGGACCGATTAGGCTCTTCGCTCTCTAGTGGACAAGGTGGCACTACCGTGGCTATGTCGCCTGAGACTCCGTTTTTTGTGCAGGTGCTTTTTAGGATCCTTTCTCTTAGTGCGGCCTGTGGGAGTAACGCTAATCAGCGTCACGGGCCTGCGTACAACGAGCCTACAGTGGTGGTTTCTGCAGACGTTTGCGATCATTCAACACAGATCAAGGTGACGTATCCACTGCACGTGGATACATCGCACGGCGCAGCTAGTTCGGCCACGTTAACGCCAACTGAAGATCACATGACAGTCTGGCTACCACCTATATAGGACGGATTTATCTTGTCGCTCTCTAGTGGACACGGCGGCACTACCGTGTCTCTCTCGCCTGACACTCCGCTTATTGTGCAGGTGCTTTTTGGGATCCTTTCTCTTATTGCGGCCTCTGGGAGTAACGCTCACCACCGTCACGGGCCTGCGTACAACGTGCATAGAGTGGTGGTTTCTGCAGAGGTTTGCGATCATTCAACACGGATCAAGGTGACGTATCCACTGCACGTGGACACATATCATGGCGCAGCTAGTTTGGCCACGTTAACGTCAACTTGAGACCAAATGACAGTCTGGCTTACACCTAAATAGGACCGATTAGGCTCGTCGCTCTCTAGTGGACACGGCGGCACCACCGTGTCAATGTCACCTGACACTCCGATTTTGGTGCAGTTGCTTTTTGGGATCCTTTCTCTTATTGCCGCCTGTGGGAATAACGCTCACCTGCGTCACGGGCCTCCGTACAATGAGCCTACAGCGGTGGTTTCTGCAGACGTTTGCGATCATTCAACACGGATCAAGATTACGTATCCAATGCACGTGGATACATCGCACGGCGCAGCTAGTTCGGCCACGTTAACGTCAACTGGAGATCACATAACAGTCTGGCTGGCACCTACATAGGACCGATTAGGCTCGTCGCTCTCTAGTGGACACGGCGGCACCACCGTGGCTATGTCACCTGACACTCCGCTTTTTGTGCAGGTGCATTTTGGGATCCTTTCTCTTATTGCGGCCTGTGGGAGTCACACTCACTAGCGTCACGGGCCTGCGTACAACGTGCCTAGAGTGGTGGTTTCTGCATACGTTTGCGATCATTCAACACGGATCAAGGTGACGTATCCACTGCACGTGGATACATCACACGGCGCAGCTAGTTCGGCCACGTTAACGTCAACTGGAGACCACATGACAGTCTGGCTGGCACCTACATAGGACCGATTAGGCTCGTCGCTCTCTAGTGCACAAGAATAAAGGGAACCGATGGGCCCGATTTTTATTAATCATATCATAAGAAGCCAACAAACATTCACACCAAGAACAACATATTGGAAATAGGGAAAGCGGATGGGAAAACGGTTCCGCGGTAGCTCAATGGTGAGAGCATCGCACGCGTAATGCGAGGACGTGGGTTCGTTCCCCACCTGCGGACAGTTGTTTTTTGATCCGTTTTCATTTCCATTAATTTATCATTTCTTTAATTCAATTAGTGTCTGCAAGTAATTTCCCCTATGTTGTTCTTGGTGTCAATGTTTGTTTGCTTCTAGTGGACAAGGTGGCACTACCGTGGCTATGTCGCCTGAGACTCCGCTTTTTGTGCAGGTGCTTTTTGGTATCCTTTCTCTTATTTCGGTCTGTGGGAGTAACGCTCACCAGCGTCACGGGCCTCCGTACAATGAGCCTACAGCGGTGGTTTCTGCAGACGTTTGCGATCATTCAACACGGATAAAGATTACGTATCCTCTGCACGTGGATACATCGCACGGCGCAGCTAGTTCATCCACGTTGACGTCAACTGGAGATCACATGACAGTCTGGCTGGCACCTACATAGGACCGATTAGGCTCGTCGCTCTCTGGTGGGCAAGGTGGCACTACCGTGGCTATGTCACCTGAGACTCCACTTTTTGTGCAGGTGCTTTTTGGGATCCTTTCTCTTATTGCGGCCTGTGGGAGTAACGCTCACCAGCGTCACGGGCCTCCGCACAATGAGCCTACAGTGGTGGTTTCTGCAGAGGTTTGCGATGATTCAACACGGATCAAGATTACGTATCCTCTGCACGTGGATACATCGCACGGCTAAGCTAGTTCGGCCGTCAACTGGAGATCACATGACAGTCTGGCTACCACCTATATAGGACGGATTTGGATCGTCGCTCTCAAGTGGACACGACGGAACTACCGTGGCTATGTCACCTGACACTCCGCTTTTTGTGCAGGTGCTTTTGGGAATCATTTCTCTTATTGCGGCCTGTGGGAGTGACACTCACTAGCGTCACGGGCCTGCGTACAACGAGCCTACAGTGGTGGTTTCTGCAGATGTTTGCGATCATTCAACACGGATCAAGATTACGTATCCCCTGCACGTGGATACATCGCACGGCGCCGCTAGTTCGGCCACGTTAACGTCAACTGGAGACCACATGACAGTCTGGTTGGCACCTACATAGGACCGATTAGGCTCTTCGCTCTCTAGTGGACAAGGTGGCACTACCGTGGCTATGTCGCCTGAGACTCCGTTTTTTGTGCAGGTGCTTTTTAGGATCCTTTCTCTTAGTGCGGCCTGAGGGAGTAACGCTAATCAGCGTCACGGGCCTGCGTACAACGAGCCTACAGTGGTGGTTTCTGCAGACGTTTGCGATCATTCAACACAGATCAACGTGACGTATCCACTGCACGTGGATACATCGCACGGCGCAGCTAGTTCGGCCACGTTAACGCCAACTGAAGATCACATGACAGTCTGGCTACCACCTATATAGGACGGATTTGGCTTGTCGCTCTCTAGTGGACACGGCGGCACTACCGTGTCTCTCTCGCCTGACACTCCGCTTATTGTGCAGGTGCTTTTTGGGATCCTTTCTCTTATTGCGGCCTCTGAGAGTAACGCTCACCACCGTCACGGGCCTGCGTACAACGTGCATAGAGTGGTGGTTTCTGCAGAGGTTTGCGATCATTCAACACGGATCAAGGTGACGTATCCACTGCACGTGGACACATATCATGGCGCAGCTAGTTTGGCCACGTTAACGTCAACTTGAGACCAAATGACAGTCTGGCTTACACCTAAATAGGACCGATTAGGCTCGTCGCTCTCTAGTGGACACGGCGGCACCACCGTGTCAATGTCACCTGACACTCCGATTTTGGTGCAGTTGCTTTTTGGGATCCTTTCTCTTATTGCCGCCTGTGGGAATAACGCTCACCTGCGTCACGGGCCTCCGTACAATGAGCCTACAGCGGTGGTTTCTGCAGACGTTTGCGATCATTCAACACGGATCAAGATTACGTATCCAATGCACGTGGATACATCGCACGGCGCACTAGTTCGGCCACGTTAACGTCAACTGGAGATCACATGACAGTCTGGCTGGCACCTACATAGGACGGATTAGGCTCGTCGCTCTCTAGTGGACAAGGTGGCACAACCGTGGCTATGTCGCCTGAGACTCCACTTTTTGTGCAGGTGCTTTTTTGGGATCCTTTCTCTTATTGCGGCCTGTGGGAGTAACGCTCACCAGCGCCACGGGCCTCCGAACAATGAGCCTACAGCGGTGGTTTCTGCAGACGTTTGCGATCATTCAACACGGATCAAGATTACGTATCCTCTACACGTGGATACATCGCACGGCGCAGCTAGTTCGGCCACGTTAACGTCAACTGGAGTTCACATGACAGTCTGGCTGGCACCTACATAGGACGGATTAGGCTCGTCGCTCTCTAGTGGACAAGGTGGCACTACCGTGGCTATGTCGCCTGAGACTCCACTTTTTGTGCAGGTGCTTTTTGGGATCCTTTCTCTTATTGCGGCCTGTGGGAGTAACGCTCACCTGCGTCACGGGCCTCCGTACAATGAGCCTACAGCGGTGGTTTCTGCAGACGTTTGCGATCATTCAACACGGATCAAGGTGACGTATTCACTGCACGTGGAGACATCACACGGCGCAGCTAGTTCGGCCACGTTAACGTCAACTGGAGACCACATGACAGTCTGGCTGGCACCTACATAGGACCGATTAGGCTCGTCGCTCTCTAGTGCACAAGAATAAAGGTAACCGATGGGCCCGATTTTTATTAATCATATCATAAGAAGCCAACAAACATTCACACCAAGAACAACATAGTGGAAATAGCGAAAGCGGATGGGAAAACGGTTCCGCGGTAGCTCAATGGTGAGAGCATCGCACGCGTAATGCGAAGACGTGGCTTCGTTCCCCACCTGCGGACAGTTGTTTTTTGATCCGTTTTCATTTCCATTAATTTATCATTTCTTTAATTCAATTAGTGTCTGCAAGTAATTTCCCTATGTTATCCTTGGTGTCAATGTTTGCTTGCTTCTAGTGGACAAGGTGGCACTACCGTGGCTATGTCGCCTGAGACTCCGCTTTTTGTGCAGGTGCTTTTTGGTATCCTTTCTCTTATTGCGGCCTGTGGGAGTAACGCTCACCAGCGTCACGGGCCTCCGTACAATGAGCCTACAGCGGTGGTTTCTGCAGACGTTTGCGATCATTCAACACGGATCAAGATTACGTATCCTCTGCACGTGGATACATCGCACGGCGCAGCTAGTTCGGCCACGTTAACGTCCAACTGGAGATCACATGACAGTCTGGCTGGCCACCTACATAGGACGGATTAGGCTCGTCGCTCTCTAGTGGACAAGGTGGCACTACCGTGTCTATGTCGCCTGAGACTCCACTTATTGTGCAGGTGCTTTTTGGGATCCTTTCTCTTATTGCGGCCCGTGGGAGTAACGCTCACGAGTGTCACGGGCCTCCGTACAATGAGCCTACAGCGGTGGTTTCTGCAGACGTTTGCGATCATTCAACACGGATCAAGATTACGTATCCTCTGCACGTGGATACATCGCACGGCGCAGCTAGTTCGGCCACGTTAACGTCAACTGGAGATCACATGACAGTCTGGCTGGCACCTACATAGGACCGATTAGGCTCGTCGCTCTCTAGTGGGCAAGGTGGCACTACCGTGGCTATGTCGCCTGAGACTCCACTTTTTGTGCAGGTGCTTTTTGGGATCCTTTCTCTTATTGCGGCCTGTGGGAGTAACGCTCACCAGCGTCACGGGCCTCCGTACAATGAGCCTACAGCGGTGGTTTCTGCAGACGTTTGCGATCATTCAACACGGATCAAGATTACGTATCCTCTGCACGTGGATACATCGCACGGCGCAGCTAGTTCGGCCACGTTAACGTCAACTGGAGATCACATAACAGTCTGGCTGGCACCTACATAGGACCGATTAGGCTCGTCGCTCTCTAGTGGACACGGCGGCACCACCGTGGCTATGTCACCTGACACTCCGCTTTTTGTGCAGGTGCATTTTGGGATCCTTTCTCTTATTGCGGCCTGTGGGAGTCACACTCACTAGCGTCACGGGCCTGCGTACAACGTGCCTAGAGTGGTGGTTTCTGCATACGTTTGCGATCATTCAACACGGATCAAGGTGACGTATCCACTGCACGTGGATACATCACACGGCGCAGCTAGTTCGGCCACGTTAACGTCAACTGGAGACCACATGACAGTCTGGCTGGCACCTACATAGGACCGATTAGGCTCGTCGCTCTCTAGTGCACAAGAATAAAGGGAACCGATGGGCCCGATTTTTATTAATCATATCATAAGAAGCCAACAAACATTCACACCAAGAACAACATAGTGGAAATAGGGAAAGCGGATGGGAAAACGGTTCCGCGGTAGCTCAATGGTGAGAGCATCGCACGCGTAATGCGAGGACGTGGGTTCGTTCCCCACCTGCGGACAGTTGTTTTTTGATCCGTTTTCATTTCCATTAATTTATCATTTCTTTAATTCAATTAGTGTCTGCAAGTAATTTCCCCTATGTTGTTCTTGGTGTCAATGTTTGTTTGCTTCTAGTGGACAAGGTGGCACTACCGTGGCTATGTCGCCTGAGACTCCGCTTTTTGTGCAGGTGCTTTTTGGTATCCTTTCTCTTATTTCGGTCTGTGGGAGAAACGCTCACCAGCGTCACGGGCCTCCGTACAATGAGCCTACAGCGGTGGTTTCTGCAGACGTTTGCGATCATTCAACACGGATAAAGATTACGTATCCTCTGCACGTGGATACATCGCACGGCGCAGCTAGTTCATCCACGTTGACGTCAACTGGAGATCACATGACAGTCTGGCTGGCACCTACATAGGACCGATTAGGCTCGTCGCTCTCTGGTGGGCAAGGTGGCACTACCGTGGCTATGTCACCTGAGACTCCACTTTTTGTGCAGGTGCTTTTTGGGATCCTTTCTCTTATTGCGGCCTGTGGGAGTAACGCTCAGCAGCGTCACGGGCCTCCGCACAATGAGCCTACAGTGGTGGTTTCTGCAGAGGTTTGCGATGATTCAACACGGATCAAGATTACGTATCCTCTGCACGTGGATACATCGCACGGCTAAGCTAGTTCGGCCGTCAACTGGAGATCACATGACAGTCTGGCTACCACCTATATAGGACGGATTTGGATCGTCGCTCTCAAGTGGACACGACGGAACTACCGTGGCTATGTCACCTGACACTCCGCTTTTTGTGCAGGTGCTTTTTGGGAATCATTTCTCTTATTGCGGCCTGTGGGAGTGACACTCACTAGCGTCACGGGCCTGCGTACAACGAGCCTACAGTGGTGGTTTCTGCAGATGTTTGCGATCATTCAACACGGATCAAGATTACGTATCCCCTGCACGTGGATACATCGCACGGCGCCGCTAGTTCGGCCACGTTAACGTCAACTGGAGACCACATGACAGTCTGGTTGGCACCTACATAGGACCGATTAGGCTCTTCGCTCTCTAGTGGACAAGGTGGCACTACCGTGGCTATGTCGCCTGAGACTCCGTTTTTTGTGCAGGTGCTTTTTAGGATCCTTTCTCTTAGTGCAACCTGTGGGAGTAACGCTAATCAGCGTCACGGGCCTGCGTACAACGAGCCTACAGTGGTGGTTTCTGCAGACGTTTGCGATCATTCAACACAGATCAAGGTGACGTATCCGATGCACGTGGATACATCGCACGGCGCAGCTAGTTCGGCCACGTTAACGCCAACTGAAGATCACATGACAGTCTGGCTACCACCTATATAGGACGGATTTATCTTGTCGCTCTCTAGTGGACACGGCGGCACTACCGTGTCTCTCTCGCCTGACACTCCGCTTATTGTGCAGGTGCTTTTTGGGATCCTTTCTCTTATTGCGGCCTCTGGGAGTAACGCTCACCACCGTCACGGGCCTGCGTACAACGTGCATAGAGTGGTGGTTTCTGCAGAGGTTTGCGATCATTCAACACGGATCAAGGTGACGTATCCACTGCACGTGGACACATATCATGGCGCAGCTAGTTTGGCCACGTTAACGTCAACTTGAGACCAAATGACAGTCTGGCTTACACCTAAATAGGACCGATTAGGCTCGTCGCTCTCTAGTGGACACGGCGGCACCACCGTGTCAATGTCACCTGACACTCCGATTTTGGTGCAGTTGCTTTTTGGGATCCTTTCTCTTATTGCCGCCTGTGGGAATAACGCTCACCTGCGTCACGGGCCTCCGTACAATGAGCCTACAGCGGTGGTTTCTGCAGACGTTTGCGATCATTCAACACGGATCAAGATTACGTATCCAATGCACGTGGATACATCGCACGGCGCACTAGTTCGGCCACGTTAACGTCAACTGGAGATCACATGACAGTCTGGCTGGCACCTACATAGGACGGATTAGGCTCGTCGCTCTCTAGTGGACAAGGTGGCACAACCGTGGCTATGTCGCCTGAGACTCCACTTTTTGTGCAGGTGCTTTTTTGGGATCCTTTCTCTTATTGCGGCCTGTGGGAGTAACGCTCACCAGCGCCACGGGCCTCCGAACAATGAGCCTACAGCGGTGGTTTCTGCAGACGTTTGCGATTATTCAACACGGATCAAGATTACGTATCCTCTACACGTGGATACATCGCACGGCGCAGCTAGTTCGGCCACGTTAACGTCAACTGGAGTTCACATGACAGTCTGGCTGGCACCTACATAGGACGGATTAGGCTCGTCGCTCTCTAGTGGACAAGGTGGCACTACCGTGGCTATGTCGCCTGAGACTCCACTTTTTGTGCAGGTGCTTTTTGGGATCCTTTCTCTTATTGCGGCCTGTGGGAGTAACGCTCACCAGCGTCACGGGCCTCCGTACAATGAGCCTACAGCGGTGGTTTCTGCAGACGTTTGCGATCATTCAACACGGATCAAGGTGACGTATTCACTGCACGTGGAGACATCACACGGCGCAGCTAGTTCGGCCACGTTAACGTCAACTGGAGACCACATGACAGTCTGGCTGGCACCTACATAGGACCGATTAGGCTCGTCGCTCTCTAGTGCACAAGAATAAAGGTAACCGATGGGCCCGATTTTTATTAATCATATCATAAGAAGCCAACAAACATTCACACCAAGAACAACATAGTGGAAATAGCGAAAGCGGATGGGAAAACGGTTCCGCGGTAGCTCAATGGTGAGAGCATCGCACGCGTAATGCGAAGACGTGGCTTCGTTCCCCACCTGCGGACAGTTGTTTTTTGATCCGTTTTCATTTCCATTAATTTATCATTTATTTAATTCAATTAGTGTCTGCAAGTAATTTCCCCTATGTTATCCTTGGTGTCAATGTTTGCTTGGTTCTAGTGGACAAGGTGGCACTACCGTGGCTATGTCGCCTGAGACTCCGCTTTTTGTGCAGGTGCTTTTTGGTATCCTTTCTCTTATTGCGGCCTGTGGGAGTAACGCTCACCAGCGTCACGGGCCTCCGTACAATGAGCCTACAGCGGTGGTTTCTGCAGACGTTTGCGATCATTCAACACGGATCAAGATTACGTATCCTCTACACGTGGATACATCGCACGGCGCAGCTAGTTCGGCCACGTTAACGTCAACTGGAGATCACATGACAGTCTGGCTGGCACCTACATAGGACGGATTAGGCTCGTCGCTCTCTAGTGGACAAGGTGGCACTACCGTGGCTATGTCGCCTGAGACTCCACTTTTTGTGCAGGTGCTTTTTGGGATCCTTTCTCTTATTGCGGCCCGTGGGAGTAACGCTCACGAGTGTCACGGGCCTCCGTACAATGAGCCTACAGCGGTGGTTTCTGCAGACGTTTGCGATCATTCAACACGGATCAAGATTACGTATCCTCTGCACGTGGATACATCGCACGGCGCAGCTAGTTCGGCCACGTTAACGTCAACTGGAGATCACATGACAGTCTGGCTGGCACCTACATAGGACCGATTAGGCTCGTCGCTCTCTAGTGGGCAAGGTGGCACTACCGTGGCTATGTCACCTGAGACTCCACTTTTTGTGCAGGTGCTTTTTGGGATCCTTTCTCTTATTGCGGCCTTGGGAGTAACGCTCACCAGCGTCACGGGCCTCCGCACAATGAGCCTACAGTGGTGGTTTCTGCAGACGTTTGCGATGATTCAACACGGATCAAGATTACGTATCCTCTGCACGTGGATACATCGCATGGCGCAGCTAGTTCGGCCACGTTAACGTCAACTGGAGATCACATGACAGTCTGGCTGGCACCTACATAGGACCGATTAGGCTCGTCGCTCTCTATTGGACAAGGTGGCACTACCGTGGCTATGTCGCCTGAGACTCCACTTTTTGTGCAGGTGCTTTTTGGGATCCTTTCTCTTATTGCGGCCCGTGGGAGTAACGCTCACGAGTGTCACGGGCCTCCGTACATTGAGCCTACAGCGGTGGTTTCTGCAGACGTTTGCGATCATTCAACACGGATCAAGATTACGTATCCTCTGCACGTGGATACATCGCACGGCGCAGCTAGTTCGGCCACGTTAACGTCAACTGGAGATCACATGACAGTCTGGCTGGCACCTACATAGGACGGATTAGGCTCGTCGCTCTCTAGTGGACAAGGGGCACTACCGTGGCTATGTCGCCTGAGACTCCACTTTTTGTGCAGGTGCTTTTTGGGATCCTTTCTCTTATTGCGGCCTGTGGGAGTAACGCTCACCAGCGTCACGGGCCTCCGAACAATGAGCCTACAGCGGTGGTTTCTGCAGACGTTTGCGATCATTCAACACGGATCAAGATTACGTATCCTCTGCACGTGGATACATCGCACGGCGCAGCTAGTTCGGCCACGTTAACGTCAACTGGAGATCACATGACAGTCTGGCTGGCACCTACATAGGACGGATTAGGCTCGTCGCTCTCTAGTGGACAAAGTGGCACTACCGTGGCTATGTCGCCTGAGACTCCACTTTTTGTGCAGGTGCTTTTTGGGATCCTTTCTCTTATTGCGGCCTGTGGGAGTAACGCTCACCAGCGTCACGGGCCTCCGAACAATGAGCCTACAGCGGTGGTTTCTGCAGACGTTTGCGATCATTCAACACGGATCAAGATTACGTATCCTCTGCACGTGGATACATCGCACGGCGCAGCCAGTTCGGCCACGTTAACGTCAACTGGAGATCACATGACAGTCTGGCTGGCACCGACATAGGACCGATTAGGCTCGTCGCTCTCTAGTGGACACGGCGGCACCACCGTGTCAATGTCACCTGACGCTCCGATTTTTGGGCAGTTGCTTTTTGGGATCCTTTCTCTTATTGCCACCTGTGGGAATAACGCTCACCTGCGTCACGGGCCTCCGTACAATGAGCCTACAGCGGTGGTTTCTGCAGACGTTTGCGATCATTCAACACGGATCAAGATTACGTATCCCCTGCACGTGGATACATCGCACGGCGCCGCTAGTTCGGCCACGTTAACGTCAACTGGAGACCACATGACAGTCTGGTTGGCACCTACATAGGACCGATTAGGCTCTTCGCTCTCTAGTGGACAAGGTGGCACTACCGTGGCTCTGTCGCCTGAGACTCCGCTTTTTGTGCAGGTGCTTTTTAGGATCCTTTCTCTTAGTGCGGCCTGTGGGAGTAACGCTAATCAGCGTCACGGGCCTTCGTACAACGAGCCTACAGTGGTGGTTTCTGCAGACGTTTGCGATCATTCAACACAGATCAAGGTGACGTATCCACTGCACGTGGATACATCGCACGGCGCAGCTAGTTCGGCCACGTTAACGCCAACTGAAGATCACATGACAGTCTGGCTACCACCTATATAGGACGGATTCGGCTTGTCGCTCTCTAGTGGACACGGCGGCACTACCGTGTCTCTCTCGCCTGACACTCCGCTTATTGTGCAGGTGCTTTTTGGGATCCTTTCTCTTATTGCGGCCTCTGGGAGTAACGCTCACCACCGTCACGGGCCTGCGTACAACGTGCCTAGAGTGGTGGTTTCTGCAGAGGTTTGCGATCATTCAACACGGATCAAGGTGACGTATCCACTGCACGTGGACACATATCATGGCGCAGCTAGTTTGGCCACGTTAACGTCTACTTGAGACCACATGACAGTCTGGCTTACACCTACATAGGACCGATTAGGCTCGTCGCTCTCTAGTGGACACGGCGGCACCACCGTGTCAATGTCACCTGACACTCCGATTTTTGTGCAGTTGCTTTTTGGGATCCTTTCTATTATTGCCGCCTGTGGGAATAACGCTCACCTGCGTCACGGGCCTCCGTACAATGAGCCTACAGCGGTGGTTTCTGCAGACGTTTGCGATCATTCAACACGGATCAAGATTACGTATCCAATGCACGTGGATACATCGCACGGCGCCGCTAGTTCGGCCACGTTAACGTCAACTGGGGACCACATGACAGTCTGGGTGGTACCTACATAGGACCGATTAGGCTCGTCGCTCTCTAGTGGACAAGGTGGCACTACCGTGGCTATGTCGCCTGAGACTCCGCTTTTTGTGCAGGTGCTTTTTAGGATACTTTCTCTTAGTGCGGCCTGTGGGAGTAACGCTAATCAGCGTCACGGGCCTGCGTACAACGAGGCTACAGTGGTGGTTTCTGCAGACGTTTGGATCATTCAACACAGATCAAGGTGACGCATCCACTGCACGTGTATACATCGCATGGCGCAGCTAGTTCGGCCACGTTAACGTCAACTGGAGACCACATGACAGTCTGGCTGGCACCTACATAGGACGGATTAGGCTCTTCGCTCTCTAGTGGACAAGGCGGCACTGCCGTGGCTATGTCGCCTGAGACTCCGGTTTTTTTGCAGCTGCTTTTTGGGATCCTTTCTCTTATTGCGGCCTGTGGGAGTCACACTCACTAGCGTCACGGGCCTACGTACAACGTGCCTAGAGTGGTGGTTTCTGGAGACGTTTGCGATCATTCAACGCGGATCAAGGTGACGTATCCACTGCACGTGGATACATCGCATGGCGCAGCTAGTTCGGCCACGTTAACGTCAACTGGAGATCACATGACAGTCTGGCTGGCACCTACATAGGACGGATTTGGCTCGTCGCTCTCTAGTGGACAAGGCGGCACCACCGTGGCTATGTCGCCTGAGACTCCGCTTTTTTTGCAGGTGCTTTTTGGGATCCTTTCTTTTATTGCGGCATGTGGGAGTAACGCTCACCAGCGTCACGGGCCTCCGTACAATGAGCCTACAGGGGTGGTTTCTGCAGACGTTTGCGATCATTCAACACGGATCGAGATTACGTATTCTCTGCACGTGGATACATCGCACGGCGCAGCTAGTTCGGCCACGTTAACGTCAACTGGAGATCACATGACAGTCTGGCTGGCACCTACATAGGACGGATTAGGCTCGTCGCTCTCTAGTGGACAAGGTGGCACAACCGTGGCCAAGTCGCCTGAGACTCCACTTTTTGTGCAGGTGCTTTTTGGGATCCTTTCTCTTATTGCGGCCTGTGGGAGTAACGCTCACCAGCGTCACGGGCCTCCGAACAATGAGCCTACAGCGGTGGTTTCTGCAGACGTTTGCGATCATTCAACACGGATCAAGATTACGTATCCTCTGCACGTGGATACATCGCACGGCGCAGCTAGTTCGGCCACGTTAACGTCAACTGGAGTTCACATGACAGTCTGGCTGGCACCTACATAGGACCGATTAGGCTCGTCGCTCTCTAGTGGACACGGCGGCACCACCGTGTCAATGTCACCTGACACTCCGATTTTTGGGCAGTTGCTTTTTGGGATCCTTTCTCTTATTGCCGCCTGTGGGAATAACGCTCACCAGCGTCACGGGCCTGCGTACTACGTGCCTAGTGTGGTGGTTTCTGCAGACGTTTGCGATCATTACACACGGATAAAGATTACGTATCCACTGCACGTGGATACATCGTATGGCGTAGCTAGTTCGGGCACGTTGACGACAACTGAAGACCACATGACAGTCTGGCGGGCACCTACATAGGACCGATTAGGCTCGTCGCTCTCTAGTGACAAGGTGGCACTACCGTGGCTATGTCGCCTGAGACTCCGCTTTGTGTGCAGGTGCTTTTTGGGATCCTTTCTCTTATTGCGGCCTGTGGGAGTAACGCTCACCAGCGTCACGGGCATCCGTACAATGAGCCTACAGCGGTGGTTTCAGCAGACGTTCGCGATCATTCAACACGGATCAAGATTACGTATCCCCTGCACGTGGATACATCGTACGGCGCAGCTAGTTCGGACACGTTAACGTCAACTGGAGACCACATGACAGTCTGGCTGGCACCTACATAGGACGGATTAGGCTCTTCGCTCTCTAGTGGACAAGGCGGCACTGCTGTGGCTATGTCGCCTGAGACTCCGCTTTTTTTGCAGGTGCTTTTTGGGATCCTTTCTCTTATTGCGGCCTGTGGGAGTCACACTCACTAGCGTCACGGGCCTACGTACAACGTGCCTTGAGTGGTGGTTTCTGCAGACGTTTGCGATCATTCAACGCGGATCAAGGTGACGTATCCACTGCACGTGGATACATCGCATGGCACAGCTAGTTCGGCCACGTTAACGTCAACTGGAGATCACATGACAGTCTGGCTGGCACCTACATAGGACGGATTAGGCTCGTCGCTCTCTAGTGGACAAGGCGGCACCACCGTGGCTATGTCGCCTGAGACTCCGCTTTTTTGCAGGTGCTTTTTGGGATCCTTTCTTTTATTGCGGCATGTGGGAGTAACGCTCACCAGCGTCACGGGCCTCCATACAATGAGCCTACAGCGGTGGTTTCTGCAGACGTTTGCGATCATTCAACACGGATCAAGATTACGTATCCTCTGCACGTGGATACATCGCACGGCGCAGCTAGTTCGGCCACGTTAACGTCAACTGGAGATCACATGACAGTCTGGCTGGCACCTACATAGGACGGATTAGGCTCGTCGCTCTCTAGTGGACAAGGTGGCACAACCGTGGCTATGTCGCCTGAGACTCCACTTTTTGTGCAGGTGCTTTTTGGGATCCTTTCTCTTATTGCGGCCTGTGGGAGTCACACTCACTAGCGTCACGGGCCTGCGTACAACGTGCCTAGAGTGGTGGTTTCTGCAGATGTTTGCGATCATTCAACACGGATCAAGATTACGTATCCCCTGCACCTGGATACATCGTACGGCGCAGCTAGTTCGGACACGTTAACTTCAACTGGAGACCACATGACAGCCTGGCTGGCACCTATATAGGACGGATTTGGCTCGTCGCACTCTAGTGGACACGGCGGCACTACCGTGGCTATGTCACCTCACACTCCGCTTTTTGTGCAGGTGCTTTTTGGGATCCTTTCTCTTATTGCGGCCTGTGGGAGTAACGCTCACCAGCGTCACGGGCCTGCGTACTACGTGCCTAGTGTGGTGGTTTCTGCAGACGTTTGCGATCATTACACACGGATCAAGATTACGTATCCCCTGCACCTGATACATCGCACGGCGCAGCTAGTTCGGCCACGTTAACGTCAACTGGAGATCACATGACAGTCTAGTTGGCACCTACATAGGGCCGATTAGGCTCGTCGCTCTCTAGTGGACAAGGTGGCACTACCGTGGCTCTGTCGCCTGAGACTCCGCTTTTTTTGCAGGTGCTTTTTGGGATCCTTTCTCTTATTGCGGCCTGTGGGAGTAACGCTCACCAGCGTCACAGGTCAGCGTACAACGAGCCTACAGTGGTGGTTTCTGCAGACGTTTGCGATAATTCAACACGGATCAAGGTGACGTATCCACTGCTAGTGGATACATCGCACGGCGCAGCTAGCTCGGCCACGTTAACGCCAACTGGACATCACATGACAGTCTGGCTACCACCTATAAAGGACGGAATTGGCTCGTCGCTCTCCATTGGACAGGGCCGCACCACCGTGCTATGTCACCTGACACTCCGCTTTTTGTGCAGGTGCTTTTTGGGATCCTTTCTCTTATTGAGGCCTGTGGGAGTAACGCTCACCAGCGTCACGGGCCTGCGTACTACGTGCCTAGTGTGGTGGTTTCTGCAGACGTTTGCGATCATTACACACGGATAAAGATTACGTATCCACTGCACGTGGATACATCGTATGGCGTAGCTAGTTCGGGCACGTTGACGACAACTGAAGACCACATGACAGTCTGGCGGGCACCTACATAGGACCGATTAGGCTCGTCGCTCTCTAGTGACAAGGTGGCACTACCGTGGCTATGTCGCCTGAGACTCCGCTTTGTGTGCAGGTGCTTTTTGGGATCCTTTCTCTTATTGCGGCCTGTGGGAGTAACGCTCACCAGCGTCACGGACATCCGTACAATGAGCCTACAGCGGTGGTTTCAGCAGACGTTCGCGATCATTCAACACGGATCAAGATTACGTATCCCCTGCACGTGGATACATCGTACGGCGCAGCTAGTTCGGACACGTTAACGTCAACTGGAGACCACATGACAGTCTGGCTGGCACCTATATAGGACGGATTTGGCTCGTCACCCTCTAGTGGACACGGCGGCACTACCGTGGCTATGTTACCTGACACTCGGCTTTTTGTGCAGGTGCTTTTTGGGATCCTTTCTCTTATTGCTGCCTGTGGGAGTAACGTTCACCAGCGTCACGGGCCTGCGTACAACGTGCCTACAGCGATGGTCTCTGCTTATGTTTTCGATCATTCAACACGGATCAAGATTAGATATCCACGGAACGTGGATACCAGATAGTTCGGGCACGTTCACGACAACTGGAGACCACATGACAGTCTGGCTACCACCTATAAAGGACGGATTTGGATCGTTGCTGCGATAAAAACAAGCGGAAGCGCTCCGAAAAAATTTGTACCAAGCAGTTGCTGAGCGGTTTCCCTCTCCGTCGCCACTTGGGCTGTTCGTAACGCGGAGGTGTATTGAGGGCACATTGTGTTGCACAGGTGATCAGAGAGGTTTACGGCGTATTTAATACTCGCAAGCAGCATAGAATATGCAGGAGAATTTGTTTCATAATCGTGCCTCGTAAAAAGCTCAAAGAAGGTAACCAAGAAGACAAGTTATAGTTTATTTAAAGCGAATTCGCGTGGGCCAAAAGCCTTTGTACCAATGTCACTGTGCAGAATACGTGCTGTGTTTGCGAAATAGGCAATATAGAACTTAACGCACATGTCTGCATTCTGTAACGATGAAAGGACGAGAAATTGTATTCCATCACCTCTGGGACTACCCTAAGTCTTTAAATAAAAGAGAAAAAAGAGTCGAGCAACCCGTCTACCACATACTGGCGAGCTGCAGGAGAGAGCCAGGTGATGCCACAGTCCTCGAGAAGCTTCACCTTTTCATACACGCAGAGAGCGACCGCTTCGGTTGGTGCTTGTCGGCGTGAGCGCATGTGCGTGAAGCGATCGTCATAGGCAGAAGGGAGCTGGCCGAAAGCAGTCACTAAAGCCGCACTCCATTCAGCCCAGGAAGACTACGCAGAACCCTCATACATGTGCCACGCCTCGGCGGCATCACGAAGCTGGCTTTCGGCGAGCGACATCGTCACGTCTTCGGGCCAGGCGTGTCTACGGGCCAATGAATTAATTGCGTGTACCCACAACGTTGGATCGTCCTCGAAGCAACGAAACTCTGGAACTTCCAGGGGCGATGGTGAAGAAAGTGCGCTACGCACAAGGGCTGTAGTGACGGATACGTTGAGGTGCTCCAGGCGTTTGGACAGCGCTGCTGTGGCATGTGTGAACGTAGCGATGTCGCTGGAGGCCGCAGTAGAGGGGTTACGAACAGCGTCCACCGACGATGCAGTAGGCGCTGGAGTCGCGGCAGCGGAATCCACGTCGATCCGAGGGAGCGTGTACGGCGTTCTTTGGCGGCAAAGTGGTTTGCATAGAGACGGGACGTGAATCCGTGACCTGAGGAGTATGGACGAGAGGCACGGTACCGACAAGATGCGAGGCCGAGGAACCGTGGGCGCCGCGCACGAGCTGTGCGGCCGGCGCTGAAGCAGGCGACGCAAGATGCCGAAAAATGTCCTCCGGAGCGGGAGCGTACGCGCCCGCTCCGCAGCACGGTGGACGAGGACGGGTCGTCGACCAGAGGTTCGTTGAGCGGCTGTGCCATTATAATGAAGAGAAGCAGACAGACAATCGACCTTCCGCCAGAACGCCTGGTTTACTTCTGCTTCCTTTTCCTCGCTCGCGGTCCGAGCGCTCAAGCCCCAGTGCGCATTTTGTCTTCACAATATATATATATATATATATATATATATATATATATATATATATTGGGTCATTGTGTTGTTCGGAAGCATAGTGTCGAAGTCAAGAGATGACAACGTGCGCTCATAGGGGGACTCACGAGTGACCTCTGGCGAAACCGGTGAGCGGGAAAGAGCGTCAACGTCGGAATGCTTCCGCACGGAACGATACACTACGCGTATGTCATACTCCTGGATTCGCAGAGCCCAGCGAGCGAGGCGGCCGGATGGGTCTTTTAAATTCGAAAGCCAACACAGCGCATGGTGTTCGGTCACTATACGTCAAAAGAGCGGCCATATAAATAAGGGCGAAACTTGTCAAGTGCCCAGACGATGGCCAAGCACTCCTTTTCCGTGACGCTGTAATTGCTCTCCGCCTTGGTGAGCGTGCAGCTCGCATAAGCCACGACGTATTCGGCGTGGTCAGAATGACGCTGTACAAGCACAGAACCAAGGCCTACACCACTTATGTCGGTATGAACTTCCGTAGGGGCTTGAGGGTGGCGTCGTGAGAAGACGGCGCAAGGTGGAGAACGCATGGTCGCAGGCAGGGAACCACGATGAGAGGTCTTTGGCATCACGAAGCAGTTGCGTGAGGGGTGATAGGATAGATGCGAAGTTTTGAACGAAGCGCCGGAAGTAAAGGCATAAGCCGATGAAACTGCGCAGTTCTTTCATTGTAGTGGGCTTAGGAAACGCAGAGACGCCCCGTAATTTCTCGGGATCTGGAAGAATGCCATCCTTAGACACAACGTGGCCGAGAATCGTCAACTTGCGTGCGGCAAAACGACATTTCTTCAGATTAAGCTGCAGACCGGCGTTGGTCAAGGAACTGAGTATGTGCCTAAGGCGGCGCAGGTGTGTTGCGAAATCAGGGGCGAAAACGACGATGTCGTCGAGGTAACATAGACAGATCTTCCATTTAAGGCCGCGCAAAACGTTATCCATCATTGTCACAGCTGTCCCCGATTCGTCGTCGGTGCGAAGTCGATCGACGAGGTAGACAAGCTGGTTGGTCATTCCGTACGCAAGCGAGCACAGTGAAAAGAGTCAGAGTCGGGAGTAAACAAAAAAAAACAAGATATTTATCGGCTGATCAATACACAAATTAATAAAATAAAATACACAAGACAAACTAACACAACTGAACTTAATATAACACAATGATGAAGACAAATAAATACGAGCAATTAACAGTCGATATAGAAATGAAACAATGCGAGGATCAAATACACAAGAATACACTAAACACTAAAGCAAAGTTCAATAGAAGTCAAAGAGAATAGAAGTCGCCTCAAGTTCAAAAGAAAACAAACGAGGTCATACGCTTGGCCGGGCAGCAGCAGCAAGTCCATAGACCGTGAAGTCGGTGCACAGAGCTTTCCCGAAGAAGGCTGGCGGTCCGATCCTGTCGAGGTTGATGTGAAGTGCTGGGCTGGGGTTCCCGGGAGTCTAGATCCGATGACTTCCCTCAAGCAGGTTGAGCCAACTTGAGGCGGACTACCGAGGACTTCGTTGCAGACGCTGGTTTGACGTCTCGTACGTCAACTAGTTTCTTGGAGTTCCGACGCGGCTAGGCGGCCCAGGCGATACTGGACGGCGCTAGCTCCTTGACTACTTCTCCGCAGATTACAGGATCAGCTTCTAGACTAATCAGCAGGGCCCAAAACCTGCGCTTAAATAGCCTCTCCTTTCCCTAGTTCCCTATGTAGGGAAACTGCCGCCATGTAGAGTTCTCCGAATTCACGGCTCTTTGCTCCCAACAATCTTGGCCGCGTCCCTTTCACCATGGACGAAGAACCGCAGATTCTCCTCTCTCCCAATGTCAAGGGCCAAGGTGGAACCCGGCATACCACGCAGACGCACGCGCACACTTCTGGGTCCGTAATCGGCGTGTCGCGTCTGGAATCGAGATGGCACCCCGAGCGGCCACGACGCTTTTGACGCCCGTAATTCGGCGTGTCGATGTCGAGTAAATTATACGCTGCAGTCAGGAGCCCACGTTTTTGACGCTCGTAATTCGGCGTGTCGTTAATCAGCGTCCAAACCATTCGAAAATATGCCGCTCCGTGACACAGCGGCAGGTACGCTCCTTCCTTGGTTTGACCGGATACTACCGGGAATTTATCCCGAGCTACGCCAAAATCAGCGCTCCCCTCACGGAATTAACCCGGAAGGGAAAAAGCAACTCGGTCAAGTGGACACCAGCATGCGAAGAAGCATTTCAGGAACTGAAACGCCAAGTCTCCACGGACCCAATATTGCGACTTCCGGATTTACAGCGGCCCTTCGTCCTCCGGACAGACGCATCGGACACGAGCCTGGGAGCGGTGCTGGGAGCAAGCTCCACCCCGTAGCTTATGCCAGCCGAAAGCTACTGCCTCGGGAGGCCGCCTACAGCACAGTGGAACGCGAGTGTCTGGCGTTGGTCTGGGGGGTCCAGAAATTCTCCATGTTCCTGTATGGTGTTCACTTTTTCGTCCAAACCGACCACCAACCGCTCAGCTACATCAGGCAGGCGAAACAACTGAACGGCCGGGTACTACGATGGAGCTTACTGCTTCAGGAATATCAGTTCACGGTCACCGACATTAAAGGAAGTGAGAACGTGGGGGCCGATTATTTGAGCAGAATATAGGGTCATTCGGCAGTGAAGTTGGAGAATTTTTGTGTTGTGTGCCTGGACGTGTAGTGCTCTGTTCATTTGGTTTTTCGTTTAGTACACGATGTTATTTGATGTATAATGTTATGTATACATGGAACGGCCTTCGTTTTCTTGTTTTCGAAAATGCCACTCGTGTAAGTGAATATTATGTGATAATATTCTGAAAGTGGGGGGCTGTGTCACGGAGCGGCATATTTTCGAATGGTTTGGACGCTGATTAACGACACGCCGAATTACGAGCGTCAAAAACGTGGGCTCCTGACTGCAGCGTATAATTTACTCGACATCGACACGCCGAATCACGGGCGTCAAAAGCGTCGTGGCCGCTCGGGGTGCCATCTCGATTCCTGACGCGACACGCCGATTACGGACCCAGAAGTGTGCGCGTACGTCTGCGTGGTATGCCGGGTTCCTCCTTGGCCCTTGACATTGGGAGAGAGGAGAATCTGCTGTTCTTCGTGCATGGTGAAAGGGGCGCGGCCAAGATTGTTGGGAGCAAAGAGCCGTGAATTCGGAGAACTCTACATAGCGGCAGTTTCCCTACATAGGGAACTAGGGAAAGGAGAGGCTATTTAAGCGCAGGGTTTGGGCCCTGCTGATTAGTCTAGAAGCTGATCCTGTAATCTGCGGAGAAGTAGTCAAGGAGCTAGCGCCGTCCAGTATCGCCTGGGCCGCCTAGCCGCGTCGGAACTCCAAGTAACTAGTTGACGTACGAGACGTCAAACCAGCGTCTGCAACGAAGTCCTCGGTAGTCCGCCTCAAGTTAACTCAACCTGCTTGAGGGAAGTCATCGGATCTAGACTCCCGGGAACCCCAGCCCAGCACTTCACATCAACCTCGACAGGATCGGACCGCCAGCCTTCTTCTGGAAAGCTCTGTGCACCGACTTCACGGTCTATGGACTTGCTGCTGCTGCCCGGCCAAGCGTATGACCTCGTTTGTTTTGTTTTGAACTTTGACTTCTATTGAACTTTGCTTTAGTGTTTAGTGTATTCTTTTGTATTTGATCCTCGCATTGTTTCATTTCTATATCGACTGTTAATTGCTCGTATTTATTTGTCTTCATCATTGTGTTATATTAAGTTCAGTTGTGTTAGTTTGTCTAGTGTATTTTATTTTATTAATTTGTGTATTTATCAGCCGATAAATATCTTGTTTTTTTGTTTACTCCCGACTCTGACTCTTTTCACTGTGCTTGCTTGCGTACGGAACGACCAACCAGCTTGTCTACCTCGTCGATCGACTTCGCGCCGACGAAGAATCGGGGACAGCTGTGACAATCATCCTTTCGAATGTAGCAGGAGCGTTGCAAAGTCCGAAAGGCATGGTGGTGAACTCATATAGGCCATCTGGCGTAACGAAGGCAGTTTTTGGGCGATCGGCCTCCGCCACCGGGACCTGCCAGTAGCCTGACAGCAAGTCCAAGGAGGAGAAGAACTCGGCGCCTTGTAAGCAGTCCAGAGCATCATCAATGCGTGGCAGCGGGTAAACAACTTTCAGCGTGATCTTGTTTAAGCGCCGAAAATGTACATAGAAGCGTATGCAACCGTCTTTCTTTGTGACAAGTACCACCGGAGAAGCCCACGGCCTCTGTGAAGGCTGAATCACACCTCGACGGAGCATGTCGTCGACCTGGTCTGCAATGACGCGGCGTTCCGTAGCGGATACACCATACGGACGTTGGCGCAGCGGTGAGTGGGAGCCGGTGTTGATGTGGTGCTCGACTGTTGATGTGCGGCCTAATAATTTTTTTCGAAGTCGAAAGAACTTCGGAAATGCTGCAGAAGGGCAAGAAGCTGGGATCACTGCGAAGGTGTGAGAGCCTCGTCGATGAATGGGGTGAAGACATCCGTAGATGTTGTGTCAGTGGCAGAAAGGGCGCTCAGGTCAAGAACAGTCGTAGAGGACGCCTCGTCGGGAACGGAGACAATCTGCATAGAATCGACGGTCTCGGCGTGGCCAAGGCATTCGTGACGAAGCAATGTGAGCGGGGTTGAAGGTGGGTTATAAACGGGCATTGTGCTGAAACCGGCGGCGAGGTCAAGAGTAGCAAAAGGCAGAGGAAGGGCTTTTCTGGCAACGAAGAGATCGGACGGCGTGAAGAAGACCGTTCCGGAGCAGATAGCACCACATGAGAGCGGTACGACTGCTGATGAGCCTGACGGTATACTGGTGTCTTCCTTGACTACAAGTTTAGCGGGAGAATGAGGATCTATGAAGGCGAGGTCACTGAGTTGGAAGAAGTCAACCACAGCGCGAGCGCAATCGATGACAGCGCTGCGGCGAGACAGAAAATCCTATCCTAGAATTATTGCGTGGGAGCACGATGATAGTACTACAAACTCTACAGTGTACATAACGTCTTGAATCTTCACGCGAGCCGTACACGCTGCGGTTGGTTCGATGGGTTGAGCACTTGCAGTCCGAAGTGACAATCCAGAAAGAGGCGTCGTCACCTTACGAAGTTATCGGTAAAATTTAGCATCCATAACAGAAACAGCTGCGCCGGTATCGAGTAGAGCGACTGTAGTGACACCTTTGACAAACACGTCAATAACATTGGCAGGCAAGGAACGAGGATTAGGGCATTTCGATGCGGCGCAGTTCTTGCCTCGGGAACTGCGTCGTCTAGTTGCCCTCGTCTCTAGACACGGGCCGCCGACGCATCGGTGAAAGCGACCGGCGACGCGGGGATGGCGAGTGGCAATGTTCGAAACGAGGACCATCAATCGGAGTACGAGTTGGCGGTGGGTCGGATGGAGTGTAGTCAGCATTGGACTCGACCGGGTAACGAGGCGCCTGTAGGTCATTGCCGATCGTTTGCACGCGACGGCAGAACCTTGCGACGTGTCTGGGATATCTACATGCGAAGCATATAGGCCGATTGTCGTGCGTACGCCACGGGTTGGCAACAGCCCAACCCAAGAGACGGGAGGAGGAGGACGGCGCATCGGCTGCTGAGAAGGTGGTACCGGCTCATGGCGTGGCCTGGCAGCTACCGCAGCATAAGTGAGCGGAGCGGCCACAAGCGGCTGCTGGGGCGCAACCGGCAGTGCTTCAGCGGCTTCCCCTTGAATAACGTTGCGCAGAGTGCAAGGTAATGGACTGGCAGGCACCTGGGTGAAGGGTACCAGGGACAACTGTCGTGCGACTTCTTCGTGGACAAAAAAGCTTTGATCTGCGTATAGACGCATCGGTTGCCGGAGAAGGCCTCGTCAAATCTCGCTGCTTGCGTAGCTCGTCGTAGCTCTGACAGATGGTAATAACGTCGGCCACACTGTTCGGGCTCTTGGCCAGGAGCATTTGGAAAGCATCATCATCAATGCCTTTCATGATGTGCTTAATTCGGTCTGATTCCGACATGGTGGCATTGACGCGTTTACACAAATCGACAATGCCCTCGATGTAACTGGTGAATGTTTCACCAGTTACCTGCGCGCGTGTGCGCAAGCGCTGCTCAACTCGACGTTTGCGGACGGCGGGACGGTCAAATACTTCTGTAAAGGCTGTTTTGAACGCAGACCACGTTCGGAAATTTGTCTCATGGTTCCTGAACCAGAGATGGGCCACGCCCGCGAGATAGAAAGCGACGCTGGTTAGCTTGGTCGAGTCGTCCCATTTGTTATGAGCGCTTACCCGCTCGTAGGACGCAAGCCAATATTCAACGTCGTTGTCGTCGGTCCCGCTGAAGATGGTAAGATCCCGCTGGCGGATAGTCCCAGCGCAGAGAACGGGCAATGACGGGAACGTCTGTGGTTCGGCGTCTCGCATGGTGGAAGTTAGCGTCCGTGTGCGGAGTTCCAGGATGGTAGAGTTGGGGGGTACCCAGCACTTCCACCAATTATAAAGAAGGTTTATTGGACGAAAGGCCGGTGACGCGTCGAGCGTTCCACCGAGCACAATCTCTAAGCTCGAGCTTCTGCGGCACGCGATGCTGTTGGCAATCCTGCTGCCTAAGTCCAGGCGTTCTTCTTCATTACTATATATATATATATATATATATTGTCGCAACGTCAAAAAAAACACCGCATATCCACGGGGTGAATGATGATGAGTGGGCGAAGCTCCGGAGGGAATCATCGGTAAACCGTGAATCTTCCGTGTAATTCGCCCAGTCTCGCCGCACTAAATCGAACGATTGACTTCCACCAATGACACGCGCCATATGTGACGTCATTCCTATTTTATAACAGCGCCCTTCATTTTAATTGCACCATCTCCCGCTTAAGGGGACGCTAGCACAAACGCGTTAGAAACGTGCAGTACTCTCTAGTAACGGGGAGAGGCCACAGCGTCTTACGCAGCCGTTTACACATGCCGGAACGTGCACCGCGTTTGCCGACGCCATCACATGACTTCTGAGAGAGTATAACCCCCGTATTCATAAAAACTCCTCGACTTGAACTTGACTTGCCACCGCCTTCAATGCGTTTCGAACGCGCTGCCCAAGGCGGTGGCAAGTCAAGTTCAATTCGAGGAGCGTTTATGAATACGGGGGTAAGGCGGAGAGGCCACAGCGTCTTACACCAGCTTCTTACACGGGCCGTAACACGCTAGCACAAACGCGTTAGAAACGCGCAGTCTTTCGTTAATGTTGTGTATTTATTGTCATCGTGGTGCGTGTGTCCATGTGCGCTTCGTGGCGTAGTGGTTAGCGCCGCGCGTTCGGAAGCGTTTCCCATCCGCTTTCTGGGGCATTTATGTTTTACAACTAGAGCTAACCCTGGGAGTGTTAGCCAGCGCCACCACCCACAAACGGGGGGGCGGATGTGGAACATCCTTTCTGCCGCAGGCGTCACGAGCACGGGATCTTTTTGGGTGATGGCAAATGGTCAATAAACCCACATATGCTATCTGATGACATCAATGTTGCCGGATTCGAGCCCTCGTTATGTAATGAACGAGAAGAAAGGGAACCGAGGGGCCCGATTGAGCTACCGGCTCCGCGGTAGCTCAATGGTGAGAGCATCGCACGCGTAATGCGAAGACGTGGGTTCGTTCCCCACCTGCGGACCGTTGTTTCTTCATCCGTTTTCATTTTCCATAATTTATCATTTCTTTAATTCAATTACTAAGTACGAGTAATTTCCCCTATGTTGTTCTTGGTGTCATTGTTTGTTGGCTTCATAATTATGATATTATTAATAAAAAAATCGGGCCCCTCGGTTTACTTTCTTCTCGTTCATTACATAACGAAGGCTCGAATCCGGCAACATTCATGCCATCAGATAGCATATGT
Organism: Dermacentor silvarum; assembly: GCF_013339745.2. Lineage (NCBI taxonomy): Eukaryota > Metazoa > Arthropoda > Arachnida > Ixodida > Ixodidae > Dermacentor > Dermacentor silvarum. Next base: position 146,229,023 of record NC_051163.1, on the reverse strand, counting down.
GGGTTTATTGACCATTTGCCATCACCCAAAAAGATCCCGTGCTCGTGACGCCTGCGGCAGAAAGGATGTTCCACATCCGCCCCCAGGTTTGTGGGTGGTGGCGCTGGCTAACACTCCCAGGGTTAGCTCTAGTTGTAAAACATAAATGCCCCAGAAAGCGGGTGGGAAAACGGCTCCGCGGTAGCTCAATGGTGAGAGCATCGCACGCGTAATGCGAAGACGTGGGTTCGTTCCCCACCTGCGGACCGTTGTTTTTTCATCCGCTTTCATTTTCGAGAATTTATCATTTCTTTAATTCAAGTAGTAAGTACGAGTAATTTCCCCTATGTTGTTCTTGGTGTCATTGTTTGTTGGCTTCAGAATGATGATATTATTAATAAAAAAATCGGGCCCCTCGGTTCCCTTTCTTCTCGTTCAATGTATATATATATATATATATATATATATATGCATACAGGGGTAGGGTTCGGAAAGCTGGTCGTGCCCCAAGCGCCCCCCCCCCCCGGAAAAATGAAAACTTTCTGCCTGTGAGTCTGGCTATGCAAAGGCCATTAAAAGCTTCATGCAACTTCACTTAGAACTTTTTGTTGGGCTAGTTGGTGCATGTTACTAAAGTATTAAAGTGCCAAACAGACGAAACAAAAAGAGCCACGGACGGGCGCTTACTAACAACTGATGTTTTATTGACAGAAACACACAATATATACAGCAAATCTGGCGTCGTAAGTCACACGTTGTCGAAAATCACATGGTAACCAGGCAAAAGGCGATAAAAAGATTGTAAACGAGATGAGACTCGAATAAAAGATGACGTTCGCGACAATTAAACATGGTGTATAGAGCCAAAGGACCATAAGATAATGGTTACGCGATACACAAAACAGCGCTGTAACCCCATTAGAAAACAAACGATTAAGATTTTTACCAAGCACATGCAGGCGGCGCATCAACGTGCTAAGTTCTCACCAAGGGCTTCTAAAAAGGACAGTTCACTTGTATAGAGTATTTTTGGCGTTTCGCTCACGCATTCCAGGCCCTTCCTTTTAATGCGGAAGGCTTCCTACAGCTCACGGGCAACGCTGTCACGTCTTCTCTCCAGAACAATGCTATCTCTTAGGCGAGGCTTGCACCCGCACTCTTTGCAATGGATGGCCATATTGGAACCAGTCCCTTTTTCCTCTGAGCGTTCATGTTCTTTTAGTCTTTCATTTAAACATCGCCCCGTTTGCCCAATGTAAGCCTTTTTTCATGAGTGGAATCTGATAAACCACCCCTTCCTTGCAACTCACAAGTGGATGGGTATGCTGGGTTCCGCAGGTCGTGCGTTCTGTTTTTTGGTTGTTAACACGAGCGCACAATTTAGCAAATTTTGAAGGGGCTGAAAAAACTACCGGGACTTTGAATTTACTCGCGACCTTCTTCAGGTTGTGGGCTACTCGGGGAGAGTATGGTATGACTACGGGTCTTAATCTCCTGGTTTGTTGTGGCACGTTTTGTCTTCTTTTACCTTTTATTTTCTGGAGCAGGGATTCTACTACTGAAGTTAAAACTGTCTGTGGGAATCCCGCGTATTTTACCCTTTCAATCTGCAGTTGGAAGCTGTTTCGTATACCATGTTTACATGGTTTCATGCCAGCCTATTCCAATGCCGCTGTGGCTATCGCTCTTTTTACTGTCTTAGAGTGGGCTGACTCATAAGACAATAGCTCTTTTTGCGGTCGGGGGTGGTACTTCCAGTGCACTTCTGCTCCCAGGTTGAACTCGAGGTCTAAAAATTTTAACTTATTGTTTTTTGGTAGTCTACAGGTGTATTCCAAACCATGGCTATATTTTGTAAAAACTTCTAGAATCTCTTTGTCAGTTTCTTGATGGTCTGCTGGATCCTGTCTGTTTAACACAATTAGGAAGTCATTTACGTATCTAAATACTTTCAATGCCTTCTTTTTGTCAAGCATGCTGTTCAAAATGCTATCAACGGCCGAGAGAAAAAAATATTGCTTAAGATAGGGGCTACACAGGACCCTATACAGGTGCCCTTCTTCTGAACATAAACCCTATGTTCAAACTGAACTAGCGTGGAACTAAGATAAAACTGCAAAAGCCTAATGAAATTTTCAACTGATATGCCCACAGAATTCTGAAACTGTACAGTGTCTTTCTTTTCAATAGATGCCTCAACGGCTAGAAACATTTCCTTGTGTAGGATAGAATAGAAAACATTCTTAACATCAACCAAGAAAAAATTTCCTACGGTACCGCATGACTGCAAAAATCCTACCACATCTTTGACGTTTTTTGTCTCGAAAGGATCTTCTACGGTAAGTGAACTCAAATGTTTTAAAAGAAACTGGCTAACATTACGTTGCCAAGATTCACGTTCGCTCACGATACACCGGAACGGAACTTCTTCTTTGTGTGTCTTGGCGGTAAAAACATGCTCAAAGTCTTATTTTTGCACTTTATTTTATGGCATTTGCTATCTTTCCCAGTTCCAGTTCCTTGCAAAGGGACACAGCCCGATATTTCACTCTAGTCTGCTTGAGGGTTGACGTGGCGAAATTCTTTTCCACAGCTCGGCAGGCCTTTTCCTTGTAAATTCCTTGCGGGTCCACAACGAAGCCTCCTTCCTTGTCCGCCTGTAGAAGCAGCAGGCCTTCGTCTTTGAAGAAGGTAACTACTTTGTTAATCACAGACAGGCTGCGGGAGGGTCTCCTCGAAACTGTTCTTGACAGAATGTTCCTTCCAGTAGGCACCTTTCCTGGTCTTCAGGTGACGCCTTCCTGGCAATACGCCAGTTCAAAGAGAGAAGGTCATGCTCACCCATACCTAGACCAAACAAAACAGCCAGATGTACTAACGAACATGCGCCCAGTATCGCTCACACTTACTACGTGTAAGCTGGCGGAGCGAATGGCCCTTACGCGCATATCTCACTTTCTAGAAACAGAGGGCCGCTTCCATGCAGCACAGACAGGGTTTCTACCAAACGTTGGCACTCATGACAGCCTCCTGCTTGTGAAGAAAAGTGTACTGCGTCGAAAGACGGTCGGTCGAGGAAACCGTCATCCGAGCATCTTCGTGGTGGTGGACCTCCGAAAAGTTTTCGACACTGTGACGCATGAGGCCATCATCGAAGCAGCAGAGAGGCACAGAATCACAGGCCGCCCACTCAACTTCATATTCTCGTTCTTTCAAGATCGCACTGTTTGCGTACGGGTAGCCGAAGACGTCAGGAAGGTTTACCCAAACATGTGGGAGTTCCACAAGGCTCCGTACTGTCACCCCTGCTTTTTCATTTGACTATGATAGTCCTGTATGATCGACTAGGGGCTATTTACAAACTGCGCTTCACAATTTACACAGATGACATCACGTCATGGAATGCGTCAAGACCAATTCACAACCACCAAGAGACCCTTCAGGCGGCACTTGACGTTATTGACCACTACCTGCCACAAGCTAGTATGCGGCCATCTCCAGAGAAGGCAACGCACGTGGTGATCCAAGGCTCAGCGCAGGATGAAGCTGCCCTCACGCTCGGAGGCGAAACACTGCAGCGATCGGAAAAACCAGTGCGCGTTCTCGGGACACCTATTGACCACACAGGCACAGCGGATGCGTGGCTCGCTGACCGTCGCCGGACGTGGAACAAGACTATGCACGTCATAAAACGGACCTGCTTTCCATGGGTAGAACCGACGTATGCCGAAAACGAGTGCTTTGCTGACATCCCGAGTGATAAACGGAGCACGCTGTTATGACCTGCTTGCTCGACACTCGACACAGCTAGAGGTACTCCACAAAGCAGCTCTCCGCGCCATCACAGTGCTCTCGCAGCACACATGTGTGCTGCCTCAGTATGCGAAGTTACCTACCCACCGCATAAACATCGAAGCGTCGAAGGCCGGCCATGAGGAGCGTTTGAAGCACACCAGGCCAGGCAGGACGCTACTGGCCTACATGGGAAAGGACATGCCAACTTTACCCCAACTGCCACCAGAAATTGCACCTTGGGATGACATTGCTGTCGTCGACACTGCGCTCCTGTTGGGGGCCCCGAAACATGGGCGCCCAACATAGGCACCGCCGGTATAGTGCCTAGAATATAAGTATATCCTAGGCACTATACCACCGGGCAGCATTTGCTGAGCGTCACGCGCAGACTGGCCGACGCACCACCAAGCCAAGAACAAGTGTACACTGACGCAGCTTTCTATCCACGCACCAGTGAGGGAGCAGTCGCCTGCCACGTAGCCTGTTCTTGTGCGACACATTCTACCTTTACAACTGCTGATGCCAACGACCCAACATGACTTAAAGCTCCGGGCGATAATGCGGGCAGTAGACCGGGTCTCAAGCAGCACGCAGGCAAAACACATTGTTATATACACTGACTCCCAATATGCGCTGCATGCTTGCAAGTCTCGCCACACAGCCTCATCAGAAGTACTCCTAGTCAAGCAGGCCTTCAGGCGTGCGGAGGCCCGCGGGGTCACTGCACCACTTCATTGTATCCCTGGTAACCAGGGTATCGCGGGAAATGAGAGAGCCCACAAGGCGCACGCGCCCTTCTTTCCAACTGCGTCGTCTCCAAGGATCCTTCACAAACCCTCAGGACGAGCACAAGCAGCAAGGCAAAAGGACCACTGTATGACCCAGACACAGCTCTGAGAGCAGCAGCCAACTGACGCAAGAGGGAACTCCATGCGAGTGTCCCGCCAGACCCAAACCCACTTCCTGTGGGTCTTCTCAGGTCGGGCCAGGTGCTTCTGCATTGGCTCCGTTCCGGCTTCGGCCTCACACCTTACGTGGTAGAGCGGTGGCGGCAGTTCCGGCCACGCCGGGAGAGGCGCCCTCCTTCTCCTGACTCCCTTCCATCGCAGGAACCCTCGCCAGCTTCTCAGGACCCGAGGAGCCACAGAGGTGCCCTGACTGCGGCTTGGCCATGGGACCATCCGATACCCATCTGTTTTGGGATTGCCAGCGGGATCATCACCTGAGGGCTGTACGAGTGTCGTCCTACGAGGAAGTGGATTCAGCCGGCAACTGGATCAGCGATTCCAACAGGGCCATGCGGGGCTCGCTCTTGGGTTTCGCCAAGGGCGCGCAGCTCCTACGACGGCTCTGAGTACTCCTCCTCCCTTCCTATTCCACATAATAGGCCTTCGAGCCATCCCTTAATAAATACGTTTTATCATCATCATAAAAAAATGTCGCAGTTTCGCCCGACAAGCGAAGCATCGATTGCGATAGCAAATTAGTAGAGAGCTATTCGGGGTAGGGATAGTAGTTTTATCAGCTGCATAAACTTGGACACATTGGCTTACTAACTGAATTAACAATCGTGGTGTCAGCGCGCACAAGCAAACATGAATAGATCACACTGAATGACCGCAGCCAACGACTGTCAAAACGCTGGCAGCAAGCGCAGGTTCGCGCGGTCTATCGCTTCAACGGAAACTGAGCGGCGAATGCACAGCGCATAGAAAGGTCACAGCCGTGTGGAGATAAGAGACGGTGCGGACGACCGGCATCCTGGGCAAAGTGCAAAGGAGAAGTTGTTAGCAGAGGAGAAGCTGCCCCCCCTCCCCCCTCTTCCCGCTTTGTTGCTTTCGCGTGGGAGATTGAGTGGAAGATACGCCTTTGGTGCCGGAGCACAGCGCCGCCCCGCCTCCCTCCCTCCCATACCCCCACGGTCTTTTGCGCGACGGTCACGTTTTCTTTCCGCCGAGCGTTCGCTCTCCGTGATAGCGCGCGCGGGGGTCTCGCCCTCCGTGATAGCGCGCGCCCCCGCGCGCTTTCGCTCGCGCATACGGCGCGCGGCGACGATTTTATCGCCCTTGGAATCTATACGGAACCTCACGGCGACGGCGACGGCGACGCTGACAGCAGAAATCCGGTTGAAGTGTCCACATAATTGCTATCGCAATAAAACCTTTTCTGTAGACCTCTCTGTAACAATATCACTATTTTACCAAAGAAAAGGTAGCTGCGAGTGCCTCGGTTATCTTGTGCATTTCATTCATCCAATTTTTCCCGCGTTCTGAGATCCCTCGAATTGACATTTCACTGTTCATTTTTTACCCATTATTTTATTGCTGTTGGTTACGTGGCAAGGTCCCGTCTTGGATTGTTGCAACCAGCTTGTATTGTCGTGCGTGGAGGCCGTTTTCTATTTGTTAATTTCTGTAGTGTATATATTGTTTCTCACGAATAAGCTTCTATAGTTGACAGTCTGTGTGTTGAGAGTCTTGTGAGAAACTTGTGTGTGTACCTACCTTTCTTCACCCCTCTCTTTTGTATAGGGATAGCTTTTCAAGCATGGACGTTCATGAACATGGTGAATTGTCTCTGGTGCCACAACAGCTGTCAATTTAGACGGCCACACTATTCCGGAAAGAAGCAACGATAAATGAGCATCAGAAACTCTCGCAACGGTGAAAGCGCATCAAGGTGTGCCAGAAAACCACGTGTCTTATTCTATAGCAAAGGAAGCTTCAGCTTCATCGCTTTTAAAGAGACACCCGAGGCTGCCATCAAGCACCAGATACATAAAATTTGTCCCGATCTCTCCCCACGCTGCAGCTCTACAACCGCATATTTCGCACTGAATAATTGAACCTTCTTCAGCGCTTGGTCCGGTCCAGGTCGTGTTCGCTATATAATGATTATTCTGACAGTTTAGTACGACGTCACTTTTCACATCTTCATGCATGTGGGTACATCGGCAATTCACATTCCCTATACAGGGGAAATAGCGGGGCACCTCACAAGTAGAACACAGCGACAGCGGAAAAAAAGATTCCCTATTCTGAACACCCTCAATAACTGCCACGCTTACCTTTACCACGATCCGGCTTTTTCATTGATCTCTGTACACGGTGCATCAGGTTCATTATTCATCGTCATAGCGTCAGTGGGCAGCAGAGCCACAAATAAAGAACGAAATCAAAAGTACACGCGTTGGAATAATGACAGTCATGTGCCCTCACGTATTATGCCTATGCCTCAACCACTCCCATAAATCTCGGGTGGCGTGAGCAGTGGCGTAAATAAAGAATGCTAGGGCTCCATCACGCCATGGGGCACGCTATATAGAATCAATATATTCGAGAACAGTACGTGCTGGGCTACTCCCACCAAAGCAGCAGAAAAAACAGTGTAGTGGGTGGTTGAGCAGTCTGAGCGCTATACTTGGTGCCCTTAGTACGACTCGGCGTTGAGTTCACGGAGATGCGCCCTCCATGGCTTTTCACGACACTCTTTTACTGGACCACAACACCAGGTAAAACACACGTCGAGTAGAGAACCACATGGTTTTTTTATTTTTTTTTTTTTGCAGATCCAAATTCAATTCAGGCAAATTTTTTATCGTTAGCTGGAAGCTTCCGTTTCAGAGCACCGCATATTTTGTGAAATCAACAGGCGTGTAAGGCAGTTTATTTGGTAAACCAGCAGGCGAGTTTCGCGAGCAGCAACTAGTTTCGTACGCGGAATATTTATTTAAAGCTACCCTGATTAGGTTATAAAGTGTGATATTATCATGGTTTCTTGCTGATCATTGCACGTATTTATGAGAAGGTAAAAGAACGAATTGGAGCCGCCGTGGTGGTCTAGTGGCTTTTCTGTTGCATAGCTGAGCCCGAGATCAAATGGTAGCCGCATTTCGATGAAGGCGAAATGCTAGTACGCCTGTGTACCACGCACGGCAAAGAGCGGCGTGCATCATAATCCTATGGTGGTTTTGACACATAACACCAGGTAATTTTTCATACCAACGACATTCCTGGCCAGACGCGTGCAGGAGAACAGCGCGCAGACTTGTTATACAGAACCATGATTGCGGCAGAGTTTAAAAGTAGGATGTTGAAACATCGCGGCTGCACGCTTTGCATATTTCTCAGCGATTCTAAGCGCTTAGAATCTTTGAATTGCACTGTGTTTAGGTTTTTTGGCGCGGATTATCGACGATATTGAATACGTAATGATGAGTAATGAAAGGCATTCTATGTGTCTCTTTCTTTTTATCTCTTTTTCCCTCGCCTACATTTTTTGCAACTACCCTTGACGGTTTGCAATGTTTTATGCCACATTCGCGCTTCTCCAAGCGATATTTATTTATTTTTATTTATTAATACTGTCAACCCACAATGGGTCATTACAGGAGTGGAAAGTACAGAAAGAACAGAGAAAGCGGTACATTCCTTGGCAGGTAGTGGAACATCATGTTACTTGGCAAAAGTAACATGCGGTATGGATCACAACATTACACTTGTATTACTGTCTTCATAGTTGAACAAATATTCTGACGGATGAACACTTTCTAGGAAACCACTATAGAGGTATGCTCATAAACAAAATAAGGCCACAGGGGACAAATTATGTAAAATATATATACTTAACCTTTTCCTGAAATTCACCAATTGACGATAGTTTGACTATAGTGTCTGGTAGCCCGTTCTATTCATTGATAGCCCTAGGAAAGAAACTAAATCTAAAAGAATCAATAAAGACAGAGGGAGGGGGAATGTACATATACTGTGCCTGTGTCTGAAATAGGTGTCAGGTTGGATGATAAAGTATTCGTTTTTATTTATGCTAACGAGATCGTGAATGACAAGGAAGAGAAATTTCAGTCTTTCGAGGGAAGTTCTAGATTCTAGAGAGGGTAGATTGGCAATTTTATTAAGTTCTGAGGGGGAGTCATGGCGCCGGTACTTATTATAAAAAACCTTAAAGCGAGGCGTTGAATTTTATCAAGTTTAGATTTATTCGTTACCGTGTAAGGGTCCCATATTATTTTGGCGTACTCCAAGATTGGTCTAATTAACGTTTTGTATGCCAGAATTTTTATTTCAGGAGTTGCGCTGTGAATGCGTCTTCTTAAGGACCATAGTGCATTGCGTGATTTGGTACACACGTAATCGATATGAGCATTCCATCTTAAGTCGGACGCAATAGTAACACCAAGATATTTATGAGCGGAAACCCTTGTTAGGGAAGTTTTATCAATGGAGTATGTATGAAACAGAGGTTTCTTTTTCCTCGTGACCGTCATGACAACAGTTTTTTTTTGTGTTTAATACCATTTGCCACGTGTCACACCAGGTTTTAATCTTTTGCAAATTTATCTCAAGAAGAGTCTGGTCATCGGGATTTTCTACCTTGTTATACAAGACACAATCGTCTGCGAACAGGCGAATGGGTACTGAGATATTATTTGGCATATCATTATTGAAAATTAAAAAAAGGAGCGGACCCAAAACGCTACCCTGGGGTACACCGGATAGTACCCTTGAGGGATCAGAGCGACAGTTTTCAAGCACAACATACTGTTCTCTGTTGGAGAGGTAGGATGAAAACCATTTAGTGATCGTCGGATTTTTGAAAATTTTATCAATCTTTAGGAGTAATTTAGGGTGGGAAACATTATCGAAGGCTTTGGCGAAGTCAAGGAATATTATGTCTACTTGTTTGCGTTCGTTCAAGGCACTTGCGAGATCATGTGTTAATTCAACCAACTGAGTTATTGTGGAGTGCTGCTTACGGAACCCATGTTGGCAGCGATCGAGGATATTGAAATCAGCGAGGTATATAGATAATTGTTTGGAGACAATATGCTCCAGTAATTTACCACAAGTACTAATTAATGAAATAGGTCTATAGTTTTTAACATCCAACTTATTACCACTTTTGTGAATCGGAACAATTTTCGCACATTTCCAAGCAGATGGGAAGCAACCAGTAGAAATTGAAGACTGATAGATAACTGTGAGGTATTTAGCGGTCCACTCTGCATATCTATACAAAAACTCATTAGGAATGTTATCGGGTCCTGGGCTCTTTTGCTATCGATGTTCAATATGAGACTTAGTACACCCTGTTCATTTATTTCAATGTCATTCATAGGGGGTTGATTGGGAACTTCGGTAAAATTAGGTAAGGAGCAATCATCTTCAGTATAAACGGTAGAAAAGTAATTGTTAAGAGACTGAGCTCTATCTAAAGTGTTATCCTGACAGTCAGTGCGAGGCGAGGGGTTGACATATCTCCAGAATTTACTCGGAGCATTTTTGAGGAATGATGCCAAGGTAGTGTTGAAGAAGTTAGATTTTGAATCTTTGATAAGTTGCTTCAATTCCTGGCTCATATTCTTGATAACATTAATGGAATGTGGGCTACCAGATTGTGCAAGCACCTGACGCCTTCGCTTTAATCTTCTTTTTGCATGAATAATGTCTCTCGTTATCCATGGATTTCTTTTTCTAGTGTTCTTAAGATGGTGCGGAACATAACAATTTATGCAACGTTGAACCACGTTGGAAAAATGATCCCAGAGTTTGTCAACGCTCTCACCAGAACGGTACATAGTAATGAAGTCTTCAAATGATATGGCAAGGTGGTCTAGTATGCATACATCATTAGCATCTTTAAAATTCGGGATCAACTTTCGCAAGCGGTGCTCCGAGATCCTTGCATCAAGCCTAAAACATGTGATAACCATTTTGTGGTCAGACATTCCATCCTCAACCGAGCAGCTAGAAAGATAGGGATGTAATGGCTCAGAAAGAAATACAAGATCTAGGATTGAGGAAGTATCCGCACACACCCTGGTATGTTCCGAGACAATCTGGGATAAATTAAAGCAGAAGCTCAAATTAAGCAGTTCTTCACAGGACCGAGGTTCAGATGAGCCAGGATCCAGCGTTACCCAATTGATGCCAGGTAAATTAAAGTCGCCAATCAAGCATATATTATCTGTGTGGCAAAAACTTGCTTCCATAAATGCTCTAAGGTTTCCCATTATGTTGTCGGTTGAGCCCGGAGGTCTGTAAAATACACCAACACAAAGTGAACAGTTTGAGAGCTTTACTTTAATCCAAAGGGATTCGATATCACTGAAATCCGGCAGTACTGTGTATGTAATAGAATTTTTGACAAGTAAACCTACGCCCCCTCCTCTACTGCATCGATCCTTTCTCAACGGAGTGTAGCCGCAGGGAGTAACCTCAGCGTCAGAAATGTCATTGCGGAGCCATGTTTCCGTAATGCCAACGATATCTGGCTCATGCTCGAGTAGGACACTTTCTAACACATCTAATTTATTCAGTATGCTCCGGGCGTTAAGATTTATGATCTTAAAACCTGCAAGGTCGTATGGTTGAAGTCACGCATCCCTGCTCACTGAGGGATCGGAGCATGCGTACCGTCTACGATTTACGTCATCCCAAGCGTATATGGTGTTATTAATTTTTATCTTATCAAAGATGAGCTTAACTCTAGCACCCCCCTTTTTTTCCTCGACTGCTGAGTTCCACAGGGCTCTGCGCGCGTTATTAACTCTCATATAGAAATCCTCCTAACGTTGAAATGTGTACCCTTAAGCTTCGAACAATTGGTTAGTACTTTCTTCTTTTCCCTGAAATCAGCAAAGCGCAAAATAACCGGCCTGTTTCTTTCGTTTATCTTCTTACCAAGCCTGTGGATACGTTCAATCGAGGTCAACTTGACTTTCAGTATTTGCTCAAAAATGTCAGAATTTACTTTGCGCATGAGATCTTCGTCTGTTTCTTTGTCTTCTTCCGCTATACCCCTAATTATAAGGTTATTTCGCCTTGAGCGGTTTTCTATATCATCAATTCTTTTAGCCAATTTGCCAATCTCACCGTCAAATTTACTTACAGCACAGTCAAGTACCGAAAGCTGCTTATGAACATCATCTAAGGATTCAAGCTTTTTTTCAATAGCTTGAAGTCTGCTGTCAACCTGCGAGAGGAAAGCCTCTGATGTTGCCTGCTTATCTCTAATTTCCATCACTCTCTCAAGTAGTTCTTTTTGAGTTAGCATGAGCTGTTCAAGCATGTTATCGTTAGGTCCTGGGTTTTCTTCGATATCCCCAGAAAGTTTCAGTAATAGGCTTATTACAGATAGACATTCAGTGATACAACAACCAACAGCACGGGGACACGGCAGCACTAATAAGCAGATGAATTCACTGCAGAAACCATATTTGCTTTTACCAACCTGCACAAGAAGCGGAACTTCAGGTGACATAGTCACGGCGGTGCTGCCGTGTCCACTGCTGGAGAATGAGGCCGGCATCCCTTTTGAAGGTGTCGATCGGGTGATCACATGGTCATTTGTTGACGTCACTCCGCGAGCAAGGTAGGCGTCACCCGTATCATCCCCGTGCTGTCTGGCCAGTCGGTCTAATGTTGCAGATGCGCGGTTCTTGAAACCCGTGCGCAGTCGCAGTGGAGCGCTGTATCCGTAGGGACGCTGTCCATTAGGTGGAAAAGAAGCATCCGTGATCGATCCGAGGCAAATTCATCCGTAGAACACCTGCACAAGAAGCGGAACTTCAGGTGACATAGTCACGGCGGTGCTGCCGTGTCCACTGCTGGAGAATGAGGCCGGCATCCCTTTTGAAGGTGTCGATCGTGTGATCACATGGGCATTTGTTGACGTCACTCCGCGAGCAAGGTAGGCGTCACCCGTATCATCCACGTGCTGTCTGGCCAGTCGGTCTAATGTTGAAGATGCGCGGTTCTTGAAACCCGTGCGCAGTCGCAGTGGAGCGCTGTATCCGTAGGGACGCTGTCCATTAGGTGGAAAAGAATCATCCGTGATCGATCCGAGGCAAATTCATCCGTAGAACACCTGCACAAGAAGCGGAACTTCAAGTGACATAGTCACGGCGGTGCTGCCGTGTCCACTGCTGGAGAATGAGGCCGGCATCCCTTTTGAAGGTGTCGATCGGGTGATCACATGGGCATTTGTTGACGTCACTCCGCGAGCAAGGTAGGCGTCATCCGTATCATCCACGTGCTGTCTGGCCAGTCGGTCTAATGTTGAAGATGCGCGGTTCTTGAAACCCGTGCGCAGTCGCAGTGGAGCGCTGTATCCGTAGGGACGCTGTCCATTAGGTGGAAAAGAAGCATCCGTGATCGATCCGAGGCAAATGCATCCGTAGAACACCTGCACAAGAAGCGGAACTTCAGGTGACGTAGTCACGGCGGTGCTGCCGTGTCCACTCCGGATTGCCGTGTCCGGAGGATTGCCGTGTCACGACGGTGCTGCCGTGTCCATTTCAGCGGTTTTCTCTCAGCTCGCCACCAGTGAAAACATATAACCAGGAAACTGGTTTGTGCTCCGGTGCTCAGGTACAAAAAGGGTCGAGCTCGCAATGTACCACTGAGTCCCACTTAGGAGTATTATTCGTGTTAGTGGAAATCTGGGCTTGTTGGTCTTTTTGGCTTGTTGGCCATCTTGTCTTTCTTTTTGTCGTCGTTCCGTCTGCGCTATACAACTAGAAGTATACTCATGTTTTACACGTAGCGCAATGTGTAATTCTATTGTGGGTAAATACGATTTTTTTCTAGAGTGACCCGAAATCTTTTTAAAATTCATCACACTACGCTTCGCTTGAAGAATGCTCGCAATTTGAACGCACATTACAGGAGGATCATCAAAAATGAATCTATTGTTCTGTCCGTATGCCTGGAAGATGGGGTCGAAATTGCGGTCGTTCGATCTTGGAATGTAGTGTGAAGCTGCTAAAAAAGGCGCCACTTGCACTGTTTGCTTCGCCAACAAACGGTGGTGCTCTCGCTGTCACCCACTGTATTCAACCACCGCGGCAACCCAAACTATTGACAAAACATTGTAATCTCGCAATGACGTGTAAGGTCTATTCATGTGGACCCACACACGTTACAAACTGTTAATAGTGAGGGTAAATTGAACCATTTAATAAGTTAATTTAAAATAACGGCATGCAGTCAACCGCAATGTGTACCACATCGCTGAAACGATGGTGGCTAGATAAGTTCGGAATAGATATTGTAATCTCCATTTTATGCACTGAAGTTCCTCATTTCGCACTGGAAGCTGTGAACATGACATGTTAATGAACTGACTTGTATCACAATCTCTTTCTGAGACGCCTGTACGTGCTGGATTTCTATCTTCAATGAACTCAGCTCAGCAACAAGTTCAGGTTTCTCAAAACGCCCGTGGTTGGCCTCAGTGTGGCCACAAATTAAAAGGATTACAGGAATACGTTCGAGCCGAGCATTCTAGACACTGTGGCCGCGGCAATAACTACAATCATAACAGGCAGCCGGTGAAAATCCACCGACCTGGATTACGAAGAAAGGATTCCCGAGCAGTGTTGCCAGGTCCGACGAGGCGGCGTAGCCAAAAGCTAGAGAAGTTGTAGCCCAAATGTAGCCAAACAGAAAAAAGTGCAAAATATTTCGTAGTCAAATATTGCCATTTTTATTTGCAATTTTATTTGTGTATACATTTTCACATTCGACTACGGCAATCCTTATTTGCACAACCCATCGTAACAAAATGTCCGTGCCGCCGTGACGGCCGGTCGGCCCTTTACATCAACAACAGCGACATCATGCTTGCACAGAACACTTTTTGGTTGGCCCCGGAAGCTCTTAAGTTCGAGCGAATAGCTGCAGAGGGCGAAATCAGTGCTTTTATTCTATGACAGATAGCACTAAGTTATTATTTTTAGCTATTTACAGTAATATTAACTATTAACTCTGCTTTTTAGCTGTCGTGAACACAAAATAATGTTCAGCATCATTGATCTCTCACGTTATCTCTGCCTACGGCGTAGAAGTTCAGCTGTCCAGCGACCAGCGACGGCGACGTGCACACGGCTTCTTTTTTGATGAGCTAAACAAGTCTTTCGAGCTATGATATCTCACGTTATTTGTCTCATCATCCTATCTTGTTTTCTCGTTTTTTTTTTCAATTAGCTTGGCTCGGGTTAGCTGGTACATGCTCATTTTCCTGTTTTTGTTTTTCAATTAGATTGGCCCGGATTAGCTGGGACACACACTACCTATTTAGTGTCAATTTACATCAACCTGGCCGCCATATTAGGTCTCTAGCACGCCAAGAACATGCGTTTAGAAAAGCGACAGGCAACAGATGCCACTCACTGCCTGAATCGGTGTAAGCGGAGCTTTACAAGATTACTGCGCAAACCAGCACCTAGTGTAAGAAGCGCGCAGTCGTTTTCGGCGACGAGCACGTCCCGAACTAACTCGCTCGAAACACCTTGGACGGCCAACGTCACGGACTCGGCCAGACCCCCAAGTCTCCCGTCGCCAGAGCGGAGCTGGCGATGCGACCTTCCTGGCCCGGAGCCACGTCGTTAATGCTCGCTCAGTGCCGTTTCTCCCTCGACCATACCTCGGGTCACGCGCCTCACGCGCTCGCGCCGTTCAGAACGCTCCGTTTACTTCGTCCTTTTCTTCTTTTATGTCGCCGCCGGCGTCTTACTCATGCCTCAGTTCGGACAATCGAATTGACAGTTTTTACAAATGTGTATAGATACCAAGTTTATTCTTAGAGTGTTTGAGACAATGAACATTGCGAACAATTCAGTGATGTGATGTGTTTTGTCACCGATCTCGGGGCGTGCGGGTGTTAGAAGAGATGGAGAAGGAAGACGGATGGCGACACAGCAAACAGATTTTTTAATCTCACACGAAAGCCAAAAACCTCAAACTAAGAACTCAAACTACACTAAACAAATAAATACTGGAAAATGTACAACCTAATAAATTCATAACGATAAACTCAAGCACACTAAAACACGCTGCAGGAAAAATACTAACACATGTACAACCTAGCCCTTAATAATCACTAAACGTGTCCTTAATTCAGACCACACTGATTCTGGGCATTTCCTACACAAACGTCAGGCAACTCTGGCCTGCTACAAGAATCGATCGTCCTTACTCAGTTCGTGCTCGTTGCTCGTATTCTCCCGGCGGGGATCTCGTTGGACCTTTCTTAATGTCGTTGCCTTCGCCGACTGTCATAAGTCGTTGCTGCCTTGTAGTCGGTCCTTCAACTCGATCGCCTCCGAAGCCTGCATAACCCGGTCGCTGTTGCTGACGTGGCAGGAAGACTTGACGGGTTAGGCCTAGCGACGTGCTCGGCCACCGCTTCCGTCCAGCTCCTTTCCCGAGTGCCGACGTGGCGTTCCGGGGATCATCGAACGTGCCGGTCTGCCGTGGAAGAGGGGTCCTCTCTGGGGTGCCCGGTCCTGCCGTGAGAGGCTGCAGCCAGTCCAGGAGCCTCACTCGAACTTGCCGAGGTCGACGGCCACACCATGGACGGCCAACGTCACGGACTCGGCCAGACCCCCAAGTCTCCCGTCGCCAGAGCGGAGCTGGCGATGCGACCTTCCTGGCCCGGAGCCACGTCGATAATGCTCGCTCAGTGCCGTTTCTCCCTCGACCATACCTCGAGTCACGCGCCTCGCGCGCTCGCGCCGTTCAGAACGCTCCGTTTACTTCGTCCTTTTCTTCTTTTATTGCGATAGCAATTATATGGACACTTCAACCGGATTTCTGCCGTCGGCGTCGCCGTCGTCGTCGCCGTCGCCGTGAGGTTCCCTATAGATAAAATCTTCGCCGCGTGCCGTATGCCCGAGCGGAAGCGTGCGGGGACGCGCGCTATCACGGAGAGCGAACGCACTCAATCTCCCACGCGCAAGCAAGGAAGCGGGAAGCCAGCGCCGGAGGGAGCGGGGGGGGGGGGGGGGGGGGCGCACTTCCACTCTGCCAACAACCGCGCTCGTCGCTCGCTCGCACCGTCTCTTATCTCCACACGGCTCTGACCTTTATGCGCCGTGCATTCGCCGCTCAGTTTCCGTTGAAGCGATAGACCGCACGTACCTTCGCCGCTGCGGCGTATCCGCTTGCTGCCAGAGTTTTGACGGTCGTTGTCTGCAGTCATTCAGTGTGTTCTATTCATGTTTGTTTGTGCGCGCTCACTCCACGCTTGTTCATTCAGTTAGTAATAGTCGGGCCACATTTTCCAACGCACGCTACACATGCAATGCTGCCCGGATCGGCAGTGCAGCGCTACAGGTGTGTCCCTTCGCACGCGCGCTGCCCACGGGAAGCGCTTCTCATCAACACCACCGTTTCACACGCGCCTTCTCGTGGTCATCGAGTCTCGCTTCATGTCGGTCTACTTACGTCGCAGCACACCTGCTTACTTAATCAGCTCATGTTTACTACAATTCATATTGCTACCAAAGCCGCTCACCTTACTTCGTATGACATTGCTGTGTTGCTATCGCATTCATTGCTTCGCCCTTAGGGCGAAACTGTGACATTTTTTATGTCGCCGCCGGCGTCTTACTCATGACACCAGCGACCAGCGACGGCGACGTGCACACGGCTTCTTTTTTGATGAGCTAAACAAGTCTTTCGAGCTATGATATCTCACGTTATTTGTCTCATCATCCTATCTTGTTTTCTCGTTTTTTTTTTCAATTAGCTTGGCTCGGGTTAGCTGGTACATGCTCATTTTCCTGTTTTTGTTTTTCAATTAGATTGGCCCGGATTAGCTGGGACACACACAACCTATTTAGTGTCAATTTACATCAACCTGGCCGCCTTATTAGGTCTCTAGCACGCCAAGAACATGCGTTTAGAAAAGCGACAGGCAACATATGCCACTCACTGCCTGAATCGGTGTAAGCGGAGCTTTATAAGATTACTGCGCAAACAGGCATCTAGTGTAAGAAGCGCGCAGTCGTTTTCGACGACGAGCACGTCCCGAACTAACTCGCTCGAAACAGTAAAAGCCGCGACGGCGCACACATAGCAATGGTAAACAACAAATTGATAACTGTGGTAATGCTGTGAAAACCGGTTACTGTCAAAAAGCAAACCATGTTCATGGCTAATAAAGTTTTAAGATAGGTGTCCCTAAAGTTTGGGGCCACAAATAGCTTTGCGGGTGTTAGCGTTGGGCATGCAGGAATGAAAAGTTTTGAAGTAGGCGTGTTGCGTTTGCGGATAGCGTGTTGCATTTGCAGCGTCACTACGGCGTCAAAGAAAAGCTGTTATAAATAATAAAATAAAATATACGATTTTATGATAGGAAAAGTAATTTAGACTTTCGTGTTTTTGCCTTTAATTACAATTTAGTACTTATTCTATTAGCAGCATGCAACTTGTAGCGCTTAGTTTTGACTGACCAACTTTACGCACCTTCACCCAGCCAAGTAAATCTGTGATGGTCTGAGCCATGAGCCATGGTCTGAGCCATGAGCTGTGAGGTCATGAGCCATGAGCAGTACGAACTACGAGCCATGAAATCGACAATTAAATTCCGATTCAGTGGCGTGTAATGAATCAATCTTCATAACACATGTTAGTTGAGAGAAAGCGATAACCGCAATCACTTCTAGGTTACGGATTTCACGAATTGCCACGAATCGAGCCCAGTTTCGTGCTAGGTTAGAGCCGTCGCTTCGATGGGCGCCGCCATGTTTGCTGACGAAAGCTTTTGAAGCCGCTTTTGGGGCTCCCGCTAAATCGATGAAACAGCGTGCACGATACAAAACCCAAACACAGTTCCCGTCTTGCGCATGCGCAGTGGCTTCGACGCTAGTACTTTGGGGCCCCAAAACGTTTGGGGCCCCAAAACCCCTATTCTAAATCTCTCTAATAATTGCTCGGGTTTTACGTGCCAAAACCACGATATGATTGGGAGGCATGACGCAGTGGGGGACTCCGGATTAATTTTGGCCACCTCGGGTTCTTTAACGTACACCTAAATCTAAGTACACGGGTGCTCCTGCCTTTCGCCTTGATCGAAACGCGGCCGCCGTGGCCGGGACTCAAACTCGCGTCCTCGAGTCAGCAGCACGACACCTCACAAGATAAGCTAACACGGTGGGTGAAGTTCATGTGACGTGGTGCACTGATGTCATAGTCGCAAACATGTTTCGATATTAGCACATTGAGTATCTGCACCCATGACGTTACGGGCAAACCATCTAGAAGTAAAAGCACCAGAACCCAGCTTTGGCTCCGGGTGTTGCTCCAATTCTTTTTTATACGTTTTCGCATACCTGGCCCACTTCCCCATGTTTGGATTCTCCTTTCTGATCCGATCTTACGTCCAACATATCGAAATGAATCTCGAATCGAAGCACGAATAAAAATTCATCTAGCAGGAAAAGGAAAATGGCAGTAAAGCTTCGTGCCAGAAACGTGGAGTAGGTCGAAAGCTGTGCCCGGCGGGATACTTTATCCGGAAGACATGGCCATGAACAAACTAGAGCGTGTCATCCACCCATGCTTCTCTTCTTTCATGTCGGCGCCACGATCGCCCGACGGCCCCGACCCTATGTTATTGCTCTCCTTTCCTAAGCACTTCCCTTCCATGTTAGTAAAGTGTACTGTGAAAAAATTTGTCGCAGTTTCACCCGAAAGGCGAAGCATCAATTGCGATAGCAAATTAGTAGATAGCTATACGCAGTAAGGATAGTAGTTTTATCAGCTGTGTAAACTTGGACATGCCGCAGCACCAGCAATGCGAAGAACTGTTGTCGACGCCGTCGGCGTTTTGCCCGCGTTCGCATCGAACGCGCGCGGCGTTGGTGACTGTTGCCTGCTCTGGGGGCGGCTCGGAGGTTTTCGACGAGATCAGAATGGGACACTCGTCGAGCAGCGTCGGAAATCTTACCCACCTTCGCGCCTCGCAACGTTTTTATATAAATACGCCTGTGGTGCCGCAGCGAAACGTCGCCTCCCCTCCCTCCCGTCCCCCACGGCCTTTCGCGCGACGGAAGAAGTCGCCTTCGCTTTCCATATATGGTGATTGTAAAGAAGGAAAGAGACGCTGAATTCTGCAGCCCTTCAGGGAGCACAGCTGATTGGCGCTGAGCTGTGCTCCCTCAAGGGCTGCAGAAGATAGCGTCAACCTTTCCCTTTCCTCAAGAACCACTTACTACTACAGCTGCAGAACGCGCGTTTGCTCTCCGACGTGCGTTCACTCTCCGTGAAGGCGCGCGTTCATCGCGGCCTTTCACTCGCACATACAGCGTCCGGAGCGCGGCGACGACTTCATCGCCGTTGACGTCATACGCAACATCACGGCGACGACGACGGCAGAAATCCGCGTTGTGGTGTCCATATAATTGCTATTGCAATCAAACCCACTACTCCCAGGTTCAGCCCGATGCCCGGGGATCGTGTGCCTAACAGTCAAGCAGGGTGTTACTTTGAGTGCCTCAGAGATCAAAGCTACCGGCTCAGACAACGGCGCAGAGAGGGAAGGAAAGGCGGGGGAGGGGGGAGGGGTCATTTCGCGCACGCACACACGCACAGCCACGCGGCCGGCTCAGCCAGCTAAAACACAGCCTTCGAGATTTGCTTCTACCTCTAGAGCGTGGAGCCACCTCTAGAGCGTGGATTAGGGCGCCACTTATAGCCCAAACAGAGCCAAGTCGCAGATTTTAAGTAGCCCAAATATAGCCACATAGCCAACTCGTCCAAGTTGACGCCAAAAAATTTTTCTCGTAGCCCAATTTGGTTATATATAGCCAAACCTGGCAACACTGGCTTGTTACCCGTTTCGCTGTCGCATTGGCCACTGAGAAAATTATTAAATACATCGAAGCGTATTTTAATTATGATCGTATGATAGTAGAATACTCTAAGTTTGGCGTCTTTGTTAGCATGGCAGAGTATACGACGAATCAAACCAAGCATTCTATACATTCTACTTAAGATGGAGCCTACATGTATATGTCATGATGAGCAGTAAAATGAACACCAAGATATTTGAATGGTTCTACTGTCTCTACTGTACCAGAATAAATCGTGTATGTGTAGGTGTATTTGATGCCCCCGGATAGTGAATCTCATTAGCAATATTTTAATTTGCATCTGCCCCTCAGCGCACCAATTACTTCGCTAATTCAATGAAAACACGGGGAATGTAGGAGATGGAAATTGAAGACGATGAGCAATACGAGAACAGGGTGAGACAGGAGCCAACACTTCCACAAGTGGACTTGTCTTTTTCAAGGCGACATATGCTCTCCTTGGCACAGTCTTGGCCATGCTGATGACGTCGCGTCAAGATTAGAGAGGCAGTCGGTATTAGCTAAGAAACAACCTACACCAGAATCTGATATACCGCCAACCTTTATAACAAAATATTCTAATGCCCTCCCAAACGTAAACAACATCCTACGAAAATGCCACCCAATATTATCAAGTAACGATCGTCTGAGAAAAGCGTTCCCAGATGTGCCAAGGGTTACCTATCACCGCAACAGGAACCTTAATGCATGTGATTGCATGCAAAAGTCAGCCAACATCATTCCCCCCTAATAAAAGCGTGTTCTCGCCCCAGGTGCAAAACCTGCAGGCACCTTCAAAGTGATCCTAAAATTAAAAGCACCGCAAATACACCTCAGGGGTATCCTAGCGCTCGATCTTGAAAAGGCCTTCGATAAAATTTCCCATAGGCACATCCTTGATTCTGTTACGGAGATGGACCTTGGATCCAAGTTTCACGGGTTCGTCAGTTCGTTTCTTCGGGGCAGGCGCGCCACTCTAAAGGTGGGCGAGGTAAAGTCTGATCCCTTCGAGCTGGGGGCAAGGGGCACCCCTGAGGGGTCGGTCATCTCGCCACTACTCTTCAACGTCGCCATTCGCGGTCTCTCAGCCCGTCTGTCCGAAGTGGACGGCGTTAATCACGCTCTTCACACCAACGACATCACGGTGTGGTGCGATGGCGGCAGTGAAGGCAGAGTCGAGGAGTCCCTACAGGCGGCCCTGAGCTGCACGGAGGATTTCTTGGCGGGAGCGGGACTCCAGCTCTCCCCGTCCAAGTCCGAACTCTTTTTGTATCGACCGACCAGGAGGGGGCGCATCCCCAAGGGTCAGGTGCCTCTCGAAAAGGTCGACATTTCGATTCGCATGGCCATCGGGCAGGTCATTCCCAAGGTGGAGGTCATCCGCGTACTCGGTATGCTCATCGAGGCAAATGGCTGTAACGGACAGATGATCGCTCGTATCGCCACCAAAACGGACAACATGGTCAGGCTCATCACTAGGGTCTCTAACAGCCGCGGAGAGCTGGGGGACGACAACCTCCTGAGGTTGTACCCGCCGCGCATCGCTGGCATGGATACGAGAGGGCAAAACTCGAATCGCTGATCCGCAAGAGCATCAAAAAGGTGCTCGGCATCCCCATGGCCGCCAGCACGGAGAAGCTCACGCAGCTGGGAGTCCACAACACTCTCGACGAGGTTGTCGAGGCGCAGCAGATAGCCCAGGTCGTCAGGCTCTCTTCATCGCCTGCGGGGAGGCGGATCTTGGAGGCGCTGGGCTGCAATCTCACTGTCGTCAGGAAGAGGCGGAGCGCGCTCGACACGGAGACGCGGGAGGCCATCAGGGTCTCGCCGTTCCCGCGCAACGTGTACCCGCAGCACAATGTAGGCAGACGCAGGGCCCGGGCGGCCGCACTTCTCAGATCCGTCGCTGGCGATCCGCGATCGGTAGCGTTCGTCGACGCCGCCCAATACGGTTCATCCGACCGATTCGTGGCGGCCGTGGTAGATCACAGGGGCAACCTCCTTAACGCCGCGTCGGTGCGGGGCTCGTCTCCGGCACAGGCGGAGCAGGTCGCGGTGGCCCTCGCCCTCCGGGACGGGAGCAGGCCGCAGATCTACACGGATTCCCGGGCGGCGGTCAGGGCCTTCGCCACGGGTTCGGTCTCGAGGGAAGCGGCCTCCCTGCTTTGCGGCAGGTCACAACTAACCAGGTCATAACTTTGATGAACTTAAACTCTACATACTGCAGTCAAATTTCCGTTCTGCGCGAGAGAGAAAATATAGAGAAGCATACCTCCTCCATAAATTCCAGACACTGCAACCAATAGGCATGAACGCTTCGAAGAGAGCTTTAGAATCTATTCTGTATGCTAAACTTCAAACTATATGCAACAGCACTTAGCTATTTATTATTAAATTTCTTAGTTTTTTTATTTTTTGTTATTGGGTTGTCAATAATATTCTAACCTCCCTTTCCTTTCATTCATGCCTTTTGCTTTTCGCTCTTTTCAGCATTCTTTCCAGTTTGTTGGTTTCCTTCCAAAAATTGTTGCGCTGTACCTACGTTATTCTTTTATTTATGTATTTATCCTGCTTTCTTTTTTCACGAGCCCCATTTTTCTGCCGCTACTTTTATTCTCTCTTTCAGAGACACGATAGTTCACTGATCTCCAGCGCAGTAGATACCTCTCACGGTAGATACCTCCAGCACAGTAGATACCAGTTCATCTTTCTCGGGTGATCGCGTTTCACCGTATGAAGGCTGTGTTGCACATGCCGTAACTGGAGCGAAAAAAATCGGTGCGTTCGCACGCGTCGCAATGCGATTTTTGAGGGCTCAATTCACATGATCGTGATTTCAACAATGCGAATGATGCGACGCCCAGGGTTGCTTGCTGCCAACTTTTGTGGCATAACTCGTGTAATTTTTCAAATGTGATGGAAACATCTGTGCATTGCAAAATTATTGACCAGTCTTTAATAGCAGAAAATAATACGGATGATTTGTGTTTTAAGAACGCTTCAAAGTGTTTTTTTTTTTTTTTGGAGTGCGCAGCAGCGGTTGATGAAGTTCATTACGAGGAGACATGGTGGACGTAAACAGCTGTTCGCGAGCTGGTCGTTCAGCGCTGTGTGCTGTCTCGTGTGTGTTTTGTGCCTGTGTCGTTGTTCCTGCGATACACAAGAGGAGCTTTATCATCAAGCCCATATAGCTGTTGTCATCACATATGCCGTATTCGGCTGCAGCGAAGTCATGTCAACACCCTCGCGCTACTCGTGCTTAACGACAGCTTCTGAAAAAAAGGATGCGTGTATATTGCTCGTGATTGCGCATAAGCGGTTCCTGCTCCTAGAAATATTCTTGCACCAAACTTAGCAGCAAGCAAGCACCAACTCAAAAGTTCACGTCTGCCCCTGAAGGAGCTTCCGCAAATGATCTGTGTATAATTACTGAACGTGCAATGGAATTTGTGTTGTGAACGTTAATTTTAGCGCCAGCCTGGTTCGTCCGTCGCAGCGCGTATGCTGTAATTATTCATACAAGTGCTCTCTAAATATTTCGAAAGGCGTAAAAGCCGACACCACATTTTTTTAGGAGGTGCAGTCACTTGTGTACGTAGCATCATAGTATTCTAACAGACATGGGCGTCGTCTACTTTAGCGTGCTATGTCTCGCGCGGTTAGTACACTGTGAATCTGTATCAAGAAGCTCAAGTTAATATGGTGCAGTACGTAGTACAGCCGCGTATCCCCACGGCTAACATAAAAATACCTTGTTAGGAGTACGTTTGTTTGTTTAATAACAAAATCGAATGCTCAAATTTTGTATTCATAGTTGTAAGTGTAAAGTAAGAAGCTATCGAAACTATCCGCTAATAGCATGCGTGTGCTTCTACCTGCCTGTGCTCATTATCTTAAAAGTGATGCAGAAAACCCCAGACAACCAAAAACATATGCAACTGGAGCAGGTGCTATGGTTCCTTTCCTGGAAATAAAAGCCAGCATCCCAGTCTGTTAAGCTAGTCATGTACTTAACCTAAAGTAGACCACTGTTAGAGCATGCTAATTCAAACTAGATCATTTGACCAAAATAAGAAAGTGCAAGGAAAGCGTCAAACTATAATCT
The DNA here is from genome assembly GCF_013339745.2 of Dermacentor silvarum. Taxonomy (NCBI): domain Eukaryota; kingdom Metazoa; phylum Arthropoda; class Arachnida; order Ixodida; family Ixodidae; genus Dermacentor; species Dermacentor silvarum. Next base: position 146,204,487 of record NC_051163.1, on the reverse strand, counting down.
AATCTGGATTTCCCGAACCGATTGTATTAGCAAAACTTTATGCCTCCCTGAATTGCCTGCGTTAATCCAATGCTGAAAACAGGGGAAGCTGATTTCCGTGCTGTTGAAAAGCTGCTCGAATGTCAATAACAGACTACATATGTTCTGAGGGAAAGTGAAGGGCACTGACAATATCTCTAAGCTTTTGTATGAGCTTTCACCTTGAACAAGAATGGAATAAAAATATTTACCTTTTCAAGCCTCAGAATCCAAACATTCTCAAATTTTTTAGGAGACCACATGAAATTTTTCAGATAGAGACAATAAAACGTGTACCTAAATACAAGTACACACTGAAGACACTTGTGTGGTTGAGTGGCCAGCTGCGAATCCAAAAGCGTCCATAACTGCTATCTCGAGGTAACTGCTAGGTTCCACGTGTGTTTCTCCTATAGCCCATGTACCTGGCAAAGGGAATGGTTATGCGTGGTCATTGCAGCATTGACTTGTGGTTTTTCTTTATGAGAACAGCATTCCGGGCAAGTTGGTAATCCATTACTCAAGTATTATTGCGCAACAGAAAAGACACGGACGGGAGAGAAAAACACACACACCAAGCGCGAACTTTAAACTAAATTTATTGTGCCACTGAATAGGTTTATATGCGTGAAGCAGTATAGAATGCGCATGCGCTTACATGAACTAAAAACGATTTCACATTCGTGTAACATAGTTACGAGTCAAGTGATGCCGCCTCCAGGAAACTTCGTTCTTTTTCTGTGAGAGCCAGTGAAGGGAAACTGACACACTTATCCCCCGATTTCGCTATCATCTGCGCTTCAGTTATTTCACGGATAAGCTGCGTCCTGCCACGGGGCACAGTCGTGCAATCATCCTCGATAGGTTTGCGGCCGTGATCACGACAATTAATCCCCAGGAACCCACCGGTGCCATTTTTTACGTTATTGAGGTGTTATCGGAGCCGATCATTGAGGCAACGCCGAGTTTGCCCGATATATTGCTTCCCACGTGAAAGTGGGAGTGTAAGCCAACCGGTGAAAACACTCGACGAACTTTTTTCGGTGATGCTTAGTGCACTTATTGGGGGGGGGGGGGGGACGGCATTTGAATCCGTCAACTTGCAAAGCTTGCCGAGCTTGTTGGGAGCAGAAAAGCAGTTGACAGTTGACAAGAACTTTATTGAAAGGTCCTGTGGAAAGAGATTGGGGGTGCTGAAGGCACCTCAATCAAGTTGGTTGCTCCGCCCATGACGGAACCGGGAGCTGGTGGCTCTCCGCGACGTCGCGGGCCCTCTGGACGGCCTGTCGTTGATGCGTAAAGTCCGCGCTTTGCAGTAGGGCGTTCCACTTGGACTTGTCGTGAAGATCAGAGCCCGCGTTGAACGGGCACAGCCAGAGCATATGATCGAAAGAGCAGTAGTCGGGCCCACAATTGGAGCACAATTGCGGAAAGTTGGAATTTATCCGATTCAGCGCTCTGGGGGTGAGGTACGATCTCGTCTTTAAGAGCCTCAACGTGACAGACTGAGCCCTGTTTAATTTTGGTTGAGGGGGAGGGAATTTCCTCCTGCTCAGTCTGCAATGGGATGTGATCTCATTAAAGGTGGTAAGAGGGTCTTTAGGGGAGCAATCCTGTGAGAGAGCTGGACCATTAGCCCGGGCGCGGTTCCTGAATTCACGCGCTAGGCAGTGGGCCTGCTCGTTGGGGATGCAACCCGCTTGATTAACTACTCCTTTAACGTGGGCCGGGAACCAGGCGATGTGGTGACTTCCTGTCTCGTTGTCCGCAGTATTTTGAAGAGATTTGTTTACCAGCCGTGTGGTTAGACACTAGGGCTGACGAGAAGGCCCTGGCGGCAGTGCGCGAGTCGGAGAAAACAGTCGTTTGGCCTTTGGCAGCGTTAAGGGCTATCGCGGTTTCTTCCGCCTCGTTTGCGTGCTTAGTGCAAACGGACGCAGCGCTAATCAGCGTTCCGCACTCGTCTACGACCGAGGTTGCAAACCTGTTTTCGCTGCCGTATTTGGCCGCGTCAACGAAGAGTGCATCTGCCCTATACGAATTTACTCTTTGAATAATGGCTTTAGCCCGTGCGATTCTTCGGCCCTCGTTATATACCGGATGAATGTTTCTCGGTACGGGATCGACCGCTATCGACCGGGATCCTTGGCTTCTTTGGACAGGGGGTACCTGTCGAGCGGTGGTTGTATGGATGATATACCTGCTTCGTTAAGGATTTTGTTACGCGGCTTAGTTAACGAAAGCCTGGAGATATGTGCAGTGAGATGAGCCTCGATTAATTCGCCGATTGTATTATGAACACCAAGCTCCAATAGTTTCTCCGTGCTAGCACATTGTAGGATGCCGAGTAGTCTTTTGATACCGGACCTAATGAGTGTGTCGAGTTTGTTCATTTCTGCTTTAACTCTTACATTTGCCCTTTGGGCCATCTTTTTCAATTTATGGGAAATCCCGTGCATATAGGGTAGAACACTTACTTTGGGGCGTTTGCCGGGATGGACATCGGCAACTGGTTTCTGCGTGCTTGGTCGCGCTTCTCTTGGTCCTGTCACTCGGGCCGAAGTTCGCTGTCCAAACCAAAAAGCCCCCCAGAGAACTTCTGTCCTACGTTCGAGATGTCTCAAGGCTTGTCCCAGACCACCAGGTAGGCTTCATCGTATCGGAAGGTGTCGGTGTACTACAAAGGTGCAAGCAACCGAAGCCGAATATATCGGTGAATCGGGTGGCCCCTTCACTCGTAGATAATTCGCTGTGATTGTTTCTATCCAATAAAGAAGGCGGTTTTGCTGTGCTCCCTGTTGAGGATTTTAACGCCAACGCCCTAGAATCCATCAGTGCCACGTTTAGCTGTCACAGGGAGGTGTCGCTGGCTAAGGTAAAGGTGGAGGCAAAGCGCATGTGCAACAGACCTAATCTATAAAAATTGACCAAGGCCATTGAAAACAGCAAGCGTAATCCTCTACAAGTTTTCTTCGGTGCCAAAACGCACAAATCCGGTGTCCCGTTACGGGTGATTGTGTCAGAAATTGATATTTGGCAGAAGTCTTTGGCCGTGTTTTTACAAGATAAGTTGGGCCTTCTGCCTGTCAGCGACCCTTTCCTTTTTAAGAGCTCAGACACTGTGATTGATTTTTTAAAGTTACATTCTGACAGTAGCCTTCAGGCGTTTTCTATCGGTGTTAAGGGTCTTCATTATTCTTTGCCGCATAGAAGCGTACTGTCCTGTGTTGAGCAATGTATTGATGAGTATGGTGTTTTTTTTTTTTTTTTTTTGCAGAAGAGCGGAGTTTGTATCGACTCCTGCATTTCTCCCATTCTAGTGACCCGTTTTTATCCTATTTAGACCGTGACATTTCATTACAAGTGCAAGGCACTGTAGTTTTCAGATATTTAGATACGTTGATGACTTTCTCATTTTTATTGACTGCTCTTCTGATGCCTTCATTCTGGAAACAAAGAAAGCGTTAGAAACGTTTCAAAAGTGCTTAGTTCCCCTTCAAACTACTCATGAGGCTGGTGGAGAGGTCCATTCGCTTTCTTGATCTTCACCTGAGCTTTCAGGACAGCCACACGTGTTGGTCGTATGAGCCGCGAGCAAACAAGCCACTTCTTCCATATACGTCCGCACATTCTAAGCTTGTTAAGCGGGCTATTATCAGTTTGTACTTCAAGAATGCCCTTGGCAAGTCTTGCTTACATGTATTGGACACAAGTTTTGAGAAGCAAATTCGACGTTTGTGCTTGGCTGGATATCCCAAGCTGATGCAGGTGTCTGTCGCGGAACGCATTTTAAGAGAAGGGCGACCAAGCACGCAGAAACCAATTGCCGATGTCCCTCCCGGCAAACGCCCCAAAGTAAGTATTGTACCCTACATGCACGGGATTTCCCATAACTTGAAAAAGATGGCCCAAAGGGCAAATGTAAGAGTTGTTTTTTCTGCTCCCAACAAGCTCGGCAAGCTTTGCAAGTTGACGGATCCAAATGCCGTCCCGCCCGATAAGTGCACTAACATCATCAAAAAAGTTCGTCGAGTGCGTTCACCGGGTAGTGTACAACCGCCCGCTTTCACGTGGAAAGCAATATATCGGTCAAACTGGGCGTTGCCTCAATGATCGGCTCCGCGAACACCTCAATAACGTAAAAAATGGCACCGGTGGGTTCCTGGGGATTCATTGTCGCGATCGCGGCCGCAAACCTATCGAGGATGATTGCACGACTGTGTCCCGTGGCAGGACGTAGCTTATCCGTGAAATAACTGAAGCGCAGATGATTGCGAAATCGGGGGATAAGTGTGTTAGTTTCCCTTCACTGGCTCTCACAGAAAAAGAACTAAGTTTCTTGGAGGCGGCATCACTTGAAGACGGCATCACAACTATGTTACACGAATGTGAAATCCTCTTTAGCTCATGTAAGCGCGTGCGCAGTCTATACTGCTTCACGCATATAAACCTATTCAGTGGCGCAATAAATTTAGTTGAAAGGTTGGGCTTGGTGTGTGTGTTCTTCTCTCCCGTCCGTGTCTTTTTTCTTGCACAATAATACCTGAGTAAGGGTTCGTCTTTTTTTTTTGCAATAGGTGGTGGCCAACTGATTCCATCTGTTTACGTATTTGGATTTTGTGTGCATCTTATGTGCATGTGTTTGTATCATGTTCTGATAGTTGTACTTGCAGTGATGCAAACATCTTTGTTTAAATATATTGCACCACGCTCATTTATTCAACTTTGTGTTGAAATGTACAAAATGTGGCCACCCGGTAACGGCCTAGATAGCCTACAGGATTGACAAAAAATATGATGCATATCTAATGCACTTGCTTGAATTGACATGAGGCAAAGCTTTCATGCAACGGCCAGTTAAACTCTAGAAAACTAACTGCAAAGTGTACAGTTGTCCTTATTTTATCCAATACAACACATATGCAATGTTTGCTCATGCACCGCACAGGTCACATAATGTAATGTATACATAGCTCGATGAACTCAGTCAAAAGTCGGCTCACTAAGACTTCAAACTAACCACGAGTCTGAGTTTGTGTGAACCTGGATGAGTAGAATTTTGTTGAATACGAGTAAGAGCAAGCTCGCTTAAGTAGATTTTTGGGGAATATGACTCAATGCAAGCTTGCCTGAGTAGAATCGTTGTGAATGTGAGTCACAGGAAGCTCGTCCGAGCATAATTTTGGTGAATATCAGTCAGAGCAAGTTCGCAAAGTAGAATTTTGGTGAATAGGAGTCAGAGCAAGCTCGGGTAAGTAGATTTTTTGGTGACTATGACTCAATGCAAGCTCGCCTCAGTAGAATCGTTGTGAATATGAGTCAGAGGCACCTCGTACGAGCATAACTTTGGTGAATATCAGTCAGAGCAAGTTCAGCTAAGTAGAATTTTCTTGCATATGAGTCAGTGCAAGGTGGCTAAGTAGATTTTTGGTGAATATGACTCAGTGCAAGCTCGCATGAGTACAATTTTGATGAATATGAGTCAGAGCAAGCTCAGCTGCGTAGAATTTTGGTGAATATGAGTCAGAGCAAGCTTGGCTAAATAGATTTTTGGTGAATATGACTCAGTGCAACCTCGCCTGAGTAGAATTTTGATAAATATGAGTGAGAGCAGGCTTGCCTGAGTAGAATCATTGGCAATATGAGCCAGAGCAAGCTCGCCTGAGTAGAATTTTGATGAATACGAGTCAGGGTGATTCCATGTAAGATCGAACAAAGGATGGCCGGTCGACCTTTCAAATTTAGTTCAAAATTTTACATATTGTTGCCTGATGAGTGGAAAGAAGAGATCCGCAATTGGTTTTGCTGCCAAAAGTTTTTCGAAGCACCGCGAATCAGTAATGACGAAGTGGAAGAATGCCACGCTTACCTGCTCTGCTGTTTTGGCCAACTTTGGCTGTGAATTACACAAAATATATTAAAGTTAGGTAGCTAAAATTTCTCTAAATAATTATATGCATGTTTTTGCACGTGTTGAGTTATTTTTGTTTTTGTGGGTAGTGTAGATGTTTTTATGAAAAACCTCAAAATCGGCCCAGGAAACGTTTGTTTGTCTACTTTGCAGGTCTTTATCTCAAAAAAGGCTTGTGGTAGAGCGGCAAGAATTCCGCATTACGTTTTAAGCATACTTATTTACCAAACTGCTAAAGCTTATATTTATATCACTTTTCAATAAAGAGATATTACCGGTGTAACTTCAAGAAAACACCGAATAATGAGAATTTCTGATGACAATTAAAACTTTGCCCACTTATTCTCCTCCACATCAGCTTTCATAATCATTAAAAACATATTGCATAATTTTGTTCCATTCGTAGTTACAGCACGTCGAATGAGGCCCTTACGCAAGGATAGGCAATTGTTGTAGATCCGACTTCTTGCCCGCCAAGTGTTTAGAATGCAGGTAGGATTGGATTTCTTTTTCTTGAAAGGCCAGTAGTACCGAAAAAGGTGGAAAGTATTAACGTGGCACTCCAGTGGCAAATCAAGATGTAGAATGCCAAGGGAAACAAAAGCAAAACTATCGGTAACCGGATGTGCGCGCCTATCTCAGTTGACGGCAGCAGACTGCCTGAACCATAGAGTTTCTCACTATATTACCTAGAGGGAGAACTGGAGCTGCAGCGCTGTGGTATCCATGGGAATGCCGGTATATCGTGACTTCGGATTGGCATCGTTCTTGGAGAGCCAGAACGCCTTCAAGACGTGCCTGGCCTGCACCGTTCCGTCTGTCACAAACATTCATTTCCTGCTAAAATAGCACGTAAAAAACTGCTTTAGCTTTATTATTACACAAAAACATATGTTGTTTAATTTTGAGGACTTACTATTGGATGCACAATTATATGAAACGTAAAAAGTATCAGCTGGCCGCTAAAGTTGGAGGGCAGACGACAAGATTGTCGCTTGCTTTGGAACAACTTGTCGTCTGTTCTTGCTTTTCTTCACTTCATTCGGCATTGTAGGTGAGTAAACTTTATTGAGATATGTAATATGGGTGAATGAAAGCCTTTTATGTAGATTTTACTTTAAGAACGCATTATTTGTGTTGTGTAGCCATATCCACGTTTTAGACGAAGCCTTGTTCAACACCAGCCAACACAAGCCTCGCAGACACATATCCGGTCATTCCCATGAGGGCACGGCGCCCTATAAGAAACTCACATAGACGGTGGCGCCAGTTTAGCCTCTAGGTGTTATAGTGAGAAACTCTATGGCCTGAACAGCAGACGGCCTGAACAGCAGATGGCCTGACAGGAGATAGCCTGAATCGATCCGCTGTTCACACTTCATTCGACACCGATAGTGCTTGTGCTTTGCTCTTACTCTACTGTTCATGTGCGTCTCATGGCGGCAAAATATAGCTCTGAGCGAGTGTATTGTGCAGACTACCTTTCTAAGCATAAGAAGCTCATTGCAAAGAAGCGAAATTTTCGCAGAGTTACCGACGTAGACGTTAATGCTTTGGAGCAACTTTTAACATCCGAAACATCAGTAACTGTCAAAGAGAATGACTACTTGTGCTACCCGTGCTTTCGCTACTTCTGCAATGAAATATCCTCACGGAACACACAGTTGAGCGATGACATTTTTATGCCCCCTGAAGCAGAAATCAACATCGTCAACCAGATCATTGCGACTACCTGCGTGTCCCCTTTGAAACGTCCAGGCGCAGTGAGAAGTCGGGACAGGCCTACTTACATCAAAAGAAAACAAAGTGAGGTGCAGAAGGCGGTAGCGGAAAATGTTCGCAACAAGATACGGCGGGCGTACAACCAATGTGATGCATCTGGAAATTCAGCCGAAAGAAAGTGCTCTTTCTGCGAGCAGTGGACAGAAAGCTTTCGGCAAGCCTATGCAGCGTCGACGACACCCCAGGAACGTTATCAACTTCTGACTCTCCTGCCATCAACACTAGCTAAACATGAGATTAAGAAGCTTATTCCTGAAGCATCGATGTATGAAATAAACAAGTCCAGGAAATTGAAAGCAAATCACGGTGTGTGGTACCGGCCGGATCCTTTCACCAGGCACAAGGTGAGCCCTGAGTGCGTATCTGCGGCACGTGAGTACTACACGAAGGACGAGTTGGAATGCTCGAGACAAAGCCCTAACAGAAAGGATGTCTTGTCGGTTACGATCGACGGAGAAAAAGTATTAGTAACAAAGCGTTTCATGACCAGATCTATTAGAGAGGCATTCCGCATATACAAAGACGACCATCCTGATTCTGGCATTGGCCTATCAAAATTGTACACCTTGCCACCACGCTGGGTAAAATGTTATCCCCAGCGTGATGTGTGCGTTTGTGTCATTTGCGCCAACCATAAACTTTGCCTTGCCGCTCTTGAGAACATTACTGGCCACAGAATCAATTCTGATGACCTGCACTCCGCATTCATTTGCATTCCGTCATCAGCAGCCTTTTAGGCGAATGCAATCAGTGTCTAAAAGGCGTGTCCCTGACAGTCGAGGAACTTAATATCCCAGAAGAAGAAATACTGATAGCGACGTGGGAGGCAGGCGACCTTGTGAAAAAGGTTTTGGATGCTGATACCTTTTTGAATCATCTTCGGGTTCTAGTGGCAAAGTGGATCGTGCACAACCACATCAAGAAGACACAAGGCAAAGCTATCTACGAGGAAAAGCAATGTACACAGCGTGGGAGCATTGTATTCCACTTTGATTTTGCCGAAAACTGGACTGTCGTGCTTCCTGACGAAGTTCAGGCATACCACTGGAAAAAGCAGCAAGTATCCGTGTTTACATGCGTGGTAACAACGAAAAAATCTACGGAGAGTTTCGCTATTGTTAGTGACGACTTGAACCACGACTCCGCTCACGCCTGCTTGGCTCTAAAAAAAGCGACAGAATGGGTGGACGATAACCTGCCGGTGTACTCCAAGGTGACGTATGTGAGTGATGGAGCCGCCAGTCATTTCAAAAATAGATACCGCCTTTACGAGTTCGGAAAGAGCGATTGTCCCAATACCCAATGGATATTCTCAGCAACTGGACACGGGAAAAACACGTGCGACGGAGTTGGAGGACTTGTCAAGCATCAAGCAATGCTCAACAACTTGAGAACAAACCCTGAAAGTGCAATTCGGGCAGCCAGAGACTTTGTAACAATTTTAACAGAAAAACTGAAAGGTGCGCATCTAATACATCTTGAAGAAAAAGAAGTTGTTGCCTTCCGCGACTTAAAGAAGGATGAGTGGATGAAAGTGCCCGCCTTCCATGGCATTCAGTCTTGGCATGCCTGGCAGCTATCCAGGTCAACGGAAGCATCTCCTGAATTGTACGTGGCACGCATAGCCGGGTCTGCATGGAAGAAACTATGTGTACAGGAATGAAGGAAATCAGCGTTCTTGAATCATTCGAATAAACGATTGCAGCCCAGAAACAAATTCTGTTTTAATGAAGCGGTTCTCCATTACCTTCACAATTTTTTTCATTACGCTAAAGATTATTTGGAATACAGTTGCTTGCTTATTGAATTTTATCCTATTTTTGGGTTATCAAAGCTGGGTATCGATTTCTGAGTGCGTTTTCGTAAAGGTTAATTGCGCAAAACGTCTGTGTGCTCTCCGATGCCGCAGCGCAACCAGGAACCCCACGCGTACAAAACTGATTCTGAATCATTCACTACGGTTTGTCCCACAGCTAATTTGCAGCGTTAAGGCATAAATGACTGGATACAATATCATGCCAAAATTCAAAGGTCGTACGCGATCACAAATGTCATAGAATCTTCAGACCTGCATGGTGCGCTGAGCCTTCCGTAGGGGCCTCATTCGACGTGCTGTAACTACGAATGGAACAAAATTATGCAATATGTTTTAATGATTATGAAAGCTTATGTAGAGGAGAATAAGTGAGCAAAGTTTAAGTAATATCAAAAATGGTGTTTTTTTTAATTGTCACCAGAAATTTACATTGTTCGGTGTTTTCTTGAAGTTACACCGGTAATATCTCTTTATTGAAAAGTGATATAAATATAAGCTTTAGCAGTTTGGTAAATAAGTATGCTTAGAACGTAAAGCGGAATTCTTGCCGCTCTACCACAAGCTTTTTTGAGATAAAGACCTGCAAAATAGACAAACAAACGTTTCCTGGGCCGATTTTGAGGTTCTTTATAAAAACATTTACACTATCCACAAAAACCAAAAATAACTGAACACAAGCAAAAACATGCATATAATTATTTAGAGAAATTTCAGCTACCTAACTTTAATATATTTTGTGTAATTCATAACCAAAGTTGGCCAAAACAGCAGAACAGGTAAGCGTGGCATTCTTCCACTTCGTCATTACTGATTCGCGGTGCTTCAAAAAAAATTTTTGGCAGCAAAACCCATTGCGGATCTCTTCTTTCCACTCATCAGGCAACAATATATAAAATTTTGAACTAAATTTAAAAGGTCGACCGGCCATCCTCTGTTCGATCTTACATGGAATCACCCGTCAGAGAAAGCTCAGCTGAGTAGCATTTGGGTGAATATGGTTCAGAGCAAGCTCGGCTAAGTAGATTTTTGGTGAATATGACTCAATGCAAGCTCGGTTAAGTAGATTTTTGGTGAATATGACTCAATTCAAGCTCGGTTAAGTAGATTTTTGGTGAATATGAGTCAGAGCAAGCTCGCCTGAGTATAATTTTGATGAATATGAGTCATAGAAAGCTCAGCTGAGTGGACTTTTTGTGAATATGAGTCAGAGCAAGCTCGGCTAAGTAGTTTTTTGGTGAATATGAGTCTGAGCAAGCTCGGTTAAGTAGATTTTTGGTGAATATGACTCAATTCAAGCTCGGTTAAGTAGATTTTTGGTGAATATGAGTCAGAGCAAGCTCGCCTGAGTAGAATTTTGATGAATATGAGTCAGAGAAAGCTCAGCTGAGTGGACTTTTTGTGAATATGAGTCAGAGCAAGCTCGGTTAAGTAGTTTTTTGGTGAATATGAGTCTGAGCAAGCTCGGTTAAGTAGATTTTTGGTGAATATGATTCAGAGCAAGCTCGCCTGAATAGAAGCTTTGTGAGTATGAGTCAGAGCAAGCTCACCTGAGTAGAATTTTGATGAATGTGAGTCAGAGCAAGCTCAGCTGAGTAGAATTTTGATAAATATGAATCAGAGAAAGCACAGCTGTGTAGAATTTTGGTGAATATGAGTCAGAGCAAGCTCAGCTGAGCAGAATTATGGGGAATATGAGTCACTCGGCTAAGTAGAATTTTGATGAACATGGGTCAGGGCATGCTCAGCTGAATATAATTTTGGTGAATATGAGTCAGAGCAAGCTCGGATAAGCAGAATTTTGGTGAAGATGACTCGGAGCAAGCTTGGCTGAGTAATGATGAAATATGGTTATACGAGTTTATGCAGTAATACATGTAATTGCAGACTCATTAGCAACATTACCTCTATCTTGATGGGCAAGGCCTACGCCTCATGATGAGTCTGCACACTTTATGAGCTGTGGACATGCAAGAACCACCCACACTTGAAAAGATGCTATCATTCACAGGAATGAATGCAACCGGCTGATTTGACTGCACAATTTTGATCTGCTTTTGTTGAATGTGTCATCTACTGCTTATAAAAAGGTGTTTGCCTGCTTTTCGCATTGTCGCTTTTGTTTCACAGGGAGTAGAGACACGGAACCAAGCAAAGGCAAGGATGTTTATGGCTGAAGTAACAGACGCCGAAACAGGAATGAACACAGGTTTATTCAGTTAGTCGTTTAAGTAGTAAACTCTGGGATGACGTCATGTCACTCAGGCCTTCACGCATGCGCTCGCTGACACTACAATTACTTCCTCTTAAGGGGAGCTCTAGAAACGGTCTGGCGCCTTGCGACGCACTGGAATTGCCAGAGGCCCAGCAGTACCTGCGTCATGCTCTCAAGAGCTGCTGGGTTGGCAGCTCTTGTTTCGTGCTCTTGGATTGCCGAGGGAATGCGGCTGGTGTTCGAAAAGCCCGCCAGAGAGTCTGCATTTTCGTTGGTCGGGGCCAACACTTCTTTTCCTTCGGCGCCTTCCTCGTCTAACGATGTTGGTAGCTGACCATCCGAGCGGTGCCTTAGCTGATCTTCATGACGCTCACATAGTTCACCCTCTTCCGTCTTGGCCGTGTTCAGGCGGGTGCCCCTGGTAGTCGGTATCACTGCGCGTCTCCAGCTGGCGCCTGCCCCATAGTTCTTGCATCTCTCGAAGACATTCGGGCGAATGTCTGCGGGGAAGTGCACCTGCGGCAGAAAAAGTCATGACACCACATTATCCAACAGCGAACGTGGTTCAAAACCAAGAAGCATGAAGCCTGGTTTCTTTCCATTTAGGAGCGGGGTGCGCCGATAACGCAGTAGCCATCGGGCCAGGCGCCTTTAGAGGGTACCATGCACGTTTTTGCGCAGCCCTTCTTTAACAGTGCCCACAGCCCTCTCGGCCAGCCCGGTGGATTGTGGATGATATGCAGGGGATCGCAGGTGTAGGATGCTATTATCTTTCATGAATTGCGGAACTGTCTGCTTGTAAACTGGGGCCCATTGTCGGACATAACTGTTGGTGGCTACCCATATCTGCTGAAAATGCCCCGCAAGGCTTCGACAGCGCTGGTTATTTTCAGTGGGACAACCTCGATCCATTTGGTATGTGAATACACTACGATCATCAACATCCGCCGTTCGACTGACCCTGCGAAATCAACGTGGATTCTCGACCATCGCTCATATGTGTCCGGCCACGGAACCGGCTCTTGTGCACGTGGCATGCTGCAGTTTTGCTGACACACTGCACATGTGTGCACAACATTCTCCATATCCTTGTCAAGTCCGGGATATCAGATAAGTGCCCGAGCCAGATTTTTCATCGCAGTCATGCCTTGATGGGTATCGCGCAGCAGCTGCAGCGTTGATTTCCGAGCGGCGGCGGGTATCAAGGCCCCAACAAAGGACACCATGGCTGCACGTCAGCTCGTGTTTCTTCTGGAACAACGGCCGCAATGCTTCTTGCGCTGCCGACGATTTTTTGGCCAGCCTTGGTGAACATAACGCATGACCGGCCTGAGCATGCCATTACGGGCCGTCATTTCGGCCAAATTGTGTGCCGACACAAGTCCTGAGGGAGATTGTTTGCTAGCAGCACATACTCTCATTCGTCTTTCAGCATTGACTTCACTGTCTTGTCATCATGTGGCACTTGCGCGGGAAGACGGCTCAAATCGTCGGCCACAATTACGTCCTTTCCCGGTTTGTACTGAATCGAGTACTTGTAACCACCGAGTAAAAGAGCCCAACGCGGTATTCTTGCTGCTGCCAAGGGTGGTATTGGTTTATCGGGACAAAAAAAGGCGCATCAGCGGCTTATTATCCGTGACCAATGTAAAATGGTTTCCCAGAAAACACTCGCGGAACTTCGTCACGCCGCTAAGGCTTCGCGCTCAATCTGAGCGTAATTTTGCTGGGCTGAAGAGAGGGTGCGAGATCGAAACCCGATTGGTTGGTTTACACCGTCCACTCTGTGGTACAAGACTGCCCCGACGCCGCATGAGGATGCGTCAGTGATGCGCTCAGTGATGGAATAGTTGCGCTCGGAGGGTGAAAGGAGCCTGCTGGCGTATGCGATATCACGGTCGTTGCCGCGCTGGCGTTGTGCCAGTACTGCGCCGATTTCTTGGCCGCTTGCATCAGTACGGACTTCGGTAGGCGCAGAAGGATCGAAATGGGCCAGAACGGGAGGCGTTGTGAGGAGGTCGAGTAGATGCGAGAATGCCGAAGCCTCGTTATCGCCCCACTGGAAAGGGGTGGCTTTTTTCAAAAGCTCGGTTAGTGGTCGTGCTATGGCCGCGAAATTTTTCACGAAACGGCGGAAGTACGAACAAAGGCCGACGAAGCTGCGCACATCTTTGACACACTTCGGAACAGGGAAGTGCGTAACAGCATGGATCTTGCCTGGGTACGGTCTACTGTTACCCGAGCTTACACGCGACTCATGCGTGTAAAGCGTGCGGACACAGAGCAACGCAGCGACACATGCTTAGGGAATGTGCCGGCAACAACTGTACCGAAACCTAAACCGCCACCGTTCGCGACGCGCCCATAACGCCAGGCGTTACCAGAATACAGGAAGCCTCGAGCTCGCTCCTTCCCGCCGTCGCCCCGGCTGCGGGGGCCGCTGGGGACCTTTCCCGTCGGCGTCGCCGCCGCTGGGAGGCGGCCCTGAAAAGTTCAGAGCTGGAAGATCAGCTCTGGGCCGTCCGCCAAGCCGAAGATGCCACCCGAGTCTAAGGACTTCGAGCCGCCACCTGAGGCTACCAAAACCAAACTGCTGGCACTTTCAATAAAGTTTATATATTCTTCTTCATGACCGGACCTACCCTGCGACGTTCGTTGTCCTCCAACAGTGCTCGCGAGACGTAATTTTCGGCATGGACTTCCTACAAGCCGTTCAAGTCAGCATCCCGCCTTGCAAGGGTGTTGTCATTTCCGTCGGCAGCGAAACACCCACAGACGTAGAAGGCGCCATTGAGGGCGACGAACGTCTAATGCTCGACCATGAAATTTGCGTCGCAAGAGGGATCGCTCGACTGCACGGAGGGAAAGCGAAAGTGACGCTGACAAACTTCAGCCAGGAATTCAAGCACATCAACAAGGGCATGACGATCGCATACATCGAGGAAATTGCGAAAAACAGCAATGCGTTTGCCCTCTCGGATTCTGCCGCATCTACCCCAACGACCATAGTTCCAGAAGAGGACTTCGACATAAATCCAAGTTTCCCCATGAGTAAGCAGCAACAGCTCAGAAGTCTTCTCCGACAATACAAAGACTGCTTTTCGACGTCATGGAGGATTCGACAAACACCAGTTGCAAAGCATCGCATAATAACCGAAGAGTGCGCTAGACCACTCCGCCAGAGCCCTTACCGAGTTTCGGCGCGAGAACGTGAAGCTACAAGGCAAGAAGTGGACGAATTGCTATACGACGACATCATACAACCGTCGGCAAGCCCGTGGGCATCCCCTGTAACCTTGGTGAAGAAAAAGGACGGAACGCTACATTTCTGCGTTGATTATCGCCGCTTGAACAAAATCACGAAGGACGTATACCCTCTCCCACGGATAGACGACGCATTGGATCGTCTCTGAAACGTTAAATACTTCTCGTCGATGGATCTCAAGACTGGCTACTGGGAAATGGAAGTCGACGAGAAGGATCGCGAGAAGACCGCCTTCATCACGCTAGACGGCCTCTATGAATTCAAGGTCATGGCATTCGGACTGTGCTCGGCGCCTGCAACGTTCCAGCGCGTGATGGACATTGTGTTAGCAGGGTTGAAGTGGCAGACCTGCCTTGTTTACTTGGATGACGTCGTCCTCTCCGCCGCAAATTGCGATGATCACGTTAGGCGGCTTGCGACAGTACTAGAGGCCATCAAGTAATCAGAGCTCACTCTAAAGCCGGAAAAGTGACGCTTCGCTTACGATGAGCTCCTGTTCCTGGGCCACGTCACCGGCAAATCTGGAGTCCGCCTCGACCAGCAGAAGACCGCTGCAATCGCAAAGTTCTAGCAGCCCATCGACCAGAAGGCAGTGCGCAGATTCCTTCGCATACAACAAGCGCTTTGTCAAGGGTTCATGCATCGCTGAGCCGCTGACACATCTAACTAAATGTGATGCCGAGTTCAAGTGCCGCAGGCCGACGCATTTCAAGAACTAAAACGACACATGCATTCGCCACCGGTACTTGCGCACTTGGACGATAACGTCGATACAGAAATCCACAGTGACACCAGTCGCCTTGGCCTCGGTGCCGTCCTAGTCCAGAGGAAAGACGCACGGGTGATAGCTTACGCTAGCCGGTCGCTGTCAAAAGCGGAAGGTAATTATTTTACGACCGAAAAGGAATGCCTCGCCATCACTTAAGCTACAGCAAAATTCCACCCTTACTTATATGGCAGGCCGTTAAAAGTCGTCAGCGACCATCGCGCGTTGTGTTGGCTAGCGAACTTAAAGCACCCTTCAGGACGCCTGGTGCGGTGGAGCTTCAGACTAAAAGAATATGACATCACTGTAATCTACAAGTTCAGATGGAAACACTCTAAAGACGACTGCCTGTCTCGCGCTCCTGCGGACCCACCGCTACAATATGACCAAGACGAGGTCGCCTTTTTGGAAACACTAAGCGCAGACGTCTTTGCCGAGCAGCAGCGAGCGGACTCGGAGCTAAGAAGCCTTGCTGAGTACTTGCAAGGCAAGACCGAGTTTGTCCCGAGGGTATTTAGGCGCGGATTGTCTTCGGTCTTCCTGCGAAACGACGTCATCCAGCCCGCACAAACTACCGCCTCGTTGTGCCCGTAGCACTCCGGTCAGAAGTCCTGCACGCCCTGCACGATGATAAAACAGCCGGGGACCTCGGGGTTTCCCGTATGCTAGCAAGAATACAAGAGAAGTACTATTGACCGTGTCTGACCGCTGACGTCGCCCGTTACGTCAAGACATGTTGAGACTCCAAGGACGCAAGACACTACCGACATGACAGGCGGGATTACTACTGCAAATCGAGCATCCTTGCCGACAATTCAGCAGATCGGGATGGATTTGTTGCGGCCCTTTCCGACGTCAACTTGTGGAAACAAACGGATCGTCGTGGCTCCCAGCTACCTTACGCGAATGGCCGAAAGCTTTAGGGCACTGATTACAGCATTAGTGAAGACTTTTCGCAGTCAGTTCGAAATTCCCCAAAACATCTCGTTGCGTTCGCCAAAGGTAAACCGTTACGTTTTCTCTCCGATTTAAGAACTTGTTCCTCGGTTCAAAGAGGTACATTTCTGATGCCGCCTTGAGTAGTGCCAAGAAGTAGTTTAATGATTGGAAAATGTAGAGAGGTCGGCCGGAAAATGGAGCATCTACGCTACGTAAGGCAAGGAAACAGGGAAGAAAGAGGGCCACAGAGTCGGCAGACGATAGAGGCAATACGTGCTTTTTCACGTTTCTTAGGCGACACGGGCCGGGACTCACGCTTGTGATAACATTTATGCAATGTGCCCTTTCACCTAGTTCCTCCCATTATCGAGTAGTGTCAAAGAGGTGGTATCAAGCCAACCTCTCTGCCTTTCTGCAAATATACCTCTCTCTTTAAGAGGTGGGATAGCAGCTATATCACCGCAAACAGAAAAATAACCAAACACCGACTTGCTCCACAAATAGCGCTTCGCTTTCTACAATGTATACTTCAGAAGGACCGCCTGTTAGGCTAGTTGGTCTAACACAGTTACTTGCACATATAGCGCAAAAAGTACACACGAAGACACGACAGACGTGGAGGAGACGCGGAAGCGCTCGTCCGTGTCTGTCGTGTGTTCGTGTGCGTGTGTGTGTGCACTTTTTTGCGCTATATCTCAAAGTAACTATATTGTATACCAACGTGCGCAGTTTCCTCCTCCCAAAGCGCGAATTGGTGTCTAACATAGTCTTATCAACCGGTAGCGATATACTATTACTAACTGAAACATGGCTGAGCAGGGTCGATACTGATAACGAAGTTCTAGCAGACCTGCCCGGTTTCTTCCTCTATCGGAACGACCGCACAGGAAACCGTGGTGCTGGTGTACTAATCGCAGTTCGTGAGCATTTGCCATGTTCGCTAGTTAACGTTACGTCAAATCTTGAGATGTTAAAATTGACAATTCATACCCCTCTAAAAAACGTGCTACTTGTCATATACGCTGTCGATATCACAGTGTAGGTCCCCAGGGGGTCATTCGCTGCACTAGAGCAGAGACTGCAAGCAGCCGTAGACACCACAGAATCCTTCCTTAAGGGCACCGGACTCAGGCTATCACCTAGTAAATCTGAGCTGCTGCTCGTTAGAAAGGGAAGACAGGGTGTTAGGAACCTTGCGCCTTTAGAAACTCTGCCAATTAAAATCACAGACAGCACAGGACGGGTCATACCAAGAGTAGACACAATTAAAATTCTGGGTCTTCTCATTGACGCAAGGAGCTGTAATGCTACGGCTCTAAACCGTCTCACAGGGCAGGCCAACAGTACTTTAAGGCTCCGGGGCAGGGTCTCAAATCTAAATGCAGGTCTCAAGGAGGACAATCTCATCAGATCATATCAGGCATTCTTCATCAGTCATGTCACGTAGATTGCATCATACCTGAACTGGGGGAAAGGAGAGAAGGCTAAGCTGAACGCACTTATACGCTCCGGACTCAAAAGGGCTCTGGGGCTCCTGCACGGAAAGAGTATCGAACTCCTCAACAAGTTAGACTTCACAACACTATAGATGAGCTCATTGAGGCGCATTCAATGTCACAAATTGCAAGACTATCCAACACTAAGTCAGGGCAAAAAATTCTAGATGAAGTCGGAATTCTGCCTCGAGGAGGAGACGTCTCTAAATTCAAACTACCCAAGGAGGTGGAGACATAATTACTTGTGGACCCTATACCTAGAAATATTCATCCTGTCCACAACAAGGGCAGAAGGGACGCCAAGGCCAAATGCATTCTGGGTAAATTGCACCAACAACAAAGCTCAGCTCTTTTTGTCGATGCAACTAGATCTGGATTGGGCAACCGCTACGCTATTGTCGTGGTCGATGAGAATTGTAAATTAATAAGTGCGGCGTCACTAAGAACGAGCTCAATTTGTGCCGCCGAAGAAGCAAGCATAGCACTTGAAATTACGATGAGGATAAGCTCCACGATTTTCTCCTATTCCCGTACAGCTATTAGGAACTACTCCACCGGCTTCGTCTCAATGGAAGCACACAAGTTACTTATACACAGTATTAATACTCATAATTACCAGCAACTGGGTAGTTCACACCTAGTCTAGTTTCCGGCTCATCAGGGCCACTCGGTCAGCCCCAATAGCTGCAATCCTAACGAGCAAGCTCACTCTGCTGTGCGAGATCTCACATGCCGCGCATCAGATCGGGAACTGCTCCAGGATGACTGCGGCTCCTACAAAGACCCACTTAGTACTTTTCACGAAATCACCTCACACTATAGGGACGGCCGGAGGTTCTTTCCTCCCCCCCCCCCCCCAACAGAAGCTCAACCGAGCTCAGGCCGTCACGTTAAGAATGCTTCAAAATAAATCTTATCTTACACCTTTTGTGTTTAAAATTAACCAGGAGTTTCCCGCGGAATGTAAAAGTTGTAGACACACTCCGTGTCGATTTGATCATATGTTCTGGCTCTGCCCCAACCAAGGAGCTTCGGACCTCAACAGTGAGGAGGACTGGAGTCGACGCATATCCAGCGAAGGCCTCCAAGATCAACTCCTGGCCGTCCGGAGAGCTCACGACATCGGGAAAGCCGTTGGCCTACCGTTGCCTACGTGGGCGGAGCCACGGACTTATCCTGGGGGCTTTTGCCCTCGGGCCCTAGTTTCTCTGGACCAAAATAAAGTTATTGCCATGTCATGCCTGGTATTTGTTACAGACCCCCCAAAGCCACTTCTGATTTCTGCCATCATATCAACAACGAAGGACTGATGAGGCTTACACAGTGCTGACTAACGGCCAGGTCCTCTGCTACAGAGGTCTTCCAGACAAGAGGGAATCCGGGGTAGGATTTCTAGTCCATAACAACATAGCGGGCAACATTGATGAATTCTACGGCATCAATGAGAGGGTAGCAGTCGTCGTAATAAAGCTGAATAGGAGGTACAAAATGAACGTATTACAAGCCTACGCCCCAACTTCTAGTCACGATGATGAAGAAATAGAACAGTTTTATGAAGATGTTGAATTAGCAATGAGAAAGGTGCAAACTCACTATACTATAGTCATGGGCGACTTCAATGCAAATGTGGGGAAAAAGCAGGTTGATGAGCAAGCAATTGGCAACTACGGCATCGATTCTAGGAATGCAAGAGCAGAGATGTTAGTAGAATTCGCGGAATGGAATAGGTTCCGAATGATGAATACCTTCTTCAGGAAGCGCAGCAACAGGAAGTGGACCTGAAAATGCCCTAATGGAGAAACAAGGAATGAAATAGATTTCATACTCTCTGACGATCCAAGCATAGTGCAGGATGTAGAAGTGTTAGGTAAGGAAAAGTGAAGTGACTATAGGTTAGTGAGGTATAGGATTTCTCTCCATTTGAAGAGAGAAAGAGAGAAATTAGTCAAGAGGAAACAGGCCAACCTAGAGGCAGTAAGGG
Source organism: Dermacentor silvarum (assembly GCF_013339745.2). Lineage (NCBI taxonomy): Eukaryota > Metazoa > Arthropoda > Arachnida > Ixodida > Ixodidae > Dermacentor > Dermacentor silvarum. The sequence goes on along the minus strand of NC_051163.1, from coordinate 146,184,301 downwards.
TAAAAGCAGACCAATTCAGGCTGCTGCTCGCAAACCTATATATAGCTTTAGAACAGGAAGATAAAGAGAACATAGAGGTAATTAATGAAACCGTAACTAGGTTGATCTCAGAACAGCAATTGTATTTGGAAGTAAGGCACCAAGGCAACCAGTAGATAAGCTCTCCCAAGTAACAAAGGACCCAATAAAGAAACGGCAAAACATGAAAATGTCAAACTCGAGAGATCAGATAGAATTCGCTGAACTGTTGAAACTGATCAACAAGAAGAAAGTAAGAGATATTCGAAACTATAACGTAGAAAAGGTTGAGAAAGCAGTAAAATATGGACGCAGCATGAAATGAGTGAGAAAAAACTAGGCATAGGACAAGGCAAAATGTATGCACTGAAATATAAGCAGGGTAATATCAGCAATTTCGATGACATAGTAAGAGCAGCGGAAGGATTCTATACTGACCTGAACAGGGCCCAAAACAACCAAGCTGCTTTCACTCGAAATAGTGATGAACCAGATACAGAGGCTCCTTTTATAACCAGCAATGAAGTTAGAAGGACCTTGAAAGACATGACAAGGGGAAAAGCTGCTGGAGAAGATTGAATAACAGTCGATTTAATCAAGGATGGAGCAGATATCATGCTTGAAAACCTTGCGACCCTTTATACGCAATGCCTCACAACTTCAAGTGTACCAGAGAGCTGGAAGAACGCCAACATTATACTAATCCATAAGAAGGGAGATGTTAAAGAATTGAAGAATTATAGACCCATTAACTTTCTTTCAGCATTGTATAAAATATTCAAAAAGATAATTTCCAATAGAATCAGGGCAACACTTGACTTCAGCCAAGCAAGAGAACAGGCTGGCTTCAGGAAGGGATATTCTACGATAGATCATATCCATGTCATCAATCAGGTTATCGAGAAGTATGCGGAGTGCAATCGATATCTCTATTTGACTTTCATAGGTTATGAAAAGGCATTTGATTCAGTAGAGATACCAGCCGTCATAGAGGCATTCCGTAATCAAGGAATACAGGAGGGATACGTGAATACCTTCGACAATATCTACAAGGATTGCACAGCTACCTTGGTTGTGCACAAGATAAGTAGAAAGATACCTATCAAGAAAGGGTCAGACAAGGAGACAGAATCTCTCCAATGCTATTCACTGCATGCTTAGAAGAAGTATTCAAGCTCTCAGACTGGGAAGGCTTAGGAGTGAGGATTAACGGGGAATATCTCAGCAACCTTTGGTTTGCAGATGACATTGTCCTATTCAGCAACAATGGAGACGAATTACAGCAAATGATTGAGGACCTTAATCGAGAAAGCGTAAGAATTGGCTTGAAGATGAATATGCAGAAGACAAAGTTAAAGTTCAACAGCCACGCAAGCGAACAAGAATTCAGTATCGCCAGTCAGCCTCTAGAGTCTGTAAAGGAGTACTTTTATCTAGGTCAATTACTCACAGGGGACCCTGATGATGAGAAAGAAATTCCCAGAAGAATAAAATTGGGTGGAAGTGCATACGGCAGGCATTGCCAAATCCTGTAGGGAGCTTACCACTGTCATTGAAAAGAAAAGTGTACAATCATTGCATTCTAACGGTGCTAACATATGGGGCAGAAACTTGGAGCTTAACAAAGACGCTCGAGAACAAGTTAAGGACCGCACAAAGAGCAATGCAACGAAAAATCTTAGGACTAACGTTAAGAGACGGGAAGAGAGTGGTGTGGATCAGAGAACAAACGGGGATAGCCGATATTCTAGTTGACATTAAGCGGAAGAAATGGAGCTGGGCAGGCCATGTAATGCGTAGGTTGGATAGCCGATGGACCATTAGGGTTACAGAATGGATACCACGAGAAGGGAAGTGCAGTCGAGGTCGGCAGAAAACCAAATGGGGTGATGAAATTAGGAAATTTGCAGGCGCAAGTTGGAATACGCTAGCGCAAGACAGGGGTAATTGGAGATCGCAGGGAGAGGCCTTCGTCCTGCAGTGGACATAAAATATAGGCTGATGATGATGATTATTATTATTACTATTAACAACGTCATAAGCCAACTGGTAACACGCCACCCAAACGCGAAAATCGTGCTGTTCGGTGATTTTACCTTCCCGGCTACAGACTGGCGTAACATAGAATCATTCTCGGTATTCCGACACACAGACCAAGAATTTTGTCGATTTTTGCCTTAACCTAAACGTTTCCCAGCTGGTGACCGAACCAACCCGGATTTCGCAGCAAACTGCTAACGTCCTCGATATCTTACCCCGGGCAGCACACAAAGTCTTCAGAACGTCGTATTATTGGATTCAACGTCTAAAATAGATTTTTGACCAAAATCGACGCTTTAAAAACGTTGCAGGCATGACAGCTTAAAAACGAGGAGTGAATACGTCTTGAAAACGTTTGCATAAGACTAGCCGTATCTGTTCAATTACTTAGCGTACCAGGTTTTCGACAGCGCCGTTTCTGGCGGGAGAATTTGTCATTTATCCAACCTTACACAAGGTGGTGATACCGTCGTCACATCGGTCACATGACCACGGTGTACATGCCCAAGCTTCTGGCCGCGGCTGCCGGCTTCCGCGTGAAATCGGCCTGTGCATAGTTCCGTAATTGCGCTTGGTTTGGGCTGTCGTGTGGTTCTGCCTGTTTTCGGTTGTGCTGTCCTTCGTCATTGTGACGAGTGAAAGAAAACGACGACGACGATGTGCGCGCGGGTTCTTTCGCGATTTGACCACGTGATCTTGCCAAATCAGCGAAGGCCTAGTGGTATTGGGCCACGTATGGCGAGCACGTGGCGAAATGCTTCGTGGCGAGACACGCGGCTAGTCAGCGGGAGACGGAAGACAGCTGGCCGACGTGTCGGACGCCGACAATCAAGGCTCTAATTAACGCGGCCGTCTGTGGAGCTGCCACCCGACCGTTGCCCTTCGCCAAGGCGTTCGCCAGCGCAAGTACTGCAGCTCGGAGCGTTGCTTGGCCTGCTGTGCTACCACTTGCCGCGAGCATTGCGGATCGCGGGCAAGGCGTCTCCTTGGTCAGTTGTTCGGCAGAGCACCGTTCGTGGCCGAGCTAATGGCCGCATATGCATCGAGAACTGCGGCTCGCGCGCAAGCTGTCCGCTGGGCAGGCTGACCCTTCCTGCAACGTGCACTGCGGCTCGGATGCAGGCTGACCGATGAGCGCCAGTGAGCGGTCGTCTCCAGTTCGGTTCAGTTCGGTCGCTCCGGATCGTCTCCAACATCGAGGCGTGTCCGACGTCGTCACGTCATCGCCACTCACTTCGGCATACCCTCGTCTCATGTACACCGTACCGTGAGCTCTCTTGACTGTTTCTTCCGCGGACTCCCATCAACCCTAGCTGTTCTAGCCTTGTATGTATGTCGTGTCATATGGCGTAAGATTCTGTGTGGTTGTAGTTTGATTTTATAGTTTTCGTAAATGTAGTTTGGTTTTAGTTTTCATAAAGGTAGCTTGGATTTTCCCATCACGAGTTCAACTGCTTTTCTTGCGTCCTTTTCCTTATCGCGCGGCACAACAAACAAGCGTGATGAATGTCTTCGTGATTTCCTTTACACTCATGCAAGTATTGCAGTGTTATGCTGTTTTATTCAACACTGCGTGTGCAGTGATTTGTTTGTATGGTTTTAGTTTGTTGAGCAGCTTAGTTTTGCATTAAAGAGCGCCGAATGGAGGGCACTAATTTGCTCTTCAATCTGATTCTCATGTCGCTATGTGAGGAGCCTTTTCAATGATGTTGTATTTAAGGCGTTAAGCTCAGTATGAGGATGAAGGTCAGAGGAAATGTTGTTTTTGTGTGCCTGACATTGGGATCCGCCGTCAGGAGTGAAACTATCAAGTTTGGCAGGATGCGAAGAAAGGCGCGAATTGCTGTCTGCGCACTTTGCCTATATCATCTAGACAGCTGTGATCGCGGTATTTCAGTTTCCCGTTTCGCTTGAATGTTGCAGACAAGAGAACTGAAATATAGGCTTTTTGTTAATGATTCATTACGGGTATGGTATCGCAAGAGATGAGGTCAACTACCCGTCCTATTCCCTTGCCTTGTGCTACAGCGCACCCATAGAATATTGCATACCACACCGTGCTGTTATCGCTTGCGATTCAGGTTCTCCCGATTGTGCTTTGGCGCGTTTTATCTTACGTTATTGGTCTTTAGAGGATCTTCGTTTCAAATGTGATACGGGCAAATTCGATTTTCTTTGGCACCGATATATTGGCACCGATATGGTTGCGATCTATTGCACTGCTTATTGGAGCTTTCTTCTTCTTATAGTTTTTCTAGTTCGCGAATGGATAACGCATATACGGTACATAACTCGCTAGTGGATACTGCATACGTGAATCGTGAATCCCCTTGTCGTAAAATATCCTGTTGCTCCAGGTAGTCACGATTATTTGCAGTTTGTGACGGGTGTCGGAGTCTACGTTGCACGGCCTTCATTACATTCAGTCGGCCGTCTGCCGAGTTCATGCGTGTGCCAGTGTACGCACGGTGCTTGAGAAGTGCTCGCGCCGTTCTTTCGATTTGCGAGTTCTTTGTGCACTTCGCGCAACAGGGCATGCCACGGTCCTTGGTCGTTGTGCAACAAACTTTCCTATCGTACATCACACAGAGCAGAGGAGCCTCTATTTAGGCATGTCAGCGCACTAAGTAAGTTGAAGGGTAAAAGTACATAGCATTTGCTGCTTAGAGTCCATGTGATGGGTTATTTACACAGCCATTTTAACCATGGCAGTGCGGAATGGATTCGTGCACGATTACTTGGATAAATTGGTCCCTGCGGGGAAGTCTAAGTAGAAAATACGGTTACAGGGCAACAGTGTACCAATAACCTAGGAAGTATCAGACGAATGCATTGTGACTGAATGTGGTGTCTTGAATGGTAGTGAGGAGTTGACAGATGACTTAAAAAGTGATAATGCTTTAGGCGCATAGCGGCTTTAATTATGCTTGCCCCCTTGGAATGTGCCAACTGATCGTTCTCATTCAGTCCACTGGCATAAACACAGCGGCCACTGGTGAAAGTGCGGGAGAACACATGAACATACATTGGGACAACTCCCTCATCTGCTTAAAAGGGCGTTCTTCAAATCGTTAAAAAATGGAAGCAATCACACTGCTAGCACAGGAAGGGCAAGTGAACGCAATTTAATATGGTATGACAAAAGCTGTCGCTAATTTCACTTGAAATGCTTGGTAAATTTAATGTAGAATCTACATACGTGATTTCATTGAGCAGCCTCCTCAAAACAATTCCTGCTATAATTTTTATAGTTCCCCTCGTTATGTTTGTTTTTATGATTCGGGTACAGTGTTGTAGTTGCATATTTTGTGTACATATCACTTTCATAAGTCACAATAAAATTTAGTATGTCTTTAACATTGTAGCTTACTTGTGCAGTTATGTTTCATTACAAGCTGCAAAAATTTGAAAGAATGTGTAGGCCTCCCCACTTATCTAGCAAGCAGACCTAGAGGGAGGTCTTTAGTGCTACAATTCAGTGCTACCTCTGGTGCTACCAAGTGAAGAGCAAATACATATACAGGGTGTCCCATCTAACTTTAGCCAGAATTTTAAAATATGTCGATGCATTCTAACGCGACCAAACTCATGTTGCTTACCATTGTATGGCGTAAGTTACTATTTTTTGTATTCTGCTTAATTGCATAATTAGTTAACATAAATGAACCAACTTCTGAAGCAACGAAGTTAGGAAAGAAGACTGGTTTGTAAAACGTCCAATTAAAAAGTTTCTAACTGTCTATTAAGTATTGGTATTTTCCCGCTTACTGCAGATGCCCTCAAAATACAAAAAAATACCATGTGACATGCCCCCTTGTGCGTCGTGATTGCAGTGCCACCAAACGTTCCGCGTACAAACGAACATAGCATTTAGCAGGGTGTGTTGCGGCTTCACAGGCGGCAGGGCACCGACGCAGGCGTTGGCTGCGCGATTAACGCCAGCAACCGTTATCGCTTGCGCTGCGATAACGCTTGCCCTGTCGCGTTTTCAGCGGCCGCAAACCCTGCTAAATGTTATGTTCGTTTGTACGCGGAACGTTTGGTGACACTGCAATCACGGCGCGCAAGCGAACATGGTATTTTTTTTTATTTCGCAGGCATGTGTAGTAAGAGTAAAAGAAAAAAAAAACTAATGGTTCTTAATACATAGAAAGTTAGAAACTGTTTAATCGGACGGTTTGTAGACCGCTCTACATCTTAAATATTTGAATTTTGTTTGCTTCGTTGGTTATTTAATATCAGCTAATTATGCAATTGATCCGAACACAAAAGATAGCGTGATTTACTGCAAACAAGAGTCCGCAACATGCATTTGGTCGGGTCTTCTTAGTGTGCAGCGGCATATTTTTAACTCTGGCTAAAGTTAGCTGGGACACCCTGTATATTCCAGCGATAGTATGTGGGCAAGCCTTTCTGCTGAATCCACTGCATTTGCATTCAAAACATTTCAACTACCAGCATAGTACAGGATACGTGTCCACTTCGACAAAATGGAGCACTGGTGCAAATATCTGGGCGTACTTGTCCAGGGCAACAAGTGTTTCTACATTAAAAACATTTCAAGTACCAGTATGTATGTATGACAGTTCCATTGCAAGAGGCACTGAATACCGTTAAGTGGTGCGCTCCCAAGCTGTTCATCAATGGAATTCTGCCTGGACTGTGTGCCAAATACTTTTGGATGTGAAAGTTGGGATTCTATCAGCCATCGTCATATTCCTCGGCCACCTTTTATATATGCCGCGCTCCATCGCGTGTCTCGTGCTTCGTGGTGCGAGCTGCGAGGTTATACAAAAAAGGGAGGGAAATAAAAGCTGCTTATGCTCTTGCCATCGGTCCGAACGGTTCTCAGATCTTCCACTCGCTGACACACATTGTTGTAGTGGACCTAACCTAGGTCGCTATAACGTGGTGACCCGGACGTGATCGTACGCTGAGCACCCCGTCATGGACAATGCCACCAACGAGAGACCAACGACCAGCGCAGAGGGCCTCGCCACGTTGGAGATTCACCTGCCGTCCTTTTGGCCACAAAATCCTACAACCGGATTTATTCAGGTGGAGGCCATATTAACATTACCCCAGCGCGCGCGTGGTTTCAATTTATTCATTTATTCAGTTACCTCACAGGCTCCCGAAGGAGTATTGAGTGAGGGGAGGGTACAGGAAATTAGCAAAAAGGAAAAAGGAGTACAAAGAAATTATACATTGTTAGCGGGTAAACATGAAAGAACAAATATCTAACAATATAAATAACGCGATAAATGAAACCAAACGACTGTGTGAAGTAGCAAAAAAGGAGTACCAAGAAATTATACAATTGGTAGCAGGTGAAGATGAAAGAACAATGTTAACGCAATAATAAAAAAAAACTATACAACTGCGCTATAGGCAATTACTTAGGTGCGCAATAAGGTTACTTGTGATGAATTATGGAAATAATATGCATAAGCGTGCTTTGAATGAATCAGGGTCAAGAATGTCAACTATGTCGTTTGGTAGGTTATTCCAATGCTGAATGGCACGTGGTAACGCGGATGAATTGAAAGCATTAGTTCGGCCAAAGATACGCTGGAAACTGAGATGATTATGCAGACGCCGAGATGGACGTGTGAGCGGCAGGTTGGACGGGCGCGTGCTATGGACAATTTTGTGAAACAGACAAAGTAATGCTATGGTTCTTCGCGATGCAAAAGATGAGAGAGATAAAGATGACTTAATGCTAGTCACGCTAGAGTCGCGGTGATAATCTCTGACAATGAAACGGGCGGCGCGGTTTTGGACTGACTCGAGAGTCGCGATTAGGTAAGCTTGATGAGGTGACCAGATAGGGGCTGCGAATTCCAGTTGTGGCTTTACGAATGTCTGATAGGCGATTTGTCTGGTGATGGCCGGAGCATCGCGCAGGTTACGTTTAAGATAACCCAGCGTACGTGAGGCTTTAGCAGTTACTTTTTCGATGTGCGCAGACCAAGACAGGTTAGGTGTAAGGAGAATGCCGAGGTACTTGTACGAGTTGGTGCGAGTAACGGGGTTCTTATCCAGTGAGTAATCGAAAGCGGAAAATGTCTTTTTGCGGGTGAATGTTACTATTTTGCATTTATCAGTGTTTAGGGTCATTTGCCAAGAAGAGCACCAGTTAGTAATATGGTCAAGATCTCGTTGAAGAGCCACGTGATCGGAAGGTGAGCAGATTTGACGATAGATCACACAATCATCTGCGAACAAGCGAATGGATGACGTTATTTCGGATGGCAGGTCGTTAATATAGATCAGAAAAAGTAATGGTCCGAGTACGCTTCCTTGTGGTACGCCAGATGTAACATCGCTGATACTGGAAGTATAGTTAGTTATCGACGACGGTGTGCTGCTTACGGAATGACAAGAAATTTCTTATCCAAGATACTGTTAGGGAATCGATGTTTAAGCATGAAAGTTTAGCTATGAGACGGCAATGAGCAACGCGATGGAAAGCCTTAGCGAAATCTATGAAAATGGAATCTGTCTGTGGCCCGGCATCCATGTTAAGGAAAATATCTGTAGTCAATTCGATTAGTTGTGTTTCACATGATAGTCCTTTTCTAAAACCATGTTGATGTTTAAAGAAGAACTTATTAGTTTCCAAGTTATTTGCTACGTTTGAAAAAATTTTGTGTTCTAATACCTTACCGGGAACGCTTGTTAGTGATATTGGCCGGTAATTGTTAACAGTGCTCTTATCGCCAGACTTAAAAAAATGTATAACTTTACCGACTTTCCAGTCAAACGGAACTTCCCCTGTCGAGAGGGACTGTTGAAACAAGCGAGAAAAGACGGTGCTAGAGTACTACTGTATATTTCAAGATTTTTGAGTTTATACCGTCCATGCCGGAAGAAGTTGAAATCTTAAGGTTGTTGATCAGCTCAGCAACGCCAGTGGTTGTTATACTGATAGGGGTCATGTATGAATATTCGAGTTCGATGGGTGTTGGTATTTTCGAATGGTCTTCCTTTGTAAATACGGCCGTGAAGTAATTGTTAAAGATAGATGCGGAAAGCTCTCGTGCAATCGGCAAGCCAGAACTATCAACTAGTTGTGAAATGTCGGAATCTTTAGCGGGAGAGATCGTTTTCCAAAATTTTTTGGGGTTGTTTTGAAGCAGTGATTGCAGATCGCAAGAGAAATACTTTTGCTTAGCTTGACGCCGGGCATTGCAGTAGGCTGCATCACAAGACTTATGTTTGCTTCAAGATACAGGTGTGTCCACACGTTTGGCAGTCCTGTAGAGACGCTTCTTTTTATTTTTTAGAGTACGAAGAGCTTTACTGAACCATGGTTTCGATGAGTTTACGCGAAATGAAACCTTTGGTATATGCGCATGTGCTAATTCAATTAACTTATCTTTGTACAATATTCACCAAGATAATTTCCAATAGAATCAGGACAACACTTGACTTCAGTCAACCAAGAGAACAGGCTGGCTTCAGGAAGGGATAATCTACGATGGACCATATCCATGCCATCAATCAGGTAATCGAGAAATCTGCGGAGTACAATCAACCTCTCTATATGGCTTTCATAGATTATGAAAAAGCATTCGATTCAATAGAGATACCAGCAGTCATAGAGGCATTGCGTAATCAAGGAGTAGAGGAGGCATACGTGAATATCTTAGCAATTATCTACAAGGATTCCACAGCTACCTTGGTTCTCCACAAGAAAAGTAGAAAGATACCTATCAAGAAAGGGGTCAGGCAAGGAGGCACAATCTCTCCAATGCTATTCACTGCATGCTTAGAAGAAGTATTCAAGCTCTTAGACTGGGAAGGATTAGGAGTGAGGATCGACGGCGAATATCTCAGCAACCTTCAGTTTGCAGATGACATTGTCCTATTGAGCAACAATGGAGAGGAATTACAACAAATGATTGAGGACCTTCATCGAGAAAGTGCAAGAATTGGGTTGAAGATGAATATGCAGAAGACAAAGATCATGTTCAATAGCCTGGCAAGGGAACAAGAATTCAGGATCGCCAGTCAGCCTCTAGAGTCTGTAAAGGAGTACTTTTATCTAGGTCAATTACTCACAGGGGACCCTGATGATGAGAAAGAAATTCCCAGAAGAATAAAATTGGGTGGAAGTGCATACGGCAGGCATTGCCAAATCCTGACTGGGAGCTTACCACTGTCGTTGAAAAGAAAAGTGTACAATAATTGCATTCCACCAGTGCTAACATACGGGGCAGAAACTTGGAGGTTAACAAAGAAGCTCGAGAACAAGTTAAGGACCACACAAAGAGCGATGGAACGAAAAATCTTAGGAGTAACGTTAAGAGACAGGAAGAGAGCGGTGTGGATCAGAGAACAAACAGGGGTAGACGCTATTCTAGTTGACATTAAGCGGAAGAAATGGAGCTGGGCAGGCCATGTAATGCGTAGGATGGATAACCGGTGGACCATTAGGGTTTCAGAATGGATACCAAGAGAAGGGAAGCGCAGTCGAGGACGGCAGAAAGTCAGGTGGGATGATGAGGTTAGGAAATTCGCAGGCGCAAGTTGGAATACGCTAGCGCAAGACAGGGGAAATTGGAGATCGCAGGGAGAGGCCTTCGTCCTGCAGTGGACATAAATATAGGCTGATGATGTTGATGATGATGATCTTTGTACAGGCACCAATTCTCGTTCACTGTCCGCTCAGAAAAAGTTGCCAAGAATGAGGACGTGAAGCTTTCCAGACCATTGTTGATAGCGCTGACGTTTGCTCTTTTGTAATCAAATACTTGTTTAGTTTTCAGGTGACGTGAGCATGAAGGTGTATGAACTCTGAATTGTGATAACCGGTGGTCACTGAACCCATCCGCAAAAGAGATAGTGTTTACCCTCTCGGGCGCGGACGATAGAACAAGATCTAAGATGTTATTGATACGAGTGGGTTGGTCGGTTAATTGCACAAGTGAAAAATCACGTGTTAGTTGAACGAACTCACAAGATACACGTGATTGGCCTCGCAAGTTCAGCCAGTCAATGTCTGGAAAGTTAAAGTCACCAAGAAGAAACATGTCAGCTTTGTTATATTTCGATCGAATAGAGGTAATGTTATCGTGTAATTCGGAAATGAAAATGTAGGAGCTATCGGGTGGTCTGTAGCATATACCATAAAGTGCATTCGAATGGGGAAATGATACGCAGACCCACAGAATTTCTAGACTCGAAGACATCGGTACAAGAAATGACGTGATATGTTTTTTTTATGGCGAGCAGCACCCCACCACCTCTTCTGTCGTCCCTATCTCTGCGATAGATAATGTAATCGTTAGAATCGGGTAGAACTTCACCATCCGTAATTTCAGAGCTGAGCCAAGTTTCCGTAAGTGCCAATGTGTCGCATTCACAATCATCTAAGTATGACGAAATTTCGTTGCGTTTAGGAAGAATGCTACGAATGTTAGTTAATGATATCGATAGGTGTGAGGGCGCGATAGGCTCATGTGGTGAATTGGGTTCTTTCTTAGATGCACGTGTTCCCAGGCTAGTTCTTTGCTATCGGGGTAGGGGAACTACAGTGGCGGATGCTGCATCGTATGTGTACACATTGTTATCGATTCTTAATTTATCGAGGGTTAGCTTAAATTGCGCGTTTTTAATTCTTGCGAATTCAATGAGATTGCGTCGGGCTATACGGGTTTGCAAAGAAAAGTCTTCACGAACAGCAAAATTAGTGTTCTTGAACTTGTAGCCTTTTTCTATTACGCGCTGCTTATCCTTGAAAAATGCGAACTTGACAATGACTGCTCTATTCTTCTCACCGTTGTATTGGCCAAGGCGATGCGCGCGGTCTATTTGAGCTGGATCGATAGTGATGCCAAGGTGTTGGTTACATATGTCAATGACTTTTGATTCTGATGATGACCATGTTCGCTTTTGTTATCTGTGATTCGAAAGAATAGCAAGTTGCAGCGGCGAAGTCTATTTTCTGTGTCTTCACAGCGCGATTCTATTGTCTTTAGCTGTGTGGAAATGCCGTTAGCTATCGTCAGTGATTCGGGCGATGTATTGGTCACGGAACTTTTCATTGACACAATATCGACTTCTACAGCACGGAGCCTACTCGACAACTGGTTCAGCTCGATATCAACTGACGCCTGCCAATTCTTTAGTGCTCGCAGGTCATTTCGAATATCGTCCTGGCCGGATTCAATACGTTGCAAAGTTGCGAGAACGTTATCCAGCACATCCGGCCCGGGGTTTGATTCGACATCACCGGATAGAAGTAGGCGCAACCGACATATGCATAAAGAAGACAAGTTTTTCCAACACTTCAGTAACGGCAGTAGCTCACTGGGGCACGACACCGCAATAATACAGCGGTTGCTACTTTTCAGACAAGAGCAGCGATTCAAGTAACCAACCTGAAACGTGAGCACAGGTGAGCACTCCATGTCCGAAACGGTGTCGTGCCCCGGCGCGGCCGATGCGGATGGTCGCTTAAATGCGGCGTATCCAATGTCGTCAGTCGAACCAGTTGATGATCCCGGTTGCCAACCGAGGAAGTGAGTACCATCAAAGGCCGACAGTTGCATTCAATTCATGAAACGGTCCGGTGGCTGCTTCCAGATAAATGGGTCTGTTGCGCACAGGGCCGCAGGCATAGCCAGAAGAAGGGACACCTGAAACGTGAGCACAGGTGAGCACTCCATGTTCGAAACGGTGTCGTGACAAGCGCAGAGGGCCTCGCCACGTTGGAGATTCACCTGCCGTCCTTTTGGCCACAAAATCCTACAACCTGATTTACTCAGGTGGAGGCCATATTCGACCTTCGGCACATTACCCCACCGCGCGCGTGGTTTCTCCATGCTGTCTCGGTACTCTCTACAGACAGAGGTGGTTGAGGCGTTTCAAGAAGTTGTGAACTCGCCCCACGACACCACATCCTATTACCACTTCTAATAGACGATGCAGGATCGCATGTCCGTGTCTGTACGCAGGTGGCTTCAGCAGCTTCTAAACCAACAGGAGCTCGTCGAGCGTCGGACATTCTATGTCGTATGCGGCGGCTTCTGAGTGACTAGGCTGGACGCAAACAGGCCGCTGCTGTGTTAAGTGTTCCTTCAGCGCCTGCCGCGGAATTGCATGGTCGCCTTGGATGCCACACAAGAAGACGTGTCCCTCGACAATCACGCCGAGCTGGCCAACCGCATCGTTGACAATTAAGCAACAGGTGCTGTAGCAACGACGACCATTCCGCTGTAGTACCTCGAAGATCGGCAGTCTCACCTTCAGTAAAAGCCCTGAGAACCGTTCGGACCTATGGCAGAAGCAGAAGAAGCTCTCTTGTTCTTCCTTTTTTCTAACCTTGCAGCACGAGACCCGCGCCGGAGTTCGCCGTATACAGACTCGACAGGGGAACAGCGCGAAAAGACTAACGAGAAGGGGAACACAAATCAGCTCTGGTGTGTTCCTGTTTTTGGTCCTTCGTCTTTTCGCCCTGTTCCTCTGTCGAGTATGTACCGACTAGCCCAAGTGTCTAGTTTCACTTAACTTGGGCCAAACTTCAAAAATGTGCAAAGGTTGCGTAGCTGGACAGAACCAAGGTAATGTTTGCCGTCGCTTAGAGACACTCAGATTATATTGTGCATTTCGCTTAACTATATCATTGATCTTCATTAATTAAATAACTTCTCAGTTATAGTTAAGTGTCAATGAGGTAAGTGTCAAAATACACGCACACTGGCTCGAGCGGTCAGTCGCGCGGCAGTTCTGAGTGTGTTCGGGGGCTTCCATCACATTCAGAAAAACGTTTTTAAGTAGCACGTATTGAGCAACAGAAAGCTGTATCGGGAGGTTTTCATGTTGCTCTACAATGTTTTCATTGACACTTATGTAACTATAATAATCGAGAATTTGAAGAATTAATGAAAACTAATTATCTAATTAGGTGGAATTCAAGAAAATAATCTGAGTATCTCCAAGCAGCGACAAACATTGGCTTGGTTCTGTCCAGTTACGTGGCATTTGCATATTTAAAGTTTGGGCCAAGTTACGTGAAACACCCTGTATAAAAAGCGGCTGAGGAAGATGGCGATGGCTGCTAGAGGGCGAACTGGTAAAGCGTTTGCTCGGGGTTACATGTGCAAAAGCTTCTTGTAATTCAGAGCGCTTTTTTTTTACTTTAGGAAACAGGGGATGTGTGTAAAGTGTAACATGGCAGTGTACAAACGTATTCACTGGTTTGAACATGATTCATTGCGACCTTATGCTTTTTTTTGCAGAGTGGTACATATGTGCCTCTTGTACAATGCTTTTCACATAAACCAAGAATTACTTCCTTGGTTACTTGAATGAAGTTTTCAGTGGAATAGTTTTAATTTCCAGGTTTATATAAGTTTCTAATGTGAAGCTTATACATCCATGTCTCGTGTACTGGAATGCTAAGATTATTTTTTTTACGTAGCATTACTCAGTCTCATCGTACACGGCGATACAATGATGCACTGCACACTTGTAACACTGATTTCCCCGTTTGAGTATTCTATACTATTTTTACTTGATTGTTGCTTTTTGTTTTTATGGGTCTTTTAATTTACACCATTACATTATTTGACGTTTCCCAAAGGCAGTATTGTTTACTTTAACATGTTCCCAGTGTTTGTTTTTGATACTATGCGGCGTTATTCCTTTTTGTGTTCTTTTCAAGCTTCTAGATTATTGGTAACATTGCCTTTAGGCAGCTACCATGCGATTAAATCTCACATTTCTCAGTCTGCTTCTTGCAGTTGCTGTGATATCAATCTTTAAATAACTCTAGTCAGTTCATCTGACTGCATGTGCTGTTTACTTTGCTAAATAAGAAACTACGAATTTTGTTTGTATGTTGTAGTCATTGTTTATCCCTTTCTAGTTCATTAAGAATTGTATCTGCGAACTTTAGTCATTGTTGGGGTACATTTATTTCAATTTACTTTGTATTTCTTATACATTTTGCTGAAATCTTGCACTTTTTCAATAAACTTTTTCTTCGTCGTACTGTCCTCATTCCATGCACACTTGGCACAAAATCCCTGGCCTGGACGCTCGTCCAGACGCGGCCATTTTTTCTTCGCGGGATTTCATTCCCATTTTGTGTATTTGTCGTTTCTCAAAGGCTTTTGACTTGGTGGATCAAGGGATTTTGTTACAAAAATTACATCAATATGGGATTCGCGGAAAGGCTTTACAATTATTACGGTCGTATTTACCGCAGAGAAAGCAAGTGGTTCAGTTAGCTAATACATGTTCTGCAGTTAAATCTATCCAAACTGGTGTACCACAAGGTAGCATACTTGGACCTCTCCTCTTTAATCTGTACCTTAAGGTTATTTTAAATATAAACCCTGAAGTAAAACTTATTATTTATGCAGATGATGCTACTATCTTCTTCCCAGGGAAAATATTTCGGAAATAATATCCGCATGTAACGAAACCTTGAATGCACTGGGAAAATGGGCAACATCAAACTCCATGCGTATAAATGAAAAGAAAACTAAGGCAGTAATCTTCTGGCCAATAAACAAAATAATTCCGACGCACCAACCCATAGTACTAGCCTCCTGTAATATAGATATTGTAGAGAGGTTCAAATGTCTTGGCGCAGTTTTTTCTTGTCATATATCTTGGGAGGATCATATAAACTATCTAACCACTAAGTTAGCTTCAATCACCGACATAGTGGCCCGATTAAAATATCAACTATCATCGCGAACTAAATTACTTCTTTATAACACGCTTTTTTATTCTCACCTCAACTCTTGTCAACTAGTGTGGTAGGAAGCCTACATGCAACGCCGTTTTAGGGTGGTGACAACAACATCATTTTGACCACTACTTACCGCCAAATTTGGTGGGTAGCCATTTTGGTCCCCAGTCTTTCTGCATTTTTTGTCAGGCTCTGATGTACTCATGTTGGCACGCGATCTATTAAATGTCTTTAATTTATATTTTTGCTCCAACGCGCACAAGAAACCTGCATACATCTTTAATATACTAGTTGCATTTTCCTTTTATTTTAACACATCAAACTTACTTTTCTTTTGCCCATCGTGCGACACATATAAAGCAAGAAGTTATAAGGCATGATGGCATGCTCGTGGTAGGATTATCTCACGCCAAGAATGTGAACTGCATTAAGCATTGTCGATGCCTTCCAGTTGTACAGAATATATAAAGGGTGCTTTTCTAAGTGTGCTGTAGTAAAGACTGTCCTTACTAATCTGTTTAACTAAAACGTAGACGTGCCGTGTACGGCGCTCAGACGCGCCATTTGTCTCTAGCTGCTGAGGCCAAAGTTTATTAAAAGAAGTTAATTAATTTCACGTCACCAATGGTTGCGGGAAGTGTGGTTTGTCGGCTGGTCTTTCGCCATTTTGGTCCCCACAATTAACCCGCCAATTTAGCTGGCGGCGGCAAGTACCCTTACAAAGCCTGTCACCACCATAAAACGGCGTTGCATGCAGGCTCCCTATAGTTTGGGGAACCTCAGCTCCCTCTAGCTTACAACGCATTCATCATATACAGAAAAAATACGTTCGTAATGTTTATAATGCACCCTACCGATCGCGCACAGCTCAACGTTTTCTCAATTCCAGAGTAATTAGTATACACAACTTGTATAAATACAGACTGAGCGTGAAGTTCAAAACAGAAATAAGAGAAAACCTCAGTAGTCTACAAATTCTTATAAATTTGGAAAATAAATTACCATGCTACCCAACTAGATATGCAGAAAGCTGGTTAGTTCATACTCCTCGTCTTAATACCGCATAACAGTGCTTATCTTACACGTTACCCTGTCTTTTGAACGCCTACGAATTAGATGGCTTTGATTTATTTTCTTGTTCTTATCGCGATCTCCGCAATATGTACAGTGCTTAAATCTGCACACTTCCTTTTGCTGTGATTTCATGTTGTTCCGTGGTTTGTATTGTTAATAGAATGTTTTTTTCAAGACACCACCATTACCTTGTTCGTTACATTTCACTTACTGTGCCAATTTTGTGTATACTTTTATGCGTTGATATGCTGCTTCTGCCCAAATAAACAAATCAAGGGCAGTGGGCTGGTCAAGCAGCTTTTGAGCAGCTTTTTTCCCTCCGTCCTCCCGTCTAATTATGTGTGATGGCAAATAAACTTAGTATTATTATTATTATTTTGGTTGTAAAAATCGTTGCTGCATACCAAAGACAGTATTCTAGATTCATTTTCGTGGACATGTTCATTTTCATGTGACTTGGTAGAGGATGCGTCGGCGTCGATCGGCAACGGTGCTTGGCACTACACCAGGAGCATTTTTTGCACGCGACACCGACGCTTCGACTCATCTGGAACCCCCGAAAATTAGCTTCAGATTATCGTAAACCTTCCAAGACCATTTCTAGACCAGCTTTTTGATAACGTCTTAAAACATTTAGAAATTGGATATAAATAGCATTGAAAATGGATTATTTGTTTCTTTCCCAATCCTATTTCTAGACGAGCTTTTCGAATACGTCTTTAAGACAAGTTATAGATTGTCTCAGAAAAGTAATTAAGCCGGACAGTCGATATATACGACGTTTTACCGACGAAGGTGTCTCACTAATGTCTTCTTTAAACCGTTTTTATCGTCTTGGATAAACGCTATGAAAACGTTATGTATTTCTTTTGTGCTACCTGGGCTAACCGACCACCCTGACAGCCTTTCATCTTTTTTCTATTTACCTGAGATCAGTGACCACAAAGTCATCTATGCAACGTTTCAAGACCATTCCATTAACAGCAACTGGACGCGCTTCAAAAACAAGCTAAGTGATTTTACAAATTTATTCCTACAGTCAACTTTCGTTCTTCTCAGCAAGAATCATTGTTCACAAAAGCCCTAAAGCGCCTCGAAAAAAAAGCGTCTTTATCGCGCCGCCAAACAGAGGACGCCCATGCGCATGGGATAAATATTACTAAGCTGAATAGAGCTACGTTGACGCACGGCGTCACGCTAAACGCTCTTTTTATCACAATGATCTGCCAACCCTATTTATTAATAATCCGAGGCAATTTTGGAGAATCATAAACAATAGCAAAAGGCGCACTATTTTAAATTATTAATCCGAGGCAATTTTGGGCGTCCATAAACAATAGGAAAACACGCACAATTAGTATAACTGTCGTGTCCAAAGCGTTCGGTTTGTTTCCTAGGTCACATTGTAACACTGTATTACTATATTAACAAATTTTTTATCCTACATTTTTTTTGTATATGTATTCGCATACGTATACTACCCAGGTAGTACATAGATTATGGGGTTTTACGTGCCAAAACCAGTTCTGATTATGAGGCACGCCGTAGTGGGGGACTCCGGAAATTTTGACCACCTGGGGTTCTTTAACGTGCACCTAAATCTAAGTACACGGGTGTTTTCGCATTTCGCCCCCATCGAAATGCGGCCGCCTTGGCCGGGATTCGATCCCGCGACCTCGTGCTCAGCAGCCCAACACCATAGCCACTGAGCAACCACGGCGGGTAAGGTAGTACATAAAGTCTTCAAAACGTCGTATTAATGGATTAAGCGTCTAAAACAAATTTTTGACCATGATCGACGCATTAAAGATGTCGCAAGGAGGACAGCTTAAAAAGGAGGGCTGAATACGTTTTGAAAACGTTTTCATAAGACGACCTATCTGTTCAATTACCTTAGCGTACCGGGTTTTCAACGGCACCGTTCTTGGGAGGAGAATTCTTAATTTATCGAATGGCACACATTGTGTCAGTTGCTGCTGTAATCGTATTACATTAGCAAGAGTTCGGCTAATAAAACGAAGCCTCTTGTGGTGTTGAGCTCTCGTCAGAAGGGACGAAGGATAGAAAATGAAGTTGACACCGCAACGGGAAGTGTTTTACACCACGAAGAAATGCAGCGCGAGTGCAGTAACATTGAAGCCGCTCTTCGTGACACGGACAACGGCTCCACATGGAACTCAGAGCAGTGCTGCCACTCAGTATACCGTGCTGATTCTTACAGCGCATCCACAACACCAATAGCTTTCGCTTTTTCATAAACTTTATCGTCATCCAACCCTTTTTGACGATATCTTTCTTGCAGTCATACTTTCTCGCTGCGATCCCCTGTGCAAATTGAATGACCGATATTCCGCTTGTAGCATGGCTGAGTCACTCTGACGTCAACAGCCATTTTGTTAAAATCACGTGACCTGTTACGTCACAATTCTTTCCTATATGTACTTCGTTCCAACCGCAATAAACGTTGTTCGTCACCCGACTGCCGGCCCGCTTACATGGTGGCAGCGGTGCCTAGCCGAAATGGCCACGCCGCCAGCCCTTTTGCCGTCAACGATTTTGCCGCCGCCGAAGCCCCTGGACACATCGGGCAACGCCTGGCTTGGATGGAAAACTTGGAAGAGTGAGTTCACGCTATTTTCCACTGCTACCCAGTTGACAAAACAAGCAAAAGAAGTGCAAGCAGCCACGTTGCTAGTGATTATTGGCGAAGAGGCAAGGAAGGTATACAGCACCTTCACGTTTGAGGCAGAAGAGGACAAAAATAACGTAGACGTCTTAATCGCTAAGTTTGAAGAGTTCTACAAGCCGGAAACGAACTTGATCCTATCATGAATTTCTATTTGGGTCCAGAAACCAAAGGGAAGGCGAACCTTTCAATGAGTGGCTGACGGAGCTACGAATGTTAGCCACAAACTGCGAATTTGGGCTAATGGAAGACCGGATGCTGCGCAGCCGTATTATTCTGGGTATTCGAGACAAGAGCCTGCAACAGAAACTGATTGCGGAAAACCCTTCCTACAAGAAGACTATCGATATTTGTCGGACACAAGAGCAAGGGAAACAGCAGTTTCGTGAAATCAGTGAAGCCGCGGAGACAGAGCAGGACAATGCAGTTAACGTAGTCGCAAAGAAAGGCGATGCCTGCGGTAGCTGCGGCTATCGCGCACACCGCGGCGAAAAATGCCCCGCCACCGGTAGAAGATGCAATAAGTGCGGAGGGTTTAACCACTTCGCCCGAGCATGCAAATCGGCACCGCCTTCGCGAAGCTTTCCCCATAAGAAGAAAGAACTACGGGAACTATGCGCAGACGACGATTTTTTTCTGCAAGCATTAACGGTGAGCGCGGTTAACACAGACCACTGGAGCGCGACGGTAGAAATTGAAGGCCAACCAATGACATGCAAATTAGACACGGGGGCAAACTGCTGCGTCATTTCAAGGAGGGACGTCGCAAAGCTACCGGATCTACCAGAGCAAGCTTGCCGGGTTGCGCTAACAGCATTTTTCGGCCACAAGTCAACCGCCCAAGCAAAAGTGCGCCTGCGGCTTTCAGCCAATGAGAGGGTGGTCCCCGAAACATTTTACATCATAGAGCAAAATGTACCAGTGACTCTGAGCGGTTCAGTGGCCCAACGCCTTGGATTTATCTGCCGGGTACAGCACATCGAGGTCGATGAACTTTACCCGCCCGCACAACCTTTTGCAGAAGTATTCTCGGGACTAGGTGAGCTCAAGGGCTACGAGTACGAAATAAAACTCAAGCCTGGCGCCGTGGGTGTCATCGTACCGGCTCGGAGAATCCCCGTGGCCCTGGAAGGCAAGACTAGAGCGGAACTTCAGCGTATGGAAGATCAAGGCGTCATAACAAAGGTAACTGAGCCTACAGAATGGTCCAGCCACATGGTTACCGTTGTTAAAGGAGACAAAGTTCGAATTTGCCTGGATCCAACGGCGCTCAATCAAGCCATACTCCGTGAAAACTATCCCATGCCAACGTTAGAGGATGTCGCTCCTAGGCTTGCCGGAGCAAAATTCTTTTCCACGCTTGATGCAGCTTCAGGGTTTTGGCAAATTCGGCTTAGTGAGTCGAGCTCCAAACTTTGCACCATGAGCACTCCGTATGGTCGCTATCGGTTTCTTCGCATGCCGTTTGGAATAGCTTCGGCCCCAGAAGTTTTCCAAGCAGCAATGCACCGTGTTTTAGAAGGCTTGTCCTGTGTGGCGGTTGTGATGGATGACGTATTAGTATGGGGCAGAACTAAAGACGAACACGACTACAGCTTAAAACTTGTGTTGTCCCGTTGTCAACAGCACAACCTTCGACTTAACCCAAAGAAGAGTGCGTTTCTGCAGCCGGAGGTCCGGTACCTGGGACACATCCTCACTACAGAAGGCCTACGCTTGGATCCGGAGAGGGTACAAGACATACTTGGAATGCCTGAACCATCGAACAAGAAAGAACTGCAAGTATTTCTTGGTACGATGAATTTCGTGCAGCGATTCATTCCCAACATGTCGGTAGTAACCGCGCCGCTTCGAACACTGTTGCGTAAAGATATTGCATGGGTTTGGACGGAGGCGCAACAAAAGAGTTTTGACACCTTGCGCCAATCCTTGACTAAAGCACCCGTTTTGGCTTTCTTCAACCCTAAAAAGCCTTTCGTTCTCTCGGTCGACGCAAGCCAATTAGGAGTCGGCGCAGTTCTAATGCAAGACGGCCGCCCCATCGCTTTTTCGTCCCGGTCCCTCACAGAGGCGCAGCAAAACTATGCACAAATCGAGAAGGAAATGCTGGCGATAGTGCATGGTTGCACGAAGTTTCACGACTACGTTTTTGGTCGGGCAGAAGTGATTGTAGAGACCGACCACAGGCCTTTGGTACCGATACTTAGCAAGCCGCTGCATCAGTGCCCCCTCCGGTTGCAACGCATGAGGCTGACCTTGCAGCGCTATCCGATCAAACTGGTGTATAAGCCAGGCAAAGAACTTTTTCTTGCGGATGCTTTATCGCGTTTTCCGAGCAAAGTGAGCATGTGCGAGGAAACTGATCAGTTTCAAGTCAATGTGCTGGAATTTGTTTCAGCCTCAGAAGCGCGTCTAAAAAGTATTCTCGCAGCAACAAACAACGATACCGTTCTCTCCCAGCTGCGGGAATATGCGCTGACCAGTTGGCCTGACAACAAGCACGAGGTTCCAGAAGTAATCCGCCCCTACTGGCCTTATCAGGAGGAGATACACGCACAGGATGGTCTTCTATTTCGCAGCAACAAGGTGATCATACCAAGTTCGATAAAAGCAGAAATATTGGCTCTTTTGCACGTTGCACACCCCGGTGCCGATAAGATGAAGGCACGGGCACGAAGCGTCATGTTCTGGCCCTGCATGGCAAGCGACATAGAGCAATTTTGCCGAAACTGCAAAGTGTGCCAGAAGCATCAGCCACGAAACGCAAAGATGCCGCTTTTGAGCCATGAAGTTCCAAACTTGCCCTGGGAAGCTGTAGGAATGGACCTATTCTTTTACGGGGGCCGACAGTTTGCCATTATTGTCGACTTCTATTCCTTCTTTTTTGAAATAAAGGAATTTCGCCACACCACTGCTAACCAGCTGAAGTCTTGGTGCGCCGAACTTTTTTCGGTTCATGGATTACCGCTTAAGCTGTGCAGCGATAACGGGCCGCCATTCAACAGCACAGAATTCAAAGACTTTTTATATGGGCTCGGCATTAACCACGTAACGTCAAGCCCATATCATCCACGGTCCAATGGTATGACGGAGAGGGCCGTGCAAGAAGCCAAAAAACTACTAAAGAAGTGTTCTCTTAGAACGCCAGATTTCCACATGGCTCTGCTTGAATGGCGTAATACTCCACGCGATGCTGTTTTGAAGTCCCCTGTGCAGAGACTGATGGGAAGGCAGACGAGGACCCTGCTGCCTGTACCCGCAAGCCACCTGGTGCCGGAGATTGTGCCCAACCGAGCCGTCCATAACCGTCTCCAGGAAATCCGCCAACGCCAGAGGATCTACTACAACCGCCACTCCAGGAACCTGCCACCCCTGTCTCCTGGCCAGAGAGTGACTGCATACGATACCCATGAGAAGACCTGGGCACCTGCGGTCTTTCTGAGGCCAGCTGAGACGCCGCGCTCCGTGGTGCTGAAGACTGAAGAGGGCCACGAAATTAGGCGCACTCGTGAACATCTGCGAGACGCGCCTTCACATCCCGAAGAGAATCCTTGTGCTGGGTCCGAACGACTAGACGACGCCCAGCCCGCCC
The DNA here is from genome assembly GCF_013339745.2 of Dermacentor silvarum. Taxonomy (NCBI): domain Eukaryota; kingdom Metazoa; phylum Arthropoda; class Arachnida; order Ixodida; family Ixodidae; genus Dermacentor; species Dermacentor silvarum. The sequence continues at coordinate 146,161,180 of NC_051163.1, read as the reverse complement.
AAGAGCTACGTAGAAGCACAAGGCCACGCCGGGAGCCTTGCCGCTACCCCCAACCAGAAAGACCATTGTAATTATTTGCTTCCCTAAGAAAGGGAAGATGTAGCATGGCTGAGTCACTCTGACGTCAACAGCCATTTTGTTAAAATCACGTGACCTGTTACGTCACAATTCTTTCCTATATGTACTTCGTTCCAACCGCAATAAACGTTGTTCGTCACCCGACTGCCGGCCCGCTTACACCGCTCTCATCGTTTTGCAAATTCATTCATACCACGCCCTATCGTCGTGTCATCGTGCGTCGATAGTGAAGGAAACGCAGCCAAATTCGAAGAGGTGCTACACACCGAGCGCACTGCCCGACCTAATTGATTTGTGTGTACTTTTTTTTCGCGTTTTGCTTTCACAGTTTCTTGCAAATTGAGATGTAGTTTACGAATGACGTTAAAAGTTTTCTCCTGATCCATTTTGTAAGCATTATTTATGCGCTCTATTTATTAGGCCTTACTCATATTACGCATAAATTAAAGTATCGAGTTAATGAGCGAACATCACTTTTGTTGCCACCGGAATACATCGGTACAGCCGTTACTAGGAATGGCGCTCAGCAGAAAGTGTTGCGGCGAATTCTACTGTGAGCAGAATATATAGAAAAGAATGTGTAGAAACCGTCGTCGGTGCATGATTGTCAGTGCGAGCGAAAAGCCCGTACGAGCGAGCGAACGAAATAACTAGCCAGATGCGAGGGAAATATAGTTAGCGAGAGGGAACGAACTGACGTTTTTTTTTTTTTTTTTGCAAATCAACAGTCCGACGACCGACCGCCGACATCTTATCAACCATAAAAACAGCCGGACACAGAAATCTAAGCGCTTTAATATTGCTGGAAGTGAAACGGTAAGGGCTCACCACGCTTGGGTGCATATCGTGGTGTGAACTCGCCTGCTTAGAAGCGCCGATCGTCTCCTAACACGCCGCAACCACAGTGATGGGTAAGGCAGCATCATAAATAAAGGGGGGGGGGGGGGCTGCGGTAATGAAAGGCCCGCGAAACACACAGTGGCAACTTCCAGCTCAACGCTCGTGCGCGAGTGGCATCGAACAAACGCGTGAAAACAACAACGGAAGAGAGCGCAGTGTCTGGCGCGACGTGATTCATAGTGGATAAATAGAAACGCGCGCTTCAGCAACCCGTCACCTCCGAGATTTGCACGCACAAAAAATCTCGGAGGCTACCGACCTTACGCAAGGTGGCGATGTCACATCGGTCACATGACCGCGGTGTACCCACGGCCGCTCGATGAAACCCACGAGGTGCGGCCTGCCACGTCGCCCGAAACCGGTGTGAGGCGCCTAGTTCACCGCGCCACCGCAGCGGCGCCACTGCTTCGGAACAGGCCACTTAGCACATCCTAACGGAATGCGACGGGGTCCACCCGTCGCACGTGCAACTCCCAGAAGCGCTTGGGTTTAAAGTGGAAGGAAACATCAACAGATCAGCGGTAGAGATAAGCAAGAGACGATTAGAGTACTGGTGGGGAAAAAAGCTGGGAAAAGAGGGATACGACCTGATCTCTTAAAATCATAGGTAGCGGTACGAGGTAAATCTTTGAAAAAGAATAATGAGAGGTATACAAAAATTCTAGATAAAGAACACGTATAGTATACCTGATTAAGTCAAGCCGGCTAGGTGACTATTTGTCGCCGCCCCGTTTCAAAGGGGATGGCAATAAATCACCATCATCAGGCGCGCGGGTGGGAGCGTTTCTTTGGCGCCGTCCATATGCTTCGCGCAGCGGCCGCGCTTCGTGTTTACATTTTATTGACGCGAGAGTTGTGCTTTTTGTTTCCAAAATATAAAATAAAATATCAACGCTGCCTGCAAGGATATCAGTATAGCCTGGAGTCGGTTTTGGGCAGCTAATAGGCTCATATAGGCCAGGACGGCGCACATCTGCTGCTGGTTTCGAGCCTTATGACCATCGTTCAAGAGAACTGGCGAGTTCTTTATCGAGAGGCAGTACTGTTGATACAGTGGGCGCTTTTGTTGAGTGTGCTTATTTACGTGCTTCGCTTGTCGTGCTTGTTTGCTGGTTAAACAAAAAAAAAAACGTTAAATGAAACTTCTTACAAATGCGTGCATAATGGCTTAGGTTTGCATTTATGCTAGATTTCTTTAGTTTCACCTTTCTAGAAAAATGGTGTAGGTAGCAGTTTATAACGGATCGTACATTCAGCCCCATTGCCGGCGTGTGGCACATTTATGTAAAGACGATGCAGTGAAAAAACATTGTTCAGCGTGAATAGAGCACTTGCAATAGTATGAAACAAAAAATGAAAAAAAGCACCCTGTAATATGAAACTTCTTACAAATGTGTGCATAATGACATAGGTCTCTATAACTATTTTCTGCTAGATTTCATTGGTTTCACGTACCTTTCTAGAAAAATGGGGTAGATAGCAGTTTATAACGGATTGTACATTCAGCCACATTGCCGATGTGTAGCATTGCACGAAAGGTACACCGACCACGTACATAATTATACTGCCGGATCGGCAACTCTCCAGTGTTCCTCTGGAGCCGTGGTATTCCCAGCGAAAGCCGCCACCATCAGTTTCAAGACGTGTCACCCAACGACATCGACGGCTGCGGAACTTGCAGCTCTTCGCGCTGCACTTCGTCTCGTCAGCCAAGAACAACCTCGAAGATGGTCAATATTTATTGACTCGAAGGCAGCACTGCAGTCTTTGCTATCAGCCCTGCGACGTGGACCACACGAACAACTGGTATTCGAGATTAGAGAACTAATCCATACCTTGACTGAAAAAGGACACCACGTGACATTTCAGTGGCTTCCGAGTCACTGCGGCGTCATAGGAAACGAACACGCCCATAACGCTGCTCGGTCGGCTAGCTGTTCAAGGCGACGAAGAGGAGCCAAGGACAGATGCCGCTAGAAAACTTGGAATGCTCACCCGGGATATCACGTTCTCCCTGTGGAACGCAGGAAGTTTTCAAAGCAACCGGCTGCACAACTTAGACTCCTCTCTACGCCTTTGCATCCCAGATGGACTCTGCCGTCGAGAAGCTACCCTAGTTTTTCGAGTATGGCTAGGAGTGCCTTTTGCACTCCGAATCGGATGGGCTGATGACGCCGCGTGTGATGACTGTGGTAGCGAGGACCTTCTCTGTGACTGTCCTCGCTACACTTTACAGAGACGATCGCTCGTACACGCGATAGCGCGTTTTGACCAAAGACCTCTGACAGAGGAACTTATTTTAGAATGCCGACATCACAGGCCATCGCAGAGGAGGGCGACGAGGGCACTGCTGCAGTTTTTAAGGGCAACAGACTTGGTCAAGCGGCTGTAGCCCGGACAGATGTGCTTATAGTGATGCAAGTGCAACTGCGCTGTGCAACCTGTGACCGATTGTGATTGTGTATCTGTGCTCCTCTCTTTATCTCTAATTTCCTGTCACTTTACCTCCCCCTCACCACTCTTCCCAGCGTAGGGTAGCAAACCGAATCTTCCCATCTGGTTAACCTCCCTGCCTTTCCCCTTTCTTCTGTCTCTCTCTCTAGTTATGTAAAGACGATGCTGTGAAAAAAGTTGTTCAAGGTGAAAAGAGCAATTGCAATGGTGAAAAGAAAAAAAAAGATTGAGGGAGGCTGTGGCAATTGTTATTTTCTTTATTTACACGATGTGAAGCCACGTAAAAGTGCCTCGTTCAACAGCCTCAAAAGTGTACTACTTTCCGTGACGCAGTGTTGCCAGGTCGGACGAGGTGGCGTAGCCAAAAGCTAGGGAAGTTGTAGCCCAAATGTAGCCAAGCACAAAAAAGTGCAAAACATTTCGTAGTCAAACATAGCCATTTTTATTTGCCGTTTTATTTGTGTATAGATTTCCACATTCGACTACGGCAATCCTTTTTTGCACAACCCGTCGTAACAAAATATCCGTGCCACCGTGATGGTCGGCCCTTGACACCAACGACAACGACATCATGCTTGCACAAAACACTCTTTGGTTAGCCCCGGAAGCTCTTAAGTTCCAGCGAATAGCTGCAGAGGGCAAAACCAGTGCTTTCATTTTATGATGGATAGTTCTAAGTTAATATTTTTAGTTATTTACAGTAATATTAGCTACGAACTTTGCTTTTTGCTGTCGTGAACGCAAAATAATATTTAACATCATCGATCTCTCATGCACGTCATCTCTGCCTACGGCGTAGAATTCAGCAGTCCAGCATGTTTTGATTTGGCACCTCCCAACACAAGCAGGAAGGCGCCTGCTTGTTTTTTTTCTTTTTTTTCTTAATAAATGTTTTTCTCCTCCTCCTCCTCAGCAGTCCAGCGATCTGCGATGGCGCCTTGCTCCCGGCTTCTTTTTTATGAGCTAAAACAAGTCTTTCGTGCTATGATATATTCAGTTATTTGTCTCATCGTCCTATCTTGTTTTCTAGTTTTTTTTCAATTAGCTTGGCCCGGGTTAGCTGGTACATGCTCTATATACCGTCCATTTACATCAACCTCTAGGTCTCTCGCACGGAAAGAACACGCGTTAAAATAAAGTGACAGACAACGGATGCCACTCGCTGTCTGAATCGGTGTACGCGAAGCTTGAAAAGATTACTGCGCAAAACGGCACACCAGTGCAAGAAGCGCGCAGTCGTTTTTGGCGATGAGCACGTCCCGAACGTAACTAGCTCGAAATAGCAAAAGCCGCGACGGCGCACAAAGGGCAAAGGTAAACAACAAATTGATAATAGTGGTTATGCTGAGAAAACCGGTTACTGTCAAAAGACAAACCATGTTGATGCGCTAATAAAGTTTTAGAATAGGCGTTTTGCGTTTGCAGATAGTAGCGTGGTGCGCTTGCAGCGTCACTACGGCGTCAAAGAAATAAAGCCAGCCTGTTGGATGCAGTCCAAAACAACGCCGAGCCGCTGGTTGTGCTCGTGGAATGTTCGGCCGAAAATAATCACATCGTCTAAATAACACATGCAGATCTCCCATTCGAGACCGCTGATGATGGAGTCCATAAACCGCTCGAAGGTTGCTGGGGCATTACATAAGCCAAACGGCATGACATTGAACTCAAAGAGTCCGTCAGGCGTCACAAAAGCGGTCTTTTCTTTGTCAGACGAGTGCATCGGTATCTGCCAGTATCCGGACCGGAGGTCAACCGACAAAAAGTACGAGGCGGAGTGAAGGCAGTCTACTGCATCGTCGATTCGCGGTAAGGGATACACGTCTCTCTTTGTGACGGCGTTCAGGCGGCGGTAATCAATAGTAAAATCTCCAGGAGTTGTCTTTCTTTTTCACTAGTATAACAGGAGCTGCCCAAGGACTGCAAGACTCCTGAATAACACCTTTCTGCAGCATGTCTTCGACCTGTTCGGCGATCACTTTTCTTTCCGTTGGAGATACGCGATAGGGTTTCTGGCGTATCGGAGTCGCTTGCGCAGTGTTGATGCGATGGTGCATGCGGGATTCCGGCAACATCCGAGAACGCTCGCCTTGAGCAAAATCAAATACCGACGCGTGGCAGGCAAGCACTTGTAAGAGTACATCTTGCTTGGAAGACGGCAACGACTTGTTGATCATACCTCGCAAGTCATCCGAATAGTTCGGCAATGGACGACGGATGTCTGAAGACGCCGCAACTGTTCGTACATCAATTGCGACTTGCTCCTCAAATGTTCCCGATTTAAGTCCGGCAGGCAGGGCAACAGACTCAATAAAAGCGTTGAATGTCCACAAGAAAGCACGCTCGTCGATGGCTTCAACAATAGATCGGGGAACCAACACATTCTTCTTAAGCGCGTTGTTGTGGTCTGGCTCGACAAGACTGCTGCATGATCCCATCTGGACACGTGAAGAACACACTGGAACAAACATGGCTGTGCGACCAGGCAGGAACACGTCTTGAGACAGCGAAAACACGTCGGCTTGATCAGTCTGCAAATCATCAAGCATGGCGCTTGGTAACGTGCTCCGTAATAAAATCTCTCCAGTCCCGCAGTCAAGGGTAGCACTGCATCCACGTAGGAAATCTGTGCCTAAAATAACATCATGAGTTGCGTGGAGCAACACAGTGAACTCGGCTCTAAAACTCTGTCCACCAATTGCAACCAAAACCGAACAAACACCAACAGGGCCCAACATTTCACCTCCAACTCCACGAAAAGTTTCTTTGCGATCCCACGTGAACATAACTTTCTGTCCTAAGCGATTTTTGAAGCGGAGGCTCATAACAGAAATAACGGCACCAGTATCGACAAGAGCAGTAGTTTGTGCACCGTCTATACATACACAAACCTTGTTCTTCAGCATCACAACAGACGGAGGAATTGGCGAGTCTGACCGTCCCGCGACCGCACCTCCATCGGCCGCACCAGCTAGTTTCCCAGCTGCGGCGGGGAAGGCGACCGACGACGGCGCGGGGATGGCGAACGGCGCAGTCGGGTATGTGGCGGTGTAAGGCTGCGCTCGGAGACAGGGGACTCATCGCGCGATTAGTATGACCACTGTTGTCGCAGAGGATGGACTCCGAATTGCGTAGACGCGTCTTCGTGCTCACGAGCTGGGTACGCCGAAAAACGTGGCGCTCGCTGTGGGCGGCGGCGACAATAGCGCGCAATATGTCCTCGGGAACCGCAGGCGTAGCAGACAGGGAGGTCGCGGTTGGAACTAAATTGAGCAGGTAAGTGTGGCGCCAGGTATGATTCCGCAAGAGCATGTCGTGGCATCGAGTATTCTGCAGGAACACATCGAGATGTTGGGTAGTACTCCGCAGTATCACGACGGATTGGTGAGGACTGGCGGCGAATGAGATTCGCCGGGAGGGACCGAAAGCTCGTGTTGTTTAAGTGTAGTTTTTCCGATGGCGGTCGGCGCTCAATGCGACGTTCTCGCGACCAAAATGGCGGTGTATCGGGAAAGCACTCGTCAAACACGCACTGATAACCAGCGTCTACTCCCTGAAGTCGTGCTAGCTCATCTTGAACCACTCACGCACGATCGAGGCGATGTCCTCGGAGGCAGCGACGTCCAGACTTGCAACTGTGGTAGCGTTGCCCCTGAGCCCGAACTTCGGTAAGATCCTGCGGGTCTTCAGAGCTTCGAACGCGCGACATTGCTGCCGGAGTTCGGAAGGAGTGTTCAGGTTTTCTTTAGTGATCAGAAAATTGTACACGTCTTCGGCGGTGCCTTTTAACAGATGTCCCATTTTGCCTTCATCGGACATATTCGCGTTGACAATTCCGGATAGCTTTAATATTTCTTCAATGTGCGTTGTACACGTTTCGCCAGGCAATTGCGCTCTGCGCTGGAGCGTGCGTTCCGCTTTCTTCTTTTGGGAATTCGAGTCACCAAAGCAGGCTTTCAGTTCCTGGACAAAAGTTTCCCAAGTAGTCAGCACATGTTCGTGATTGTCAAAAAGAAGAGCGGTACCGGCGAGAAAAAATGCAACGTTCACAAGCTGCGCGGACGTGCTGCACTCGTTATGGCGGCTTACTCTTTCATAGTGCCTCAGCCAGTCATCCACCTCTTCATCTGTCTTACCGGAGAATATGCGTGGTTCCGGCGTCCAGTAGCTCGGTTGCCTTGGTCTCAGGCTGACTTGATCGATGCCCTCTTCGGCGGTGTTCATTGACCGGCCTGCTTAGGCGTCGGCCATGCTTGTTCGCTCTGGTGGTAGTCCGGCCAGTCGTCTGCTTCTGCGAAGATCTGGTAGGACTGGGTGGGTGGTCCAGGGCGTCCAGTACCCCGCACCTCCACCACTTGTGACGGATGTAGAATGGATTTATTTACAATGAAAGGGGCAGAGAAGACATGGGACGGTCCGAAACAGTCCATGCCCGAAAAAACTCGCGCGTCTTCTTCTTCTTCTTCTATTCTCGTCCGGTGCGGCGTTACAATATTAAAATAAAATATACCATTTTATGATCAGAAGAGTAATTTAGATTTTCGGGTTTTCGCGTTTAATTACAATTTAGAACTTATTCTATTAGCGGCAAGCAACTTGTTGCGCTTAGTTCTGAGTAAACAATTTTACATATCTTCACCCAGCCAAGTCAATCCGTGTTAGGCCTACGAGCCATGAAATCGGCAATTGAATTAAGAATCAGCGGCGTCTAATAAATCAATCTTCATTACACATGTTAGTTGACAGAAAGCGATAACCGCAATCACTTCTCCTAACTTACGAACTTCACGCGTTACCACTTGTCGGAGATTAGCAGCAGACAACGAAGAAAGAGAATGGAACGTGGGCTGCTGCCTCCGCGCCTGGCGCCAAGTGCGCGCACCGCTATCATCATCACAAAACCTTTTGTGTTCGTCTCACGCCATTAAAGGCTTCGTTGAGTGTATCGCGGCTCTGTCTTTTCTGGCGACGTGAACGAGTTGCTGGCGTTCCGCAACATATGGTGCCGAAACCCACGGGATAACGAGCGGATCCCAACGACGCGGACAACGAGCGCCGGCGCCGACGAGTTTCTTTTAGAAACTGAAGCCGGAGCAATCTGATCCTCATCGGAACCGCACCCAGGGAAGCAACGCGCGGAACCGGCTACCTTACGAGCAAGTAATCCACCATCCTAACGAAATATGGACCGCCTGAAAGCGAAACGCTCTGCTAGACGAACCCAATCAACGAAAATCATTAATGAGGCGACGACGCTGCTGGAGAGCGGCTGCAACGACCGCACGGTATTCAGCAAGGTTATCGACAAACTCGTCGCCAGCCGTGACGAGCTTCAGAAGATCAATGCCGAGCTTGAGGACGTGATTCCTGTCGATGATCTTGACAGAGAGTACGAGTCCGCAGCGCATTATGACGACCAGACGCTTGAGACCCTGACACACGCCTCCGGGCCCGACTCGAACATCTCAACGTCGGCAGCACGGTGCTGACTCCTCCATCGACGACGCTCAATACGCCACCTGCCCCAACGACAGTTGCGTCACAGAGCTTCGGACCTCGTCTCCCAACGCTGACCATCAAGCCTTTCCTTGGGGACGTGAGTCAATGGACGTCGTTTTGGGAGCAATTCAATGGCGCGGTCCACGCGAATACAACTCTGCGCACGACGGATAAATTCCACTACCTCCGCAACTACCTGGTAGGGGAAGCAGCAGCTGCCATTGCCGGACTACCAACGACTGAAGCGTGTTATGAGAGTGCCATCGATCTGCTAAAGCAGAGGTTCGGGGACAGGAGCCGGATTGTACAGCATCACTTCAGAGCGCTCCGCGAAATGCAGCCCGTGACGTCTCCATTGGATACGAGGGAGTTGCGCAGGCTGTACGACGGAGTCCAGCTGAATGTCCGCTGCCTCAACGTCCTAGAAGTTTGAACTAGTAGTTTTGCGGCGATGCTCTACGACCTTCTGATTCAATATCTGCCACAATAAATCGAGGTGGCATTCCACCGCCATAACCGTTTCCAGGATGACGCACAAGGCACGGAACCCTCTGCTTCATGGAGGCAACCACAACGTCTTGCAAGAAACTCGAGCAGCTCTTGCGATATACACAGATAGAGCTTGAAACAAGAGAGCAGTGTGCTCCATCGACATCCTCCTTCAAAGGCGGCAGGTCCCACAGAAAGCATGTGCCATCGTCATCAGTCCTGCATGCATCAGAACAATCTAAACAAGTTCGCAACGAATATTTCTTTTGCAAATCTACAAGGCATGCAACCGATGTATGCAGCGCTACCTTGACCATATCAGAGAAAAAGAACCGGCTAGCTAAAGCTATGAGGTGCTACCGATGTACTATAAAAGGCCACCGCGCAAACGAGTGCCGGCGGAAGTTGGTGTGCGCGGCCTGCAAAGGCAGGCATGCTTCAACGATGTGCGACCCAGCTTTTCGAGCGACAAGGGGCGAGAAGCCACATAACGTCGTATTTGATGCTACCAAGCCAATGAAGGTAGAGAGTCCACGGTCGTCTGCCGTTACAAGGTGTCAACTTGACGAGACCATTAATTTACAGACTTTTCGTTCTTGGATCGTCGGTTCCAACGAGACATCCTATATCAGAGGCATCTTCGACGGAGGCAGTCAACGCACGTTCATTAAGGAAGACCTGGTGGCGCGATTGGGACTAAAAATCATTAGAGAAACATGCATAGCGGTGAACACGTTTGCGTCAGACGCTCCTTCTCGTGTGAGAAAATGCAATGTCGTCGAAGTTCGTCTGCGTAGTCAATTTGATGATAGCGAGTACATCATTGAAGCGATAACCATGCCAGTAATTTGCCACGACATCTCTGCCACGGCTATGGAGTGTTCATTCGCAGCCAAATTACGCGAGCAAAGTTACCGCCTGGCGGAGGATCAAACTGTGCCTCGAGGATGTGGCGAGAAAGGCATTAGCCTGCTCATAGGATCTGATCAGCTTTGGAACATATTGAGCGGTGACATCATACGCAGCACGGAAGTGCAAGGATTGGTCGCGGTCAAGACTACTCTCGGCTGGACACTACAAGGTCCTACCATGAAAACGAGCTTCATAAACGGAACATCCGAAGTGATGATCTGCGTCCTCCGAGTGCAAGCTTGAGAAATTAAAGGATCAGACCGAAGCATACTGGAGTCCTTTTGGTCGTTAGATGCTATGGTAATTGCGCCAAACGAAGCAACACATGGGCACGCAGACACGTTGTCTGTTTTCCAACGTAAACTTGTAAAGATTGAAAAGCGGTACCAAGTAGCCGTGCCGTGTAAAGAACCGGATATTGAGCCCCGGAGAACATCTTTACTTTCTTGGAGAAGGCAAAGGACACTAAGCGTTTTGTCCTCCAGACAGTGTCGAGGATCTACGACCCATTAGGATGTCTCGCACCCTACGTAGTGCGAGGAAAAATACTGTTTCAGCAGTTATGGGTTTCGAAGGTTGACTGGGACGAAGATCTTCCTGATCACATTGCGGAAAAATGGCACTGCCGGAGAAACGAATTGATTCATTTGTCAAAAGTCAATGTTCCCCGTCACCTCATGAGTGGAGTTACAGAACCGCGTGACCTTCAACTACACGTTTTCGTCGACGCAAGCACAAAAGCGTACGGAGCTTGTGCATACCTTCGTGTAGAAGATGTGAATGGGAGCGTGGCTAGCACTCTGATTGTGGCCAAGTCAAGGATCGCCCCACTGAAAGCTCTATCCTTGCCGCGACTAGAGCTAATGAGTGCGTTAACAGGAAGCAGGCTGTTAAAATATATAGTGGAAAGCTGCGGAGATCTTATGCCAAGAGCGCAATGTTTTCTTTGGACTGACGCAACCATAGTGCTTGGCGGTTACAGCGAGCGCCTTCGACTTTACATGTCTTTGTGAAGAACCGAATCACAGAAATTCTGTCTATTACTTCGGAATGTAGCTGGCGGCATTGTCCAGGAGAAACCAATCCTGCTGATAGACTGACCCGAGGTGTTTCCTTAAACGCACTGATTACCGAGGTTGACTGGTGGCAAGGACCAGCTTGGCTGAGTAAGGACTCAGAAAAATGGCCAGCTGTGAAGCATTCAGACCCAAATCAACGACATCCTAGGGATAACAGCGACATATCCAACGACGCTTCACTCTACAGGAAACACATTGCAGTTAACCCCACTGCTAGACGCCACGAAGTTTAGTTCACTGCACAAGCTTCTCCGTGTCACAGCATGGGTGCAGCGCTTTGTCTCGAACGTTAAGTGCAAGATTAAAAAAGCTGGAGTCATCTCTGCTGAAGAAATATTGGCTGCTGAGAGATATTGGATCCGGCAAGTTCAAGCTGAATCGTTTCCTGAGGAGAGGAGTTGGTTGCTGGAAAGGCAAGATCCGCCCAGTAAATCAGGGGTAGCACGGGAACGCGAACGTAAATCATGGGTACGCGAACGATTCTGGGTCCCAAGAGCACGACAAGCGGCAAAGAAAGCAATCAACCGATGCCTTCTATGCGTCCGCTTTCGCACGAAACCCACTGTGACGCCGTACCCGCCGCTTCCAGTCTGCCGGGTCGAAAAGACTAAACCTTTCAACACTACAGGACTTGATTTTGCCGGACCATTGTATGCGAAGTCATCCGAGAGCTCCGACAGGAAAATGTACATCGTACTTTTCACATGTGCAGTAACATGAGCATTGCATTTGGAACTGGTCTCGGATATGTCTTAAGCGGCGTTGCTGTTGGCATTCCAGCATTTCATTGCAAGAAGGGGACTCCCAGGTAGCATTTACTCCGATAATGCCTTAACCTTTAAGAGAACGTCGCGGGAGCTACAAAAAATATGGAAAGTACTACGACAAGACGACTTCCAGGCTTACATTGCGAACCAAAGAATTCAGTGGAAGTTCATCGTAGAAGCGGCCCCATGGTGGGGAGGCTGGTGGGAAAAATGGCACTCCGCAAAGTTTTAGGACGAAGTTGTCTGTGCGCAGAACTTTCAACTATTATTACTGAGGTTGAAGCGGTGCTCAATTCACGACCTCTAACATATTCTGATAATCAGGCAGGCGAGCCTGTAGCCCTCACGCCAGCGCATTTCCTAGTTGGCCAGCAACTTACGACTTTACCAGAAGAAAAGTCATTGTGAGACCGAGTAATCCGCTACGATGGCGACGACTATCGGCGACGCTTACAACATCGACAAAAAATCATGAATGACTTCTGGAAGCGATGGAAACATGAATATTTGCTGCGACTACCATCGGCTCATCGCTCACCCACGCATCACTCAAGAAATTTAAAGGTCGGCGACATCGTAACAGTCGACATTCCCAACACGCCCAAGTTATTCTGGCCTCTAGCCCGGGTTCAAGAGGTGTACCCAGGCACCGACGGATTTGTGCGCGTCTGTTTAATTCGATTACAGGGAGGCAGAGTCTTCAAGAGGCCAGTGCAGAAGCTACATCGTCTAGAACTAGATGTTACCACATTTGAGGCCCCGGAGGATGTCGGAGATTAGCAGCAGACAACGAAGAAAGAGAATGGAACGTGGGCTGCTGCCTCCGCGCCTGGCGCCAAGAAGTGCGCGCACCGCTATCATCATCATAAAAAATTTTGTGTTCGTTTCTCGCCATTAAAGGCTTCGTTGAGTGTATCGCGGCTCTGTCTTTTCTGGCGACGTGAACGAGTTGCCGGCGTTTCGCAACACCACTAATCAAGCCCAGTTTGGTGCTATAGGTTAGAGCCGTGGCTTCGATGGGCGCCGCTATGTTTGTTGACGAAAGCTTTTGGTGCAGCTTTTGGGGCTCCAGCTAAATCGATGAAATGGCGTGCCCGACACAAAACCCAAACACAGATAGCGTCTTGCGCATGCGCAGTGGCTTCGACGCTATTTCTTTAGGGCCCCAAAACCCCTATTCTAAATCTCTCTAATAATTGCTCGGGTTTTACGTGCCAAAACCACGATATGATTGGGAGGCATGACGCAGTGGGGGACTCCGGATTAATTTTGGCCACCTCGGTTTCTTTAACGTACACCTAAATCTAAGTACACGGGTGTTCCTGCATTTCGCCTTGATCGACATGCGGCCGCCGTGGCTAGGAATCAAACCCACGTCCTCGAGCCAGCAGCGCGACACCTCACAAGCTAAGCTAACGCGGTGGGTGAAGTTATGTGACGTGGTGCCCTGATGTCATCGTGGCAAACATGTTTCGATATTAGCAGAATGAGTATATGCATCCGTGACGTTACGGGCAAACCATCTAGAAGTAAACGCATCAGAACACACCTTTGGCTCGGGGTCTTGCTCCCATTCTTTTTTATACCTTCTCGCATACTTGGCCGTAGCCTCCTCGATAAACTCTGTGCCTGTCAAGACGCGAGACAACAATAGGGAGGCGCCGTCGGCAGAGTTGCAAATTGTCTCCGCTCATTTCACTGAGGGCGCCACCGACGTAAAGTGCCGCCGTGACTTCATCCCGTCTGCGCGACGGCAGGACGGTGGCTGCTTCAATTGCTGAGATGGTGGAACAACGATCCACTGGGTCACCATAGCCTTGTTTATAACGCTGTAGAGCACTATAGTGGTGTCTCGAATGCAGTCTGTGAAAATGCGAGCGCGCTTGCATCAACTGTAGCGTCAAAGCGGATTGTGTTTCGCAGGTAAAAAAAAACAAGAAAAAAAAAACGCGAGTTTGTTCATTGCGGTTACTATGCCATTAGTTACCGTAGTAAAGTGCACAAAAATACGGAAGTCGGCCAGCGTTGTTGCAGCTATATCTTGTCAAAAACTACTTGTGAAGCTGCTCTATAGCAAGCCGTCCTGCTTATATTCTTCTACCTTCATTCTTGTAGTGAGCGTCCCCTCCCAATCGCGTCTGATCCTAATTAAGTAAACTGCATGAAAACGGTGTCGAGATAACTGATATTACTAGGAAAACAATACTAGACTTCCTAATTCAAATTGAGTAATTATTTTCATAAAATACATTTGGCTATGGGAAGTCACTACTTGCCTCCTTTAATTAAGTGTTCTTGCGTTTTAATAACATACAAGCTAGAATACTAGTACTTAAATTGTATGAAATTAAACATCTCTACCTCAACAAAAATATATTTTTAAAACCTTTTTTACCATGTGTAACATTTTCGCACATAGGATGTCCCCTGACAGACATTTATAGACACCTAAATTTTCTGTCTGTGTTTTCGTATGTCAATGGAATGCAATATGATAATTGTTTTACCTTCAGCAAATGAAAATAATGATGTATGTCTCTTATATACTGTATATCTATACATGTCATTTGTACTGACTAAATACACCGCTTTGCAGCCATTTTCACCTATACTCTGTCATTGATTGTACACTGCACACACTAAAGTTTACAAACTTTGTTATGTCCCCGTTGTCATGAATAGGGGCATAAACCTTGTCAAGCTGCAAACAAGCAGCTATTAGTTCTAGTCCCAGCTTACATTTTCCTTAATGAATGAATAGGAAATAAAGATTGAGATTAAGCCTTCCTTCGGGCCTCGGCGCACGTTAGTAGAATACTGTTTTTACGACTTTCAGACAAGTTTTCCCCACATTATTTTGTATCAGATGAGCACTGTGGCCGACGTCAATATTCATACACAGAAACCTTTGCACCTTCTACCACGTCCATGTGCCTTGGCGACCAGGAAAAATAGAAACAAATATTTAAGGACCAAGAAAAAGCGCCGCATGCCTTGAATAAGCAAGATGCGAGCAAATATTTTATTGCAAATGCCTTGTTGAATGATGCATGCAGCTCAGACATACAAATCCCGAGATTCATACAGCTCGGACATACAAAATCCTGAGTGCTTTTCTGTCACTATATGCTTTGTCACTATATATGCTTTGCTCAAAGTTACACGTATCCACGAGGACAAGTCCACGGTACCTACCCGCACACCATGTCTGGGAACCTGTGTGACCTCTTCGAATCCTTTTTTTTCATTTTTCACATTTCCTTATTTTTTTGCGTGATTGCACGTCAAGAGCATCATGCAATCCCGGTCGCTCAGCGTTAAGCTCAGGCCGACGATCACAGCACCAAGAAAGTTTAAAATACATGGGCCATGCTGCACGACAAAAACCGACAAAAGCAATGCACTCGCGACTTGCGATCTCAGCGGAGGTAACGTAAAGACGTTGGTAGAGACGGAGACGCGAGCATGCGGTCGGAGTCAGGAGCTAATCTACATCGGTGGCGCCATCTCTCGGTGGAAACGACCAATAGGGAGAGGGAAAAGCGACGGCCGCCCGAGCGCCGTTTGACAGGCACAGAGTTTATCAAGGAGGCTATGACTAGGCCCACTTTCCCATGTTTGGGTTCTCCTTTCTGATGAGGATCCGATCTTACGACCAGCCTATCGGAATGAATCTCGAATGTAAGCACGAACAAAAATTCATCTAGCAGGAGAAGGAAAATGGCAGTAAGTCGAAAGCTGTGCCCGGCGCGATACTTCACACAGAAGACATGGCCATGAACACACTGGAGCATGTTATCCACCCGTGCTTTCCTTCTTTCATGTCGGCGCCATGATCGCCTCAAGTGCCTCAAAGATCAAAGCCGCCGTCTGAGACAACGGTGCAGAGAGGGAAGGGGAGGGGGGCATTTAGCGCAAGTACAGACGTACAGCCACACGACCGGCTCAGCCAGCTAAAATATAGCCTTCGAGATTTGCTTCTACCCGTTCAGAGCCACATCTGGAGCATGGATTGGGCGCCACTTATAGCCCAAACAAAGCCAAGTCGCAAATTTTCAGTAGCCCAAATATAGCCGCGCAGCGAAGTCGTCCAAGTCGACGCCAAATTTTTTTCTTGAAGCCCAATTTGGCTATATATAGCCAAACCTGGCAACACTACCGTGACGGAGGCTTGTAGGCGAGTTTTAACCACTCCACAGTTGCATTCAGATCCCCGGTCCAGTTCGCCAGTTGCAGCTGTAACAATTTGCTTAGAAATACCTTACACAGTTCCCCGGTGTGGCCGTCGGTGAAGTGAAGCGAACACACCAATTAAAAACGTGCCCCTCGGCTCCCAAATGCTTCCTAGCCACTTGTCCCTGTTGCGAAATGTTTTTCAGCCATGCTTTAGGGCGTTCTACGTCGCTCAGAAACTCAGGGTACCGGATTAATGGTTCTTTTCTTTCGTTAATGACACACAGCGGCACACAACAATTGCGCGGGATAGTGCCACATGCAAGATGACAAGGACCTCGACCACCACGTGTGCGGACAAAAGGTGTGCAAGCAAGACGCGAGATCTCTCTCGCGGTACAGTGGCTATATATCACTCTAAAAACAAAGAGAGTTCCGGGAACTCTCTTCGAGGGAATATCTGCTTGTCCCATCTTTCACTCTCTTTTCAGGAGTAAAACGCCTCCATCTCGGAGAGAGTACAGCAACTCCCCCGGACAGAGTATTAGTACTCCTCCTAAACAGAGTGCTAGAACTCCTTCCAGAGTACGAATACTCCACCCCACAAGAGTATTAGTACTCCTTTCAACCGAATGTTTTTACTCCCCCAGAGTGCTTCTACTCCACCAAGCAGAGTGCTTGTACTCTTCCTAACAGAGTGCTTGTACTCCTCCTAACAGAGTGTTTGTACTCCTTCTGACAGAGTGCTGGTACTCCTCCCGGTTGTGTGAAAGCACTCGCTATGCAGTGTCATGGTCACATCAGAGGCGATTCACAACACTTTCATGTCGGGGATATTTGATTCCTTCACACGCAGCTCCGGCACTTATGCTTGGTGAATCGGATTTGATGTTTAGTCACCGAGTCACTGGAATGAAACATATTTTTCTTAAAAGGTCCACATTTTTATTAATCAAACAGTCACAAGGGAAACTGAGTAAAATTTTGAAAAACATACAGATGCACATAAAATCCGATTACAAAGATTTTCATGAACTGTACAACACATCTTTCAATAATACATAAATATTTTCTTTAACATTTCATTGCTAATGCAGTGAGAAATCTTCTTTATTTTCAATTGGCAACATTTCAAAAATGAAAGTATACAATGTAAAATCAAACAAATAACAAACCTGCACAAACTCGTGAAGTATTGACACTACGATTGAAAAGAAAGATGCACCACATTACTGGTCAGAAAACACCTTTCAATCACTAAACTAGTGTACTTGTATACCGTAGGTTACCAGATGAGCTGCTAAGCATGAGGCTGGTAAAGTAATTTGCGCAGAAAAAGTTTTTTCATGCCATATTATAAGACAGCAGCTCGTGTGATAACATCCTATGTAGCGCATGGATTCTCCTTACTGAGAGTATCACTATATTTAGAAGTGCTGTTGTCGGGATATGGAGGGATGCCAACGGCCTTCTGCCTCGACACACCGAGTCCCGCGGTTGGCGCATGCCTGCGCATCAACCGCGGTCCGGTACAAGCTCGAGGAAACAATAGACGACAACCACGTGTACACTCGGAAAGCATTTATTACGACTGCAACTAACACTTCGAGCAGGCCAGCTAGCTATAGTTGACATCGCTGAGGGTTCCCTTCAAGAGAATAATACACTAGGTAAAGAAGGGCTTCCGACTTACCAACTGGGAAATACGGGCGGCCGTGGCGATTGCCGCGGCAAGAACGCGGTTAACTAACCACGTGCGGGAATACGGGAGCGGCAGCGGACACTTCCGCCATCGCCGCTTGCTGGGGACCCAAGAGACCCGGGCGATGTCAGCGGGATCTCACGTGACCCACCTGGTGGCGCTGATAGCGCTTGCGATTTAGGGTGCCTCGATGCCAGCGCCGCCGTTCAGGGTGGTGCCATCCTTTGACCGCACCCGCGCCGCCGCTTTCTCGCTCCGACGCCATCTTGAGTCACAGCGAGCGGTTGCGAGTGCTTGGTGCCGGTGCTTAGTTCGAGAGACAGTGCGCGCGGATGCTTCGCTGACGCTTCTACTTGCTGGACAGTGCTCAGCCGCATGAATGACAAGCTTGTCAAGTGCATCGAGTCGACATGACGGGCTGTTGTGTTCCCAAGTGCACCGGATCGACGCGTAAATGGCTTCGTTGTTTACGCTTCCCCCGGGACCCAGAGCGAAGGAAGAGATGGGAAGCGCAAGTAAAGCGGTATCACTGGAAGGCAACGGATGGCTCCTACATTTGCGATGTAAGTGTCAAGAAAGTTTAGACTATCGCATCGTGTTTTTCATAAATAAGAAAGTATTGTATGATCCTCGCTCACGTACCTACGTTCACTCACGAACTAAGCACTGCACCAATGCTGAGTAGTCTATGGTTTGCGAGCGCGCGTCGCATAGGCTTTTGCCGTTTTGATCAGCGCAGTCTATGCGAGTAGTACCCTTATTTTAAGAACTGACGAAAATGCTTCGCCGCGAAATAGCCTTACATTAGCTACAAATCGTCATGTAAACCACATATCTTACTTTTTCACGGGAAGCACACATCGCGTGTCTCTTGTTTCTTTTTTTTCCTTAGTTTCTTTTTTCGCTACCGGTTATTTGGGACTAAAGAAAGCAGTGCTTCTTCTGGGGAGAGCGGCTGTTGTGTACGTGGCAAGCGAAGCATTGCGATTTTCTCTATTCTCAGCAGATATCTTGCGGACTCAGGTTGTTACGTTATATAGGTGATTTTTTAGACGAATATATTTGTAGCGTGGTGCTCGTAAGCCGATGGTCATTCGTGATCATTCCCGATCGTAGTGGGTATAGTGACGGTCTTTAAATGCCTGTGCACGGTATGCCCAGGTGTAGTAGAGTTAAGGGGCATCATGGGACCAAAATGTTTCGGCGCTTTCTGGCATGGTGTCTGTTGTAGCCTGTGCATTTCTTCGAAACGTGTGAAGCGAGGTAATACAGCATTACTTCTGCGAAAATTTATTTTTAAGCACTGTAAGGGGTTCTCTGTATTTACAAGGCAACTTTTCATATCAATAATCACTTTTGTTGTTTTACTTGTACTTAGAAACACTTTGAAGAGGACCAGTACGAGGGAAATCGACAATATGGGCGCCGTCTGTTAAAGTCAACAGCCCTACATCATCATGGACTATATTTCCGAAGTGAAAAATATTGCTAATCTGTATTTGACTGTCTTAGTTTCATTTACGGTTTTTGTACGCGTATGTATGCAGTGTTGTTTATTTTTTCAATGTAGTTATCAGTGTTGTAATGGTTATTTATAAAAGTTGTCGCAGTTTCACCTGAAAGGCGAAGCATCAATTGCGATAGCAAATTTGTAGGGAGCTATACGGAGTAATGATATTAGCTTTATCAGCTGTATAAACTTGGACATGCAGTAGCACCGGCAACACGCAGAACTGTTGTCGCGTTCGCTCAAAATGCGTGCGCCGTTGGTGACTGTTGCCGGAGCCTCTGATATAAATAGGCACTTGGTGCCGCAGCTAAACGTCGCCTCCCTTCCCTCCCCCTCCCCCCCCCTCCCCCACGGCCTCTCGCGCGTCGGAAGAAGGCGCGTTTGCTCTACATATATGGTGATTGTAAAGGAGGAAAGAGACGCCTACTTCTGCAGCCCTTAAGGGAGCACGGCGCAGAACGCGCGTTTGTTTTCCGCCGTGCGTTCATTCCCCGTAAAAGCGCGCGCCCCTCGCGCTCTTTCACTCGCACATACAGCGCTCGGCGCGCGGCGCCGATTTCATCTCCATTGACGTCATACGGAACCTCACGGCGACGGCGACGCCGACGGCAGAAATCTGCTTTTGCGTGTCCATATGATTACTATCGCAATAAAATGCGCTGTACTCACCATCGATGTGTTTGGCTGATGCGCCGTATTCGATGGTAGCTGATGAATTCTGGCTGGATATCTTGATTAATATTACCCGCGGTTGCGTTTTCTTGTTTGCATTCTTGTTTTCGATTTATATTGTGTGTAATAAGGTTGATGTACTCACTTGAACCCCCCCCCCCCATGTAATGAATAAATAAAAAAAACTATCACTATCCCGAATTGTGTGTCGAGCCTACGTTGCGATTTTTTTTATCTCGTCTTTCAACATAACCTTCAGGCGCCACACAGTACATATAATTTTTCATGTACATATATCTTTCACGATTGATTGTACTAGACATTATAAGTAAATGTATTTTGTGCATCGTTGGTTTCTTCTGTGTACTACGCAAGATTGACACAGACAAGTTACGTTACATGTTTCTCTACAGCACTAACTAAACCTTATTTTCTCATCGCAGTTATTTTTACACCAGCTTAATCCTGTCAGCACACAGTTTTGTGGGCAAAAAAAGCAAAATTGCGCGTAGACATTGTCAAATAATTGCATCGAACGCGAAGAGCACGCGCAACGCAAGGGAAACTAACCGCCGTGCGCGAGTGGCTGGCTACGGTAAAGGAGGCGTGACGTGTAAACCAAAATACAACAGCGAAAAAGAAAAACTTACACACACTGGGGGTCGCAAACCTTATATACCAAGCATCGAAGCGCAAAAAAATAGTGCGTATTTCAAACATACACACGGCATGTTAAATGTAAATTGAATTAGGGAACTTGGGGCATGTTCCCGGCGCCATACATTTACGTCTTGGACCTTCGACGAGTTAACGGCTATTGGTTATAAAGATGTGCAGATGCGATACCGATAAAAAAATCCTCATCAAGGCAAAGCACTTGGAAGCGCGCCGCGAGTAACACTATTTATGAACGCAAGCCTAGCTGAGTCTCAGCTCGTGTGAGTCAATATGGCGGCGCCAGCGGGGTTGTCTCCACCCTGGACGGCGGCGCTGGGCATCGAGGCACCCTATTGCGATTCCCGTGCGCCGCCCGCGGAAGGAAAGTTTCCCCTCTCCCAACTCTCCTTGGCGCGCATGCGCCTGACGCGACGTTCGCTGCGCGTGCGGCGGTCATGGGACCCGAGGATCCCCACATTGTATATTTTCGTGTAAAGCCGCACCGTCTAGTTTTGGTTATAATATTTCACATAGTTACTCATGCATGGGCTGCACCGCCTTTTTTCTAAACATGCATCTTGCCGTGGTTTTCCTACACTACATCTGCTCGGTGTCAAGGCAGTACAGTGGCGTATGTATGTTCGGAACGTATGTTCCTTGCGCCGTCTGTTTCCAAATGGTGTGCTGTTGATGCTGGCGTTCTTTTTTCCCCATCTCAGTGGTGACGACAAGGTCCACGCGACCAAGTAAGGTCCAGCAGAAACAGCCGACGACCGGACGGTGCGGCTGTACCCACTTGCGCTGTGGCTACGCTGCGCTTATCGCTTTTCGTCAATAACAGCGTGATCTGGACACGCCTGGAAAGTAGGTAAATGGCGGACGTATGTTCATTGCGCTGCCTTTGTTGCCAAATGGTGTGCTGTCGATGCCGGCGTTGTTTTATCCCAAGCTCAGTAGTGAAGACAAGGTCCACGTGACCCAGCAAGGTCCAGCAGAAACAGCCGACGACCGGACGGTGCGGCTGTACCCACTGGCGTTGTGGCCACGCTGCACTTATCGCTTTTCTTCAGTAGCAGCTTGATCTGGACACGCCTGGCAAGTCAAGTAGCAAAATGTCAGACATATGTTCCTTGATCGGTCTCTGTTTCCAAATGGTGTGCTGTCGATGCCGGCGTTCTTTTATCCCAAGCTCAGTAGTGACGACAAGGTTCAGGTGACCCAGCAAGGTCCAGCAGAAACAGCCGACGACCGGATGGTGCAGCTGTACCCACTTGCGTTGTGGCCACGCTGCGCTTATCGCTTTCACCGGTAACTGCTTGATATGGACACGCCTGGCAAGTCAAGTAGGGGAATCTCAGACGTATGTTCCTTGCGGTGCCTCTGTTGCCAAATGATGTGCTGTTGATGCTGGCATTCCTTTATCCCAAGCTCAGTGGTGACGACAAGGTCCACGTGACCAAGTAAGGTCCAGCAGAAACAGCCGACGACCGGACGGTGCGGCTGTACCCACTTGCGTTGTGGCTACGCTGCGCTTATCGCCTTTCATCAGTAACAACTTGATCTAGATACGCCTGGCATATCAAGTAGGAAAATGTCAGACGTATCTTCCTTGCGCTGCATCTGTTGCCAAATGGTGTACTGTCGATGCCGGCGTTCTTTTATCCCAAGCTCAGTAGTGACGACAAGGTTCACGTGACCCAGCAAGGTCCAGCAGAAACAGCCGACGACCGGATGGTGCGGCTGTACCCACTTGCGTTGTGGCCACGTTGCGCTTATCGCTTTTCACCAGTAACAGGTTGATCTGGACACGCCTAGCAAGCCAAGTAGGGAAATATCAGACGTATGTTCCTTACGGTGCCGCTGTTGCGAAATGATGTGCTGTTGATGCTGGCGTTCTTTTTTCCCAAGCTCAGTGGTGAGGACAAGGTCCACGTGGCCAAGTAAGGTCCAGCAGAAACAGCCTATCACCGGACGGTGCAGCTGTACCCACTTGCGTTGTGGCCACGCTGCGCTTATCGCTTTTCTTCAGTAACAGCTTGATCTAGACACGCCTGGCAAGTCAAGTAGGGAAATGCCAGACGTATGTTCCTTGCGTTGCCTCTGTTGCCAAATGATGTGCTGTCGATTCCGGCGTTCCTTTATACCAAGCTCAGTAGTGACAATAATGTTCACGCGACCCAGAAGGTCCAGTAGAAACAGCCGACGACCGCACGGTGCGGCTGTACCCACTTGCGTTGTGGCTACGCTGCGCTTATCGCCTTTCATCAGTAACACCTTGATCTGGACACGCCTTGCATGTCAAGTAGGAAAATGTCAGACGTATGTTCCTTGCGCTGCATCTGTTGCCCAATGGTGTTCTGTTGATGCTGGCGTTCTTTTCTCCCATGACCCACAGCACGAGCGCTCGTGCTGTGGGTCGGACCGGCGGTTGCATCGGCTCCTGATTTTTCTTCCAAAAGGTGAGGATTTTTCCATCCGGCCGTCTAAATCTTGTATCGGGGTTGTTTTTTAACTTATCAGGGCTCGATACGGCACGAAATTGGGGTTTCTATCGCGCGTCTTTCGCGATTTCGTCTGAACCTTGCCGCCGGCCGGCACTCAGCCGATGGCCGTGGCCGCTGTTATAGCGCGCTGCCATGCCTAAGCCGAGGGCTCCTCGTGACGTCCGACCGTCCGGGCGGGACTCCCCTGATGGCGTCAGGACGCCTCGCTCGGACGGTTCGGCCGATTCTGATTTTTCGGCTGATGGAGATTCTTTAATTCGTGACGCTGAGCTGCCCGAGGGGGATCGCGACCCACCCGGCGAGAGGGATGCCCCCACTACACCTCTTTTACCTCCTAATGTGCCTGTTCGCAGTCCGCCGGCCTCGGTATGTTCTGTTGCTACTGCGGTACCCAATTCCGACCACTATATGATGGAGTCCATGCGCCGTATTGCTGACCGTCAGCAACAAATCGCCGATCTGCTTTTCGATACCTCTTGTAAAGTGCCTAATAGCTTTCGATCCCAGATTCTCACGTGGCTGGCTGAGATAGTGCAGGACTGTTCTGACGTGCGCGCGTACGCTGCACATCAATCTGGCCGAGTCGATGAGCTGCGTTACCAGCTTCGGCTGGCGCATCGCCTGGCCTGCGCTGCGCCGGCGGCTGCGGCGCCGGTTCCCTCCTTGGCCAGGACCTATGCACAGGCCGTGAACCATGGCCTACCTCTTCCATCTTCGGCGGTTCACCCGGCTGCTGTACCGGCTCCCGGCGCCGCCCCACAGGCTCACCCCGACTTGGCTGTCCCTGCTCGTCCTGACGCTGGCTACAGGCGAGAGCATGCACATATTATGTTCCTCACACCGATCGCTCCATCCTCGGCACCGGCGCGCGACGTCGCGACCCTTTTAAGCGCTAATCTCGACCCCGTCACTGTGGGAATTGGAGATGTCAGTATGAACCATACCCGCCATGGCATCACGGTTTTTACTGACGATAAACAATCTCTGGACCGGCTCAAATCCGCGATTGAAAGCCATGCGGTCACGTCTGCTGCCATCTCGGTCCGAGTGGCCGTAAAGCGCCGCCCGCATGTGCGCGTTTCCGGTGTGGACCCGGGCGTTTCTGGACCCAACCTCATTAGCGCGATTAACGCGCGTAACCCGACTCTGCAACTCAATCCCGAGTCCTGTCACGTTCGAGTGTCGTTCCGCGAACGCTCTGGCGCTTACACTCACGTGATTGAGGTTGATGCGGCCGCTTTTCGGTCTCTCATTGCCCGCGGCAAACTAATGATTGGGTGGACCTCGGTCGCGGTGCGGGAGGACCTGCACGTACCAACATGCACTTTCTGCGCCACTTATGGCCACTCCAGACGTGCCTGTCCGCATAAGGCGGACCCTTCTAAGGCACAGTGTACCAAATGCGCGGGTTCACACCTCGTGGAGACGTGTTCGGTCCGCGTGGGCGATGCGGCGGTGACGTGTGCCGTTTGCAGTCGGCTTGATCGGGTGTCGTCGCACCCGACTGGGGATGCCGCGTGTCCGGTGCTGGTAGAGCGAGTCGCGTGTATGCGTGCGCGCACCGATTATGGGTAGTCTTCCCTCCTCTCCCTTTTCCTGCGCCTTCGGGGTCGCGCGGTGGCTCTTTTTGCGGACTCAGTCAATTCCCCGTTGTATACACATGATGTCTTCTTCCTTGTGTTCGTGTTTGACTTCCGTATTTATGGGCCACCGCGCGACCCCCTTTCCCCTCTCGCCGGGTACGCGTGCCCCTTCGGGTTGCTCGGTGCTTCTCTGTTTACGTTTGTTTTTTCGTCCCATCTTCTTTTCACGCTTCAAACTTCATTCTTTACTTGTACATTTTTCATTGTTTTTACTTGTCGTTCTTTTTTCCTTTCACGGCATACTTACCATTCTTCACTTTTCAGTGCTCTCTTCCGCACATTTCATTTTCACCCTTATCCGCTTTTATCCTTTGCAACCTTTTTCGCGTTTCCTATTTTTTTCCTTTTTGTCGGTTTGTGGTGACGCACCCTTCTGCGGTGTCCCCCCGCCTGTCGGTGTGGTCATTTCCCTCGCCTGCTTATGGGACCCTTATGGCTAACGTACTTCCTGTAACATTCTTACAGGCCAATCTGGCGCACTCCCGGCAGCCTACGCTGTTGTTGGCAGATTACATAACACAGCACTCAATCGATTTTGCTATCATTTCTGAACCTTACACTCGGGGCAACACCCTGCCTCACCTTCCCACCACTTACATGAAGTTTGCGTCACCCCTTCTCCCTCGACTGGTTCTGCTAGCCCCGAAAAACGGCTACGACGTTTTTCTAGTCCACTGCAGTCCTCTTTATGTCATTGTCACATGTGCCGCTCCATCCTCCTCCTTTGCAATCGTGGCAGTTTATGCACCTCCCCATGAACCCCTCGAACCGTTATTTGATGAACTTCAAGTGCACCTTAGCCATCTTCCCACGCCTTTTGTCATCATGGCGGGCGATTTCAACGCCAAGCACTTACTCTGGGGTGCGGTTGACAGGGATACTCGTGGTGCTCAACTCGTACAATTCGCTGCCTCCAATCATTTGAAAGTTCTGAACGACCCCCGCTCCCCTCCCACGTTTCAATCCCACTTTGCTCAAAGTTGGATTGACGTTTCTTTTGCCTCAGTCCCCCTTAATAACTGTGGTTACTCTTGGGCTGTAGTGGACTGCGAAACGCTATCCGATCACAAATTCATCAAGTTCGCCTTTTTCGCGCACACAAAACCGAAGATTAAACGGCTCACCAAATTTGGCACATCAAATCTCTTGGAGTCGCTCGTGCAATCCCCTTGGTTTAACAGGGTGGTGACCACGACGCTCTCTTCCTCCGACGCTGTTGACCTCGTCATCGCGAAATTCTACCTCATGTTTGACAAGCTCTACAAAGCTCATTCGCGTTGGGTTAAACCTCACCATTGCCTTAATAACGCCTGGTGGACACCGGAGCTCACTCTTGAGCGTAAAAGAATCCGCGCTTTACGCCGGCGTTTCCAACGAACCCCTGACCCACTACTTCGCCAGACATTTAAGAACGAGTATTACGACGCTCACGCCGCCTATAAAATTCATATAGATCGCGCTAAAACTTCCGCCTCCAAATCGCTTTGCTCTGACCTTTCAAAACGTAATCTGTTTGGCCTTCCATTCCGAATCTCTTTTGACAAACTTCATGTCTCACATCAACTCCCTTCTCTTCCCCTTCCCGATGGCACTTTTACGTCGAGCGTGCTCGATTCTGCCAGGTTTTTGTTGACGCAACAGATCTCCCTGGACTCCCCTGCAACCGATGACTTGTACCATTCCCACCTTCGCATTATTACCGCCACTCCTTATCACCCTCCTGTCAATGATCTGCCGTTCACTGTTGGCGAAATCGAGCACGCACTTAATTCCGGAAATTTACACGCTTCACCTGGCCTCGATGGCGTCACTTTGCCCATGCTGAAAACTCTATTCCAATATCATTCGGCCTTTTTTGTTTTCTTGTTCAATCAATGTCTCAATTTATCCTACTTCCCCTCTCATTGGCGCCAAGGACGTATTGTTTTTATCGCAAAACCCAACCGCCCTCCCGACTCTCCCTCGTCTTATCGACCCATAGTTATGAATTCATTATTCGGCAAAATTCTAGAACGTTTACTAAATTCCCGCCTTTATTTTTTCCTCCATTCCTCCAACCTGCTTCATAAGAATCAGTTTGGATTCACGTATGGAAAAAGTGCGCCAATCGCCCTCTACCGCCTCCGTAGGACTCTCGACTCATTTAAGGATAAGAAACTTCACGCATTACTCATCTCCCTGGATTTTAAAGGCGCTTTCGATAGCGTCTGGCATCCCACCGTTTTACACTTTCTCCGCTCCCACAACTGCCCCAACAACCTCTACCACCTTCTCCGTTCCTTTCTCCATAACCGTAAAGTCACGTTCCGTTCCCAGGCTGGCGAGGTGTCCGCTACTCCCACATTGGGCAGCCCTCAAGGTTCCCCTATCAGTCCTTTACTGTGGAACATTGCGATTTATGGCCTGCTCGAACTTCCTTTTCCTCCAGATGTATTCGCCCAAGCGTATGCGGATGACACGGTGCTAGTGATTTCCGCCACCAGTAGACTAGAACTTGAGGCCAAAGCCTCTGAATCTCTCAGCCTTATTTCCGCTTGGGCTTCGCGATGTAAAGTCCTTATCAGCACCGACAAATCCTTTTTTCTATACTTTCCGAACAGTCATGCTTCATCATCATCACGCACCCGCCAACCCATTGTTCGTGTAAATCGAACCTCTCTGCATTCAAAAACTAGTATTCGGATTCTGGGCGTTATTTTCGATACCAATCTTACGTTTAACGAACACTTAAATTACCTCCGTACGAAATCAGATCTTCTCTCCACCCGTCTCCTCTTGTTCATCCGTATGCATTATTCTCTGTCTCCTCCCGTTTTACGTTTACTTTACACTCAGGTGCTTCTTCCTTCTCTCACTTACGCCTCCCCGGTTTGGTGGCCGACTTTCCCGACTTCGCAGTTTAAACTTAAATTAACCTCTATACAACGCACTCTCCTGTTAACCATGACTGGCGCATTTCGCACCACCCGCACTTCCTCCCTTCAGGTTCTCGCCCACGCTTTCCCCCTAACTATTGAATTGGATCGCTTAAACGCTCAATTTTCCCTTTTTAATCTCAAAACCCTCACCTTTTATGGCCCCTCCACGTACGACCCCCGTGACACCCAGTATCCTCTTAATCCCTGGCTCATTCATCCTAGTCTAAAATTTCGCCTTCACTTTCAAATTCTGGAACTCCGTCAAGTCCGTCATGTGTGGTCCCTGCCTGTCTATCATCTGTATACAGATGGTTATTACACTTCTTTCTCCGCTGGTTCTGCATTCGTCTTGTTTCACCCTCATGGCCGCATCATCAAAGTGGGTCTATACAGGATCATCGGGACAACCAGTGCTTATATTACTGAAGTCATCGCGTTCTTAGAGGCCCTCATCTACGTCCGCACTTTACCTCATACTACCCCGCTTCATATCTACTCTGATTGTCTCTCCCTTCTTCACGCTATATACGCTTTAACCACCACAAATACCTACGTCCAAGAAGCTAAACAACTCCTCCTTTCTATCTTATCATTCCGTCCCGTCTTCTTATTCCACGTGCCCGCCCATCGGGGTGCTGTCGGCAATGAGCTTGCAGACAGCATCGCCGGTTCGGCTGCGGCACGGGGAATTTCCAGGTCCATTCTTCTTTCACAGGCCTCAATTAAATCTAGGATGCGTGCATCCTCCTACGCCCAGTGGCATGTTGCCTGGTCGCGCGACAGCGCGGACACGGCGCTTTACCACTGGGTTCCTAATGTGTTACAGATACCTGCCTTCTTCCCGCCCCGCAAACCTCTTGCTCAACTTCTCACCTGTCATGCCCGATTACCTTTTTACTTTTTCCGGCTTCATCTCTCCCCTCATAGTAACTGTGCCTGCGGTGATTCCTGTATCGACCTACTTCATTACTTTAACCATTGCCCATTAACTTCAGAAGTCGCTACATTACTTAAGGACCGCAATGACTTTCTTCTCAGTCCCTCACACTACCCTTCACTTCTCCTTAACCAGCGGAAGAGAGCACTCTTAATTCGCCTCTATCACCTCATTTCTTCTTTTACTTTCCCATCTTCTTCCTGACTCATTTCTCTTTCTACTTCTTGCATCTTTTCTCGCCCTCACATTTCTCTCTCATATCCTTCTCCTGCTTTCTTTGTTTGGTGCCCTTGGTTACGCTAACTAAGGTGGGGCGTTGCTCCGGGGGTACCATTCGCGGAATGACTGGACTCCATCCTCATACCTGTCATCATCACCATCGTTCTTCGCGCTCCCCTGCACACGCCTTTTCGTTTCTTTTCTGTATCACATCACATTGGTGCTTTCTTTTCGCTTACCTTCCTCCTACTCTTTAAATATTTCACAGCTACAAGCCTTTTCAGCACTTCATTGACCTCCTTTTCCTGGATTTTGGGCCACCCGCATACTACCACCTACCCGCACCTGCCTGGCCTTTGCTTTCGATGGCCTGCCTTGCCGCCTTGGACACCCTTCCTATTTCTCCTACAGCCCTTCTTTTTTCCTTTCTGTATCAAGTGCTTTTGTGAGCTTTGCTTAATAAATGCAGTCGCGATGCATCCCACCTTGCCAATGCTGACCTTTGAGAATTTCGAGTTTCGTTGCCAACGCTCTCATCTTGGCATTTCGTTCCGCTCCTCTTGCAGTTGGTTTTTTTTCTCACCATTGGCTTTTCTTCAAAACTGTTTTGGGTTCATAGCCCTTTTCATTTATGTTTCATTGGTTTAAACCTGCGATACCTATGGTGGTGCGGGTTTCCCTCATTTTTATTTAGGTTGTTTTTCTAGAACGAGGGGCACAAAAATAGCCATGTTCAGTAGGGATGACAATGTTCACGTAACCCAGCAAGGTCCAGCAGAAACAGCCGATGACCGGACGGTGCGTCTGTACCCACTTGCGTTGGGGCCACGCTCCGCTCCGCTTTTCGCAGCACCCACCTATCTGCCACCTACGGAACAACCTTCGAATCGCCCATTGCCGGAAGATAGCGACTGTGGGAACGAGTCACGCCAACCAGTGATTTTCAGAGATTGCCTTCGAGACAAATCGCTCCACTGGATCAGGACAGTCGCATCGACAAAGGAAGCAGTCCCTGCGCAAGCTTTAACCAGCATCAGAACTTCGGCTCGCTTCAGTGGGCACGGGAAGAGCGCCTGTGGGATCCTGGCTCATTTTCGCTTCTTGCGGTTTTTCTACTTCGTGCAGGCAGTGGCCCGTCTCGCTACTTACCCGTGCTGGGACGTGTCACCCACCTATCTGCCACCTACGGAACAACCTTGGAATCACCCCTTGCCGGAAGATAGCGACTGTGGGAACGAGTCACGTCAACCAGTGATTTTCAGAGATTGCCTACGAGACACGTCGCTACACTGGATCAGGACAGTCGCATCGACAAAGGAAGCAGTCCCTGCGCAAGCTTTAACCAGCATTAGAACTTCGGCTCGCTTCAGTGGGCACGGGAAGAGCGCCTGTGGGATCATGGCTCATTTTCGCTTCTTGCGGTTTTTCTACTTCGTGCAGGCAGTGGCCCGTCTCGCTACTTACCCGTGCTGTGACGTGTCACCCACCTATCTGCCACCTACGGAACAACCTTGGAATCACCCCTTGCCGGAAGATAGCGACTGTGGGAACGAGTCACGCCAACCAGTGATTTTCAGAGATTGCCTTCGAGACACATCGCTCCACTGGATCAGGACAGTCGCATCGACAAAGGAAGCAGTCCCTGCGCAAGCTTTAACCAGCATCAGAACTTCGGCTCGCTTCAGTGGGCACGGGAAGAGCGCCTGTGGGATCATGGCTCATTTTCGCTTCTTGCGGTTTTTCTACTTCGTGCAGGCAGTGGCCCGTCTCGCTACTTACCCGTGCTGTGACGTGTCACCCACCTATCTGCCACCTACGGAACAACCTTCGAATCACCCCTTGCCGGAAGATAGCGACTGTGGGAACGAGTCACGCCAACCAGTGATTTTCAGAGATTGCCTTCGAGACACATCGCTCCACTGGATCAGGACAGTCGCATCGACAAAGGAAGCAGTCCCTGCGCAAGCTTTAACCAGCATCAGAACTTCGGCTCGCTTCAGTGGGCACGGGAAGAGCGCCTGTGGGATCATGGCTCATTTTCGCTTCTTGCGGTTTTTCTACTTCGTGCAGGCAGTGGCCCGTCTCGCTACTTACCCGTGCTGTGACGTGTCACCCACCTATCTGCCACCTACGGAACAACCTTCGAATCACCCCTTGCCGGAAGATAGCGACTGTGGGAACGAGTCACGCCAACCAGTGATTTTCAGAGATTGCCTTCGAGACACATCGCTCCACTGGATCAGGACAGTCGCATCGACAAAGGAAGCAGTCCCTGCGCAAGCTTTAACCAGCATCAGAACTTCGGCTCGCTTCAGTGGGCACGGGAAGAGCGCCTGTGGGATCATGGCTCATTTTCGCTTCTTGCGGCTTTTCTACTTCGTGCAGGCAGTGGCCCGTCTCGCTACTTACCCGTGCTGTGACGTGTCACCCACCTATCTGCCACCTACGGAACAACCTTCGAATCACCCCTTGCCGGAAGATAGCGACTGTGGGAACGAGTCACGCCAACCAGTGAT
Source organism: Dermacentor silvarum (assembly GCF_013339745.2). Classification (NCBI taxonomy): domain Eukaryota; kingdom Metazoa; phylum Arthropoda; class Arachnida; order Ixodida; family Ixodidae; genus Dermacentor; species Dermacentor silvarum. The sequence continues at coordinate 146,129,554 of NC_051163.1, read as the reverse complement.
TTTCAGAGATTGCCTTCGAGACACATCGCTCCACTGGATCAGGACAGTCGCATCGACAAAGGAAGCAGTCCCTGCGCAAGCTTTAACCAGCATCAGAACTTCGGCTCGCTTCAGTGGGCACGGGAAGAGCGCCTGTGGGATCATGGCTCATTTTCGCTTCTTGCGGCTTTTCTACTTCGTGCAGGCAGTGGCCCGTCTCGCTACTTACCCGTGCTGTGACGTGTCACCCACCTATCTGCCACCTACGGAACAACCTTCGAATCACCCCTTGCCGGAAGATAGCGACTGTGGGAACGAGTCACGCCAACCAGTGATTTTCAGAGATTGCCTTCGAGACACATCGCTCCACTGGATCAGGACAGTCGCATCGACAAAGGAAGCAGTCCCTGCGCAAGCTTTAACCAGCATCAGAACTTCGGCTCGCTTCAGTGGGCACGGGAAGAGCGCCTGTGGGATCATGGCTCATTTTCGCTTCTTGCGGCTTTCTACTTCGTGCAGGCAGTGGCCCGTCTCGCTACTTACCCGTGCTGTGACGTGTCACCCACCTATCTGCCACCTACGGAACAACCTTCGAATCACCCCTTGCCGGAAGATAGCGACTGTGGGAACGAGTCACGCCAACCAGTGATTTTCAGAGATTGCCTTCGAGACACATCGCTCCACTGGATCAGGACAGTCGCATCGACAAAGGAAGCAGTCCCTGCGCAAGCTTTAACCAGCATCAGAACTTCGGCTCGCTTCAGTGGGCACGGGAAGAGCGCCTGTGGGATCATGGCTCATTTTCGCTTCTTGCGGTTTTTCTACTTCGTGCAGGCAGTGGCCCGTCTCGCTACTTACCCGTGCTGTGACGTGTCACCCACCTATCTGCCACCTACGGAACAACCTTCGAATCACCCCTTGCCGGAAGATAGCGACTGTGGGAACGAGTCACGCCAACCAGTGATTTTCAGAGATTGCCTTCGAGACACATCGCTCCACTGGATCAGGACAGTCGCATCGACAAAGGAAGCAGTCCCTGCGCAAGCTTTAACCAGCATCAGAACTTCGGCTCGCTTCAGTGGGCACGGGAAGAGCGCCTGTGGGATCATGGCTCATTTTCGCTTCTTGCGGCTTTTCTACTTCGTGCAGGCAGTGGCCCGTCTCGCTACTTACCCGTGCTGTGACGTGTCACCCACCTATCTGCCACCTACGGAACAACCTTCGAATCACCCCTTGCCGGAAGATAGCGACTGTGGGAACGAGTCACGCCAACCAGTGATTTTCAGAGATTGCCTTCGAGACACATCGCTCCACTGGATCAGGACAGTCGCATCGACAAAGGAAGCAGTCCCTGCGCAAGCTTTAACCAGCATCAGAACTTCGGCTCGCTTCAGTGGGCACGGGAAGAGCGCCTGTGGGATCATGGCTCATTTTCGCTTCTTGCGGTTTTCTACTTCGTGCAGGCAGTGGCCCGTCTCGCTACTTACCCGTGCTGTGACGTGTCACCCACCTATCTGCCACCTACGGAACAACCTTCGAATCACCCCTTGCCGGAAGATAGCGACTGTGGGAACGAGTCACGCCAACCAGTGATTTTCAGAGATTGCCTTCGAGACACATCGCTCCACTGGATCAGGACAGTCGCATCGACAAAGGAAGCAGTCCCTGCGCAAGCTTTAACCAGCATCAGAACTTCGGCTCGCTTCAGTGGGCACGGGAAGAGCGCCTGTGGGATCATGGCTCATTTTCGCTTCTTGCGGCTTTCTACTTCGTGCAGGCAGTGGCCCGTCTCGCTACTTACCCGTGCTGTGACGTGTCACCCACCTATCTGCCACCTACGGAACAACCTTCGAATCACCCCTTGCCGGAAGATAGCGACTGTGGGAACGAGTCACGCCAACCAGTGATTTTCAGAGATTGCCTTCGAGACACATCGCTCCACTGGATCAGGACAGTCGCATCGACAAAGGAAGCAGTCCCTGCGCAAGCTTTAACCAGCATCAGAACTTCGGCTCGCTTCAGTGGGCACGGGAAGAGCGCCTGTGGGATCATGGCTCATTTTCGCTTCTTGCGGCTTTTCTACTTCGTGCAGGCAGTGGCCCGTCTCGCTACTTACCCGTGCTGTGACGTGTCACCCACCTATCTGCCACCTACGGAACAACCTTCGAATCACCCCTTGCCGGAAGATAGCGACTGTGGGAACGAGTCACGCCAACCAGTGATTTTCAGAGATTGCCTTCGAGACACATCGCTCCACTGGATCAGGACAGTCGCATCGACAAAGGAAGCAGTCCCTGCGCAAGCTTTAACCAGCATCAGAACTTCGGCTCGCTTCAGTGGGCACGGGAAGAGCGCCTGTGGGATCATGGCTCATTTTCGCTTCTTGCGGTTTTTCTACTTCGTGCAGGCAGTGGCCCGTCTCGCTACTTACCCGTGCTGTGACGTGTCACCCACCTATCTGCCACCTACGGAACAACCTTCGAATCACCCCTTGCCGGAAGATAGCGACTGTGGGAACGAGTCACGCCAACCAGTGATTTTCAGAGATTGCCTTCGAGACACATCGCTCCACTGGATCAGGACAGTCGCATCGACAAAGGAAGCAGTCCCTGCGCAAGCTTTAACCAGCATCAGAACTTCGGCTCGCTTCAGTGGGCACGGGAAGAGCGCCTGTGGGATCATGGCTCATTTTCGCTTCTTGCGGCTTTTCTACTTCGTGCAGGCAGTGGCCCGTCTCGCTACTTACCCGTGCTGTGACGTGTCACCCACCTATCTGCCACCTACGGAACAACCTTCGAATCACCCCTTGCCGGAAGATAGCGACTGTGGGAACGAGTCACGCCAACCAGTGATTTTCAGAGATTGCCTTCGAGACACATCGCTCCACTGGATCAGGACAGTCGCATCGACAAAGGAAGCAGTCCCTGCGCAAGCTTTAACCAGCATCAGAACTTCGGCTCGCTTCAGTGGGCACGGGAAGAGCGCCTGTGGGATCATGGCTCATTTTCGCTTCTTGCGGTTTTTCTACTTCGTGCAGGCAGTGGCCCGTCTCGCTACTTACCCGTGCTGTGACGTGTCACCCACCTATCTGCCACCTACGGAACAACCTTCGAATCACCCCTTGCCGGAAGATAGCGACTGTGGGAACGAGTCACGCCAACCAGTGATTTTCAGAGATTGCCTTCGAGACACATCGCTCCACTGGATCAGGACAGTCGCATCGACAAAGGAAGCAGTCCCTGCGCAAGCTTTAACCAGCATCAGAACTTCGGCTCGCTTCAGTGGGCACGGGAAGAGCGCCTGTGGGATCATGGCTCATTTTCGCTTCTTGCGGTTTTTCTACTTCGTGCAGGCAGTGGCCCGTCTCGCTACTTACCCGTGCTGTGACGTGTCACCCACCTATCTGCCACCTACGGAACAACCTTCGAATCACCCCTTGCCGGAAGATAGCGACTGTGGGAACGAGTCACGCCAACCAGTGATTTTCAGAGATTGCCTTCGAGACACATCGCTCCACTGGATCAGGACAGTCGCATCGACAAAGGAAGCAGTCCCTGCGCAAGCTTTAACCAGCATCAGAACTTCGGCTCGCTTCAGTGGGCACGGGAAGAGCGCCTGTGGGATCATGGCTCATTTTCGCTTCTTGCGGCTTTTCTACTTCGTGCAGGCAGTGGCCCGTCTCGCTACTTACCCGTGCTGTGACGTGTCACCCACCTATCTGCCACCTACGGAACAACCTTCGAATCACCCCTTGCCGGAAGATAGCGACTGTGGGAACGAGTCACGCCAACCAGTGATTTTCAGAGATTGCCTTCGAGACACATCGCTCCACTGGATCAGGACAGTCGCATCGACAAAGGAAGCAGTCCCTGCGCAAGCTTTAACCAGCATCAGAACTTCGGCTCGCTTCAGTGGGCACGGGAAGAGCGCCTGTGGGATCATGGCTCATTTTCGCTTCTTGCGGTTTTTCTACTTCGTGCAGGCAGTGGCCCGTCTCGCTACTTACCCGTGCTGTGACGTGTCACCCACCTATCTGCCACCTACGGAACAACCTTCGAATCACCCCTTGCCGGAAGATAGCGACTGTGGGAACGAGTCACGCCAACCAGTGATTTTCAGAGATTGCCTTCGAGACACATCGCTCCACTGGATCAGGACAGTCGCATCGACAAAGGAAGCAGTCCCTGCGCAAGCTTTAACCAGCATCAGAACTTCGGCTCGCTTCAGTGGGCACGGGAAGAGCGCCTGTGGGATCATGGCTCATTTTCGCTTCTTGCGGTTTTTCTACTTCGTGCAGGCAGTGGCCCGTCTCGCTACTTACCCGTGCTGTGACGTGTCACCCACCTATCTGCCACCTACGGAACAACCTTCGAATCACCCCTTGCCGGAAGATAGCGACTGTGGGAACGAGTCACGCCAACCAGTGATTTTCAGAGATTGCCTTCGAGACACATCGCTCCACTGGATCAGGACAGTCGCATCGACAAAGGAAGCAGTCCCTGCGCAAGCTTTAACCAGCATCAGAACTTCGGCTCGCTTCAGTGGGCACGGGAAGAGCGCCTGTGGGATCATGGCTCATTTTCGCTTCTTGCGGCTTTTCTACTTCGTGCAGGCAGTGGCCCGTCTCGCTACTTACCCGTGCTGTGACGTGTCACCCACCTATCTGCCACCTACGGAACAACCTTCGAATCACCCCTTGCCGGAAGATAGCGACTGTGGGAACGAGTCACGCCAACCAGTGATTTTCAGAGATTGCCTTCGAGACACATCGCTCCACTGGATCAGGACAGTCGCATCGACAAAGGAAGCAGTCCCTGCGCAAGCTTTAACCAGCATCAGAACTTCGGCTCGCTTCAGTGGGCACGGGAAGAGCGCCTGTGGGATCATGGCTCATTTTCGCTTCTTGCGGTTTTTCTACTTCGTGCAGGCAGTGGCCCGTCTCGCTACTTACCCGTGCTGTGACGTGTCACCCACCTATCTGCCACCTACGGAACAACCTTCGAATCACCCCTTGCCGGAAGATAGCGACTGTGGGAACGAGTCACGCCAACCAGTGATTTTCAGAGATTGCCTTCGAGACACATCGCTCCACTGGATCAGGACAGTCGCATCGACAAAGGAAGCAGTCCCTGCGCAAGCTTTAACCAGCATCAGAACTTCGGCTCGCTTCAGTGGGCACGGGAAGAGCGCCTGTGGGATCATGGCTCATTTTCGCTTCTTGCGGTTTTTCTACTTCGTGCAGGCAGTGGCCCGTCTCGCTACTTACCCGTGCTGTGACGTGTCACCCACCTATCTGCCACCTACGGAACAACCTTCGAATCACCCCTTGCCGGAAGATAGCGACTGTGGGAACGAGTCACGCCAACCAGTGATTTTCAGAGATTGCCTTCGAGACACATCGCTCCACTGGATCAGGACAGTCGCATCGACAAAGGAAGCAGTCCCTGCGCAAGCTTTAACCAGCATCAGAACTTCGGCTCGCTTCAGTGGGCACGGGAAGAGCGCCTGTGGGATCATGGCTCATTTTCGCTTCTTGCGGCTTTTTCTACTTCGTGCAGGCAGTGGCCCGTCTCGCTACTTACCCGTGCTGTGACGTGTCACCCACCTATCTGCCACCTACGGAACAACCTTCGAATCACCCCTTGCCGGAAGATAGCGACTGTGGGAACGAGTCACGCCAACCAGTGATTTTCAGAGATTGCCTTCGAGACACATCGCTCCACTGGATCAGGACAGTCGCATCGACAAAGGAAGCAGTCCCTGCGCAAGCTTTAACCAGCATCAGAACTTCGGCTCGCTTCAGTGGGCACGGGAAGAGCGCCTGTGGGATCATGGCTCATTTTCGCTTCTTGCGGTTTTTCTACTTCGTGCAGGCAGTGGCCCGTCTCGCTACTTACCCGTGCTGTGACGTGTCACCCACCTATCTGCCACCTACGGAACAACCTTCGAATCACCCCTTGCCGGAAGATAGCGACTGTGGGAACGAGTCACGCCAACCAGTGATTTTCAGAGATTGCCTTCGAGACACATCGCTCCACTGGATCAGGACAGTCGCATCGACAAAGGAAGCAGTCCCTGCGCAAGCTTTAACCAGCATCAGAACTTCGGCTCGCTTCAGTGGGCACGGGAAGAGCGCCTGTGGGATCATGGCTCATTTTCGCTTCTTGCGGTTTTTCTACTTCGTGCAGGCAGTGGCCCGTCTCGCTACTTACCCGTGCTGTGACGTGTCACCCACCTATCTGCCACCTACGGAACAACCTTCGAATCACCCCTTGCCGGAAGATAGCGACTGTGGGAACGAGTCACGCCAACCAGTGATTTTCAGAGATTGCCTTCGAGACACATCGCTCCACTGGATCAGGACAGTCGCATCGACAAAGGAAGCAGTCCCTGCGCAAGCTTTAACCAGCATCAGAACTTCGGCTCGCTTCAGTGGGCACGGGAAGAGCGCCTGTGGGATCATGGCTCATTTTCGCTTCTTGCGGCTTTTCTACTTCGTGCAGGCAGTGGCCCGTCTCGCTACTTACCCGTGCTGTGACGTGTCACCCACCTATCTGCCACCTACGGAACAACCTTCGAATCACCCCTTGCCGGAAGATAGCGACTGTGGGAACGAGTCACGCCAACCAGTGATTTTCAGAGATTGCCTTCGAGACACATCGCTCCACTGGATCAGGACAGTCGCATCGACAAAGGAAGCAGTCCCTGCGCAAGCTTTAACCAGCATCAGAACTTCGGCTCGCTTCAGTGGGCACGGGAAGAGCGCCTGTGGGATCATGGCTCATTTTCGCTTCTTGCGGCTTTCTACTTCGTGCAGGCAGTGGCCCGTCTCGCTACTTACCCGTGCTGTGACGTGTCACCCACCTATCTGCCACCTACGGAACAACCTTCGAATCACCCCTTGCCGGAAGATAGCGACTGTGGGAACGAGTCACGCCAACCAGTGATTTTCAGAGATTGCCTTCGAGACACATCGCTCCACTGGATCAGGACAGTCGCATCGACAAAGGAAGCAGTCCCTGCGCAAGCTTTAACCAGCATCAGAACTTCGGCTCGCTTCAGTGGGCACGGGAAGAGCGCCTGTGGGATCATGGCTCATTTTCGCTTCTTGCGGTTTTTCTACTTCGTGCAGGCAGTGGCCCGTCTCGCTACTTACCCGTGCTGTGACGTGTCACCCACCTATCTGCCACCTACGGAACAACCTTCGAATCACCCCTTGCCGGAAGATAGCGACTGTGGGAACGAGTCACGCCAACCAGTGATTTTCAGAGATTGCCTTCGAGACACATCGCTCCACTGGATCAGGACAGTCGCATCGACAAAGGAAGCAGTCCCTGCGCAAGCTTTAACCAGCATCAGAACTTCGGCTCGCTTCAGTGGGCACGGGAAGAGCGCCTGTGGGATCATGGCTCATTTTCGCTTCTTGCGGCTTTTCTACTTCGTGCAGGCAGTGGCCCGTCTCGCTACTTACCCGTGCTGTGACGTGTCACCCACCTATCTGCCACCTACGGAACAACCTTCGAATCACCCCTTGCCGGAAGATAGCGACTGTGGGAACGAGTCACGCCAACCAGTGATTTTCAGAGATTGCCTTCGAGACACATCGCTCCACTGGATCAGGACAGTCGCATCGACAAAGGAAGCAGTCCCTGCGCAAGCTTTAACCAGCATCAGAACTTCGGCTCGCTTCAGTGGGCACGGGAAGAGCGCCTGTGGGATCATGGCTCATTTTCGCTTCTTGCGGTTTTTCTACTTCGTGCAGGCAGTGGCCCGTCTCGCTACTTACCCGTGCTGTGACGTGTCACCCACCTATCTGCCACCTACGGAACAACCTTCGAATCACCCCTTGCCGGAAGATAGCGACTGTGGGAACGAGTCACGCCAACCAGTGATTTTCAGAGATTGCCTTCGAGACACATCGCTCCACTGGATCAGGACAGTCGCATCGACAAAGGAAGCAGTCCCTGCGCAAGCTTTAACCAGCATCAGAACTTCGGCTCGCTTCAGTGGGCACGGGAAGAGCGCCTGTGGGATCATGGCTCATTTTCGCTTCTTGCGGTTTTTCTACTTCGTGCAGGCAGTGGCCCGTCTCGCTACTTACCCGTGCTGTGACGTGTCACCCACCTATCTGCCACCTACGGAACAACCTTCGAATCACCCCTTGCCGGAAGATAGCGACTGTGGGAACGAGTCACGCCAACCAGTGATTTTCAGAGATTGCCTTCGAGACACATCGCTCCACTGGATCAGGACAGTCGCATCGACAAAGGAAGCAGTCCCTGCGCAAGCTTTAACCAGCATCAGAACTTCGGCTCGCTTCAGTGGGCACGGGAAGAGCGCCTGTGGGATCATGGCTCATTTTCGCTTCTTGCGGTTTTTCTACTTCGTGCAGGCAGTGGCCCGTCTCGCTACTTACCCGTGCTGTGACGTGTCACCCACCTATCTGCCACCTACGGAACAACCTTCGAATCACCCCTTGCCGGAAGATAGCGACTGTGGGAACGAGTCACGCCAACCAGTGATTTTCAGAGATTGCCTTCGAGACACATCGCTCCACTGGATCAGGACAGTCGCATCGACAAAGGAAGCAGTCCCTGCGCAAGCTTTAACCAGCATCAGAACTTCGGCTCGCTTCAGTGGGCACGGGAAGAGCGCCTGTGGGATCATGGCTCATTTTCGCTTCTTGCGGTTTTTCTACTTCGTGCAGGCAGTGGCCCGTCTCGCTACTTACCCGTGCTGTGACGTGTCACCCACCTATCTGCCACCTACGGAACAACCTTCGAATCACCCCTTGCCGGAAGATAGCGACTGTGGGAACGAGTCACGCCAACCAGTGATTTTCAGAGATTGCCTTCGAGACACATCGCTCCACTGGATCAGGACAGTCGCATCGACAAAGGAAGCAGTCCCTGCGCAAGCTTTAACCAGCATCAGAACTTCGGCTCGCTTCAGTGGGCACGGGAAGAGCGCCTGTGGGATCATGGCTCATTTTCGCTTCTTGCGGCTTTTCTACTTCGTGCAGGCAGTGGCCCGTCTCGCTACTTACCCGTGCTGTGACGTGTCACCCACCTATCTGCCACCTACGGAACAACCTTCGAATCACCCCTTGCCGGAAGATAGCGACTGTGGGAACGAGTCACGCCAACCAGTGATTTTCAGAGATTGCCTTCGAGACACATCGCTCCACTGGATCAGGACAGTCGCATCGACAAAGGAAGCAGTCCCTGCGCAAGCTTTAACCAGCATCAGAACTTCGGCTCGCTTCAGTGGGCACGGGAAGAGCGCCTGTGGGATCATGGCTCATTTTCGCTTCTTGCGGCTTTTTCTACTTCGTGCAGGCAGTGGCCCGTCTCGCTACTTACCCGTGCTGTGACGTGTCACCCACCTATCTGCCACCTACGGAACAACCTTCGAATCACCCCTTGCCGGAAGATAGCGACTGTGGGAACGAGTCACGCCAACCAGTGATTTTCAGAGATTGCCTTCGAGACACATCGCTCCACTGGATCAGGACAGTCGCATCGACAAAGGAAGCAGTCCCTGCGCAAGCTTTAACCAGCATCAGAACTTCGGCTCGCTTCAGTGGGCACGGGAAGAGCGCCTGTGGGATCATGGCTCATTTTCGCTTCTTGCGGTTTTTCTACTTCGTGCAGGCAGTGGCCCGTCTCGCTACTTACCCGTGCTGTGACGTGTCACCCACCTATCTGCCACCTACGGAACAACCTTCGAATCACCCCTTGCCGGAAGATAGCGACTGTGGGAACGAGTCACGCCAACCAGTGATTTTCAGAGATTGCCTTCGAGACACATCGCTCCACTGGATCAGGACAGTCGCATCGACAAAGGAAGCAGTCCCTGCGCAAGCTTTAACCAGCATCAGAACTTCGGCTCGCTTCAGTGGGCACGGGAAGAGCGCCTGTGGGATCATGGCTCATTTTCGCTTCTTGCGGCTTTTCTACTTCGTGCAGGCAGTGGCCCGTCTCGCTACTTACCCGTGCTGTGACGTGTCACCCACCTATCTGCCACCTACGGAACAACCTTCGAATCACCCCTTGCCGGAAGATAGCGACTGTGGGAACGAGTCACGCCAACCAGTGATTTCAGAGATTGCCTTCGAGACACATCGCTCCACTGGATCAGGACAGTCGCATCGACAAAGGAAGCAGTCCCTGCGCAAGCTTTAACCAGCATCAGAACTTCGGCTCGCTTCAGTGGGCACGGGAAGAGCGCCTGTGGGATCATGGCTCATTTTCGCTTCTTGCGGCTTTTCTACTTCGTGCAGGCAGTGGCCCGTCTCGCTACTTACCCGTGCTGTGACGTGTCACCCACCTATCTGCCACCTACGGAACAACCTTCGAATCACCCCTTGCCGGAAGATAGCGACTGTGGGAACGAGTCACGCCAACCAGTGATTTTCAGAGATTGCCTTCGAGACACACCGCTCCACTGGATCAGGACAGTCGCATCGACAAAGGAAGCAGTCCCTGCGCAAGCTTTAACCAGCATCAGAACTTCGGCTCGCTTCAGTGGGCACGGCATCGCTCCACTGGATCAGGACAGTCGCATCGACATCATATCTCCAATTACCTATCTTCCTGGTGTGAGTGACCATTTGTTGCTACATTTCGATATTACTATGTCATTTTTGCGTGGAACTAAGGAAGATAAATATATCCGGGACTATAGCAAGGCAGATTTTGTCGCTATCAACCAGGAAATGTCTCAGCGCTTACATACTTTTTGTTCTAATTTTGATCGGCGTAGTGTACAAGAAAACTGGGATTTCTTCAGAAACCTAGTCTCTGATCTGACTAAAGCGCATGTGCCCCTTCGGCGTGTACGAAGCAATAAAAAAACGCCATGGTATAACATGAATGTGAAACGTTTGTGTAATAAAAAGAAACGTCTTTCCGCATGGCTAAGTTGCAAAACACTTCACATCGCTGGGAAGCGTATCACAGTGCAGAAGCAGAGTATACGGAAGCTGTGTGTACTGCTAAGAATCATTTTCATAACCATACATTACCTGAGCTTTTATCAAGGAACCCAAAGCAATTTTGGAACGCAATCAATTACAACGAAAGTACCGAACTTTCAATCAACAATGAGTCTGGTGAGCCGCTTCCGGCATCTGAATGTGCACTTTTATTTAACAATATTTTTTCTGCCAATTTCTCGGGAAACGCCGATGTGCCTGTTGACACAGTTGTGTGCCATGAATATTACCCAATGTTTCCTATAATTTTTGAATCTGCTGGAATTGGGCCCTTAATTAATTCCTTAAAAACATCCTCATCATGTGGTACTGACAACATTAACTCAAAGTTTTTGAAACATACATGTGCCTATTCTTCTCTCCTTTTGCACAAGATCTTTCAGCAGTCTCTTGATTAAGGAATCTTGCCGCTCGATTGGAAAATTGGTAAGCTAGTTCCAATACATAGGTCTGGCAATAAACACTGCGCTCTTAACTACCGGCCCATCTCATTAACAAGCATTCTGTGTAAACTAATGGAACATATATTGTACTCACATATAGCTAAATTTTTATAATCTAATTCATTTTTTGCATCGGCCCAACATGGTTTTAGGCGTTCATTTTCCTGTGAAACCCAGTTACTTCTGTTCACTCATCATCTGCATACTGTACTTGACAAACACTCCAAGATAGACTGCATTTTTTTAGACTTTGCGTAGGCCTTTGAAAAAGTTAATCACGCCTTACATATTAAAACTCTCCTCACTCAATCTCGACTGTAACATACTGTCTTGGCTCGAATTCTTTCTAGCAAACCGCCTCCAGTACGTCACAATTAATGGTCATAACTCACCTAAAGTAAATGTAACATCGGGAGTACCACAGGGTTCAGTTTTGGGCCCACTTTTGTTTTTAATATACATTAATGATTTGCCTAACTGCGTTTCTTCTGTGCATTTGTATGCCGACGACGGTGTGCTTTACAGGGAAATACGCAACGATAACGATAAAAATATCTTACAGACATACTTAAAGAACATTTCAAGTTATTGCGATAAGTGGCTCATGAATTTAAATCCTAACAAATGCAAACTAATGACTGTTTTTTGGCAGTACGATAGCTCCTCAACGTACAAACTAGGTGACATCGAACTCGACCATGTATCATCATACCGGTACTTGGGGGTTACTATTACCTACAATATAACATGGAATACTCATATTAATATGATCAGTAACAGTGCTAACCGCACATTGGGATACTTACGACGTAACTTCAATAAAGCCCCACCTGCCCTTAAAATGCTTCTATACAAAACTCTTGTGCGCTCGAAGTTAGAATACGCCTCTGCAATCTGGGACCACCATCACGCTAATTTAATTAGGTCTTTAGAATTAATTCAGTATAACGCCACACGTTTCATTCTTTCTAATTACCATCGTACAGCAAGTATAACAGCATTGAAACAAGCTCTATCACTGCCATTTCAGTCACTGCGTCGTAAGTATTTCCGCCTTTGCTTCTTTCATAAGGTATTGCATCATTCATCACTACGTACCGAGGTTATCACGCCACCCACTTATCGCTCATCCTGGATTGACCATAAACACAAAGTTAAAGGCATTTTTTGCAAAACAAACACATTTTATTTTTCTTTCATACCGCACACATCAAACGATTGGAACCACCTACCTGACGATGTTGTTTCAATTTCTGATCATTCTCTTTTTTCCCATTCTTTATATGCGCACCTGCAATGTGATAGCACTGCTTAATCATCTCATGCATCTCACCTCCCCACTTCTTTCTTTCTGTCTTTTTTTACATGTCGCGATGCCTGCAATTTCGTTTGCTTTTTCACGTTTTTTTTCTCATGTTTTCTTTTCTCCCTTTCCCAAATTTCTGTTACGTTCATATTTTGCTACTAGTATTGTATAACATGATGTGTTTATTTCTGTTCTGTTCAGTTCAGTTATATTTGTTTTAGTGCCATTCTGTTATATTTCATTTCACTTTTACAATTTGTCGCCAATACTGTATAATGCTGCATGTTTCATTCTCTTCTTTTCTTTATTTATGTTACCCACTCCCCTCTACAAAGCCTCGGCGATTGAGGGTGTCGAAATAAATAAAATAAATAAATATGAATAGCGCGAGTGAATGAACCTAGTAGCGCGGTTCTGAACAGATTCAAGTGAGTTGATAAGATATGTTTGGTGCGGGCTCCAGAGGGCAGATGCATATTCCAGTTTTGCTCGAACAAGGGATTTGTAGGGAAGCAGTTTTACGTTCTGAGGGGCCTGGTGGAGATTACGCTTTAAAAAACGTAGTGTTTTATTAGCAGATGATAGGATGTTAGAAATATGTTTATGCCAGGACAGATCATTGCATACGGTGACACCTAGGTAGTTATCAGACTCTACTAGTTCGAGAGGCATGCTTCCGATGTGGTAAGGAAATACCAGGGGATTACTACTATGAGTGGAAGACGTAACTTTAGATTTTTTTAACATTAAGTGACATTAACCTATCGTCACACCATGTTAGTATATTGCAGAGGTCTGTCTACACGGCTGTTTGATTGCAAGTGTTAGGTACAGTGCGATAAATGACACAATCATCGGCGAACATTCGGATATTACAGGACACATGTGAAGGTAAGTCATTAATATTGCCTCTTGTTCTTGTTAAAAAAAAGGATGGTTCTGTGCGCTTTTGCATCGATTATATGGCGCTAAACAAAATTACCCGTAAGGATGCTTATCCAATGCCTCGTATTGACGATGCTTTCGATACCTTACAAGGTGCCGAGTATTTCTCGAGCCTCTACTTTCGCTCCGGATATTGGCAGATTCCAATGCATGAGTCAGATAAAGAAAAGACTGCGTTTAATACACCTTATGGCCTTTTCGAGTTTAACGGGATGCCTTTTGGACTGTGCAATGCACCAGCTACGTTTGAACGTATGATAGATACAGTACTCCGTGGCTTAAAATGGAAGACCTGCCTTTGTTACTTGGACGACATTGTCATCTTTTCGTCGAGTTTCTCCCAGCACCTCCAACTTATAGACCAAATTCTCAAGTGTCTAGCAAATGCTGGTCTCCAAATCAATACTAAAAAGTGTCGCTTTGCAAACCGAAGCACTAAAGTATTACGTCACGTCGTCAGTAAGCATGGCATCCAGCCTGATCCCGATAAAATCGCTGCAGTGCTGCGATTTCCACCACCAACCACACTTAAAGAACTCCGCAGCTTTCTAGGACTGGCGTCCTACTTCAGCCGCTTTGTCCGTGACTTCGCCACCATCGCCGCTCCCCTACACAAACTTCTGACTTCGAGCGCGTCCTTTTTGTGGTCGGACGACTGTGAAGCCGCCTTCGAGACCCTCAAACGACTTCTCACGTCAAGGCCCGCGCTCCGTCATTTCGATGCAACCGCCCCTACTATTCTACACACTGATGCCAGTGGGCATGGAATTGGCGCTGTCCTGCTGCAGCGGAATCAGAAGTGTGAAGAGCAAGTCGTGGCTTATGCAAGTCCTGCTCTTTCTCCCGCTGAGCGCAACTACACAATTACAGAACAGAAATGCCTCGCCATAGTGTGGTCAATACAAAAATTTCGGCCCTATCTCTACGGCCGCCATTTCAGAGTTGTGACCGACCATCATGCTCTCTGTTGATTGTCGTCCCTGAAAAACTTGTCTGGATGCCTCGGCCGTTGGGTACTGCGCTTGCAGGAATATGACTTCACTGTCACGTATAGGTCCGGCAAACAACATCAAGATGCCGACGCTTTGTCACGCTGCCTGCTGTCTCCAAATGCCCATGCTTCGGCCTGCACGGCACCATCTAGCCACACGTCTCAGCACACGCCCCGTAGCCCGAGAAAGTCGGTTGCCTCGGTTGACTTTCTTGTCTACTGACCTCGTCTCACTCCAACGTACTGACCCATACTGCCGTACGCTGATCGACCGACTTACTGGCTTGGCACGACCCCCCAACAGTCGCTTAAGACGACAACTTTCACGTTTTAAGCTTCAAGGTGGAGCGTTATTTCGATCAGTCTACCATCCTTGCGGTAACCGATGGGTACCAGTCATACCTGGCTCACTTCGACTCCAAGTATTAGAAGCATTTCACGACGACGCAACGGCTGGCCACTTGGGCTTTCATAAGACCTACGACCGCATCAAAACGCGTTGTTTCTGTCCGGGCCTTTCCACCTCTGTCGCCAAATACGTTGGCTCCTGCGCGTCATGCCAACACAGAAAACGCTCGACATCCCTTCCAGCCGGTCCTCTGCAGCCTCTACCATGCCCGTCCACCCCCTTCGAAATTGTGGGCATAGGCTTATACGGACCCCTCCCACTCACGCCTGCTGGTCACCGCTGGATCGTTACCGCAGTTGATGGTCTAACGCGGACGCTGATACAGCTGCTCTTCGCTCTGGTACTGCCTCCGAAGTCGCTGAATTTTTCGTGCACGCTGTCGTTTTGCGCCACGGCGCACCTCGTGTCCTCCTGAGTGACCGTGGAAAGACGTTCCTTTCGCATGTGCTTCGTGAAGTCCTCCAGGCCTCTGGCACCACCCATAAGACCACATCAGCGTACCATCCGCAAACAAATCGTCTTACAGGGCGCTTTCATCGAACTTTGTCCGACATGATGTCAATGTATGTTCCACCCGATCACACCAACTGGGACACCATTCTAAATTTCGTGACGTTTGCGTATAATACTGCCGTCCAACGTACAACCAATTACAGTCCCTTTTTCCTTGTGTACAGTCGTGCGCCGTCTTTCGTCTTGGACACTACACTCCTTTCAGCACCTGCTGCTCCACCCGCGTCTCTTCCTGAAGAATTTGCTGCTCGCATCGCCCGCTGCCGTGAAATTGCCCGCGCGAACACAGCTACCATTCAGGACAAAAGGAAAATTCGCTATGATGCGACGCGTCGCATTGCTTCGTTCCGCCCAGGCGACGAAATTCTTGTGCGGGCACCTGTTCGCGCTCCGGGCCTCTGTGAAAAGTTTCTCCACAGATGTCTCGGCCCCTACACCGTTTTGCAAAGAACTTCGGCCGTTAACTACCGCGCCACTCCTGTCAGCTCAGCTACTGACCGCCGCCGCCGCACTACGGAAATCGTTCACGTAGCTCGCCTGATACCCTACATTCGCCGTACCTACCCATTGTAGCTTGCGGTCTTACTGACCGCTTTCCTGGAAGCGGGGGGGGGGGGGGGCAAGTTAGTGTGAGCGCATTTTGGGCATATAGTCGTTGTCATCTGTACATACGACTCATCATCTTGGGTGAGCGCTATTTGTGCATATCGTCGTCGTCATTTGTACATACGACTCATCATCATATTTTGGCGCGTGGGGTGCTTCGTCTCTGACTCGGGCGGCTGCTCGGAATTAAAGGCGTCGCATCTTCTCACAATATATATTAAAAATATTAGAGGGCCAAGAAGCGATCCTTGAGGGACGCCTGATGTTACTGGCCCAGGGTTAGATAGGTGATTATTTTTAATGACAGATTGGGAGCGGTTACTAAGAAATTCAATAATCCAATTCAATACATCAGTATGCATATTAAGTGTTGTAAGTTTCAATATTAGAGGTTGATGAGGGACTTTACCGAAGGTCTTAGAGAAATTCAGGTTAATTATGTCAGTCTGCATGTTACTGTCAAGGTTAGTGTGAACGTCGTGCAGGAAGATGGCCAGCTGTGTTTCGCAGGAGAAAGCTTTGCGGAATCCGTGCTTGGCGGGATGGAAAAGTGATTCAAGTCAAGAAAATTCATAAGAGAGTAGATGACATGTTTCATGATTTTGCAAGGGATGCTTGTTAGGGAGATGGGGCGGTAGTTAAGAGGCGAGTTTCTGTTACCTGATTTGTGGACTGGAACGACCTTCCCGATTTTCCAGTCATCTGGAATTAAACCTGAAGAAAGAGACTGTGAAAATATCAGAGACAAATAGGCTGCAAAAATAAGCTTAGTGTTTTTTTAAAATGTTTGAGTTAATCTCGTCCATGCAGGAAGATGATGAACACTTCATTTTATCGATGACCGCACAAATACCGTGTGCATTGAAGGCAATGGCTGGCATTGACGAGTTTATACTAGGCGATGACGAAACGGGAGGCACATTAGATTCGTTAGTGAGCACAGAAGCAAAGGCGGTAATAAACACGTCGGCGCAATCGGAGTCATTAATAATTTCGTTCGATTCGCTAGTTATCTTAATAGTGCGCGTTTCGCTATTGTTTATGACTCTCCGAAATTGCCTCGGATTCGTGAATAATAGGTTTGGTGGATTATTGTGATAAAAGGAGCGTTTAGCGTGATGCAGTGCGTCAACGTAGCCCGCGGCGAGGAGGCAATTGTCTTGGACGTCTGTTGTCCTTTTGACAACAGGCCCGATGCCTTCTGTTCGGCTTCATAATATTTATCCCATGCACATGGGCGTCCACTCTGTTTTGCGGCGCGATACAGACGCTTTTATTTTTGTTTTCTATGTGTTTTAGGGCTTTTGTGAACCATGGTTTTTTGCTGAGATGAACGAAAGGTGACTTTAGGAATAAATTTCTTTGTAAGTTCACTTTGTTTTTGAAGGACGTCCCATTGCTGTTAACGGAATGATCGTGAAAAGTTGATTCAAATACAGGAAAGAAGGTATTCATAGCTTCAGTTATTGCTTCGTAATTTCCTTTGTAGTATAGACATATCTGTTTTCTTAAAGGTATCCCGTGTTAACAAATTGAACGAAAAAGTGGCATGGATGACTTTGTGATTATTGATCTCAGGCAAGTAACAAATGAATGAAAGGCTTTCAGGGTGGTCTGTTAGTATGAGATCGAGGACGTTAGCTGTTTGCTGCGAAATCCGGGTTGGTTCAGTTACTAGCTGAGAAAGGTTAAAGTTAAGGCAGAAATCGACAAAATTTTTGGCCTCTGTGTGTCCGGATACCGAGAATGATTGTATGGCACCCCCGTCTATTTGCGGGAAGTTAAAATCACCGAAGAGCAGGATTTGCGCGTTTGGGCGGGCGGTTACCAGTTCGCTTATGACGTTGTTGAGTTGATGGCAGAAATCAGAAGTAGCACTGAGCGATCTGTAACAGATACCTCGCTTATGACGTTGTTGAGTTGATGGCAGAAATCAGAAGTAGCACTGAGCGATCTTAACAGATACCAAGTAGCACATTTTTTGGAGAGGTATGGATTATCACCCATAACCTCTCAAGATCTGACGTAACGTTAAATAGCGAGCATGGCAACTGCTCTTAAGATCAGCTGGTAAGGTCAATACACAAGCTCTGGGCCAAAAGTTTAAGCAGTTCATGCCACTACACTCTCTGCCGCGTTTTTGCTGTCTCACTGCACAAACTTTTGGGACAGGCTCCGCAGCTATCAGTACCAGTTGCACTACCTTATTTGCGCGTCAGCGAGTTGATGCGCCAAGTGCCTGCGCACATCTTTCGATCTCTTTTTCTCGTCTTCCGGCATGACACTGTTGCCCATGAAGATCCTGAGGAGGCCTGCGCAAGAAAAGCAATCACGGGTACAAAAGTAATGAAAGCATCTAAACAATTATTTCCAGCATGCACAGTGCAAGTTCCCAACAATATGCAAGACCGTAGAACCCAACAATATGCCCAAGGCTCAATTAAATATTTGCGCAAAGCTGCATTTTCAATACCCAAACTGCAGGTTGCTTTCTACATGTTCGCTCGCATGCCTCAAATTCTTTCTACAGCTTCGACATGAAAGATTTCAGTTGCAGATGATCGCAACACAGTGCTTTAGCACTAGCTTCGCTGTTACTGTGGCTATTACTTGCAGCGAAGCAAGCGATCAGCCGGCCGTGAACGGTGGATGATAAGAGTGGCAAATAATCGAGTGGAAGGCATCGCTACAAAATCGCGGCTCTGCAGTAATCAAAAAGAGTTTTGGAATTGAGCGTTTGCGTTGTAACTTCTCTGCCTGCGTGCACGTTAGGTTCATTGCTCTGTCATGCATTGTCAAGCAGCTGACCGCGTCCATGAGCCCGGCGTGTAAGACAAATATTTATATATATAGTTCAAAAAATAGAATCACGTAGGAAAAACATAACAAGAATTTTGAGTTAATCTTGTTAGTAAAGTCTTGTTATGTTTTTCCTACGTGCTTCTATTTTTTGAACTACTTCTGTGCCGGCTCCTGTTACTCTTTACTTCACTTATATATATATATATATATATATATATATATATATATATTGTCACCAGCCCTGCGAGAACAAAGACGACCGCCACATCCTGTGTTTTAAAGAGCCGCCACACCGCAAGCGTCTAGCAAAGCACCGCAAGATAGCGCTGGGCCGGTGCTGACAGACCGGCGGCTCGTGCGCGAGAATCGTACGATTGGCACGCAACCGGAGGCGACAAAGAGAAAAACGAGGTTCGAAGAAGTGAAGCTCGAGGGAGGCTTTTGTTGAGTGTACAACCTTTAGTTGACGGGCACAAGTTCACCCAGAATAAATTAGTTTTTATAGAAATGGCTGTGGTAACTGTTGGTTACATATCTGGTGGAGGTGCGGGGTATGATTCCAATCCCCACACGTGCCAGGGAAGGTAGCCCGGATGCCCGAAGTTTGGAGCCAACGGAATTAACGCCTGTCCACCAACAAACAAGTCGCCGCATACAAGGTGAGGCCCCCGAGTTTGGTCCCCTCGTCGATTCACCAAGGGCAGCGGCGGCAGTCAGCCTAGGAGCCAGTGCGATGGCTACTCAAGTGATCTCTCCTCACGTCGTCGTTGACTCATCCCTGACGCCAGAATCCTTTCACGGGGACACATTCGAGGATGCCGAGGACTAGCTCGAAAAGTTTGAGCGTGTCGCCAGATGTAACGGTTAGGACGAAACAAAGAAACTCCGGTATGTGTACTTCGGGCTGGAGAAATCTGCACGCACGTGGTTTGAAAACCACGAAGCGTCGTTATCATCGTGCAATGACTTCCGACGAGAGCTGCTTGCAACGTACCCGAGCACGGACCGCAGAGAGAGGGCAGAAGCCGCTCTTCAGGCGAGGAACCAGCGGAACAATGAAAGTGTGACCATGTACATTGAAGACATGTCCCACCTCTTCCGCCGAGCCGACCAAAACAAGGCTGAGGACAAGAAATTGCGGCACCTAATGCGCGGTGCGAAACAGGAGCTCTTTGCTGGCCTGGTTCGTAATCCGCCCCGCACTGTAGCCGAATTTCGATCAGAGGCGACGACGATGGAGAAGACGCTGCAGCAGCGTGCGAGGCAGTACAACAGAGATGTAAGCGTCGCATCATTTCACGTTGGGTCATTAGCGCTCCCCAACAATATGGACATCCTACGCGAAATGGTGAGGTCCGTCGTAAGGGAAGAGCTGCAGAAGCTTCAGCTGGCCCAAAGCCCTCCTACGGTGTCCTCACTTGCCAATGTTATACGCGAAGAAATCCGGCAAGTAATTTGTGAGCCAGAGCCTCAGGAACGGCCCCGCACACAACCCGAGCATCAGCCGCGGATATCGTACACCCAAGTTTTACGTCAAGACCTAGGACGCACCGACTTTAGACGAACCGCCGCGATACCCCAGGGACTTCCTCGCAATTTGCCGCCCATGGAGGAAGGAAGAATACGTAAAAGCGATTTATGGCGCACTGCAGACCGGCGTCCCCTCTGCTACCACTGTGTGAGAGGCTGGTCACCTATATCGGGAATGCCAGTATCGCCGAGTAGGAGTGCGTGACTTCTCTGTGAATGCACCTTGCCCTCGAAACGGTGAGCGTCCTTATAAAATTGAGGCATTTTTATCTACGCACCAGACTATTCGGAACCCACGCAACATGAACCTCGATCGGCAGCACCTATGCGTTATAGGTCTCCCAGTCCGCGTCTATCTTCCTATTCACCGAGGCGTCACTCACCAAGTCAGCGACGGGAAAGCTAGAGCCAGCGACCTGTGGAGGCAAGGCCGTTGACGCCCGGAAAACCGAAGGCCCTCCATCGCCAATCCGACAAGACGACGGCAGTGACGAAATGACGAACAAGTGCGCTGATGACGCCGTTACTTCTGAGTTGCGTGTCATCATCGACGACTTCGAAGTGACTGCGTTGATAGACACTGGTGCGGACTATTCAGTTATTAGCAGTGTACTCACCAGAAAATTGAAGAAGGTATTGACCTATTGGACCGGATCTCCAATACGTACAGCCAGGGGACACTTAGTCGACCCCGTAGGAATGTGCACAGCAAGAATCGGAATTATAGGCTTTGTATACGTCAACAACTTTATTGTTCTTCCTGATTGTTCCCGGGATCTGATACTGGGCATGGACTTTTTGCAAACGAATGGCGCAATTATCGACTTGCAAGAATCTCGCGTGTTGTTTTCTACAGAAAATGCTGTTGCCATTTCTGATACGGAACAGCCACATATTTCCTCTCTGCGTATTGTGGATCACCACGTGACGGTGCCGGAGCGGTGCAGTGTGACTTGTTGTAAGGAGTGACGTACTTCGTGACTACGAGGGACTTGCAGACGGAAATATCGGGCTGCTACTTGAGAAGCAAATTTGCGTGGCAAGAGGCATAGTTCACCTGCGTAACGGATGTGCGGATGTCCTCTTGACTAACTTTGTCAATGAGGCACAAGACGTGGCGAAGGGAACAGCCATAGCGTCTCTTCATGACTATGCACAACTTGCGGATGTGTAAACCCTCGATGCAGCATCACCAGCTTCTGCCACTTTAGACAGTGTCCTTGCCTCCATCGATATTGACCGACAGCTGTCATCACCACAAAGAGATAAGATTGTGAGCTTGGTAACAGAGTTGCTGAATGCTTTTCTACTTCATCAAAAGTCCGTCGTACTCCCGTCGCAAAACACCGCATTGCAGTCGAAGAACCTGCAAGACCAGTACGCCAACACCCGTACCGAGTGGCTCCAAAAGAAAGAGAAGCGATAAGAAGTCAAGTACAAGAAATGCTCGAGGACGATGTAATACAGCCATCCAATAGCCCGTGGGCATCTCCGGTAGTCCTGATCAAAAAGAAGTATAACACCCAACGATTTTGTGTTGACTACAGGAAGCTTAACTTTGTCACGAAGCGGGATGTTTATCCACTCCCACGCATCGACGACACCTTGGACAAACTACGAAATGCCTACTTCTTCTCTTCTTTGAATCTCAAAAGCGGATACTGGCAGATCGAAGTGGACGAGAGAGATCGCGAAAAAACGGCATTTGTGACACCGGATGGTCTATACGAGTTTAAGATTCTTCCATTTGGTCTGTGTTCTGCGCCCGCCACCTTCCAGCGGATGATAGACACTGTTCTCGCCGGACTGAAATGGCAGTCATGCTTCGTGTACCTTGATGATGTGGTGGTCTTCTTCAGTACATTCGAGCAGCACGTGCAGCTACTGAGAGCAGTTCTGGACGCTATTCGCACGGCGGGGTTGACCATAAAACCCGAAAAATGCCACTTCGGCTTTCGCGAGCTCCGCTTTCTCGGACACATTGTCAGTGCTGAAGGCGTCCGCCCCGATCCTGAGAAGATCACTGCAGTAGAAATGTTTCCGAAGCCAAGAGACAAAAAAGCTATTAGACGTTTCCTGGGACTGTGTGCCTACTACAGGCGTTTCGTAGAAAACTTTTCTAAACTCGCCGAACCATTCACGCTACTGACAAAAGATGTCCTTTCGTGTTGAAGAAAGAACAAGAAGACGCATTCTCTGAGCTACGACGGCGTTTGCAGAGTCCTCCTATACTTGCCAATTTTGATGAAAATGCCGAAACAGATATCCACACCAACGCGAGTAACGTTGGCCTCGCAGCTATACTTATTCAGTGGCAGAATGGAGAAGAAAAAGTCGTCCCGTACGCAAGCCGTACGCGATGACTTTTTCTTCTCCATTCTGCCACTGAATAAGTATGCTGAGACCTTATCGAAAGCCGAGACAAATTACTCAGCTACAGAAAAGGAATGCCTGGCGGTTATATAGGCCATCAGTAAATTCCGGCCATACTTATATGGCAGACCGTTTCGATCCATCAGCGACCATAATTCATTGTGTTGGCTGGGGAACATCAAGGACCCTTCTGGAAGGCTCGCTAGATGGAGTTTGCGTCTACAGGAGTATGACATCACGGTCGTTTACAAGTCTGGTCTCAAGCACAATGACGCTGATTGCTTATCACGCCCACCAATCGAATCGACGTCACCTGAATACGAGCAAGATTTCCCATTCCTTGGGGCTGTGAATACGGCGGAAATGGCTCATCATCAGCGTACTGATCCGGAATTACTCCTACTCATCGAGTACCTGGAGGGTCGACAAGTTAAAGTGCCTCGAATTTTTGTCCGCGGATTGTGTTCGTATGTCCTCCGGAACAACGGCGTCTGCAAACGAAACTTCGAGCACAGTGGTGAGACGTTTCTACTTCTCGTACCATCATCGCTGCGAGCCGAGATCTTAGAAGCTTCGCATGATGACCCAGAAGCTGGCGACTTAGGCGTTAGTAGGACTCTGGCGAGAATCCGCCAGAAATATTACTGGCCGAAGTTGGCGAATTCAGTGCAGCACTATGTCAAATCGTGCCGAGATTGTCAAAGACGCAAAACACCGCCACTCAAACCAGCAGGTTTTCTGCAACCGATACAGCCACCAGCAGAGCCATTTGAACAAATAGGAGTGGATTTACTTGGACCACTTCCCGTATCAACCTCAGGAAAGCGGTGGATTGTGGTAGCAACCGATTATCTGACCCGGTATGCTGAGACATCTTCTCTTACAAAAGGAACCGCTATTGAAGTGGCTCAGTTTTATTGCGATAGCAATTGTATGGACACTTCAACCGGATTTCTGCCGTCGGCGTCGCCATCGCCGTCGCCGTGAGGTTCCGTATAGATAAAATCGTCGCCGCGCGCCGTATGCCCGAGCGGAAGCGTGCGGGGGACGCGCGCTATCACGGAGAGCGAACGCACGGCGGAAAGTAAACGCGACCGTCGCCGTGGGAGTATTGGAGGGAGGGAGGGAGGGGGGGCGACGCTGTGCTCCGGCACCAAAGGCCTATCTTGCAACCGGGCGCAAGGCGAACTTGCCACTCAATCTCCCACGTGAAAACAAGAAAGAGGGAATGCAGCGCGGGAGGGAGTGGGGGGGAGGGGGCGCAGCTCTGCCAACAACCTCGTTCGTACTTTTCCCAGCTGTGTCGCTCGCCCGCACCGTCTCTTATCTCCACACGGCTCGGACCTTTATGGTGTTGGGCTGCTGAGCACGAGGTCGAGGGATCGAATCCCGGCCACGGCGGCCGCATTTCGATGGGGGCGAAATGCGAAAACACCCGTGTACTTAGATTTAGGTGCACGTTAAAGAACCCCAGGTGGTCCAAATTTCCGGAGTCCCCCACTACTGCGTGCCTCATAATCAGAACTGGTTTTGGCACGTAAAACCCCACAATTTAATTTTTTCTGACCTTTGTATGCGCTGTGCATTCGCCGCTCAGTTTCCGTTGCAGCGATAGTCCGCATGTAGTACCTTCGGCCGCTGCGGCGGATGCGCTTGGTGCCAGCGTTTTGACAGTCGTTGTCTGCAGTCATTCAGTGTGATCTATTCATGTTTGATTTGCGCGCTGACACTACGCTTGTTAATTCAGTTAGTAATAGTCGGGCCACATTTTCCAACGCACGCTACACATGCAATGCTGCCCGGATTGGCAGTGCAGCGCTACAGGTATGTCCCTTCGCACGCGCTGCCCACGGGAAGCGCTTCTCATCAACACCGCCGTTTCACACGCGCCTTGTCGTGGTCATCGAGTCTCCCTTCATGTCGGTCTACTTACGCCGCAGCACACCTGCTTATTTAATAAGCTCACGTTTCCTACAATTAATATTGCTACCAAAGCCGCTCACCTTACTTCGTATGACATTGCTGTGTTGCTATCGCATTCATTGCTTCGCCCTTAGGGCGAAACTGTGACATTTTTTTGTCACACACATAGTGTTACGACATGGCGCACCCAAGGTAGTCATAACAGACAAAAGAACAGCTTTTATGGCCCGTTTGATGCAGTATGTTATGAAACTAACACATACTGCTCATAGAAAAACCACAGCGTACCACCCGCAAACAAACGGCCTGACTGAACGGCTCAATAGAATGCTCACTGACATGATCTCAATGTACGTGGACGTAGAGCATCGGACCTGGGACAGTATTCTATTTTATGCTACCTTTGCGTATAATACTGCAGTACAAGAGACGACACAGTTCACGCCATTTGAACTTGTTGGCGGTTGGACAATAACAACGACACTAGACGCGATGTTAGCTGTAAACAGCAGCGAAGACGACCCTAACGTTAGTGAGTACATCGAAAGGGCAGAAGCACGGCAGTTGGCAAGGCACCGTATCGTACAACAGCAGTACGTCGACGCAAACCGGTACAACCTAGGGCGAAGAGAGGTGCAGTACAACCCCGGAGACAAAGTGTGGGTATGGACGCCTATACGTACCCCCGGTCTTTCGGAGAAGTTACTGCGCTGTTACTTTGGCCCCTACAGAGTACTTCGCCGGCTAAGTCCCTTAAACTACGAGGTAACTCCTGAAGGCCAAGTCTGCTCCACACGACGCAGGACTCGCCCAGAGGTTGTACTCATAGTACGAATGAAGCCTTACCATTAAAGGCATTGAATAGCATAATTTTCACATGCTATCAAGCCTAGCACCGGCCATCCTCTGACTACTGTCCCTTTAAAGCAGTTCGCCTCTCTAGGGCCTTTCGACGCATCGGGACGATGCTTCTTCGGAGGGGGCTAATGCCACCAGCATTGCTAGAACACAGACGACCGCCACATCCTAACTGTGTTTTAAAGAACCGCCACACCGCAAGCGTCTAGCAAAGCACCTCAAGACGACGCTGGGCCGGTGTTGACAGACCGGCGACTCGTGCGCGAGAATCGTACGACTGGCACGCGACAGGAGGCGACAAAGAGAAAAACGAGGTGCGAAGAAGTGAAGCTCGAGGGTCGCTTTTGTTGAGTGTCGGGCACAAGTTCGCCCAGAATAAATTAGTTTTTATTGAAACGGCTGTCGTAACTGTTGGTTACAATATGAAGGCCAAGGCTTACAGAGAAAAAAAACATGCTGTTCACGTCGCAGTAATGCAGCACTGGTATCGTTGACGTAGGAGTTTATCAATTACATATATGCACAGGAATATTATTATGCAAAATGACACCGCCGAAACACGGAAACCTTAAACAGCTTGTTTCTGTTTAGAAACGGTGATCATGCATACAAACTAATTAACAAAAGACTGCACATTTCTGATCGAGTAATAAATGAAGAGGAATTACAAGCTTAATTGTAATTGCACTGAAGCTGCGTGCGACACATTGGGCGCTGAAATAAAGATCATAAGCACTAGGTTTCTCAAGAACCACAATCATACAAAAGTAATTGTTCTAGAAGCAACAGCTGTGCTCCAAGCAGAACATTATAGTGGGGATTAACTGGCCGCGGTGGGGAAGAACTCAGCGTAGCAAGGTATTGGTGGCTGGATATTTATTTATAGTTCTTTATTTACTATTTGTAACAACGTACCATTATTTCGTATTATTTGAGTGCAGTTGCCGCGACACCACACGCCTCAAGAACACGGAAGGGGCAACGGGGACACGAAAGCCAAAACCCGAACTGGTCCATGGGTTCGCCGAGGCCCCTAAAGTTGGAGCAAGGTTGGAGTTGGATCAAAGTTGGAGCAAGGAGGTCCGTACGGACAATGCCTTCAACCACGACCGCTCGATGCTTCAACGCGCGCGCCGTCGGCTGTTATCTTCTGAGCATGCGCACAACGATCCCCAACAAGCGCGCCGCTTTGAACGGCTGTCTGCGACCCCCGGCGGAGTGGCGATTAAAGCCCCTCTATATAAAAAGTAGCGTCACGCTTTGAAGAATGCCGCCGCCTCCTCGCACACCCTGTCCGAGGCGGACGCCGCGTCGGTATTGGCCTCATGGCATCACGTGGACCGTCGCGCCGTCGGGCGCTGGCTGCGTTTGTTTACGATCACGCTCCATCGCCATTTTCACCCGAGAAGCGTCTACCGACTGGCGAGGAGCACAACGATAGCGGCGAACACAGTCGGCGATCGTCGAATCTGATCAGCGGCGAAAGATAAACAAGTGCACATGTTTCAAGCGGTGTAGGCGGCGCAACGGTCGAAAAAGGAGGGCGAAAGAGAGGAGAAACAAGGAGGAGGGAAGGCGGCGGAGGAGAGTGTCACTACTTTTTATATATAGGGGCTTTAGTGGCGATTGGCGCCTTTCTTCGTGCGCGATGCATCGTGGGTTGCCAGTGCCGTCGCCTCCGACGCGCGAATGGGTCAGGAGTAGTGATGCGAAACTATCAGTAAATTGACTATCGATAGGATCGATAGCTTTTTTTAAACTCGATAGCGTAAAAAGACTATCAATAGTATTGCTGTGTATTACCGATAGTGTTACCATCGATAGCGCCATCGGTGTTACAAACTAATTAACAAAAGACTGCACATTTCTGATCGAGTAATAAATGAAGAGGAATTACAAGCTTAATTGTAATTGCACCAAAGCTGCGTGCGACACATTGGGCGCTGAAATAAAGATCATAAGCACTAGGTTTTCTCAACAGCCACAATCATACAAAAGTAATTGTTCTAAAAGGAATCGATAGTACCATCGGTAGCCCCTGTACGTCCTTGTGTGTACTATTATGAGGAATATGAAAGGGAACACAGGAACGCGTAGAAAACACCCTTAGACCCAGCTATGGGTGATACGCAGCGGCCGCCGTCCGAAACAAAGTGGAAAGGGGGACGCTGTTCTAACAATTGTGCGCACTCCCGCCGTGCTTCTGCAAAGTGCGGAACTTCGCATCGCCAGCAGACAGTGATAACACTTTTAGATATTGCGTCACTGACAACTGGGTGCGTCGATTCAAATAAAGAATCGGCAAGGTAAATATACCTGGTAGCGAAGCTGCCATAGAAGCCCATACGTTCAAAACATGGCGGTTCATCGACGGTTCATGGGGCTTAGCGCCATCTGTGCGAGGAGGGAACACTACCGGCGGAAGGAAAAATAATTTGACGTCATATCCGTTAAAAACAGAAGTGACGTCATCTTGTTCTCAAAGGCGGGAAATTTGTTTTCGAAGGCTGGCCATTAGAGCTGTATATTGAAATGCCCCGCCATTCGACTTGATGGGCGTTTCGAGCTTTCAGCTCA
The DNA here is from genome assembly GCF_013339745.2 of Dermacentor silvarum. Lineage (NCBI taxonomy): Eukaryota > Metazoa > Arthropoda > Arachnida > Ixodida > Ixodidae > Dermacentor > Dermacentor silvarum. The sequence goes on along the minus strand of NC_051163.1, from coordinate 146,101,303 downwards.
GAAAGCGATGCAGGAAAAGTTCAGCTGTACGGGTTTTGAAATCGCATCGCTGCACGTAACATACTTTCTCTGGAGGCCGACGAACGCTTTGGGCGTAGAGTGCTCGTCCTTTCGTCGGACGCCAAGCCCGTCAGCCAGCGCTGTCCCACGAAAACAACTAAAGTAAACAACTATTTGGCGGTCGCAACTCACTACTTTTGACTGAACAGTTTAAGAAACAATGAAACTACCCACGTCACGAAATTCAGACAAACGTCGACCAGCAAAGCGACACAACATGTGAGGGGGGCGTGAACTTTACGAGCGCGCCTTTCTGTCCACTTCAAGAGCTGCATTGCATTGCAAGTGATAGCGGCGTCAACGCCCGCCGCGATCGGTGGGCGCTCTTACGGTGGGCGCTGAAAAAATGTATTTATTGATAAAGATCAAGCAAAATAGAGTTCTTTTTTCGCAGTGCGTACAGAAAATTGATGAAGAATTTTATTTTCATTGAATGAATGTAACTATGTCTCGCTTTAATTAAAAAACGCTTTTTTCTTTCCCAATGTTTCTTCCCTCCAAACATAGTCACGCTTCAATCACTGCTCCCATAACCACCCTTGCTGATATCGGTGACAATTCGTTCTGAACCGCTTTCCGCCCGAAGCTTCGCGACCATTTAGATCGACCTTTGAATCGGTTTGAAATCCAGGGCAAGCTTGGTAAGAGTACTATCAAGCGGTTGCGCGAAGGAAAAAAAAGAAAGAATGAATGAAAGAAACAAAAAAAAACGAATCGGTGTAAGTCACTGCGACGATTACCGTCTTATCGGCTGCACTGTAAAAACAGTTGCACCCTTTGGGGCGTATTTTTGCCACAGAACAATAATCGTCATCTGACTCGCGTGGCTTTCCTTTCTTTAATGCTGTGCGCCGGCACTTCTCGGTCACGAACGAAAAGAGCGTTATCAGCGTGACACAGCGTTCTCGACAGGAAAGTAGCAAGTGCAGAGTATTCAAGATAGGAAACGCAAGCAAGATAGATGACGATTATTGCTGTGTGGCAAAAATGCACCCCAAAGGGTGCAACTGTTCTTAAAGTGTGTCGGACGATACCATATTATCGTCTAAAGGACGTAAGCTGCTGCTTTGTAGAAGTGCCAGCGTGATGGAAGTGCCAACAGTTAGTGGAAGAGCGCCCTCCTTTTCCCGTTGGTTTTCGCAGCGCCATCCGCGTATCTCTCCGAGTCGGTTTCGAGGTTGTTTGCCACGCGTTCCTGTGTTCCCTTTTCATATTCAGTTTCAATTTATTATCCATTCAATACAATGATTATGTAAACGATACTATACAGACGAGGATCCTAAAGTCAAAGACTGCAAAGGGACCCTCCTATTGCTCATAATAGTACGTACGTACATTCGTGAGCAGACTAAAGTCCCCATATAACAAAAGTACCGCCATCCTTTGATCAACGCCGCTTCTCTCTCTCTCTCTTGTATCTCTGATTGGACGATGATAGCGCGTGCTTTCACTTCTTTATATTTTGTTTTTTCCACCTCAGCGCCATGTGGAATGTACCTCTGCGCAGCCGCCGGCGGCGTGGATGGCGCGCGCCCGGCCTGAAAGCTTCAACGTAAACTTTCTAGGGGCGCCACCGTCGACTTGCTTTCGCAAGCAAAAAGTTAAGAAAAAACCGAGCGCTTTAGGAGAGGAGACTGCGGACGAAAGAGTACATGGCGGTACTTTTTCTATATAGGGATTTTAGGGCAGACTTGTTTAGAGCGCTGTAGTGGTGTGGGGCGGAACACATCCTAGTGCGCACCTGCTGTGTCAAGAGCAACGTTCCTTGCTTTCATGTCTATGCAGCTTTGATTCAGTTCGAGCACTGACCTTGAAACATAGCAAGCATACGTGGTGAAGTAATAATTCCACTCGAATTCAGCTCAGAAGCAGGCACGCTGAAGTATGCGTCTCGGGTCGTTGTTGCCAGCACAACAAGGACATTTGCGACACTTTATGACACGCGACACGCGTGTGTGGGCATTTGCGACACGCGTGGGGGCGTGGAGCAGAGGTAGAATACCCGGCCTCAAATCTGAAGGTCGTAAGTTTGAATCCTACTCCAGTCCTCCACGTTTTCAGGCATGGAGTGGTGCCTGACACCGGCAAGAAAAATATATTGCCGAGAGCTAGTGGAGCTATACTAGTTCAGGTGCAACCAAACTAGGAAGGCCCACTAAGCTTCATCAAAGTCACTCCTTCACCAGAACAGGAATTGGCCTCCCTGGTGCCGTATTCGGCCACTACCTCCCCCATGACTCCAACAATTAACCCATGGCCCCCAGTCCTCAGTGGCTGCGCAGCACCTGACCAAGGCGTCGGTCAGACCTGCTACGCGGCAGAGGGTGCTAAGAATCTCTGGGTCCGGACAGGCCGCCAATGGAAACTGAACCTGGCAACGTTCAACACGCACACCCGCTCGAGTGAGGCTAGCTTAGCAGGGCTATTTGAAGAATTATCCGGCATTGCCTGGGATATTATTGGCCTTAGTGAGGTTAGAAGAACTGGGGAGGCTTACACAGTGTTGACTATAATGGCCACGTCCTCTGTTACAGAGGTCATCCAAATAAGAGAGAATCCGGGGTAGGACTTCTAGCTACAATATAGCGGGCAACATTGATGAATTCTACAGCATTAATGAGCGGGTAGCAGTCGTCGTAATAAAGCTGGATAGGAGGTACAAAATGAAGGTACTACAAGCCTACGCCCCAACCTCTAGTCACGATGATGAAGAAATAGAACAGTTTTATTAAGATGTTGAATTAGCAATGAGAAAGGTGCAAACTCAGTATACTGTAGTCATGGGCGACTTCAATGCAAAAGTGGGGGAAAAGCAGGTTGGTGAGCGAGCAATTGGCAACTACGGCATCGTTTCTAGGAATGCAAGAGGAGAGATGTTCGTAGAATTCGCGGAAAGGAATAGGCTCCGGATAACGAATACCTTCTTCAGGAAGCGCAGCAACAGGACGTTGACCAGGAAAAGCCCTAGTGGAGAAACAAGGAATGAAATACATTTCATACTCTCTGCCGATCCAAGCATAGTGCAGGATGTAGAAGCGTTAGGTAAGCTAAAATGCAGTGACCGTAGGTTAGTGAGGTCTTGGATTTCTCTCAATTTGAATGGAGAAAGAGTGAAATTAGTCAACAGGAAACAGGCCAACCTAGAGGCAGTAACGGTGAAAGCAGACCAATTCAGCTGGTGCTCGCAAACAAATATGCAGCTTTAGAACGGGAAGATAAAGACAACATCGAGGTAATGAATGAAACCGTAACTAGGTTGATCTCAGAAGCAGCAATTGAACTAGGAGGTAAAGCACCAAGGCAACCAGTAGGTAAGCTCTCCCAAGAAACAAAGGACCTATTAAAGAAACGACAAAACATGAAAATGTCAAACTCAAGAGATCAGATAGAATTCGCTGAACTGTCAATACTGATCAACAAGAAGAAAGTAAGGGATATTCGAAATTATAACGTGGGAAAGATTGAGGAAGCCGTAAAATATGGACGCAGCATTAAATCAGTAAGAAGAAAGCTTGGCATAGGACAAGGGAAGATGTATGCACTGAAAGATAAGCATGGTAATGTCATCAGCAATATCGATGACATAGTAAAAGCAGCGGAAGAATTCTATACTGACCTGTACAGTTCCCAAAACAGCGAAGCTACTTTCATTCGAAATAGCGATGAACGGGATACAGAGGCTCCTTCTATAACTAGCGATGAAGTTAGAAGGGCCTTGAAAGACATTACCAGGGGAAAAGCTGGAAAGATGGAATGACAGTAGATTTAATCAAAGATGGAGGAGATATCATGCTTAAAAAGCTTGCGGCTCTTTATACGCAATGCCTCACAACTTCAAGTGTACCAGAGATCTGGAAGAACGCCAACATTGTACTTATCCATAAGAAGGGAGACGTTAAATAATTGAATAATTATAGACCCATTAGCTTGCTTTCAGTATTGTATAAAATATTCACCAAGATAATCCCCAATAGAATCAGGGCAACCCTTGACTTCAGCCAACCAAGAGAACAGGCTGGCTTCAGGAAGGGATATTCTACGATGGATCATATCCATGTCATCAATCAGGTAATCGAGAAATCAGCGGAGTACAATCAAGCTCTCTATATGGCTTTCATAGATTATGAAAAGGCATTTGATTCAGTAGAGATACCAGAAGTCATACAGGCATTGCGTTATCAAGGAGTACAGGAGGCATACGTGAACATCTTAGCAAACATCTACAAGTATTCCACAGCTACCTTGGTTCTCCACAAGAAAAGTAGAATGTTACTTATCAAGAAAGGGGTCAGGCAAGGAGACACAATCTCTCCAATGCTATTCACTGCATGCTTAGAGGAAGTATTCAAGCTCTTAGACTGGGAAGGCTTAGGAGTGAGGAATAACGGGGAATATCTCAGCAACCTTCGGTTTGCAGATGACATTGTCCTATTCAGCAACAATGGAGACGAATTACAGCAAATGATTGAGGACCTCAATCGAGAAAGTGCAAGAATTGGGTTAAAGATGAATATGCAGAAGACAAAGATATTTTTCAATTGCCTATCAAGGGAACAAGAATTCAGGATCGCCAGTCGACCTCTAGAGTCTGCAAATTACTACGTTTATCTAGGTGAATTACTCAAAGGAGATCCTGATCACGAGAAAGAAATTTACAGAAGAATAAAATTGGGCTGTAGTGCATACGGCAGGCATTACCATATCCTGACTGGGAGATTACCACTGTCGTTGAAAAGAAAAGTATACAATCATTGCGTTCTACCGGTGCTAACATGTGGGGCAGAAACTTGGAGATTAACAAAGAAGCAGCACAAAGAGCGATCGAACGAATAATATTAGGACTAACGTTAAGAGACGGGAAGAGAGCGGTGCGGATCAGAGAACAAATGGGGATAGCTGATATTCTAGTTGACATTAAGAGGAAGAAATGGAGCTGGGAAGGCCATGTAATGCGTAGGATGGATAACCGGTGGACCATTAGGGTTACAGAATGGATACCAAGAGAAGGGAAGCGCAGTCGAGGTCGGCAGAAAACCAGATGGGATGATGAAGTTAGTGAAATTTGCAGGCGCAAGTTGGAATACGCTAGCGCAAGACAGGGGCAATTGGAGATCGCAAGGAGAGGCCTTCGTCCTGCAGTGGACATAAAATATAGGCTGATGATGATCCAATAACTGTACGTAGGGTACATCTGCAGAGCTAGGTGACGGGTATAGACTGCGATAACGAAGAGTCCTGTTATAGTTACCACAACCACGCACTCGGGGAACAAAGTTTATGCTGCAATGAGTTCGCGCGGTTGATTTCATACTATCGATAGTACTGTCGAAATTACTATCGATAGCACTATTTATAGTTTTCTTTTTACCATCGATAGTTCGATAGTGACTCATCTATCGGTAGTATCGATACTACTATCGATAGTTCTGCATAGCTATAGTGAGGAGCCATTTAGGCGCTGGGTCCGTCGGGGCGCGTCGCAAGCCGCCGGTTACGACTACAGAGGAGGTCGTTTTCGCCAACGTGACGTCGGACTATAAACGGCCCTTTGCACAACGTGGTTTCTAATACGTATTCTAATAATGCAGAGGTTGCGTCTGGCACCCCCCAGGGATCCGTTTTAGAACCACTTTTATTTCTGTTATTTAATAATGACAATGTGGCAGGACTCTCCGCGAAACTTTATGCAGATGAATGCATTTTGTATGAAAAGCTATCTTCTGTTGATGATGAGGTGCGTCTAAATAATGACCTAGCAAAGGTCATTCTTTTCTGCGAACAATAGCAAAGGTCTATTATTCTTGAAACAACTGTTCTCAGTTAGTTGAGATTGTTCACGATCTCGCACATGCGATTAATGAAGGGAAGAAAACCGACGTTATATTAATGATTTTTCCCAAAGCATTTGACAAGATGTCACATTGCAAATTAATTCATAAATTAGGGTATTATATAAAAAATTACCAGGTACTTACTTGGATCACCTTTCTCACGGACGCCAATTCATGACCTTAAACACTACGTCTTCTAACAATGCCGAGCTTGCGTCTGGCGTCCCCCAGGGATCCATTTTGGGACTATTTTTATTTCTGTTATTTAGTAATGACATTGTGGCAGGGCTTTCCGGGAAACTTTATGCAGATGAATGCATTTTGTACGAAAAGGTATCTTCTGTTGATGATGAGGCGCGTATAAATAATGACCTAGCAAAGGTCATTCCTTGGTGTCAACAATGGCAAAGGTCTATTATTGTTGAAACAACGGTTCTCAATTAGTTGAGACTGTGCACGATCTCGCACATGCGATTAATGAAGGGAAGAAAACCGACGTTATATTAATGGTTTTTCGCAAAGCATTTGACAAGATGTCACATTGCAAATTAATTCATAAATTAGGGTACTATATAAAAATTACCTGGTACTTACTTGGATCACCTTTCTAACGGACGCCTATTCATGACCTTAAACAATACGCCTTCTAATAACGCAGAGGTTGTCTCTGGCGTCCCCCAGGGATCCGTTTAGAGACCATTTTTATTTCTGTTATTTAACGATGACATTGTGGCAGGACTTTCTGTGAAACTTTATACAGATGACTGCATTTTGTACGAAAAGGTATTTTCTGTTGATGATGAGGTGCGTCCAAATAATGACCTAGCAAAGGTCATTCCTTGGTGCGAAAAATGGCAAAGGTCTATTATTCATGAAACAACTTTTCTTACGGGAATTACACATAAGAAATACCTCTTCCATTTGCATATATTGTTGATGAAATATCTCTATTAGAGGTATCAGAGTACATACATTTGGGCCTCTGGATAAACAATCATCTTTCCTGGACAAAGCACATAAATACTGTTGCGCAAGAATAGATACTTCACTTTCGAGGGCTCCTTTTACAGGCAGGTACATGGGACAGCAGTGGGTGCTGCTGTATCACTTACGGCAGCAAATCTTACGATGGAATGGATTGAACAATGTGCACTCAATTCGCTCAGCCCTGCACCCAAAACCTTTCTACGATACGTGGACGATTCCTTCAGCGTAATCAAGAAGGAGGCGGTGACTGCGTTTACAGCACTCTTGAATGGCATGGATGAGGCAATCAAGTTTACCATTGAGCAGCATGGCCAACTTCCTTTCCTCGACGTCCTCGTCAAACTCGAAGGAAATAGCTTGTCGTTCAGCGTATACAGGAAGAGTACCCACACATGTCGCTATTTACATTTCAATTCGGTTCACCCTGCCTCCCACAAGAGGTCCGTAGTCGCCTCGCTTGTGAACCGTGCGAACAGGGTCTGCAAAAAAACCATAAGACGTATCTGCCGACATACAGCGCGTGCATCGGGAACTCTCGCAAAGCCCTGACTCGTTTGTGCGCTCCGTGGAACGTCAGCTTCCAGCACGCACCGATAGCAGGCGTCGTGCTCCTCTACCGTATGTCCCTGGGATCAGTGAGCACTTGGCACGTGTTCTAGGCCCCTACAGTGTACAAGTAGCGCATGTTCCTACAAAAAAAGTTGAGTTGTAAACATAAAAGACAAGCTACCAAAAGAAAAATTCCCAGGTGTTGTCTACAGCATCCCATGCGCAGACTGCGATCGAAGTTACGTCGGCGAGACAGGCAATTTTCAGCAAAGACTCAAGCAGCACATGTATGATGTAAGAAAAAAGAACGCAACTTCAAATGCTCTAGCCGAACGCGCAGAAGCGACTCGTCATGAAATAGACTGGGACAACGCAAAGATAATAGAAAAAGAAAAGAACCTGACTTCTCGGCTTTTGCTTGAATCCCTGACAATTCAGACCACCGAACACACACTTAATCGCAACGACGGCAACTTTCCCCACGTGTACACACGTTGCTTACGTCACATCGTAAAGCCTACTTAACCTGACAATTTCCGCCTTCACCTTCATTGTGAACAAGGCTCCCGTGCGGAAGCCGAAATGTCTTATTATATATATTATTTAACTTTCGTGGTCGGTGTCTGTTTTAATTGTTGTCACAAATAGTGTTATTGCAAATTGTTTGCGTAAACTGATTTTTTTTCTTAGGGCCTACAATTCCTTTATTTTATTTATTTATACATACTGCAGCCTCAATAAGGCTATTTCAGGAGTGGGATGAACAAACATATGAACATTCATGAACATGAACAGGCTTTCGAGAATTATTTCAATGGTAGTGAACGGATGCTTCCTGGCAACGAGTTGCAGGCTTCAATTGTTGACGGAAAAAAGCTATATTTGAAGAGGTCGGTGCCACCCAGACAACTTATTTCGGTACTCACCCAGACATCCACCCAATCGTAGCAATTGCTACAAAGGAAACCCATACGGCTTCCTTGGGTGGATGACTCATTTTCCATTTTAATTACTTCTCTCCTCCTAGCGGGTTTCTGCTGAACTATTACGTCAATTCTTTTATTCGTCCGTGGTTGGAATATGCCGTAAATAATTAGGACCCATCCCCTACAGCCGTCCGTCTGTTAGTGAGCTCATAAGACGCAGTGCATTACCGCCGGTGACTGCCGATTATTTTTTCAACTCGTCCATTATAACGTGAACACTTTTTTACTTACTCATGAGGTTGCGAAACGAGATGAAAGCATGCTCTAACAATAAAGTGCGGAATAAGCGCTTCAAATATTCTTTTTTCTCTAGGACGATAACAGACTGGAATAACCTCAATACTGTGATTGTTACACAGAATTTCTTACCAATGTTTGAAAAACGCTTGCAAATGTTATGAAGTTGTGTGTTTATAAGCTTGCATGTTTTTATGCATTCTTTACAAATGTGTCCACAATTCTTTAACAATGTTTGAAAAATGCCTGCAATGCTTATGAACGTGTATGGGTTTACATGCCTGTATTTTTCTATCTATACCCACCTTGCTATGATCTGGAATCAGATTGCCGTATCTATAAATACAATATAAATAAATAAGCACATGTTTAAAACGCGAAAAATGGTATTGCAGTTACGACTTCTCAACTAGGTATCAAATTGTCATGAATCGTGGTGCACTTGATGTGGAGAACGAGCACAAAGAGCTGGAGCATGGAAAGGGCGAACTTTCTGGTGGCCTTGCTGTGTTGATATGCTGTGCGCGCAAAGACTTCACAATTGGCTCCCGTGCCAAATTTTTACACTGTCGGCATGAAAACTATTTCAATCAGTTTTTGTGCAATGAATTCTCTCAAATTTATTCATGTATGATATTTTATTTTAAAAATCAGTGTCGTATAAATGTTGGCCCAGTACTTCGAATTGGAGTGACCTGCCTTTTAGCACAGCAATAATGACGTGTTCTCCGATTCACCGTTTGGCGTAGACTCCTGCATTGTGTATTAGGTAGGTCGCGTTTCATCAGCGTAATAATTATTGTTGCGCCCCTAATTAGGTGTTATCGCGCGTATTTTTTTAACGCGTAACACTTTCGAGTGCAGTACCAATGTGGGCTCGAAAATGCAGGTGCTGTACTACTCTGTCCCCGCCGTGTAGAGCCCGAGACATGTCAAGCAGTATTTAACGCTACATTCAACGTCGCCATTCAGAAGGTAAGAAGCACATTACTTTTTAGGAGCGTGCTGGTTGGGACTACTTATTAGACATATGGACATTTTAACTTTATTTTTCTGAAAAGATACTGGCAAGATAAAGCAGATGGAAGTCAGCTCTTTCGCCTTTCTTTCCTTCGTCCACAATTGTACTGTTATTCTGTTGACCTTTTAGGTTTTAAATTCGTAGTGCTATGTAGTACAATGTTCCCGCTTTCGCGCCATTCCAAGTAGAGCGATGTGCTCAGTTGCCAATAATATGCTTATGCACCCAATACGCGCCACCAAGAAGCAAGTGTCTGGGGCCAAGCTTACTCGAAAAACCTTAAAGAATTCAATTGCAGAAAGGTATGTGTGACGGAAAAAGAAAGTATGGCCCTTACCTAGTAACTCACCAAGTAAAGCAATCGATGCTCGAGTGCACTCGCAACAAAACATACGTACACAGAACATTATACACAAAGCAGAAGGGAGACGTAAAGGAGCATACCTTGAACACATTCGCTACTAAAGCATACGCACAATTATTATGCAGATCCAAAGCTCATGTTGAAAAATATGTCTTAGCCAGCTTTCATGAAGTGGTTATTTAAATGCTATATACTGGCCTATTTAATCCGTGCATCTTTGGCATAAAGCTGGAGTGCGCATGCGCTGTCAGGTACCCGCCGGGCTACCCAAATATGAAACACCTATGTAGGCTCGTATTTTTTCATCGCTTCTTATTTTAAATGTACCCCAGCTATCTTGCCAGGCCGCGTATTTCTATTTGCGCCTAGTCACAGTGCTCGACCGCTGGCGCCACGCTGCGCCGCTCGCGCGTACCGCGTTACTAGGTGGTTCCGTTCACCGAGGGCGCTCGAACGCAATCATAAGTTCGCATGAATGCAATCCTTGGAAGCGTGGCTGTATGGCTGTTTTTTTAGAAAATATTCCAGTTGCAGAAAGGCCAGAGTGTGCGGACGCGTTCACTTCGGCTCCCGCTTTACTCAACGTTTTCGCGACGGTTTTCTGCGGTTTCAACGTTATATTTGTGCTCAATGGCTTTCTGAAGACACAAGGACTCTGTGGACCCTTTTGGACGCAGTGAGTGCTTATTCTCACGTTTTTCAACGCCTTTTCGATCGTCGCTCGGCCGCCGCCTCGCTAGCCTTTACGAGGGCAATCTTCACTCCGACGTGGCGCGCGCTCGCTAGCGCGGCGCCGCAGCTGGCACGGTGCTCCCTTCGACGTATTTTCACGCTTAACAATGGATTGCCAAGTGTCGGGGGAGGACGTTGACCCGGAGGACATCACGTCAGATCAAGGCTGGCAAATCGCCACGTCTCGCCGAGCAGTAGCTTAAAATGTAGGCGCCAAATCTACACCGCCATATGGCACTTTGAAACGTGGACAGCATATGCCCCGCGGTAGAGAAAACGCGAAAAACAACATCCTCCGAGCGATCAGAATGCCGCAACTACCAAAGGACGATATCCGCATCATCATCAGACCCAGAGGGGGACTTAATATCGCTAGGGTTGGCCCAACGGTAGTCGCCGACGCCATTGCCACCTCGGCCCTGTGGAACAACACGCGGACACGCTTAACCCCAACAACAAACAATACATCTTAGTGGCAAGCACGCCGAAAAGAGAAAACGCTAACCGCTACGTGCGCGTAAAACAAATCTGCATCGCTGACAAGACTTATGAAGTTAGTGCCTACGAAGCGGCACCGCACTCTACGTGTAAAGGCGTCATCCGGGGGATCCCCGTGCAAGACGGTTCGGCGGACATTGATGCAAAGATTGTCAAGGACAGAAATCCACCAGCACTGGCCGCCAAGCGCATCGGCAATACCACTGCAGTAATCGTGGCCTTCGATGGCCACCGCGTGCGATACGGGTGCGATACGGGTCGGTACTGCTGAAATGTACGCTGTACCGCAGGCAGATCCATATATGCTACGCCTGCGGCCGGCTCGGCCATCGCGAGGACGTTTGCCCCAACGCCACAGACGTTATCTGCCGAGGCTGCGGTGCCCCGCACCCCTATCGGGATCACCAGTGTACTCCAAAATGTAAGCTTTGCAGTGGAGCTCACCTCACTGCCGACAAGGCATGTAAAGAACGCTATCACATTCCCTATGTGGTGCGAAGACGACGATGGGAGCGAGCACGCTTGACGCAAGACGACGACGACTGTGCTACAGCATCCAACGCAGCCGCCTACGACGGTGGTCGGTCCGTTGTCAACCGATCCAGGTCCCGATCCGGTGACCGTTCCTGGAGCCACTCAAGGCGTGGATCGAGGTCCCGGAGCCGTCATCGGGCATGTTCCCGTGGTGCGCCACGCGGGGCTCCCACTAGATCTGCATCAAGGGGCTACTCCAGATCCCCTTCCGGCTCCCGTCCCGGATCCCGCTCGGGCTCCTGTTCCGGGCCCCGCCCCGGCACAACCGCCCCCCCCCCCCCCATCAATGATCGGCGAGCCCTCCGGCGCCATCATCGGCAGGCAACGCCAGCAAGAATAAGCGAGGCACCCTCACTTGGGCGGACATCGCCCGAGGAAAAGGAAACGCTACATCACAGGTAGGGTCGGGATCACTCCCAGAGCATGTTACAAACACTACATCCGAGATAGCATTCCTCAAGCACGAAAACGCAATGATGAAAGAAATGATACGTAAACTCACGGCCACCATTGTTGAACTAAAAAATGACACGATCATGTGCGCCGCCACACCCGCCACTGACAACACTGCCAATGCAGACACCCCGTCGCCGCTAGAACCTGTAGACGCCGCCAACGACAATGGCGAGAGCGCACCCAAGAAACGCGCGGTCGTTCGCGAACATCCAGCTTTAAAGCCCGAATTAGATGACATTAAGATCGTGCTGTCGTCGATTAAGACAAGCCTCCGCTTCCTCGGCGAGAGCATGGCCCTCGTGCAGTCCACCCTCGCGGCCCACGGTGATCGGTTGGGCAACGTAGAACACTATCTCGATCACGTCGTGGCCCCCGCTGTCGCCGCAGCTAAGCCGGTCTCGCAATGCATGCCACCGCCCAGTCCACCCCCTCACGTGGTTCTCTTGCACCCGTCGGACGCCCGCACCGACACCCAAATGCTTCAAGATGACCAGGCCAAATGACCAGATGCGCATCTGGCAAGGGAACTGTAGGAGCTTCGCCCGGAAGAAAGCCTCCCTACAGCAATACCTACGCAGCCACGAAGCCAAACCCCACGCCGTCCTGTTACAAGAAACTGTAGTGCCAACAACCACGTTCTCCGGATACCAGTGGTTACCGGGCCCTTCGGGAGGACGTGGTACCGCCACGCAGGTCACTAATAAGATCACCTGCCTTATGCACGACCTCGACATGCCCGAAATCGAACATGTCATGGTAGAGCTTCTCCCTGGCAACGCATCCCGACAAAGCGTGTACATACTCAATGTATACAGCAGCCCCAGTCACCTCAAACAACGGTTCAAACGCCTGTTCCAGAAAGCCATTCGCCTCGCCGGCTCCAGCCCGATAGTGATCGCGGGCGACTTTAACGCCACGCATCGCCCCTGGGGCTACGCGTACGACACCCCCAAGGGTACCGAGCTTTGGCAGAACGCGAACGACATGAATCTTACCCTCATTACGGACAAGGCTTTCCCCACCCGCACTGGCACGTCCACGCAAAGAGACACCACCCCGGATCTCTGCTTCGTCAAGAATATCGCCGACGCCCGTTGGTCCCACCTCGCGGTAGATCTTGGTAGCGACCACTTCTTATTGGCCGTACACTTCCCCACAGTCAGCAGGAAGACCAAGACGTACACGTGGGTGGACTGGGACCTCTTCCGTAAGACACGCGCAGAACGACCCCCTCCCTACGCCACGCCAAGTCTCGAGACGTGGACGGATCAGCTTAAGGTCGATGTCGGCAAGGCCACCAAAACCATCTGTACAGACCTGCCCACCGAGAGGATGGACAATCGCCTAGCCCATCTGCTCGAGGCCAAACAATCCCTACTGGCCCGATGGAAGGGTCAGCGCCTCAATCGGAGGTTACGCAAACGCATATCCGAGCTGAACAAGAGCATAGCGGATCACTGCATCACCTTTTCCAAACAGCAGTGGGACGACGTCTGTAACTCGATTGACGGGCAGGTCCGTAATGGCAAAACATGGAACCTTCTCAAACACCTGCTCGACGACACCAACACCAACACTCGCACCAATCAGCGCCATTCTCTCGCAAAGATACTCCATCAGGCCAAAGGGTACGCACCACCCGAGGACGTCGCCAAGAGCCTCGTGCAGAAATATCTACCGCTTCCCGCGGACCCGTCGATTCCTCACCCCGAATGCACTGGTACCGACAACAGCCACTTAGACGCCGACTTTTCCGTCGAAGAGGTACGCCGAGCTCTCCACGAACTCAATGGCCGCTTCACCCCTGGCCCCGATGGCATCCCCAACAAGCTCCTACGCAACTTGGATGAGCCCTCCGTCAATTACCTCACCGATACTGTCAACGAAACGTGGAAGAAGGGCGAGCTACCCAACGCCTGGAAACTCGCGCACATGATCCTTATTCCCAAACCGGGAAAAGCGCCTAGCTTAGATCACCCCCGGCCCATCTCGCTCACGTCGTGCGTGGGCAAGGTGGCGGAGCACGTCGTCCTCAACAGGGTCGGTCGCTATCTCGAGGACCACGACTGCTTCCCGCATCACATGATCGGCTTTCGACCTGGGCTATCTACTCAAGATGCCATGTTACTCTTAAAACATCAAATTCTCAACGGAGGAAACACTCGGGATATCTATGCCATACTCGGCCTCGATTTAGAAAAGGCATTCGATACGATCGCCCACTCGTCCATCCTGAAGGCGATCGCAGACCTCGGGCTCGGGCGTCGGTTCTACGACTTTGTCCGCTCCTTCCTGACCCGGCGCAGGGCCGTCCTCCGCGCAGGAGACCTGGTGTCGGAAGAAGTCGAGCTCGGACAGTGGGGAACTCCCCAGGGGTCCGTCCTCTCGCCGACGCTCTTCAACCTAGTGATGATCGGGCTCTCCGAACGACTCTCGAGGATCGACGGGCTAAATCACACCATCTATGCGGACGACATAACGATCTGGTGCTCCGCGGGGTCGGATGGCTTCATCGAATCCGCCCTGCAGGATGCCATTGAAACTGCGGAGTCCTACCTTGAACACACCGGTCTCATGTGCTCCCCCACCAAGTCGGAGCTGTTGCTGTACTTGCCCAAACGCCGTGGCACCAAGCCCAAAGGGTGGAAACCTCCGGCCGAACGCAACATCACACTCCGCATAAGAGACGGTCGTATAGTTCCCAGGGTAGACTCCATCAGGGTCCTGGGTATGATCATCGAGTCCCGCGGAACCAACACCCTAACGGTGCAGAAACTAATGACTAAGACTGAAAATGCAATATGACTCGTACGTAGAGTGGCCAACCGGCACCACGGCCTGAAAGAAGACAACCTACTGCGTCTTGTACATGCGTTTGTTCTCTGCCACTTTACCTATGTCACCGCCATACACAATTGGCTACGTGCGGAGCGCGACAAACTCAACGCCCTTATTCGAAAGGTTGTGAAACGAGCCCTCGGCCTCTCTATCACCACTTCCACGTATAAACTCCTCGAGCTCGGCGTGCACAACACGCTAGAAGAGATCGCCTAGGCTCAGGAGCGAACGCAGATGATCCGACTCACGACCACCAAGGCGGGCCGCCACATTCTGCGTGATCTCGGCTTTTTCTCCTCGATGACCAGCGATCCCCCAGATTTGACGCCGGTCCCCCTCGAGATCCGAGACCTTATCACGATCGCTCCCATTCCGCGAAATATGCATCCCGACCTAAACCGAGACAGGCGCCTTGCGCGAGCGACCGCCCTTCTCAGGCGCATAGACATGAAAACGGACGATGTCTCGTTCGTGTACGCCGCTGCCTATCGCAACAACCGAGCCTTCGCCTCGGTCGCGGTCTCATCCTCGCAGCGGATCCTCAACTCCACCCCGATCCTCACTCGAGAGCCCGAAATAGCGGAGCAAGTAGCCATAGCCCTAGCTATGCTCGACAGCAAACGGAATGTCATCTACAGCGACTCCAGACCGGCCTTCAAAGCCTTCGAAGGCGGTGTCGTCTCGGACAAAGCGTTACGCATCCTCCGCAGCGCGGATCAGAGTACCCTGAAGCACCACACCGTCATCTGGTTCCCCGCCCATCTCGGACGGGTGCCGGGTGCCCCGCCAAACCTCAACGAGATCGCCCACGACGCAGCGCGTGCGCTTACTGACCGCGCCGTCCAAGGGCAACCTCACCTCGCCGAGATAGAGACCAACCGGGATGCACCCATTACGTATAATGAAATCACCAAACACTTCTACCTTGGACGCCGCATCTTTCCGCCCCCACACCCCAAACTTGACAGACCGCAAGCGCTAACCCTATCGCTTATTACAAACAGACACGTACCCAAACCCCGCCAAACTCCACGTTCTCTATCCTGACACGTACGCCAGCGACATGTGCCCCTCGTGCGGATACACGGCGACACTCACGCACATGCTCTGGGAGTGTAGAAACGCTCATCCCGACTCTACTTTGGACAAGTGGGAGAAGTCCCTCAGAAGCTCGCTTCTCGCCGACCAGCAATGGGCCGTCCAGCAGGCCCACGAAGCGGCCGCCAGGTATTCCCTGTCGGTCCCTACGTGGGAGACGCCCACTACGCCCTAAGCGCGTCCAGTCCAATCCAGTTGCAGAAACCGCCACTGCTCAGCTACCGAACCAGTGTCCTACTCCTATGGAGAACACACTCTCCAGCAACACTTTGCTGAAGTGCCGTGCCTCGACAATATATGTGTCGAGTGAGGAGAACAGCACGCCAAATGCTTCCAGACAACTGCGTCGCCGACGTTCACCCAAACATAAAGAGAGGCACCGACGGTCAAGATCTAGAAGGCCTGGTGTTGGTGGAGGAGAGGAATCTCCTTCGTCCTCCGAGCCTGATCTCACGCAGCATTGACAAGAAACGGTGTGTAGGCAACATGGCGCTCTCGCAGCAACTATCTTTCGCAACACTTAATGTACGAGGGCTTCGGTCCCGACAGAAGCAGTTGCAGCTACGCCGCTGTTATCTAGCAAACGACTCGATTTTGTCGCCCTTCAGGAGACAAAGATCGAAAGTGATGAAGACACTGCAAGGGCATTAGAGTACTTTTTGTCCGAGTACAATGTTTGTGTGTCTCATGCAGTTGGGTTATCGGCAAGTTGCTTTTTGTTTTTAAGGAAGGTCCTTCCGTGTACCGCATTCACTTATAATGTAGACTCTGAAGGGCGGTGGATATTTTGTGATATTTTCTTGCGTAGCGTACCATGGCGCATCGTTAACGTTTATGCGTTCAATGATTCCGCAAAATGAATGGCCTTATTTGAAAATCTAGCTCTAATTGGATTGTGACCCTACTGTTGTTCTCTTAGGAGACTTCAACTGCGTGTGCGACGCGAGTGATCGTTCATTACGTAACACCCATAAGGACAAAAGTAGTCAAGTGCTTTTTGGCATCACTGAAAATGCGGGCCTCATAGATATAGGAGCATCGGGGCAAATATCTTGTTCATATATGTACACTCAAGGAAGTTCGCATTCTAGACTCGATCGTATATATGTTTCGACATCGTTGATTTCTAGAAATCTCCAATTCAAAATTCACCCTATTTCGTTCTCCGACCACTGTATGGTAATTACGCGACTAGGCGGGGACACTCGTGCTAGTTTCCGCCCTCAGTGGGCACTCTGGAAGTTAAATTCATCTATAATTGGTGATAAAATGTTTACTGATCAGGTATGCTCAGCACTGAAAAATTGCTTCTCTCTTGATTTGCCACTATTCGCTGCATGGGAGCTTTTTAACCAAGAAATCAGACCAGTCGCCATTGAACTTGGTTCTATTAAGTAGTTTTACAAAAAGTATGAAGAGAATATATTGTTGAAAAGTCTTTATAGCCTTTATGAGCTTGAATGTGAATCTCCTGGAACGTACGCTGATGACATTGCAAACGTGAAATGTGACTTGCAAAAGTATGACGTAGTGCCCTATGGAGGCGCCCATGTTGGGTCACGTAATAACCACGCCTTGCTTTCTGAGAAGCCGATCCGTCAGGCTTTGATTGATGAACGCCGCCAAGCTTCTACGAAAGTTATTACCGACATGTATTTGAAAGACGCACTAGTAACTGACACGAGTGCTATTGTGTCTCTATTCGAAGACTTCTATTCGGTGCTCTTCAGTGGTGCTTCTGGAGACCAGAACATCGAGCTTCTACAATACTTTGCATCTTTAATAACTCCTCTAACTGATGAAGACTGTTCAGTTATTAGCGGTCCCTTTACTAAACAAGAGGTAGAGGTTGCCATTCATGCCATTGATTTTTGACCCATGTCAAAAACTCCCGGTCCCGATGGCATTTCGGGTGAATTTTATAAAACCTGTAAGTCAATTCTTACGCCTGTTCTACTGAATATATTTTTAACTAGTTTTGAACTAGAGGAATTACCACAGTCTCTCACAAAAAGCCACACAGTGTTAATACCTAAAAACATTGTCAAACGTGGACTACAAAATGTTTGCTAAAATTTTGTCCAATCGGTTGCAGGTAGCGATTTCAATTCTTATTGGTCCTCATCAAACATGTGGCATCAAAGGCCGTTCCATACAAACTAATATACACGTCGCTCGCGCAGTTCTTGAGTGCTGTTCGACTTCTTATGATAAACTTGCAATGCTCCAGATTGACCTCGCAAAGGCATTTGATCGGGTCCGGCATTAGTTTTTATTTTCTCTTCTAGAACACGCCAATGTAGGATCCACAGTGCTTAATGGCGTTAGACTTTGTTATAGTCATTGTACAACCCGCTTTGTTGTCAATGGTAGCCTCTCTAATCCCGTTCACATCCGTTCTTCAGTGAAACAAGGATGTCCTATGTCCCCGCTCCTCTTTGCCCTTTACTTAGAACCACTCTGTTTGAGCATTTTTAACTGCAGCAGTGTTCTTGGTTTTAATGTTTTTGGTAATGAGATAAAAGTTTTTATCGATAAAATCGATAAAACTCTTTCTATCATAGAAGAGTTTGGTTCTGTTTCCGGTGCGCGGATAAATAACACTAAGAGCTCCGGGCTACGGTTTGGATATTGGACCATTACACCATCACATTATGCTGGCATTGAGTGGTCCTGTGTGCCATCTAAATATCTAGGAGTTCCACTGCATGCCTACAAGTTCAGTGCACACTACTGGAGAGAGCGCGTTCCAGCCCTGCAGCGCTACACAAGTACATTTGTCTCGCACCGTCTATCAATATTTGGAAGAGCAGAAGCCTGCAACATGTTTTTGGCAACCAAAGTTTTCTATGTCTTTCAGGTTCTTCACTGCGCAAGGCTTTACATTCAACGTTTTCATAGAATTTTTTCAACGTTTATATGGTCTTCCAGTTTTGAACCTATGAGACGCGACAACATTTTTCGACCAGTGAGGGCTGGAGGGTTAGGCTTGGTGCATTTATATGTGCGACAGTTACTCTCACGCTTTTTCTTTTTTCGGGATAGCTCTCATCCGGTATTACGAGCTTTCATGCAGGTTAACCTGGTTCATGTCCTGCCAGAATTGGTGGTGTCCTCAGATTTAATTTCTAGACCTTGTTTATGGGGGTTTATGCGTGAGGTTTATTTTTCTATTTATTTTCTGACTGTTCGATTTTCTAAAGATTATTTGTTTACTGTGTCACGAAAAAATCTTTACAAAGATTTAATATCGATGTTGTTCCTTCCGCCGTTTTATGGATCCGTATACATCACAACCTGGGCATGATGTGCTTGCGAGAGTGCGCAAAATGCCAGTTCCCCCTTCTACAAAAACTTTTTTTTACAAATTACACACTGCAACATTGCCCGTTAAGACATGGCTGCATAAAAAAGAATATTTTCGTTTCGTCTGTTGACTGTCGCCTATGTGACGTGCCTGAAACCATTGAACACTGTTTTATTGTTTGTAAAGATGCCATTTTATTTTGGGATGTTATCCATAGAAATTTGCAAAAATATTTTGATCTAAATTCTCACAGTATCCGATATCTTGTTGCACCGTATGAAGATGTTCCATTCGGTATGTTTTTACTGATAGGCCTTCATAGCCTATCACCAAGCTAAACAATGTTATTGTTTAGCTTGGTGTTTCATTCCATCGTTGATCCGCGGCCCTGGCACGAGATGCCGAACTAGACGACGAAACATCCTCATCTGAATGCACACGCCTGGCCGCTTCGTACTTACGACGCTTCTGGAGGCATGCGGATCGTTCTTCCTCCGTCTCCTCGGCTCGCTGCTTCCTCTTGGATTCCTTCCGACGACGAAGCATGGCATCTTTCAGTCTCTCTGACTCACGTTCCATATCTGCGGACGAATCCCCAACGAGCCGCCCCTTCTATATATACGATGCAACGCCGGCTCCACCGGCGATGTAACGCCGGCAATGCCAATGCAACGCCGGCGGTGGCTAGGCAGCGGCTCAGCTCGTGGTTTCACCGCCTCCTCCTCTGACGTCAAGCCAGATGGCGCGGTGAGCGGCGCTGCCAGCTGCAGCGGTTGCTAGGCAACGGCTCAGCTTGCGCTGCGGCCACCGACCACAGCGAAACGGCTAGAATACGGCCAATGTAGCTGTCGATACAAAAAGAATAGTCAGGAAGCTAGGGCGCAGCTTGCCCCTCGACGCTTCGCTAAGAACTAAGGACCTACGGGCTGCTTTGCGGGACACTATATTATCGCTCTGCGAAGTAAGCAAACAGCGTAAAGCATGAAGCATTTCTGGGATGGCCAAACCCTCTCCACTTTTTTCTCGAGAGCGTGGCAGCGGCTCGAGTGTTGCCGCTCATTTTGATGATGATGATGGCATCATACTTTGGCTCGTACCCACACTGGGGGATTGGCCAAGAATTCGCTGCCTGAACTTCCACTTCTTCACTAAGCGTGGACAGCTGGACTAGTGGGTTGTGATTAGCATTATGAAATATCGTTCCAGCGCACCATTAAACACGGACGAGAAGACAGAGACCGGCGTTCGTGTTGTCTTTCTCTTCTCGTCCGTGTTTAATTCTGCGCTGAAACGATGTTTCATAACGCTCCACTTCTTCACCTGCTGGGGGCAAGCGCCTGCTTGTTGGCCGTTGTCGTTGTGGGTATATGCGCCATTGTATGGAATCGTAGTCACCACGAGGACACGTTCCTTGTTCGATCCCCCGTTGTGGTTATGTGCCACAGAATAGAAGTCTTAATCACGTACACGCGGCGATCATATCAAAGAGATAGTTGGTCTTGTCATACCTCCGGTTTCTTAGCTAATCCCCCATTGTAGGTATGCCCCATAAGATGGAAATCATCGTCATTGTATTCAACATGCGGACACGCTTCTTGGTAGGTGCCATAGTATGGAAGTCATAAATATCATCAACACGCCGCGATCATCTAAAAAAAGATAGTGTTGGCACGATGTGTACCACCAGCTTTTTGTCCAGTCTCCTGTTGTGGGAATGTGCCATGGTATAGAAATCATTATCGTAATCAACACACGCTTCTTCACCATTAGCCCGTTGTGCGTATGTGCCGTAGTATGCAAATCATAATTAACAGAGGGCGATCATCTAAAACAGCTAGCTGGCCTTGGAACGATATGCACCACGTGTGCCTTGGCCCTCATTGGGGGTAGTATGGAAGTCATCATCATCCACACATGCAGACCCTTTTCGACCAGTGTTGTGTACTGACCGGTGAGGCGTGCAAAAATACCCGCATGCGCCGTACGGGGTGTTCCGTACCGCATTCCGCTATCTTGTGGTAGATATTACATAGGTCAGACCAGAAGATGCCGTAATTATCCTGTGGAAGAACTCGGAAACAAAGTGAAAAGTGTATCAGTTATTGGTTTACTATTATTTCACCGCAAAACGTGTACAGCCACCTTCCAGAAGACTTATTGTGGGCGAAATTAAATGTGTCGCAAACATTATTCATAGAAACTGAGCGCAATCTTTCTGCCGCGTACCAATGTTGGTTCGCCTTCATTGCATTGCCCGCTAGCGAACGCGATTATGTGCGCACGCCTTCAGAGTTGACCATCCGTCTTTTTTTTAACAGCGGAGCTGTTTAAGCTGGCCGTAAGTTGTGTCGGGAGCCGCAAAACCTCGCCGAGCTATGACGTCACTGCGTTTCCTAGCAGCCACCTCGCGGTACGGAGTGTGCTTCACCTCCTTTCCGTGCCATGCACATATTGCCTTGACATTGGAGAGCATGCACGCGGTGGGTGAAATGCTCGGGAGAGGGAAAGAGAAAATGAGAGCGAGAGAGCGAGAGAAAGAAATTGTAGCAGCACCAACGAGGCAACCCGCAGAGCTGCTGCAAGATGACCCGCATTTCCCGTTTGCCCGCGTTCCCGCCAAACGCATGCGGTGTCCCTGACTGCAGCAGGTGCCTCTGGCGTCGGCTCCGCCGGTTTTGACTAATGTCCCTATATATATATATATATATATATATATATATATATATATATATATATATTGCTTTCTTTAAGTAGCGACACGCTTTGAAACACCGCCGACGAATCTTATTGGTCGGCGCTCATTTCGGCGGTCATGCTCTTCCTAACGCTGTTCCCCCGCAGTCACTTGCATGCTACTGCAGAAAATCTAGGGACCTTAGTTTCGACCAGCCACAACCCGGCAAGTGTGGAGGCGCAGCTTGGTCGTGACGTAACCGGGGAGATAAAGCTCGGAGCCGCCGGGACGGCGGCACAACTCTCGTTGACTCTGTGGCGAGTGCATGTAGCCTTGACATGGGACGACCAAAGAAGATCCGGACACCCGAAGAAGCCGCTCATTTTGAAGCGCGTCGTGCGGCCAAGCGAGAGTCTAGGCATAGCCTCCTATATTAACACGAAAGTGTTTTATGCCGGGGTCCACCAAGACTTCACTGACGTATTTCCGTCACGGAAATACGTCATAGAACATAATACAAAGAAAGAAACCAGAAGAAAAAGTTCCACAAACATGCAAATCGAACCCACGACCTCTCGGTCCGCGACGATAGATCGCCGAGCGTTTAACCCATTGCGCCACAAACGCATTTGCAGAGAGCTACACAGACGCGCCTTATATATCTAACACTCCTCCGTGTACCCGCGCTCTTGCTCGGGGCGGTGCCGCCGCCTACGAGCAGAAAAGAGAAGTACTGCATTATGACACTAACGCGCACCGACAGTGAACGCTTCGGTGGTCTCAGCACTACGACGCCTCGATGCCAGCATTCGAAGGGACGCTGGCATCAAGAAGCACTACCAACGCCACCTAGGTGGCGTTCACCGTACTCAGCACAGCGGAGCGTGGCCTCCGCAATTAGCTCTGAAAATGTTTCTGAAGTTGATCGCGGAGGCTGCACTGTAAAAAAATTTCTTCAGTTTACGGTGAAAGTTGAAGGTAAAACGTTGCCGGACACTTTTCCGTAAATGAAAAACAGCGTTTCCGTCAAACGGATAGTCTGTAAAAAATTTTTCCATGGAATGGAAAACGGAGAGTTCCGTCAAATGGAAAACGGTGATTTCCGTCGAATGGAAAACGGAGAGTTCCGTCGAATGGAAAACGGTGATTTCCGTCGAATGAAAAATGGTTATTTCCGTAGTTGTGATCACGGAATTGTCTGTATTTTCCAAATACGAAACGGTGAGCTCCGTAGAACGGAAATTCTGTAAATTGAGCACCGTACTTTCCGAATTAAAAACGGACAGACCGTAGTGAGTAAAGGTATGCACATAAAACACACAAAAAGAACAGAAAGGAAGACAGAAACACCTTTTTTTTTGTTCTTCTTGTGTCCATGTCTTCTATGCTTGCGTGCCTGTACCATGAATCCGTACGAACTTGTTCAGCTTTATCTTGCTTCGTATCAACAGGTGCAAAATTTGTTTTGTAAATGATGATGCGGGTGTACATCTCCAGCAAATGAGAAAATTGTTTGTTTCATTGAAATAAGTTATACCAAGTTGTACATTACAACATGGCTAACTCACATCAGATATAGCTTGAAATGGGGCAGAAATCAATGCACATAAGTGGACATACACCACACTGAAAATGCTGTGTGTGCACGTTTCCTCCTTGTGTAACTGTCTTCTACACCGCTTCATCTTCGTGTCAGTGTTGCATGTTGCATTTGAGTTCTGTACATGACGTGTACAAAGCATACATACAAATTCGTGCCCAAAAAGCAACAAGCCACCTGAATCTGAACGAAACTGCGTGTTTATTGTGCTTTACTGAAAAAAACTTGCAAGATAAGACACTAGAAATGGGCTGACTAGAAGGATTGGTTGAGAATCGGAATGACTGGTTGCTTGCAGATGCCTCCTGCCTTTGCCTGAAAAGGAAAAAAAAGCAATCAATTAAGACTCTTTATTAGTAGTCAAATCTCGTTACAAGAGACACTCGGTTATGAGAGACATTTCAAAATGGTTTGGTTGGTTTTCCTACGTTCGCAATGTTAACAACATTGCATACAAGAGACATGGTTACAAGAGACACTCGGTTACTAAGGACAACTTTTTTTATGTCCCTAGAGCAAATTCTTCACTATTTATAAGAGACACAACCCAGACACGCTCACGTAATGCGGCTAACGTCGTACTAACCGGTATGCGCTGCAAGTTTCACTCCCTTGGCTCTATTTTGTTTCGTTCTGCAGCCGGCTGTCACTCCTCACATGGTTGAGACTACCAATTTCACTGAATTTTCTGCCATTATGCTTCTATAATCGTCGCGCTCCCACACCGACTCTGTGACAGAGTACCATTGAGTTGGATATCTGTCACAGCGTATACGGTGCTGGTCGCTTTGTATGCCGGTGATCAAACTCCGGAGCCATAGCCATATTTCCATGAGACAGCTCTGTTCACATCAAAGATGAGTTTAAGCACACTTTGGTGCTCATGTATAATAAAGTGGTCTAGTCCGACTCCTCAGTGTTTTCAGAATTTTGGTTACAAGAGACATGTTTCCCGAGTTCCTTGGGTGCCTCTTGTAACAAGGTTTACTGTACCACCATCATCACCGTTTTTAGTCAGATACATCTACAATAAATGATTTCCAAGTCACAAATGTAACTACCAGTGCTCTAAAAAAATGTCATACTCTGCCTTGTTGGTATATGTTCCTAGCCTTATAACATGAAAAACTTCAGATGAAATCTACCCAAGTTATTTGATGGCTCACTTGGAACAGGCAAAACTCTTATGTGCACATTGACAGTCAGAGATTACATTTTCTGCATGTAGGTAGAGCTACCACGACCCCCACCATACTGCGGACCATGGCTTTCAACTTTCACTGCTCTAATAGAAAACCTTGCAGATTCCACTGTTTTCCCAAAACAATGAAGCACTCTTAAACGAGCTCAAACCACTCATGTTGTACAATTCCGATGCAAAACAACCAAGCCAGAGGTACTGTCCAGATGACCAGCTTATAAATTAGCAACAATATGAAGAAAGCATGCCTTGCAATACATGTGTGCCTTTCAGCCTCTTTCAGATTTGGTTGGTTTTTGTCATGAAAGTATCAATGTGCAATATACTTTTTACTTAAGCAATGATAATTGAAAGTTATGGTCGTCAGTGCGTCAACATACTATCTCCACCCCCTTAAAAAGTTATAATTATAGACACACCACCCAACGTCAATCCATATAAGTCGCTGTGTTCCTCCAAAAATTTGCCATTTTGTCAGTCTGTGCTTTTCGAAGTAACCTGTAGCACTTTCGCGACGTAAATGAACCTGCAACAAGTACACATGGACCCCATATGCGGCAGCTACAGGCAGTACCGTTTATTCTGTCCATTCCTTGACTGGCAACCCCAGAACCAAACAAATAATGCAACATGTCGTTCCAGACAGCATTACTTGGGTGACGTGCTTAATTTGGGAATTCCGCCTCTCCTAAAGAAATTTTAAAGTAAAGCTCAAACTAAAGCAATGTCCAAATATGAGCGCTTCTCGTGGATTTTGAGAGTCAACGAGGGCAGAGCTATTTGCCCAAATGTCTACGGCTCCAATGGCAACAGGATGGCCAAATTCCGTGCTGTTAATAGATGCAGAGAAAAACACACTGAACTTAAAACATGTGCAATGATGTGTTTTCAAAGTTATACTTTATATCGTAGCAGGGATACTCCATGGTAATTAGTTGGAATTCATGCTATTTGCCTGCAGTCTGTGCCAAAATATTCTTAGAGCCATAGCCACAACACTTTTTCTTTGGGATTAATCAAAATACGGATTTGGCAGAATCCAGAAAGAAATGCTTCCAACTGAACAGGTGCTTCTATATTTTATTTTCAAAGACAATTCTTTTTCTTGCGAAACTAACAATGAGGGTAGCTATAGGGGCTTGTTTGTATGGCATCTTTTATTTTATTGCAGCGCAAGGCTGAACAACAGGTACAACAGAAAGGCACATTTGACATGCACACAGTGTTAACTTCCAACATCAGATTTATTTCCTGTTCTCGTCACTATATATACCCTCAAAACGTCATACAACACGTGTGAAGGCACAGTAAACATGAACTAAAGAAAACCAGGAACCACACGCAAGCAGTTTTTTTAGCCACACAGATTGACACATGTACACGTTTAACGCGAACAAAGATAATCAAGCTCTTTCGAGGATAATGAAATTGAAGGCTTACTGATGCATGCGTCACCAAATGTTGATATGTTTCTAGTGTCTATAGTTAAGCGCATTATCTTGCACCTGCTTCTATTCATGATGACTGCTATTTTGAATCTAGGTTTGCACTTATCTTTGGCAATGAAGTGCAAGAAAACCGTCAGCAGCCAGGTATTTAATTTGTTATTGTGTTCTCATAGCCTGTCATTTATACATCTAACAGTTTGGCCAATGTAGGACCCTCCACACCCAAGAGGAATGCGGTATACAACACACGCGATATAATCAATGACTTTGCTTTTATGTTCCTTCTCGCATGCAGTATCCAAAATTCTTTCTGGCCTTGACTTCCCACACAGGCTCATTAATTTAGTAGGCGTCGAAAAAACAACATTGATGTCACTCCTTCCAGCAATCTTTAATCTGTGGGAGAAACTATGTATGTAGGGCATGGCAGCAATCTTTTTCTTTATATCGGTACTTGTACCATATACCTGCTCAGAACCTTTTTGCTGTGCCTTTTTAAGCAGTCCTGCTGCGACTGACATGAGCACGTGGCTCGGGTAAACAAAGCCGCTTAAACGTGAGACTTGCCGTTCGAAGCAATCGTGCATTAGGTGTAGGATAGCCATGTGACGGGAAGTTTGGATTCCTTCACATTAATTTTGTGCTCACCGATAACAAAACCTGCTGGGGTTAAGAACCTAGGGCAAGTAAGCCACTTTTACCACTTCATTCCGTGCATACAAAACTTGAAGAGGGGGAATCATGAAGGTGTGTTTCAGTGAAGCGCTCAAGAAGCCATGCCGGCACCTAATGCACAATAGCTTCAGATGGCAAGTCTCACGTTTAAGCGGCGCTGGTTACCCGAGCCAAGTGAAAAAAGGTTCCGAGCAAGTGAATGGTACAAACACCGACATAAAAGAAAGGTTGCTGTCACCCCCTACATACATAGTTTCTCCCACAGAATAAAGATTGCGGGAAGGTCTGATATCAACATAGTTTTTTCAGCTCCTAATAAATTGGGGAGCCTGTGTAGGAAGACAAAGCCAGAAAGAATTGCGGATACTGCATGCGAAAATCAACATAAAAACAAATTCATTGATTGCATCACGTGTGTTTTATACGACATTCCTTTGAGTGTGGACGGTCCTACATTGGTCAAACTGGTAGATGTGTAAATGACAGGCTACGAGAACACAATAACAAAGTAAATACCTGGCTGCTGATGGTTTTCTTGCCCTTCATTGCCAAAGATGCAAGTGCAAACCTAGATTAAAAAAAACAGTTATCATGAGTAGAAGCAGGTGGAAGATGATGCGATCTTTGTTCGCGTTAAACGTCTACATGTCTGTCAATCTATGTGGCTAAAAAACTGCATGCGTGTGGTTCCCGTTTTTTTTTTAGTTCATGTTTACCGAGCTTTTACACGTGTTGTATGACGTTTTCGGGGTATATATAGTGATGAGAATTGGAAACGAATCTGTTGTTGAACGTTAATGCTGGCTGTGCGTCAAATTTGCCTTTCTGTTGTCCTTGTGGTTCAGCTTGCGCTACAACAAAATAGAAGATATCATTGATTTCATTGTCGTCAGGCTCGGGCCTAAAATAAAATTTGTTCGCCAAAATTAAGTGGTCACCAGGCATGTCTAGTTGAATTTATCTGAACATGCTCTACTGTCGGTGGTGAAGATGTTGCCAGTTTAAAGGGCTGCAAGAAGGCACTAGTTATGTTTTCTAGGGCAAGAAGGCAACAGAGTGTGTTACCTAAGGCAAGTAGTCACAGGAATCCTGGATCAGTAGAAGAAAATTTAGAAAATAATAATTGGTTGGAACATATATGTCACACACTTCTGAGTCACCAAGCGCTTGTCTTTGTCTCCCTTTCTTGTGCCTGTGTATTTTTATTGCGCTAAGTTACTTGTTCATTTATGCACTATGATGATGAACTTGTGTTGGAAAACTTCAAATGTGTACCTGACGTTTGACTCCCTTTTGCATGTAAGTAAACATTATGAACTTGTCGCTGTGAACAGTCATCTCCATTTGCTGTACACTTGTGATATAGGGTTAACAGTATTTGAAGGTTTGTGCATTCAGGCAGGAGAGCAGCACTTGCTGGATGGCTCATCAATTAATTTGCAGAAAAATGCAGCAGTGTGCAACGATTGCATCACTGATGACCTTGAAAATCTTGTTAGTTATTCATTTGTAAACACCTGTTGTCAAACAGCCTGCTGACTAAAGGTCTGAACACGTTATACAGAATTATAGCAGGTACTACTACACGAAAGAAAACCTGTAATAGAGCCTACCAAATACCGTATCAGTGTAGTGGCAGGTCAAATGGCTCCTCAATGCTTGTGTCCTTCCTGGGAGAAGGAAAGAAATGTTAAGCTTACACTGACAGCACCAAACCACACAAACGAAACTGCCACAGGACATGAGGAGTTGTAACTAGATACAGTCAACCTGCTTAACCATCTCATAGACATTCAACGACAGAATGTACCTTCATGGAGCCTCTAATCTATGAAATTCATGCTGTAATACAAACATGCTAGCAGACAGAATCAAAATTGCATGCATGGAAATTCTCAGGAAAACTATATTTCCTAGCTACCACAGTCCACTCCTTGTGAAGTACAAGTGACGGTCTAAGCTACAATCAGAAGGTGGAAAATTCGGGATCCTTTCTAGTAAACAACTAACCATATCTCTACCTGTACTCAGCAATACAAAGGTGAATCACAAGTACTATACTGATAAAGAAAAGTTCAGAACTGCTGCTAAGTGAGTGCTATAAATAAATGATTTCGAATTTATTTTCATGTAAGACTAGGCGTGTTAACTTTCTTTACATTAGATGAAAGACTGGTCAGAAAAATATTGCATTCAGTCAATATTGTGATTTGCAAAACAGTAGTAAGAGGTTAAGGTTGGAGACCCTCAGGTGGTATGTTGCGATGTTTCGAGAAATTGTTTCAAGGAGCCTCTTTCCTTAACCCATTCACATGCCAATTAGTTGTGTTGATTGAAAACTTAGCTTCACCGCATTTCTTACATCTTCATATTCATAAAATGCTTACAGAAGTAAAATAGATTAGGAGTTTTCAGTTCTTTAGTGAGTTTGTCAAGTTTACGGAATGTGCACTCCATGCAAAAACTCAGTGCAAGTACATCAGATTTGCAAACATCAACTATTTCATGTCTACCAGGCTTGAATAGCACCTATCCAGCCATTCGAAAATTATGATTGGTGCAACACACTGTGAAAAACGATGAAAGAAGTGACATACATACAATTACATACACCAAGCAAAGTACCCAACCATCTACCTTCATACTTCCTTTACTAAAACAATTTGCCTGTGTAATTCAAACATGCAGCACTATTTCAATTAGAAGAGTTTGAAGATGTACGGGACACATTTTAAATATCCTTACTTTAATCAATGCCATTGCTATTAATGCACTATCTTGGTGTATTGGATTGTGTGCATAGCGTCGGAAAGGATTAATCATATTCATGTAATCTTTACTGAAACTCAAGGCATAATACTCATATTTGTTTACAGTTTTGTGATGAGACAACACGACAGATGCGGGAGTTAAAAAAGCATCTTTATAAAATGCTGTAGAAAGCAAGTTTCTACAACCTCTCGCAATACCGAGCTATTTCCCATGAGTGTTCTAACAGTTCCTTGTAACATGATGCACTGTTTTCACAGACATAGCTTGAATCTTTGTATCTCAAGTTTTGGAAGCAACTTATGAATTGCTATAACAAGCAGATTTGAAGCCCCTACCCAGACTGCACAGCCACTTTAACACCACGTGTAATGAATTATGTCATCCATATGGCACAGTTTCCGATTATATTCCCAAGCATGAATCTTATAATTGCAAGTTATGTAAGAGTGTACCTATGCGATTACTTGGGGACAGCACGAAAAGACGGGAGAAGGCTAGACAACATGAATGCAGGCAAAGAATTTTGTTTACAGACAAACATATATATACTAGGCTTGTTGTCCTGCGTAGTTGCAGCTGCTGGATAGCGGGATAATGTAAACAACAACTGCACAGTTGATGAACTGCTGTTCTGCCTTTTGCTACACTTTGCGTCAAGGCTCGGTCCGAGTCACCCTTTTCGCACAATGTACCCCGATTGCTCGACGTGAAAAAATAAAAGGAAAGTTCCAGCTTTCCCAACAGTCTCTTTGACACTATGACTGACCTTGTGAATATGATATAACAGTGGCCACCACACTTTAAGGAAATGTTAGACATGGGTTCAGAAGCTCTCCTCCACTTGGTGATGCCTCGATTTCTTGAGGACGCCTTTTGGTGTTCCTGTGATGAGCTTCACAGCGAAAGAGTGTGCCGATGCGGAAGGCAGAATACCCTCCTCCAAACATTGGGCATAGCTCCAGCATACATAACACTAACCAAAGAAAACCCTGCGGTCCAGAAATGGAAGATCACTGTCTAGTGGTAGTTTTTCCCCGTACGTGATCTCATCTAGCACTGCAGAGAAGACAGGAAGAAAATCACTCTACCCATTTAGTAGCCTTACTTCACCTAATATAGAGGAGAAAGTTGCCAATGAAGCAAAATAACTTTACTACACTGGTGCCCACAATAGCTAGTGTTTTACGGTTACCTGACAGTGTTTTTGTCTGTGAGAAGTTGCCAAGCAAGGCTACTCAAGGAGTTCAGCCATTTTTTAATGTCTCCTCCACAGTGCCAGGTGTGCTCATGGAAGTAAAACTGCTGGAAGGCAAGCTCCAATATCTGGCTTGAAGGTTTTCTGTGGTGAGCATCGTGCTGGATCTATGCCCCACACTCAAAAGTGTCTTGACCTTTCCTATTAGCGCACTTGAACACTGAAGCGTGTTGTTGCTACAGGAACACAAGGGCACTACCACGAAATGGAGGGGAGCTTCAAGACCCAAGTATGGTTGCTTTTAACAGTGTGTTCGCACTGCCTTTCGCCATGCGTTGCCAAGAAGCATTTAACGGAGCTGAACATAGGTGAAGTCTTCAGTCGGAGTACTTCAAGGAAGCCAAGGCCTATCACTGCTATACAATAGGTACACAAAGGAAGCTGTCAATTCAAGCAAATTGCTAGGGAGAGTTGGAACTACCTTTTTATTTTCAGGGCCAACAAACTGGTCAGGTACGAAAATGTCAACCGGACCAGGTCAAGATAAGAAGTTTGCATCAAGAAGTATATGCTGGAGATCATAGGAAGTGTAGTTGGTGCTGTTTACAACATCCTACTGCCCTGCAGCAGCAATTATGTAGGACAAACAGGACGACGACACAAGGACTATCTTAGGAAACACGCACAGACCCTCGACACAAGATGGGGAAGCAACGTAGCTATTGATGCTGCTTTGTGCAGTTGTATATCAAGTTTTGAGCAATGAAGAATCCTCATGGCGCATGTTCAAAACATACAAAACTCGCAGAATAGCCCCCACATATGCTAGAGTGTATACACTTAATCTTCTAGACAAATTAAGGTATTTCAGATGAACTGCTAGAGCGTTCTGAACTGGGCTGGTTGGTGCATGTATAGGAAGGAACTGAATGGTGCCATAGACAGGATAAAGAGAATGTGTTGCTGTGCCCTTCACCTTCACTTCATTCTGGCAGTAGTGCTGTTCATTCCCTTCAATATATTCATATATTTTGGTCATCTGACCACGTGACACAGCTGTGTGCTGAAGCTATATTTTACCTTGTTATGATACCTTCCAATGTCACACGCAAATCTGTCGAGGCATCTTCACCTATTATAGTAAGCTGAGCAGTGGCTAACAGTGAGCTTAACTATGGCTACACTTAGTTACCATAGAGCCCATGCATGACAGTGTTAGAGGTCAGTATGCAGGTGTTTTTGCATACTCATAGAGGCAAACTAAACGAAAAATTTTTATTGGTGCATGTTTTATCTGTTGCCTCATATCCCGAAATCTGGTGCTATTAGTGTTTTTTGAACACAACTCATGTGCAACCGAGACAAGTATGAAACAATCCCACTTTCAAGTCGACGTCCTCATGCTGAACCAATTGGTTGCCCCAGGAAGAACAAAACATTTATCTTTTGGATGCATCTGCAACAATTATTATACTTGTATAGGCATTGTCATTCAACCAACATTTGCAGTCAATGTCCATTAGGACTGCATATGCATGACTGATATACGATAGAATGGCACAGCTTACCAGAACAAATAGCACAATGCAAGACTGCTTTGCCACTGGTGTTGCAAGCAGGCCCCCATGACTGAGAAACTGAAAGCAAAGCGGCACACAGACATCCTTCACTGGTGCAACAGCTGCAAATGAAATACTGATATCAGTTACTTTCTGACCGGTCATCCAAAGCAAAGCACAAACATTTTTATATACAATTACACTATTGCATATAAGCTCGTCACTGAGTTACTGTTATTGCTGTGAGATAGCTCACAGTATTTTATAAAGTGCTAATGGCCTCATTTAATTTTTTGCAAAAAAAAAGCTTTATGAAGCACTTTCTATTAGAAAAATGAGCTGACAAAAATTTTGCCCTGCATAACTTACAACACATGCACGCATTTTAGAATTATTGCAATGATGCGTGTAAGCTGAAAATTAGTCTATGCAACTCGAGACAGTAAGTGTGAACCTCCCTTCAACATCAGTGTTGACATATAGTTTGGTTTGTTTTTACACTTGTTAGGAATATATATAACTTTGGAATGTCCGTAATGCACGTTTGGCCACCACTATTCTATGTAAAGGTTAAGTTAAAAAGTACTTTTTGCATGCATTTGTTTTACAATTACGGCCGCATATGGGCAGAACTTAAGCGGCAATCCTCCCTCCGAGAATACGTGATATTCTGACGTACTGCGTCAGAACGTTAATCGTCAGCCTGGTAGCTGTCAAAAAAAAAAAAGAATACAGATTGCCAGGTAGAAAATAATCCGTTTCCTTTGCAATGACTCTTAACGGGTATCACGCGGACAACTTTCAATTGCGATCGTGCACGATTGCTCGGGCTCTACTACAAACGAAAGGGCGCCGTGTAACACCCGTGTTCCCTACCACTGCAGGTGGCACAAGGTTATGGCAGTAAGCACGCTCCACCGTCATTTGATTGTAATGAAGGGGCATGCACATCGAACATGCTCAATGAGGTCTTCATACATGAGCAATCTTCCAATCCCGGGCGTGAACACTGCGATTATGCACGCCCAGCCAAGGCACTGCGTCCGAAGCTTATAATAATGGCTAAAAATTTCACTGTGATGCAATGCGTCACCGAATATTGGTAACATAACGTTGCACCGCGTCGAGAGAGATACTAACGGGTACAACATCTTCACTTAATTTTGGAACGCCGAGCACACAGCACAACACAGTACTAACTGGAATGCTAACGTCCGTAAACCAGCGGCCACATTAGACGACAAAGGAGCTACTAGAGGCGTCAACGCCGCTAATATTGCCTACACGTCTCAGTTGTAGTGAGTATGCATTCAACACAACAAATGAAAGACCCCTTTATCACAGACTCGCAATGTCGCTTTGTCAATCCTCATGGCCAAGGAATCTCGTTAAGAGCGTGCTCACACAACACAATTGAGCCCATCACCGGCCATCGCGGAGCATTTCGCACGCGCGACGTGCACCAACAACGAAAAAAGGACACTTAAATCACTTACTTGTGTAACAATCCAGCGCCGATTCCTTCCTATTTAGTGTGAAATCACAAATGCGAGAGGAACACCACCTCCACCGTCCGCCATTAGCGAGTACTCGGACAGTTGTTTGTGCTGGAGGAATCCAACCCAGCGTGTAGGCGCGATGAAGGGGTGGTAAGCAGCGCCACCGCTCAAACCCTACCTGCTTCTTTTTGTGTGTTTACTATGCTCGCACGCGAATAATGTTCAAACAGCGTTATCTATGGTGATATATGTAACTGGCAGTGAGAGTAGACAGTGTCTTTTCGTTATATTCTTTGCGTGTTCATTTTTCACTAGTAACATGTTCAGTTGCCCTCCTCATGAAATTACGGACGGCTCTCCGTATTTCAAAAACGGAGCTCACGTCCGTCTTTTTTACGTAGAATCCCGCCGTTTTTCATAAAACAGAATGGTCTACGTAAATTTTACGTAGGTTTTTGCTGTAAAATTACGGAAATTTTTTACAGTGTGCAATTACGACGCGCTGTACGCGCTGATTTGACTCGGTGACGATTCAGTTACGTGCTTTATCTTGCGCGTTGTATTAGTGTGTCAGTTACGTGCTTCGTCTTTCGCGTTGTGCTAGCGTGTGCAGCGTAGTGCAGCTTCCATATGCACGACGGTTGCTCATGGTCATCGACGTTGGTAGTCGTGATGGAGGAGACGTGCCACCAGGCGTCAGCGTGGGTGCATCAACGCCTAAGGGCGCTTTAGCCACAAAACACCAATAGACATTATATATCAATGTGCAATAAACATTACACTACTTCTGTGAAGACACGTTTCACTTTCGTGTTCTATACCGATTCCTATGTAAGAGGGATCAACCACATTTTTTTTAATGCCCGCGCAGTGGAGCAGCGGAGGCCGTCCGCTGCCCTCCCCCTTCCTCCTCGATTTACGCCTGCCTTCTCCGCAAGAGGTGCTCGCACCCCACACCCCATACGCCCCCCATACGGCCGGAACGCGAGTTCCGCCTCGCGTTCCTGGCGACGCGAGCGGCGTCGCTTGACGCGTTTCGATCTTGGACGCAAGAGGGTATAAATACGGGTCCACCGCTCGTGCTGCCAGAGTCCGACGAACGCCGTAGGCGCGCGTGCTGTTTTCGCGGTTGCCGAGTTCGCTTGCTTTAGGGGCACAAGTTCGCCCAATAAATTCTATTTCAAGTTCATCGTCGACGCAGTGTTACTTTTTTGTCTGCCTGTGTACCAGGCAGCCCACCGTCAACTACGTGACAATATTTCATGCTGCATTACTTTCGACATACCGATTTGGTTTTCTATCCGCAGTGTGGAATCAGTTGGGGTGCCCTGCGCCCGACAAGATGCCGTACTGCTGCGTACCACGCTGCAAGTCTTCGAGCAAACAACGGACGCCGGGCATATCGTTCCACGAGATACCAAGCGATCCGGAACTGCGAGCGAAATGGCTAAAAGGTCATTTCTCGGGACCACTGGACACCGAATACGACGTCGTGTTACTCGACTGTATGCAGCCGACACTTCGGTTCCTCCGACTTCAAGGAGGGCTGCGAAATTCGCAAACTCAAGAAAGACGCTGTTCCCAGCATTTTCGAAGAGTATCCTGCGTACCTGCAGTGTCCGAAAAAAAAGTTGTCGCAGTTTCACCTGAAAGGCGAAGCATCAATTGCGATAGCAAATTTGTAGAGAGCTATACGGAGTAATGATATTAGCTTTATCAGCTGTATAAACTTGGACATGCCGCAGCACCGGCAACACGCAGAACTGTTGTCGACGCCGTCGGCGTTTTGCCCGCGTTCGCTCAAAATGCGTGCGGCGTTGGTGACTGTTGACGGAGCCTCTGATATAAATAGGCACTTGGTGCCGCAGCTAAACGTCGCCTCCCTTCCCTCCCCCTCCCCCCTCCCCCACGGCTTTTCGCGCGTCGGAAGAAGGCGCGTTTGCTCTACATATATGGTGATTGTAAAGGAGGAAAGAGACGCCAACTTCTGCAGCCCTTAAGGGAGCACGGCGCCGAACGCGCGTTTGTTCTCCGCCATGCGTTCACTCCCCGTCAAGCGCGCGCCCCTCGCGCCCTTTCACTCGCACATACAGCGCGTTCGGCGCGCGGCGACGATTTCATCTCCATTGACGTCATACGGAACCTCATGGCGACGGCGACGCCGACGGCAGAAATCTGCTTTTGAGTGTCCATATAATTGCTATCGCAATAATAGAGAGAGAAGCGACGCGTCTGTGAGAAAACATGAGGCAGCTGCGCCAGTGAACACACCACCGCCGAAACGAAGAGCAGTTGAGAGCCAACTGGAGTCTCCTTCGCTTCTTCTCAATGACTTGCCCTTCGTCGACGTCGCCTCTCAAGAGTTATCACTGATGGATTGCTCCGCAACCGAACTGCCGCTACCTCTGGAAAACGGCGTAAGCGAGCGCTGCATCACTACGACCGTGCAGGTGGACAGAGCTGTGCAGCTGTAGTCATTGATCTCGGTTTCGGCAATGGACAAACGAAAGTGGAGACCTAAGAAGCGAGACTTGAACGCGCGAATTGAGCGACTGAAGAACACCGTGGACAAGTACAAACAGGAACTGCAAAAGCTCAAGGAAGAATGCTATGTGTCTGCAGTCCTGCAAGTTGTGGAGAAAGAGAAAGACCTGGCTGCTTCAATATTAGTGGAACAAGTTCAGAATTTCGCGAAGAAGAAAACAACGTGGTCTGAAGTGACAGTGCGCCATGCTGTGGTTTTGCGTAACCTCTCGACTCGTGCATACGAACACGTAAGGAGCACAGGTATTCTCGGCTTCCCTGTCGAAGTACCCTCGAGCGCTTTATGGGCTCATCACGTGGAGAAGTTGGCATGACCGAACTCGTGAAGCAAAGGCTGTCTGCAGAACTCGCTTCTCATCCCTCGTTGCATGCGAGGGCATGCTCTTTAATTGTAGACGAAATGCGCGTCAAACAACGGCTACTGTATCACAAGCAAAGGAATGCCTTCATCGGGGAAGTGGACTATGGTGTGAACTTCCCCAAAGAAACAACAAATGAGCCTGTGCTGGCCAACTCACTCTTGTGTTTCGTCCTTAACGGCCTTTCAGTTTGGTTCAATATAGCCGTGGCGTACTTTTTCGCGAGAAAGTGCACTGGCCGTGAGCTGCACATGCTCATGAGACACGTTCTGAAGGAAGTTGAAGAAATAGGATTTTTCGTCGTGCACATTGTCACAGACAACCACAAGATCAATGTCTTGGCTATGCAGCTTCTGTGCAACGGAAGCCTCAAGCATTGCATTGACCAGCCTGGCAAACCGAATCGAAAGCTCTTTCTTGCATTCGATCAGTGCCACCTGATCAAAAACGTGCGATCACAGTTTTTGTCCCGTGACATCGGAAAAGGCGGCGAAATATCAGCGAACCACTTGAAGAGCCTCTACAGAATGCAGTAAGGCAGCCTTGTAAAGCCAGTACGATTTCTGACGAGAAAGCACGTATTCCCTACGAATATGAAAAAAATGAACGTGCAGGAGCAGTGCAAGTTTTTTCTCCTCCCGTGACAGCTGCTATGAAGCTCTTGCAAGAGCAGGCGGGCCACACGTGCGACGCAAGCTTCGCGGGTGTCGGACCGACGGTGCAATTTATGGACACCGTGCACCGCTGGTTCGTGCTCATGGAGGTGAGTAATTGTACCCAGCACATACATCAGAAGAATGCTGACTGCAAGCAGTTTGAATCTGCAGGCGATGAACGACTAATCTGGCTGGAGACAAGCTTCCTCGACTACCTGGCCGATCTCAAAAGTCAGTGCCTGGCAAAGAACTTTCTAACCAAAGAGACTTATGAGGGTCTTGTGATCACAACTCGTTCGAGCGTTGAGTGCATTAGATATCTTCTTGACGAGATGTCTTTTCACTTCGTTTTGACGAGGAAAATGTCATCGGACCCAATCGAGTCGTTCTTTGGCTGGCTCAGGAAATCAGCAGGATCAAATGACCAAACGGACGTCCGCGCCGTGCTCACAGGCATTGAGAAAACCCTCAAGACCGGTATCGCATCGGCGTCGAGTACAAGCAACATAATGGCAGCAGAAGAGAGTGATTGCTTGTCAACGCTGCCGCAGCAGAAAAACACAAGGGAGCAAACCAGCGAGGAATTCCCTGCAGATGCACGTAGAGAGCTCATAGAGCGACTAAACCGAGATAAGCCTCTACTTCCCACTCCAGATGTGGCCGCATTGGCTATGGTTGGTGGCTACCTCGCAATAGCCGTACGAGAAAACTTCGAATGTGTGGAGTGCTTCGCGCTCTTAACAAAGCCAAACGCATCGACACCATCGGACTCGCTCATTAAACACCAAGACCGCGGTGGACTTCCTTGCCCGTCCGCACAACTTCTAGATGTTCTCTACGCACTACAGAAGTTCGTCGAAGTTCTTCTAGCAAGAAGAAGGCGTATGCATCACCCTCTAAAGGAGGCTGTGAACAATGCTACCGAAATCCTCCGCGAGCACAAAGCTTTGATGTGTTCGAAGCCAGGGCATCAAGAGAATTTGCTCAAATTGTTGCTTACGAAGTTCTTTCGCCAAATATTCACCAATTTCGCTCTGATAGCGACAGACAAACAAGACGTCGCCAAAGTGTTCGCAATAAAGCCACTGTCACGAAAGACCCTGAAACTGTGAGCTTGATCTCACAGCTGGGGGCCTAAGTGAAAGGTCCAGTTTTCACAATATGTCTCGTGTTGCTTGCTTTCATTGTACTGTGGGGATGGAAAGAAACGCAAACAGTGCGGCACCTACATTCTCTGATATTTCGCATTTCTTTTCGAGTGGTTGTAGCCTGCATGATAACTACAAGCCACTAGAATAAAACTATTGTACCATCTTTCTATTTCCACCAGGGTCACAGCAGGATGAAAACATCGCGCCGCACTGTTTGCGTTTCTTCCCATCACCCCTGTACATCATGAACAAACACTAGTGCAACCTGCGCATTTATTTCACAGCTCCATCTCTAATACGAGCACAAGTTTCTCTCCACAAGCACGCGCGCAACAAAGTAGTCGCGTCGTCTGCTCTGCGTATGGGGCGGCAGCACGGCGTGGTGGCGAGCGCATGAACTAGAAGGTACGGGTGGAGCGCCTTGCTCTGCTCGGCACTCGGCGGGCATTAAAAAATATAGGAGGCTATGGTCTAGGCGTCGGCGGCGAAGGTGGTTTAACAAAAATTTGCTGGAGGGGCAGTTCCCGCTTTTCCTTACTAGCGCAGGTGAAGCCAGAGTATGCCTATACTTCCACCCTGAAAGAGGGCCGCGACAGCTGAAATTGACTCTGGGCACATTTGATCTTGTTGAGTTATTGTAGATATTAGCCTATATCTAAAATAAAAGCTTGTGTTTTCTGCCTGAAATGTTAACTTTGGCTGCGTAATAATATCATGATGCACCATAAAACTTGACAAGACGTTTAAGCTTCCTTCTTAAACCAGTGACAGCAAGAAGGACGTTGTGCAATACCTGTACGGCAAAATTAACCTTCCCAAATGGCACTGAGTAGGAAGAAAGTGCTTCGTACACTCCCAGCTAACGCGTCGTCTTGCTTATATTAAGACGGGGGCGGTCCGGCTTCAACCATAGAGAAAGAAATTCAACAAGAGGGGACACTCCCATAGGGCCCAGCGGCCGAATTGACTGCAGCGTGCCAAGCGGTCGGTGTCGATCACTTGCATCACTTCCGGTTTTGGTTTTGGGCGCGCGTATTTTGAACGCGAGCTAGCACGCCGGCTGCGCCCCCCCCCCCCCCGACCTTTCCTTTCCTGTTTTTTTTTTTGCTCTTCGTGCAGAATCGGTTTATTATTTAGTAAAAATGATTGCGAACGATCTCGTAAAGTCCCATCGAATCTGTGCCACGTGCAATTTCACAAAGTAGACGCAAGACCTTTTGTGCAATGAGGAAATATTTCTTTTGCTCTATATAAAAGCTCGTTCCGCGCTTTTTGTGCGTTCATCCAACGTTGTGACACCAGCAGGTAAGGCAGTAGTTCCTGTATGAAGCTCCACCGGACGGTACCAGCTGAAAAAAAAAGTAAATTACAAGCATGTTACATTTGCAAGCACGTAACAGCATGTTACAAGCATGAGTCATTTTGGTATTTAGACATAGAAATACTGCGTGTAGAGACGAAACGTGCGAAAGCGGTGAATGGACGGCATTACAAACAAAAGCAATTCGCTTTTACATACATGGCGTAGAAAATACCCGACTAATCCCAAACATATATGAAAACATCTGATTTCCAAGCGTTCCACAATTTCCGGGCATTATTTCCTGCACTTAGGCAGCACAAATACACGAGCGACTTCGCGTTTCCAAAACTTGGCCTCGGGCGACGCGACGGTACGCGATATACATAGAGACAGACGCAACAGGCACTCAAGACAAATGCGTGGGTGCAATGCCCTTTTTCTGTCCTTTAGAAGACGTAATTTTCGAATTAAAAGTTTCTGATATGTTCGTCGTTCGCGCGTTCAGCCGGCGCCAGCAGCACACCCCATGTTATCACTCTTGGCAATCGCCCATCGCGTTTTCAAGAGGCGTGAGTACCGAAAGAAGGTATATGTTGTTGCGGAGCCACAAAAAACGTCACAGACTTGTCTCTCTAAGATTCATTACACGCCAAACTAACTTTATCACCACGGCCGAGCTGCTTATCGCTAACTGCGTCTCAGCGCGCTGTGCGGCCAGCGTGCCTCAAAAGTACCCCAGAAAGTAACGAAATTACTTTTCAGTAATGTCTGGCGTCAGAGAAAGCGGCACAAACTTCTCCTAGCAAGATGCACTAGACTACACACCACGGCTGAGTTCTCGCTAACTGCGACACGGCGCCCTGTGCGGCCAGTGTGGCTCAAAAACCGAAATAAGTTACAATAGTCACATAGGAAGCGTCGGAAACATGTCTCAGCACGATTCATTAACTCAAATTAACTGCGCCAGGATGGCCGAGCTCTTTTTCGCTAACTGCGTCTTAAGTCTCGGTCCCGTGGCGTAAGCCTAATTGCGTCGTAGACGGTGAAACAAGATTTCTCACCTTGCCATAGTCCAATAGTGCAGTGGTGTCTTGTCCCAGTGCAGAAGGAACGCAAGAATAAGCCGAGAGCCCAATAAACCAGGTTACATTTAAAAAAAGAAAAATAGAAGGAGACAGACGGGTCGCCGCGCGCGAGCGCTCAAACGCGCGCGCAGCCATCCTCGCTGGCTTCGGAGGAGTGTCTGGCGGATGACGCATGTATCTGGCGCGTCATTGACCTGTGGCTAGGTAAAGCAAGGAAAATAAGTCGCAAAGCTTAAGTTCATTTATACGCAAAACGTTTTAGTTTTCGCGGCAAAGAATTAAAAAAAATAAGACAATACCTGTTAACTTAAGTTCACTTTCTTTTTTTTTTTTCGATGCTCGCGGCAGCTAACGTTCGGTGTCAAAAGTATAGCGTGACGTATGGTGACGTGTTTCCTGTTGCCAATTTTTGCCGAGTGTCCCCTCTTGTTGAATTTCTTTCTCTATGCTTCAACTTTGAGGCGTCATTTTCACTCCAGCAAAATTTTTATTGCGATAGCAATTATATGGACACTCCAAAGCAGATTTCTGCCGTCGGCGTCGCCGTCGTCGTCGCCGTCGCCGTTGCCGTGAGGTTCCGTATGACGTCAGTGGAGATGAAATCGTCGCCGCGCGCCGAACGCTGTATGTGCGAGTGAAAGGGCGCGAGGGACGCGCGCTTTCACGGGGAGTGAACGCACGGCGAAGAACAAACGCGCGTTCTGCGCCGTGCTCCCTTAAGGGCTGCAGAAGTTGGCGTCTCTTTCATCCTTTACAATCACCATATATGTAGAACAAACGCGCCTTCTTCCGACGCGCGAAAGGCCGTGGCGGGGAGGGGAAGAGAGGCGACGTTTAGCTGCGGCACCAAGTGCCTATTTATATCAGACGCTCCGGCAACAGTCACCAACGCCGCACGCATTTTGTGCGAACGCGGGCAAAACGCCGATGGCGTCGACAACAGTTCTGCGTGTTGCCCGTGCTGCTGCATGTCCAAGGTTATACACCTGATAAAGCTACTATCATTACTTCGTATAGCTCTCTACAAATTTGCTATCGCAATTGATGCTTCGCCTTTCAGGTGAAACTGCGACAATCTTTTATTGCGATAGCAATTATATGGACACTCAAAAGCAGATTTCTGCCGTCGGCGTCGCCGTCGCCGTCGGCGTCGCCGTCGCCGTCGCCGTCGCCGTGAGGTTCCGTATGACGTCATTTGGAGATGAAATCGTCGCCGCGCGCCGAACGCTGTATGTGCGAGTGAAAGGGCGCGAGGGGCGCGTCTTTCACGGGGAGTGAACGCACGGCGGAGAACAAACGCGCGTTCGGCGCCGTGCTCGCTTAAGGGCTGCAGAAGTAGGCGTCTCTTTTCTCCTTTACAATCACCATATATGTAGAGCAAACGCGCCTTCTTCGGACGCGCGAGAGGCCGTGGGGGAGGGGGAGGGAAGGGAGGCGACGTTTAGCTGCGGCACCAAGTGCCTATTTATATCAGAGGCTCCAGCAACAGTCACCAACGCCGCACGCATTTTGAGCTAACGCGGGCAAAACGCCGATGGCGTCGACAACAGTTCTGCGTGTTGTTGCTACCAAAGCCGCTCACCTTACTTCGTATGACATTGCTGTGTTGCTATCGCATTCATTGCTTCGCCCTTAGGGCGAAACTGTGACATTTTTTTTTAAACCTCATTGTCGGCGGCGAGCCGATTCGGAAGAGGGACGCCAAGTAACCGGCGGAGCGAGCGGACGCATCTCACCACGGCTCCGTGTTTTTTAGATGCGAGAGCATCTTATGCCCGGGGCAGTGTCCGTTCTGCGGCGTCCGCACCCATACTGCGCATGTGCAACTCTCCCTCATTCTCCTCCCCTACGCAGGAGTGCGCTCTCCTCCTCCCCTCTCCGTCACAGGTGCGGTGCAGCAAATCATTGCATATTTTTTAGGGGCGAAGCTCCTTAGGGTGTGGGTCGTTCCCTCCTCTGTAGTAGTAGTAGTAGTAGTAGTATGTAGCCACCTGTAGTTTTATGAAGTGTTCACTAGATGGCGTTCAGGTTCCGTTTCCACTTCCGGTTCCACTTCCGGTTCCGGTTCCACTTTGCGCGCGCTCGGTGCGAACGCGGGTACAGTGGCTAGAATGGGGAAGTGTGACGAGCGCGCCCGCTCGGTCGTGCCGCTTTGCAGGGAACAAGGTAGATGGAGCTGCGGCCCGTATTCACGTCACGCGCTTGAAGCAGAAGCGTTGCCAAGGCGTCGGATCGCCGCGTTTCATTATTCTAATTCGCGTTTTTTTAGCTAGTGTGGTTACACATTTTGCATTTTGTAGCTCAATGATATGATATGCTAATATGGCGTGAACAGATGGC
Organism: Dermacentor silvarum; assembly: GCF_013339745.2. Taxonomy (NCBI): domain Eukaryota; kingdom Metazoa; phylum Arthropoda; class Arachnida; order Ixodida; family Ixodidae; genus Dermacentor; species Dermacentor silvarum. The sequence goes on along the minus strand of NC_051163.1, from coordinate 146,057,744 downwards.
AGAAGCTTGCACGGATGCGGAATGCCCTCAACTAAACGCGATCAACACGCTGTTGGATTCTTGCGATTGCACTATTTTAGTTCACCCTTGGATTTATGAAACAACTCCTAATGAAAGGAAAGTCTGGACCACAACAATACATTTTATTGTATACTTGCCGAAACACAACTTAGAAACACACAAATACGTCGCACGGGTTGGAAAGCAGTCAAGCGTTGGACCTAATGTTTACGTCAGACGGCTAAGTTTCAGATGTTTCTTTCTCTCGCGGGAAGATGCACGCTCCTTGTTCAGGGACTTCGTGCAAAAGTGGAGGCGCGTTATGAAAAAAAACTTTATGATCTGGTTGGTTAGGCTGTCACCGTGCTGTGCACATCCAAGCACGACAGAATTCCTCTTCAGGCACGAGGTCAACTCAGCCAAGCTGTCATGATGTAGCTCATCATAGCTGAACCATGTCGTGAAAGTCATCTCAATGGCTTCGACGAACGCGAAGAGCTGCTCCGACGGATAGAGTAGCCCACCATTGTCGCAAAAATGTGTCAGCGTAGCGAGGTCTTTGCTTGCATCCTGCGGAGCTACCAGAAGCTCATCGAAGCAGTCGCGGCAGCCGCTTTTCAGAACATTTTTCCTAGCGACATACCCGGCTATGTAATAAACAAGTCTGGCATCGCTATTCTTCGCAGCATACACATGATCAGGATCAAGCGCCGACTTTTCCAATACTCCAGAAGCTTCTTCGAGCTTGCCATTGTTAATCAGCGAGTCCACTGGCTTGGCACTACTGCCATCTCCAAGGAGAGAGGTCAGTGAACCTCCTGAACAGTTTCCACTGTTTGGGGCCTTCACCAAATCATAAAAGCTCAGGCAGTTGACCGTTATCAAAAACTGCGTTGCCGTAGGGTGATCGTTGCACCCTGAAAACTGGCGAATGACACCAAATAACTTTTCAATGCAGTCTTGGCTTAGACGGCTTGTGAGGATGAACTTGAAGTTCAGCTTTTCACTCGCATACCTCAGTAGGCCAAGGGTAGCATGCAGAGTAACTCTCAGTCCCTCGGCGGTGCTTCCTGAAATGAATCCAATTTTGGATGGCTCTAAGGAAGTTTCCCACTTGTTGAGGTATTCTAGGAACTCTTTTATGTTCGTTTCTTGAGGAGAATCTATCTTCAGTCCTTGCGATGGAATACGTGCCGTCATTGCTTCGATTAGCTTTACCATCCTGTGCACAAACGCCTGTGTTGGAGCTGGGTTGCCCCAACGCCTAGACACTTCATTCTTATAAAAAAATAGGCCACGTAGTACTTCAGCACTGAACAAATGGAAGGCTAAGTTTACCTTCATCTTCTCGAAGTTGTTTGGGTTCACATGGGAAGCGGTGATTTTAGGCATCACTTTTAGTGTGACGGCGCATTTATCTTCATCATACGCCCCTTTGATATGCTCCATGTACACAGCACCATCTGGGGTTTTGTAAGGGGCTTTTATAAAGCCATTCCTAACACACTTCATTAAATGTGGGAAGTCTGATGTAAAGAAAAGGCGCCGGCCTTCCTCGACAGGATGCGGCACAGAAGACTTTATGGATGTTGAAGACCCCGATATACCAAACCTACGCCACATGGACCGATTCCATGATGCTCCATCCGACGTTATAAAATCCACTTTGAGGCACGGCTTCCACGGCTTCCACAACAATCCTTGAAAGCAGTGCAGCTTTTACATTTCCTCTGGAAGCAAAAACTCCCAGTATTTGATGCCAGGAGCCTGTCAACGGTTGAAACAAAATGACCATGCCATGATCACATGGAATGTGCTTTTCGCTGTCAGGTGTGAACGCTCCCAAATCTACAAATCCTTCTACCTTTCCTGCGGTACCAACACTCAAGCACTCTGACAACTTCATTTCGTCTATTATGAGCCCACCGTGTCGTTTGAATTCATCCATTGATTTCGTTTTCTCGGCAATCCCTGCTAACACCATGGAATTAAAGCCAAAGCCGCTCTTATACTTGCGCATGTATACTTTCAGGCACGAGCGACTCGGCAGCAGCAGTATGCCCTCCCGTCTCACGTGTTCATACAGCCTAGGGCTCTTCATTCGCATTATCATGCATTCCAATAGCCACTCTGGGTTGTACTTCATTCCCTTTGCCGACTTACGTCGTGCACCCTGAAAACATTGCATGATGGCAAGCCTTTGCTTGGGCCTGAGATCTTTTAGTCGGTTTTCAAGGACGTTTTCTTCGAGCTCCTCACTTTGCTGCTTCAGTTTCTGCATATTATCTTCATACCGCGAAAGCTTAGCCCTTAATCGTTTAAGAGCTTGTGTTTGTGTCCTCCTCCTTAATGATAGACGAACAGCTTGAGTCCGACTGCGTTGTTTCCGCGAAGATCTTTGATTGAGGAGGCCTTTCCTGAGAAGTTTACACGAAACGCATTGTTTTTTCTCTTGTGCGGTTCCATGACATTTTGAACTGGATATTTCGGTACCAGTGACAAGGTACCTCTTGTTTCCGATACCAAACGGAAATTCTTCAACAGTTCCAGCCCCTGAGCACACGCTTAGAGCGTCTACCTGCCCTAACAGTGAGGCAGGGTCGTCACACACATCGTGCAGTATCTGTATTCCTTTCACAAACACTTCTTGCTTCACTCCGTTTTCTTCTTGTGTGAAAACAACCAACTTCCTGGCGAACAAGATGCTCTTGTCTTTTCCCGGTTCACACACGCTGTAACCAACAATCAGAGGAGATACACTGAACGTATGTTTCCCCCACGAGGGCGACGGTAAGGCGAAGTTCTCAAACGGCATGCATGAATCGCTGTTGATGTCAACACTGTCGATCGCGTTCTCAGCACTTACTGATGTGGTTGTCTCTTGTGCACGCTTCTTCCTCGGTGGGGCATGCTGTTCAGTCCTTGTGGGGCGCTTTCTCTCCGGTGGCAGCCTCTTTGAGCAATAGGCAGGTAGGTTGGGGAACCGAGTAGGAACCGCTCCCGGAAGCAGCGCAGGCCTGGTTCTGTCAATGCGGATGAGCTCACCATTCACTGTGTGCTCAAAATATCTAGAAATGAACCTATCGTCGAAGTGGAGTTCGCACACTGCACAATTTTCTTCCAGTTTCTTGTCGGCGCGAGGAACAGCGCGTTGCCACTGTGCGAGCAAGGTTTGGTCCTTCGGTACACCAAACAAGGCCAGTTTATTCTTGTTAGACTTATAGCCTGTCGTACACCCAGGCACAAAACAATGACTCTGCCTCCTTGGCATGACTACAGCATGACTACACACGACGGGGGTCAAACTTGCGCGCAGAACCGTAAAAAGAACTGTACGCACGTGGCATTCACCAAAAAGAAACGGCGAGCTTTTCGGCGCGGCGGAGCTTCAGCGACGTGAATGCGGGAGCGAGCGCCCCCACGCGGTTCCCTCTTCTCCGGCTTCAGCGCCTCCCATATGAGCCGCTCGCCGGTCGTCACACTTCCCCATTCTAGCCACTGTAACGCGGGCAAAACGCCGACGGTGTCAACAGTTCTGCGCGTTGCTGGTGCTGCTGCATGTCCAAGTTTATACAGCTGATAAAACTACCTTGAGTCTCTCGTTCCCGACGCGCGCTCTCTTTATCTCTCGTACGTAGCTGTTATTTTCCCGAATGATCCTCCGGTGCTTCGCCCACTCATCATCATTCACTTCGTGGATATGCTGTGATTTTTTTATTTACACAATACTGCAGGCCAGTAATTTGGCCCTAGCAGGAGGGGCTACAAAGGATAAATACAATGTACCGATGATAAACACAACAAAAATCAAGAGAACACAAAGACCGTAACAACGTTCAACCATCGAAGCTTACAATGTGAGACTCGAGTTCATTCATAAAATCGGCGGATTCAAAAACCTTTCGGGGCAAAGAATTCCATTCAGACACCGTTCGTGGGAGAAAAGAGTACTTGTGTGCATCGGTTCTAGCGAAAATTGGCGATAAAGAGTATTCATGGCTATGTCTAGTTGTCCTTGTAGTTAAAGGTTTCATACAATTTGGAAGTATTAACTTAGTTTTCCCTGCAAGACAATTTTGAAGAAAACCAAGACGACTAATTTTCCGGCGAGCCTCGAGAGTCGGCACATGGTACTTCTGCATCAATAAGGATGGCGAATCTTGCCTTCTATATCTCCCAAAAATAAATGTGATTGCCTTTCTTGGGACTCTTTCGAGTTGCATAGCATCTTTCTTAAAATGAGGATCCCAAGCTTCGGCAGCATACTCTAGTTTTGACCGAATACATGTATTGTAAGCTGACGTTTTGGTACTGACTGGAGCATGTTTAAGTTTTCTTTTAAGGAACCATAGCTTTCGCAGGGCTGATGAAACAATGTCCTCCTCTAGAACAATATAACTTTCTCTCTCACTCTCTCCCTCTCTCTCTAAGGGTACGCCGGTAGGCGGCGCATGTGTCGCGGCGCAGTATAAAGCGCGCGTTCGCTGTACTTCCGTCATTCTCTCTCTGTGCAACGATGTGCGAAACGCCATGAACAACGTCAACATCGGCGCTAGTTGCAGTGGCAGCGCCACCTCCGCGGAGCAGAGGAAGGCTCGGGAAGCCGAACGTAAACATCAGCGTCGGCAAGGGGACCCCGAACTTCGGGATCGTCTTCAAGTTACCGCGCGCACCGACGCTAGGAATCACGTAGATCTCTAAATGAAGACGCAATCCCGTACAAACGTCTCCTCTCTTCTCAACACATTCTCTCACTCTAACTTTCATTGGGTTGTGTTGCCAAGTGAAACGAAACGGAAACTCGATGCGCACCCCCCGCGATGCTTTCGCATCCCACCATGGTTGCCCGTAGGGTGAGATGATGTGATTTTTGTACTGCGAAGGCGAGTTTTTGACCCAGCATGGCCTGATTCCACTCAAAAACGTTCAGTGAAGGTGTTCGACACCTGTTCGCACCACTTTCGGCAATTTCCTGTGGGTTTTCAAGCGCACGAAGCGACTTCTGTTTTCCAGCCGGGCGCGGCCACGCTAGGGCTACAGTTCCGGAGCAACGCCGAGGCGGCCGCCGGCGTTTCCTCTCCCGCCTCCAAGGAACCGGCTAGCAGGATGGTATACTGTGTCCAAGGCGAAGATTAGGATGCAAACGATCTCCGATGGAATAGAGCCTTTATTGCCCGGAAAATGGCCTACGCAACTCTCCGCGCTGCGCTATCGGCGACCAGCTCCGACACGCTCACTCAACAACCAGCCGACCTGGCTACGCCGGCTCAGCACAAACAAGGCGAGCCATCTTCTCCTAAGCTTCGAAGGCATGCTCCGCTACCTAAACTGCCCGCCACGGACCTCAAGATCATTTTCCGTCCGGGCGGTAGTCTCGATCTCCTACAGCGCAACGGCGGAATGCTACTCCCACTCGTGTGCAACATGCTTCATGTCAACTACAACGAGGCGCGGCGGCACGATCGCCTGAGGATCAACCCGTCAGCAATCAACAATCAGCACGCCAGCGCAGGATCTGGCACAACGCTACGTGCAAATTGCAAGTCCTCAAAATCCACGACAAGCAATTGCCGGTCCGTGCACACATCGCCACGCCGGACGACGCCACCCGAGGCATCATCTACAATACGATATACGATCAGCCGCAAGAAGAAATATTTGAAAACCTCTCGGCTCTCAACCAAAGCAAGTCTTTCACCACTGCTGACGCTCCGAACAAGACCCTTCCCAAACAGTTGAACGTTTACGGGGCTGTGTACGCCTGGCACCCCTTCAAAGCAAAGCTGGAGGCGTGCTACAACTGTTGGAAACCAACTGTTACATTCTTAGAATAGTCGGAATCGTATGGCAGAAACCCGTTGCAAGAGCGGGTCTCGTACTTCCAGCATGTGTGCTGCGTTTCGAAGGTGATGGCCAAATCAAGAAACCTAATTCTTTTTCTTTCTGGCATTTCAAAAGTGAAGTTTAAATCCGGACATGCTTCTCAATGACAGGACAAGAGAGCATGCAGCATCTTTAAAAGGAACCTCCTCTGGGCATCTCGCTTTTCGTCATCGCCAGCACCATTGCACCGTACAACTTTACGACATAGAGGTTTTAGAAAAAAAGTAAAGACAAGCTGATGCGCGAAATTTTAGAAGCCATGGCCATTGACAGAAGCGGGCAATCATGCATCAGTACACCATCGATACTACTAACACAAAAGGAAAAAAAAACTACTTGCGCAGCGACGACATTTCGCTCTGAAAGACGGATAACCGGCATGACAAAAGGAAAAAGCATTGGCTGTCGTGTGCTATAAAAGGTGTGGGAAACCAAGAATAAACATTCAGTTGCCAGTCCAGCGTGTGTCGTCGTCCCTTTCTGTCCGTGTCCATACGTTCTGCTGGAAACCATTTGTGCCTTCAAGAAGCTAGGTCAATCACCAGAGCCGCTGTTCACTCGAGCCTTGCACCACTAGTGCAAGGTGCCCGCGTATTTTTTTTTTTTTTACGCGACAGCGTTAAGGGCCCCATGTCGCAGAAAATCGTACGTTGGCAACTGGCGTCGGCGCGCGATGTCGGCAGGTGGCGGAGAAAACCCTCCCCAACCATCCCAACCACCCCGAGCGCGCCGGCCCTCCACGCGGTGCAAGGTTTTGGTGAACAAAAATTAAATTTCTCGCAGTGAAATTCGCCAGAAAAAATGGTAAAATACGACTTTACTATTCGTCGTCGGATTCGCCGTCGGATTGTTTGCCAATTGGCGTCGGATTGTAATTTAAATGTACGAGAAAACCTAATTCTGATACGAATAAACTCAAACACAGACCCCTTTTACAGCATTTCTACCAGACCTGCCGCCGCGCGTTCGGGTACTTGAGAAGCTGACACCCAGATGGCGCTCGCATCCTAAGCAGGTTACACCAACATTTTGACCGCTATTTACCACCAAATTTAGTGGGTAGCCATTTTGGTCTCCAGTCTTTTTGCGTTTTTAGGGGCGAAGCTCCTTAGGGTGTGGGTCGTTCTCACCTCTAGTTTATGAATTGCTCAATAGATGGCGTGTGTGCGTAGCCACCTGTAGTTTTATGAAGTAATCACTAGATGGCGTTCCGGTTCCGGTTCCATTTCCGGTTCCGGTTCCACTTTGCGCGCGTTCGGTGCGAACGTGGGCAAAACGCCGACGGCGTCGACAACAGTTGTGCGCGTTGCTGGTGCTGCTGCATGTCCAAGTTTATACAGCTGATAAAACTACCTTGAGTCGACCCCATGGCTGCTTCGCATACTACCCAGGGTTCCCCTACGGGAAGATGGTGTAATTTTCTCTCTCGTTCCCGACGCGCGCTCTCTTTATCTCTCGTCCGTAGCTATAGTTTACCCGAATGATCCTCGGGTGCTTCGCCCACTCATCATCATTCACTTCGTGGATATGCTGTGTTTTTTTTTGTTACGCTCTGATGTACTCATGTTGGCACGCGATCTATTAAACTTCTTTAATTTAGTTTTGCGCCAATGCGCACAAGAAACCTGCATACATCTTTAATATACTAGTTGCATTTTCCTTTTATTTTAACACATCAAACTTACTTTTCTATTTTATGTCGTTCAACACATGTAAAGCAACAAGTTATAAGGCACGATGGCGTGCTCGTGGTAGCATTATCTCACGCCAAGAATGTGAACTGCGTTAAGCATTGTCGTTGCCTTCCAGTTGTACGTAACATATTGTTACGGGCCGCCTCCTTGCATTAAGGAAGAAGACGACGATCGCCGGGAAACGCTGCGCGTGTTCAGCCATCTTGGCCATCTCTGCCAACAGTCTCTGTATATAAATACTGTCCCCCCTTTATCAATTTGACGCCCCGTCACACATTGGTGGGAGGTGCTGGGTATTCTCGCCAGACGGCGGAGCTCCAAAGTGGTCGGCGCTGCGGTGCGACCACCATGGCACACCAACCGGAATCTGCTTCTGCGCCGCGGACACCGATTGTAGAAGTCCAACCCCGAGACCATGGAACGTTCAACGGCACCGATGGTATCGACGTTGAGGAATGGCTCACGCTATACCAACGGGTGAGCGACTCCAACCACTCGGACCTGACAGTCATGCTGGCCAATGTGGGGTTTTATCTTAGGGGAACGGCGAAGTTGTGGTATGACAATCACGAGGCTGACTTGGGGAGCTGGGATACATTCAAACAAAAGCTCCGTGACCTGTTCGGTCAGGCCTCCAGTCGGAACATCGCTGCGAAGCAACAGCTGCCAACTCGTGCCCACACGTCCACGGGATCATATTTGTCTTACATACAGGATGTGCTGGCGCTGTGCCGTAAAGCTGACAGTAACATGTCAGAGCCTGCCAAGGTTGGCCACGTCCTGAAAGGGATAGCGGACGACGCATACAATCTGCTCATGCGCATAAATTGTGCTACCGTCGATGTCATGATCGAGGAGTGTCAGCGCTTCGAGCAGGCTAAGAGCCGCCGTATCGAACGACCATTCTCCCGGCTTCCCAACACCGCTGCAACGTCTTCGTGTGAAGAGCGGCCGCAATCTAACCTTTCGCCGCCGTCGGCCGAATTGACGAGGATTGTCCGCCGTGAAATCGAGGCAATGGCTCCCGCTAGCCTCTTTACCAGCTCTAACCCCGGCGACTCGAGCACACCAGCGGTTTCCCTAGTCCAAGCCATCGTGCGAAACGAACTCGCGAATCTCGGGGTTCACGCTGCTTGCGCCGTTGTCAGCCCTACATTCACTTCCGGGGCCCCGACATCGTTCCCTCGGTATCCACGGTTCGCTCCACGATCGTGAAACCCTGCTGATTGGTGAACTGAAGACGATCGGCCCATCTGCTTTAACTGCCGCCGTGTCGGGCACGTTGCTCGCTACTGTCACAACCGCTGGTCGTTCCCGCCACGTACTGCACCCGTTGGCCATGCTCGCCGCCTTGATCGCAGCCCTTTTGAGCCACTATCTGCGGCACACCCCTACAATCCTGACGCTGCCACGACATGGTCCAGCCGTTCGCCGTCACCTAGAGGTCACCAGTTGCGTTCGCAGCCGCACCACCGTCCGTCCTCCCGCTCACCGCCACCTCGCCGCGCCCCGTCGCCAAGCAACCATGGCTCCTTCACTCCGGAAAACTAAACGATGCAGCGCCTGGAGGTAACGCTGCATCTATGACTCTGCCCCAAAACCCTCTAGTTACTCTGCCGACTCGACGCTGTGTGTTGGACGTTGACGTTGATGGCGTGGCGATTTCTGCACTTGTCGACACCGGGGCTTATATTTCTGTCATGAGCTCTGGTCTTCGCCGTCGCCTAAAGAAGATGGTCACACCTGCTGTTTCCCACGTTGTAAGAGCGGCCGATGGAGGAACTCCCACCATTCTTGGCATGTGCACCGCCCGCGTCACAATCGCCAGTCACCGAACTACTGTTTTATTTGCCGTTCTTGAACAATGTCCGTACGACGTTATTCTTGGTCTGGACTTTCTCGCAACTCATTCTGCCCTAATTCACTGTGCAACTGGCCTCCTGCATCTCTAACTACCTCACCTAGCCGATGCCCCAACCAAGCCTTCGGCCCGTCTCTGCTCTCTCAACTATGTACGCATGCCCCCGCAAGCCGCCATGTATATCGCCAGGGTCTCGAGCCCTCCTGTCGCTGATGGCAATTACGTGCTATCCCCGGTTACAGACGTTCTGCTTGCCAAGGACATCGCCGTGCCTAACACGCTCGTGACTGTCACCGGCAACCGCATCGCCATTTCTATTTTAAACTTCAGCGCCTCTCCTCAACTGATTCCGGCAGGCATGTCACTCGCCGCCATGACTGCTGCCGAAGAATGCGAAATTTGCGCGTTGGATCCGCCCAGTCCCTCCAGTTCGTCCTTACTTTGCACCACAAGCAGTTCACCGCGCGATGCCTTTGTCGGAATCATCCCTGATGACCTTCCTTCTGATCAAGCTACTGACCTTCGCCGCCTCCTGGAGTCTTATCACGCCATTTTCGACTTCGACAATCGTTCTCTGAGCCAAACGTCTGTTGTCCAACATCGCATCGACACGGCGAACGCGAGCCCTATCCGTCGCCGTCCCTATCGTGTCTCCCTCACCGAACGTAGTGTGATCCAAGACGAAGTTGACAAAATGCTCATAAAAGGCGTTATCGAACCTTCTTCTAGTCCATGGGCGTCCTCTGTGGTGTTAGTAAAAAAGAAAGACGGCAGCTGGCGCTTTTGTGTTGACTACCGACACTTGAACAACATCACACGCAAGGACGTCTCCCCCTTCCCCGAATCGATGACGCCTTGGACAGCCAACACGGCGCCACGTACTTTTCCTCCATCGACCTACGATCCGGATACTGGCAGATTACCGTTGATACCATGGACCATGAAAAGACTGCGTTCGTCACACCAGATGGACTCTACCAATTCAAGGTTATGCCTTTTGGATTGTGTAATGCCCCCGCGACATTCGAGCGAATGATGGATTCTCTCCTTCGGGGCTTTAAGTGGTCTACGTGTTTGTGCTATCTAGATGACGTGATTGTCTTTTCGCCTACTTTTGAGGACCATCTAGCCCGCCTGTCGGCCATTCTTGATGTGTTCCGCCACGCTGGCCTACAACTTAACTCCTCCAAGTGTCGTTTCGTTCGGCGTCACATCACCGTTCTCGGTCACCTTGTTAATGCTAGCGGTGTCCAACCTGACCCCGACAAGGTGCGTGCCGTCCGATAATTTCCTGCTCCTCGCTCGGTTAGCGATGTACGGAGCTTTGTCGGCTTGTGTTCCTACTTCCGCCGCTTTGCCAGGAATTTTGCCGACATTGCCCGGCCGCTTACTGACCTACTAAAAAAGGACATCTCTTTCTCCTGGGGTCGTGCACAAGCTGCCGCATTCACCACCCTTGTCAGTTTACTGACTTCACCGCCCATTTTGGCGCATTATGACCCGTCGGCCCCTACAGAAGTTCGCACCGACGCTAGTGGCCACGGCATAGGTGCAGTACTCGCCCAACGCCAGAGCGACCAGGACCGTGTCATTGCCTACGCCAGCCGCCTTCTCTCGTCGTCGGAGCGGAATTATTGGATAACTCAGCGCGAATGCCTCGCTTTGGTCTGGGCTGTGGCAAAATTCCGCCCTTATTTCTACGGCCGAACGTTTTCCGTTGTCACGGACCACCATGCCATTTGCTGGCTCTCGTCGCTGAAAGATCCTACAGGAAGGCTTGGCCGCAGGGCGTTACGACTCTACAGGAGTACACCTTTGACGTGCTCTACAAATCTGGCCGGATGCACAAAGATGCTGACTGTTTATCCCGCTACCCTGTTGACCCTCCCGACACCGCCGAACGTGATACCGGTGACTTCGTCATGGCTATTGCAGATCTGTCCAACGTACGCGCTGAACAGGAAAGTGACGACACCTTACGATCTATAATTAACCGCCTCAGTTCTCGTCAGCCCGACCCATCGTTTCGACTGAGCTTCACGACGATATTCTTTACCGTCGTAGTACCACTCCCGATGGCCCAGAGCTTCTGTTTGTTCTCCCCAAGCTTCTTCGTGCTACTGTTGTCCAAGAAATTCATGATGCTCCGACCGCTGGCCATCTTGGCGTATCCCGCACATACGATCGCCTGCGGCGCTAGTTTTTCTGACCTGGCCTGTACCGATCTTTTCGACGCTACGTTGCTGCGTGTGACCTTTGTCAGCGACGTAAACGGCCCTCAGGGTTGCCTGCAGGCCTTCTTCATCCTATTCACATACCCCAGGAGCCATTCTACCGCGTCGGTCTTGAGCTCCTTCGTCCATTTCCTTCGTCTACTTCAGGGAACAAGTGGATCGCAGTTGCGACCGACTACGCTACGCGTTTTGCCATCACGCGAGCTTTGCCGACTAGTTGCGCTACTGACGTCGCCGACTTCCTCCTAGAGCACTGCACGGGCTCGGGCTTACCCGAAAGCCCGGGCCCGGCCCGGCCCGTGGGCCGGGCCGGGCCGGGTAGAGCAGTTTTTTCACGGGCTCGGGCCGGGCTCGGGCACGGCGTGTGCTTTTTGACCCGGGCCCGGGCCGGGCTCGGGTTTTTTGACGCGGGCCCGGGCCGGGCTCGGGCTTTCTGCGAGTTATTCTCGGGCTTCTCAACTCTGAAAAACATGTATTTTTCGGTCTCGGGCCGGGTTCGGGCCGGTTTCGAGTCGGGCTCGGGCCGGGCTCGGGCTTAAGGTAAAGGGGTGGCGGGCCGGGCCGGGCGGGTAACGTAGATAATTTCCGGGCCCGGGCCGGGCCCGGGTCTCGCCATAAAAGTTTTGATCGGGTTCGGGCGGGCCGCCCAATGTTAAAACGGGCCCGGGCCGGGCCCCGGCCGCAAAAATCGGCCCGTGCAGTGCTCTACTTCCTCCTTCATGACGTCATTCTTCGTCATGGTGCTCCTCGGCAACTGCTCACAGACCGAGGCCGCTACGTCTTGTCAAAAGTTGTCGATGGCCTCCTTCGTTCCTGTTCTGTGGAGCACAAGCTCACTACTGCGTACCACCCGCAGACCAACGGGCTCACCGAAAGGCTGAACCGCACCTTCACCGGTATGCTGTCGATGTACGTGTCTGATAATCATCGGGACTGGGACAGCGCTTTGCCGTACGTCACGTTCGCGTACAACTCCTCCCGTCACGACACCGCCAGGTTTTCGCCGTTTTACCTCCTGTATGGCCACCACCCTGCATTGCCTTTCGACACGCTCCTACCTGATGTTCTACAACATACCACGGAGTATGCCCGCGAGCTGCCGCGCGAGCCCATCTGGCACGTCAGATAGCTCATGAGCGACTATCCGACTCACAATTAAGCCAAAAGGACCCTTACGACCGCAGCCACCGGTACCTCTGCTTTTCTCCGCGATCTCTTGCGCGTCTCTGGACTCCTTCTCGTCGCATTGGTCTCTCCGAAAAGCTGATATCGCGTTACACCAGACCTTACAAGGTTTTACGGCAACTTAGTGACGTGAACTATGAAATCACCCCACTGAACAGTTCTTCACCATCTACCCTGCCATCTCGTGACGTCGTGCACGTATCCCGACTGAAGCCGTACTTTTCCGTCGCCTCCTCGCGTAATTAGTCTCAAGACGGCGCTTAACCCGCCGGGGCGGTTAGATGCTACGGGCGGCCTCCTTGCATTAAGGAAGAAGACAACGATCGCCGGGAAACGCTGCGCGTGTTCAGCCATCTTGGCCATCTCTGCCAACAGTCCCTGTATATAAATACTCTCTTTTTTATCTATTTGACGCCCCGTCACAATATAAAGGGTGATTTTCGGAGTGTGCTGTAATAAAGACTACTTACTAGTCTAACTAAAACATAGACGTGCCGTGTACTGCGCTCAGACGCGCCATTTGTCTCTGGCTTCTGAGGCCAAAGTTTATTAAAAGAAGTTAAATAGTTTCACGTCACCAAGGGTTGTGGGGAATGTGGTATGTCGGCTGGTCTTTCGCCATGTTGTGCCCCAGATTTAATCTGCCAATTTAGCTGGCGGTGGCAAGTGCCCTTACAAAGGCTGTTACCACCCTAAAACGGCGTTGCATGTAGGCTTCTTAAAGCAGGTCAAATTCGGCTTCTCCTGCTAATTCGTTTTGGACACGCGCCCGCGTCGGTACAATAGCAAACAATTAATAAAATAATAAAACAAGATCCTAGGGCCTTCCCATTGTAATATAAGACCACTTATATTGCCCCTGGAAAAACGTATTTCCAGCAATGAATTTCAGTTAAAAAGTGAAGCCAACTTTAAGGGGATCGGTGTAAGCTTAGTCTTTGTAAGCTGGCTTTCCCACGTTCAGTTTTGCTGTGAATGAAGCCTACTTGCCGTATGCGAGCGATGCGATGGGAGCGGGTCCCAACAACGCTATTCATTTCTACTCTAAGGCGAAGCTTAAGCGTCCACCAATGTTTTTTTTTGTTTTTTCCCTCTGTTTTTGAAGTTGTTTTCAAGCTTGCCAGGAGTATAGTATAGGGGCGCTGGTATGACAACCTGTCTAGAAATTGCTCAAAGTTAAAGGGGCCCTTTACCACGTTTCTCTGAAGCCTCAAAAGTGCCTTGGGATGAGTTTTGTGCCTCGCGGGAACATATTGTGACACAAGGATTAAAGTAACAGTGAAATCTATTTACAGCTGGTATACAAAAGACTGGCAGCGCAGGCAAGCCTGTAACGTCATTATCTTCGGACACCGCCTGCTTCCACCTTGTTCCCAACGTTGTAACATATGGCCCTCCGGCGTGGTAGCACCGTCCCGGTGCGTCTTTTGTGGAGGAAGACTGGCAGCGTTTAAGGCGGCCAACATGCACGACGTCACGGGAAGTTTAGCATAGCAAGTGGGAGTCGTGACCGGGGAGATTTCGTATGTTACAGCTGTCACCTGGCAGAGGACGCGGTAAGGTCCAGCGTAGCGCGACATTACCTTTTTTGACAGGCCAACGCGGCGGCTAGGAGACCACAGAAGGACAATGTCCCCGGGAAAGAAATTAGCGTCACGGTGGCGACTGTCATACGTGCTCTTCTGCTGCCTGTTCTGGGAAATAGAAAGGCGACGATGAGGAACTTGACATGCCTGTTCAGCTGTGGCAATGACGTCTCGGGCGTATTCCGACATAGAATCCTGAGCGATGGGCAGGACGGTGTCAAAAGGCAAAACGGGGTCGCGGCAGTACAATAGATAAAATGGTGAGTAACCCTCTTTGTCGTGACGCGAGGAATTGTACGCGAATGTGACGAAGGCGAGAGCATGGTCCCAGTCAGTGTGGTCATGGGAAACGTATGTACATTTATAGCATGTCTGTGATGGTGGGATTAAGGCGTTCAGTAAGGCCGTTCATCTGCTGATGGTAGGCAGTAGTGAACTTGTGCTTGATGGCGCAGGAACGGAGTAGGTCGTCCACAACTCGGGAGAGGAAATACCGGCCGCGGTCTGTAAGAAGTTGACGAGGAGCGCCGTGATGAAGGATGATGTCGTGCAAAAGAAACTCAGCGACATCGGTCGCGCAGGATGTCGGAAGAGCTTTGGTGATAGCATACCGAGTTGCATAGTCGGTAGCGACAGCAATCCACTTGTTGGCGGAAGCAGATATAGGAAAAGGTCCAAGCAGATCTAACCCAACGTGAAAGAACGGTGCAGGTCGATAGTTTGAAGGCGACCAGCAAGCAGTAGAGGTGGCTTTTTCCGGCGATGACATAACTCGCAAGAGGCGACGTAGCGGCTGACGGATCGGTATACACCGGTCCAAAAGAATCGGCCTCGGACACGATCGTACGTGCGAGAGACGCCAAGGTGACCAGCCGTGGGTACATCGAGTAACTGAGAGATAACGGTGGCACGCAGTTGGCGGGGAACGACAAACAGCAGCTGGGGACCACTCGAGTGCATGCTGCATCGATACAACGTGCCGTCCTGGAGGAGAAACCGTCCAAGGGAGGGGTCGGAGGTCGCAGACGCGAGCTTGTCCATGACGTCACGTATGTAGGGGTAATGGCGCGTCTCGGTGGCGAGGTCAGCGAATGCAGAGAACGAGAGACCAGGAGCAGGAGTGTCGGTCGCAAAAATATCCGGAGGGTCAACAGGATGGCGGGACAGACAGTCGGCATCTTGGTGTAAACGACCCGACTTGTAGTCCACGGTGTACGGGCATACCTGAATGCCCAGCGACCGAGGCGTCCTGTAGGGTCCTTCAAGGAAGAGAGCCAGCACAGCGCGTGGTGGTCTGTAGTGACTGTAAATGGCCGACCGTACAAGTAAGGATGGAATTTTGCGACGGCTCAGACAAGTGCAAGGCACTCTCGCTCAGTGACAGAATAGTTGCGTTCAGCAGCAGAAAGCAAACGACTTGCGTATGCATGCAATCACACGGTCATGCCCACGCTGACGCTGAGACAAAATGGCGCCGATTCCATGACCACTGGCGCCAGTGCGGACCCCCGTAGGCGCAGACGGGTCGAGGTGCGCCAAAATAGGTGGAGATGTCAACAGGGAGATGAGTTTAGAGAAGGCGGTCGCTTGCTCATGGCCCCAAGAAAATGAAGCATCAGCTTTCAGAAGCGCAGTAAGAGGTCGGGCTACTTCCGAAAAGTTGTGAACAAAGGGCCCAAACTCGAGGAACAAAATAAGACATTCTTCAAGAATAGTGAAAAGAACAGAGGTCTGACGGCCGGCGACACTGACACGAGCAGCGCACATTCCTATGACGGCCGGCGTTTTGCCGTCGGTAACACACACAACACAGAACACAGCAGGTGTGATGACTTTACTCATGCGTCGACGAAGATGGTCACTCATGACAGAGATGTGCGCGCCGGTATCAATCAAAACCGTTACAAGGACACGATTCACATACACCTGAAGTAAATTTCTATCCGTCGGCAGGGTAAGCAAAGGAATTTCAGTCCGGGTCGATGTAGCAGCGTCACGCCTCAGAGCTAGCCCCGTCAGTTTTCCAACGAGCGCTGGTACATGGGTGACGGAGAACGGCGAAGAGTAGCTGGGCGAGGCAGGGGGCGTCGAGGAGATGGCGAACAACTCTGCCGTGTAGGTTGCGAGGCCTCAGCATGGTGGTAAGGCTCTGTGGGTTCTTCTTGCGGCGGGCGACTACCAATTGAGCGATGGTATGGCTGGAACTCAGATCGGAATGAGGGTGTCCAGGTGTTGCGGCAGTGACGAAAAATATGGCCAACACGTCGGCAGTTGAAGCAAATAGGCCTGTCAACTGGTGTTCGCCATTCTATTGGATTACGATAGGGCCGTGAGGGGTACTGGTTCCGCGGAGCCGGGACAGTAGTAAAGGCGTTAGATCGGTTGATGGGGCAAACGGAGGGAACACGAAAGTTCGCCAGCTCTTCGCGAACGACAGACTGGATGAGGGAAACCGTCGGTCGAAAATCGTTCGGGGCATACGTTTGGGAGTTAACCGGCGATGCGGCCTCTATCTCTCGGCGAACGATCCGCACAATGCCCTCAGACGTTGTCGGCTGAGGTGCGGAATGGTCTTCGCACGATGATGTAGCGGCTGTGTTTGGAAGACGGGTATACTGATGGACAACGGACTGGTGCAGTTCTTGTACACGACTAGGTTAAAGGCGTTGTCAGCTATTCCCTTGAGCACATGATTCACCTTTTCATCTTCCGGCATTCGCTCGTCCACCTTGCGGCAAAGGTCAATAACGTCCTGAATATACGTCACTTATGACTCTGTTTACGTCTGAGCGCGAGTTCCAAGTTCCTTCTTCGCGCCTCGTTGTCGCCCAACTGTCCTCCCAAAAAGGTCGCAGAGCTTTTTCTTGCATAGCTCCAAACTCGTTAGCTCCTCTTCGTGTGTCTGAAACCAGAACCTTGCCATGCCTTTTAAGTAGAAGATCAGATTGGCTAACATAACGATCTGATCACACCTGTTACTTTCGCTGACACGCTCGTACAGCCGGAGCCAATCTTCGACGTCCAGGTTGTCGGTACCCGCAAACGTGCTAGGGTCGCGGGGCTGTGCCAATATGACGGTTGGTATGGTGGGCACCGTTATGGGCGGCGTTGCTGCAGCCTCTTCGTATGACGTAATAGTTCAGCGGAAATCCGCTAGGTGGAGATAAGATTCTTTCGAGGAACCCGGTTGGGTTTCCATTGTAGCAAATTGCTACATTTGGGTGGGTGTCTGAGTTTTCCTTTAATAGCCTCTTCGTCAGTCGGTATGGTGGTAATGGCCAGGCTACGTCCGCTTCGGAGCTCTGTCTCGCATGAGATGTACCCCGCACTTCCACCAAAATGTGACACAAGCATTCAAGCAACAGTGATACAGCTGATATACAAAAGACACCCAACGTCGTTGTCTTCCGACACCAGCTCGTGCCCTCCTTCGTCCACCTTTTCCCCAGCGTTGTAACAATATAATCGAAAAATTTTTTTTTTCAACTTACCTACCACTAGCGCAGACGAGGAATAAGGATTATAAACAGAGATAAGATGCCTCAGAAAGGCTGGCCAACGTTTCGATAGGAGGACCTAACTTCGTCAAAGGCGGCCTCGTCATCCTCGGCGGGTTAGTTTTAAAGGGTTAGTGGAGTGACGTCACGTCGATGTCGGCTGTGGCCACCGGTGAAAGATCAACAAGTACATGCTACAGGCCGCCACTGCTGCGACCGGGTCGCAGCAGACAAAAGGTGCCCAAAACGTCTGTGTTCACCCATGACGTCACGTCCGCTATAACCCATGATGTCACATCTGTTTATTTTCATGGCGGCTGTTTTTCGGGGCCGGTCGCGTTGTCAAGCGGTCCGTAGTCCGTGCCTTCTTACAGCGTAACTAATCCATTTTTTCCACTCTATATGCATGTAATAAAACGTTGGGGCTGTCAGCTGCTTGATGTGTTGCCGTTAGTTATCTTGCGCGCATATTTTGCCCCGTGGCGGCGTCAAATTGCAGCCGGCCCATGGAATCGGTCGTGGCCTCCCTGAACCTGTGAGTATACGCCTCGGTGACGATCGTTAGTACGTGTACAGAACCATTCAGTAGTCTGGTTCAGTGAATGATGCGTGAAAAAATGAGGACGTAAGAAAACCCTGGCATGGTGAGCTGTTCCGCCAGATCGTGTTAAATCGCGTTTTTGCGCGATATGGTCGAACAGCTTTGCTACTGCTTTTCTACAGCTTTGCTGAATTTCATTGAATCATTACCTGTATTCTTTTTACAAGACAAATGGCATTACTGCGCGAAAGAGCATCTCGAAGTTTCCCAACAACAGCCAGTGCCGCCGTGCCTCTTGCATGCACGCTTACCAGCTTCACGCTGTCCTGATGCAGTTAGAAGGATTATGACGCAGTATCAGCCTGCTACTGCGAGATCCAGGATCACTATGACAATACAATTAAAAATAACAAAAGAAATGAATGCAGTAAGTGTGGTGTTCAAACGTTGCCAAGCGTGATAGGCGGACCTGCCTCGTAAGATGCGTTGAATGAATCGGCATCCTAAAGTCAGCTTCGCCGCAGTAAATTTGTGTTACGCGGTCAAACTTACCGAAAGTTATTTCAGTGAAGCATACCAAAAGTGAAAAGGGGCCGCTATCACGGGACATGTAGTATGTGTTCCTTAACTATGTGCGCACGCACTCGCCGTCTCCCATCACATTACGCGCGCCGAGGAGCGTAATAAGTGTACTGGCAGGTGTATTCACATATAGGAATGACAACTGCCAAGAAAAGCTGTGCCCTTATATTTTTTTTATTTATTTATAAATACTGCGATCTTAAGCAAGATCTTAGCAGCGTGGTACCCGAATAATTTTACATAGAAACGAAAATAAGTACAAAAATTGGGAACTGCACTCAAAAGTTTCTTCACACAAGCGCTTCACATAAGCGGAAAAACAAGCCCAAGAACAAGCGCAAAAACAAGCGCTTCACACAAGCGAACAGATAAAGGGGAAAAAAAGACGGAAAAAAGAAACGTTACTTCAGCGATTTTCTAATCATACAGGGAAACAGTGCTATCACTAACAATTTCAGCAACTGCAAAATGATTTTTATTAAAGATATGTCTCGAAAAGTGATAATGAGTCCTGTGTTACAGTTTTATGGGCCAGCTTATTCCAATCTACTATTGTTCTAGGAAAAAATGAATACTTGAAGCAGTTTACACGTGTTGTAAATGGAGTTACAGATAGTGAGTGTCGCTTTCTTGTAGCATAACCTGTTGTATAGGCGATAATGTGAGACGTGTCGATGTTGTAATGACCATTTATATTTTGGAAAAAGAATTTTAAACGACATACACGATTTCTAGCACTTATAGAAGGCAAGCCGCTCCGAGATAAAAGGTTAGTAATAGAACTACGCCCATATGTATTGTAGATGAATCGGACTGCTTTTTTCTGGAAGCTTTCTAGCTTTCCAATATCGCTTTTAGTGAACGGGTCGCATATAGCTACAGCATATTCTAAAACGGGGCGGACGAGTGTTTTGTATGCCAATAGACGTACTGTTGGTGTGGAGGATTTTAATACGCGTCTTAGAAAAAAACAACTTGCGGCGACAGTTTGCTATTACTGTGTCAAGGTGCTTTGACCAGGAAAGATCCTTGGTTATGTGCAAGCCAAAATACTTATATTTCGTTACCTCTGACAAAAAAGCGTTTTCTGTGCCATAGCGATATAGCAGTGGCTTTTTTTTAAAGTTATCCGCATATATACTGTTTTTTCGAAATTAATGCACATTTTCCATTGTTTACACCACTGAACTACCTTATTAAAGTCCCTGTTTAACCTGAGTTGGTCTTCTTCCGTTGTTATTTCATTGTACAGAACGCAGTCGTCAGAGTAAAGCCTGATTCTAACAGAGAGGTTAGTGACAATATCATTTATATATAACAAAAAAAAGGGGGCCAACAACGGATCCCTGTGGGACGCCGGAATTGACAGCAGCAATATCAGAGGTTGTTTTATTTACAGTAACAAACTGATGGCGGTTTGTAAGGTAGGCTTTAATCCATGCTAATATTTTATCATTTTTAAACACAGCTCCTAGCTTATGAAGCAATTTAACATGAGACACCCTATCAAACGCCTTGCTGAAATCCATGAATATCGCGTCTGTTTGTTTCCCTTTGTTTACAGTGCTAGGAAAGTCATGTATGATTTCAACTAGTTGAGTAGTCGTCGAAAGGCCACTTCTAAAACCATGCTGCATGTTTATAAAAACGTTATGTTCGTCTAGAAAACCAGTTATATGTTTATGAATTATATGTTCTAAGAGCTTACAAGATGTTGAAGTTAATGAAATCGGTCTGTAATTTTTGATGCAAGATTTATGCCCTGACTTATGTAAAGGTTTTATTCTAGCAATTTTCCAGTCTTCCGGTAATGATCCTTCGTTGATTAACCTCGCAAATAGAATGTACAGGTATTTTGCGCACCATTCAGCATAACGCTTTAGAAAACAGTTCGGAATATCATCTGGCCCTGGAGATTTTTTAATGTCAAGCTTTAACAATAAATTTAGAATGCCCTGTTCCGACAGTGGCGTACCAACCATTTCTCTGGTGTGTGTGTGTGTGGGGGGGGGGGGGGGGGGCAAACCGCAAAAAGTCTAACCTCTCTCTATATATGTATATTTTGCGAATTACCATTACAATAGGTGAAAGAGCCTGAAAAGGCGTCTGTCAGTTATTTTTATATTTAACAGTCATAGACCTATTTCTCAATCCCACATAGGGAACCATCGCGCCCTGAAAACTTGTTTGCATTTGCATGCATTTGTTTTTGCAACTATATAAAATTTCAAGATGATGCAGGAACAAAAGGCAATGAGTGTCTCACAGAGGTCTCGGATCCCGCCCAGTAGCAGTAGTAGAGCGCACATAAAAATGTACATTTGCTACAAACAATTAAACGTACTTGGTATTAAAGATTACAGCCTAAATGTATCGCTAGTTTAAGTACTAGTATTGTCGAAGTTCTACGCAACAAAGTACAATAAACATAAGTTACTTGCAATATTCACTAGAAAAAAATGACCGCAGATGTGTGCGACAACCCGGTTTCCAGCAAAGCTGTTTCTTTTGAACAGTTGCAATAAACTTTCAGTTTCTTGTAATTATATTGCATACTATAAAATGTTGCTCGTATATATGACTGTACCATTTAAAGCTTTGCCTGCAAGTAATCCCTCGGAGCACTTCTTGTCGGGAATTTTCAAAAAGCCAGTAATTCATCAACACCATAACATTTACCATGGTGCCTTCCCTCTCTCCCTCCCTCCCTGCCTCCTCCTCTCACCCTCATTACACAATTTCCGCTAGATTTGATATCGGTTGAGTTCACAGTTCTGCCAGAGCTACGAGATAAATTCCTTGTTCGCAAAACACATTCATAAAGCTCCGGACCACTTGCATCCGTAATTTACTGCAAATGTCATGACTAGTCCCCTGTCTTTAAGGTTTACCTACATATTGTCCATAACGCGCTCTTTACTTTCGCCAAATATAAACAAACTGTCTTTCACCGAGGACATCGCTGAAACCAAGTCTGAACGTGTTATGGCACCTGAAAATAGGGACAGAAAAAAAGACGGTTCAATAATTATTCGCAACGCGTCTAGCTGCATCAGGAACGTCAATTTTTTTTCACACATTGCAGTTGCCATGTCCCCCCTCCCCTTTGCACAAAATATAAACCTGCTGTAACCTATAGCTATGTCGGGCTACTGAGAAGCATAGCATATCACACGCTTTAGCACTTGAATAAGAAATATTTTACAAAGG
Organism: Dermacentor silvarum; assembly: GCF_013339745.2. NCBI lineage: Eukaryota > Metazoa > Arthropoda > Arachnida > Ixodida > Ixodidae > Dermacentor > Dermacentor silvarum. Next base: position 146,035,471 of record NC_051163.1, on the reverse strand, counting down.
CTCTGTATGATCCAACCACATTTAACAGAGTTTCCTTAGCATACCACCAATTTTGGCTAAATTTGGTCTTGGTGGCTTTTATAGTTCTGCCAGGGCAGTGGGCTCAATTCTTCCCCACTCGTTGGACACGCTTATAACATTCTAGAGTGCTTGCATAATTTTTTGCGAAAGCCCCAATTACTTATCTCAGCCTATATTTATGTCCAGTGCAGGACGAAGGCCTCTCCTTGCGATTTACAATTACCCCTGTGTTGCGCTATAGCTGATTCCTGCGCCTGCGAACTTGCGCCTGCGAAGTTCGGAACTTCAACACTCCACCTAGTTTTGCTCCATTTTCCGGCCGACCTATCTACATTTTCCAATCATTAAACTACATCTTCTTCGACTGCGCTTCCCTTCTCCTGGTATCGAATCTGTAACCCTAATGGCCCACCGGTTATCCATCCGACGCATTACATTGCCTGCCCAGCTCCACTTTTTGCGCGTAATGTCAACTAAAATATCGGCTATCCCCGTTTGTTCTCTGATCCACACCGCTCTCTTCCTGTCTCTTAACGTTAGGCCTAACATTATTCGTTCGATCGCTCTTTGTGCGGCTTCTTTGTTAATCTCCAAGTTTCTGCCCCACATGTTAGCACCGGTAGAACGCAATGATTGTATACTTTTCTTTTTAACGACAGTGGTAATATCCCAGTCAGGATATGGTAATGCCTGGCGTATGCACTCCAGCCCAATTTTATTCTTCTGTAAATTTCTTTCTCATGATGAGGGTCCCCTGTGAGTAATTGACCTAGATAAAAGTACTCCTTTACAGACACTAGAGGCTGACTGGCGATCCTGAATTCGTGTTCCCTTGCCAGGCTATTGAACATTATCTTTGCCTTCTGTATATTAATCTTCAACCCAATTCTTACACTTTCTTGGTTAAGGTCCTCAATCACTTGTTGTTATTCATCCCCATTGTTGCTGAATAGGACAGTACAAACTACAAACTGAAGGTTCCTGAGATATCCGCCGTTGATCCTTATTCCTAAGACTTCCCAGTCTAAGATCTTGAATACTTCTAAGCATGCAGTGAATAGCATTGGAGAGATGGCGTCTCCTCGCCTGACCCCTTTCCTGATAGGTTATTTTCTACTTTTATTGTGGAGAACCAAGGTAGCTGCGGAATTCTTGTAGATATTTGCAGAGTTATTCGCGTATGCCTCCTGTACTCCTTAATTACGCAATGCCTCTATGACTGCTGGTATCTCTACTGAATCGAATGCTTTTTCATAATCTATAAAAGCCATATAGAGAGGTTGATTGCAGTCCGCAGATTTCTCTATTACCTGATTTATGACACGGATATGGTCCATCGCAGAATATCCCTTCCTGAAGCCAGCCTGTTCTCTTGGTTGGCTGAAGTCAAGTGTTGTCCTGATTCTATTGGAAATTATCTTGGTGTATATTTTATACAATACTGAAAACAAGCTAATGGGTCTGTAATTCTTCAATTCTTTAACGTCTCCCTTCTTATGGATAAGTATAATGTTGGCGTTCTTCCAGCTCTCTGGTACACTTGAAGTTGTCAGGCATTGCGTATAAAGGGCCGCAAGCTTTTCAAGCATGATATCTCCTCCATCTTTGATTAAATATACTGTTATTCCATCTTCTCCAGGCGCTTTTCCCCTGGTCATGTCTTTAAAGGGCCTTCTAACTTCATTGCTGGTTATAAAAGGAGCCTCTGTATCTGGTTCATCACTAAATATTTCGAATGAAAGCAGCTTGGCTGTTTTGGGCCCTGTACAGGTCAGTATAGAATCCTTCCGCTGCTTATACTATGCCATCGAAATTGCTGATATTACCCTGCTTATATTTGAGTGCATACATTTTGCCTTGTCCTATGCCACGTTTTCTTCTCGTGGATTTCATGCTGCATCCATATTTTACTGCTTCCTCAATCTTTTCGACGTTATAATTTCGGATATCCATTACTTTCTTCTTGTTGATCAGTTTCAACAGTTCAGCGAATTCTATCTGATATCTCGAGTTTGACATTTTCATGTTTTGCCGTATCTTTATTGGGTCTTTTGTTACTTGGGAGAGCTTACCTACTGGTTGCCTTGGTGCCTTACTTCCAACTACAATTGCTGCTCTGAGATCAACCTAGTTACGGTTTCATTCATTACCTCTATGTTCTGTTTATCTTCCTGTATATATGTTTGCGAGCAGCAGCCTGAATTGGTCTGCTTTTACCCTTACTGCCTCTAAGTTGGCCTGTTTCCTCTTGACTAATTTCTCTCTTTCTCTCTTCAAATTGAGAGAAATCCTAGACCTCACGAACCTGTGATCACTGCACTTTACCCTACTTAGCATTTCTACATCCTGCAGTATGCTGAGATCGGCAGAGACTATGAAATCTTTTTTCTTTCTTGTTTCTCCATTAGGCCTTTTCCCGGTCCACTTCCTGTTGCTGCGCTTCTTGAAGAAGGTATTCATCATTTGGAGCCTATTCCTTTCCGCGAATTCTAATAACCTATCTTCTCTAGTGTTCCTAGAATCGATGCCGTAGTCGCCAATTACTTGCTCACCAACCTGCTTTTTCCCTACTTTTGCATTGAAGTCGCCCTTGACTACAGTATACTGAGTTTTCGCCTTTCTAATTACTAATTCAACATCTTCGTAAAACTGTTTTCTTTCTTCATCATCATGACTGCTGGTTGGGGCGTAGGTTTGTGCTACCTTCATTCTATTCCTCCTATTCAGCTTTATTACGACAAGTGCTACCCTCTCATTATAGTTGTAGAATTCATCAATGTTGCTACACATCACCAATTAACTTGTCCTTACAGTCACTAAATAAAACGAAGCTGCCTCCTTTAGTTCAGTGAGCACGCCAGGTGAACCGTTCTATTATATTATGCATGAAAAAGTAAAAATAAATACAATATGAGGATTCAGTAATTATTGGCAACCCTTCTAAATAAGCCAGAAGTGTTAAAGTTTATGCGACACATTGCACTTAAAAGCCGCCTATTCCTTCAAAGTATAGAATGTCTGAAACTTGGAGTTCTCTTGAGACAATGGGAAACCTAGCAGCAGCGTGATACTTCCAAACAATTGGTGACATTTGTTTAAAACCTGTGTTTGATCAACACTCATTTACCATCGCACATAAACTTACCGTATTGTTCCCCTTATATTCTCAAAATTTGACCTCAGTTGTAGTTGTAATTATGCCAGCGCAGCCGCCCAAGTTTTACACCGCTCGTAAAACAGACTAATAACACAATGGACTACTTCCATAAGTATTCTACTGGGAAATGCGCATTTAACCCACCCATTTCGAACATTGCCTACAGATTGCCCAAACCATGCCTTGTTTAGCTCACAGAGGACACTGGAGAAACAAACTACGAATCTCGCATGATCCACAAAAACACATGGAAAAACGAGGGTTTAGTAATTAGCTGCAACACTTGCATTAAAAGTACGAAAATGAATGTTTCGCAACGCATTGCGCTTAAAATTATCTCTATTTTCATGAAATTTCAACCGTCTCTCGTGCTGTTGCTTTAGGAGTCAGGGAAACATTTCGATTAGCGGCAGTATGACTCCCTGGAATGCTCCAAATGAATAACTTTCTAAAAAGACTGTAATGAATCTACGCAGAATGAACATGTATCGCTCATCACTCAGAACATTTCTTCGTACTTCGAATAAATAAAAACACCATGCACCGTATAGGTTACTAAAAATACTGGGGGAAAAACAACTAAATGTCGTGTATAACGCATAAAAATTTGGAAAAAGAGACTATTCAGTAACTGTGTTCGGAGCACATAAGCAACCTACACAGTGCAAATTTTCAATACACGCCACCAAAAAGTGGCCCTCATTTTTTCTAAGTATTGTTACGCGCTATGCCGAGCATGGAAGAATGCGCCAAAAAGACGGTGAAGACGACGATCTGGGCAGCGCTCGTGTTGTTGTTCTGCCATCTTGCCTGCAGCCGTCTCTCTTCGCAACTCATCCCAAGCGGCATGCCTCTAGGCCACATTGCTTCTATCGACGAGTGTGCCGTTTCTGCATTCGTCACCGACGCTTCTTTATCCTCTGCCCCTTCCTCTTTCTCACATATTCTCGTCGACGGTGATATTGACAAGATGATTGCGTCTGACCTCCTTCCTGCACAGACAGCCGATATGCGGCGCATATTGAAGTCCTACCGCGACATCTTCGACTTCAATGACCGTCCTTTGGGACAGACTTCTGTGGTCACTCATAAGATCAATACTGGGGACGCCAGCCCAATCAGACGCCGTCCGTATCGCGTGTCCCATGCCGAGCGAGAAGTGATACAGCGTGAAGTCGACAAGATGCTCACCAAGGACGTCATTGAACCTTCATGCAGTCCATGGGCATCACCGGTCGTCCTGGTGAAGAAGAAAGATGGCAGCTGGCGCTTCTGCGTCGACTACCGCCTCTTAAACAAGGTCACGCGCAAGGACGTCTACCCTTTGCCGCGGATCGACGACGCTCTCGACTGTCTACACGGCTCTGCATACTTCTCTTCTATCGACCTGAGGTCAGGCTACTGGCAGATCTCCGTCGGTGATCAAGACCGTGAAAAGACCGCATTTGTTACCCCCGATGGACTTTACCAGTTTAAGGTAATGCCCTTTGGACTGTGTAATGCCCCAGCCACATTTGAAAGGATGATGGACTCCCTCCTCCGTGGATACAAATGGTCAACTTGCCTATGTTACCTTGACGATGTCATCGTGTTCGCTCCGACATTTGACAGTCACCTTAGCCGATTGTCGGCAGTTCTTGAAGTTTTCAGGCGAGCAGGCCTTCAGCTGAACTCTTCCAAATGCCGTTTTGGCCGCCGTGAAATCACTGTGCTTGGCCACCTTGTGAGTGCTGAAGGCGTGCAACCTGACCCAGAAAAAATTCGTGTTGTCAAAGACTTCCCTATACCACGTTCCACTAAAGACGTCCGGAGCTTTGTCGGCTTGTGCTCCTATTTTCGACGTTTTGTCAGGAACTTCGCCGACGTTGCCCGTCCACTCACGGAACTCTTGAAGAAGGAAATGCCATTTTCTTGGGGTCCTGAACAGGCCACTGCGTTTCACACGCTCACGACGTTACTTACGTCACCACCCATCTTGGCCCATTTTGACCCGTCAGCCCCTACTGAACTTCGCACCGACGCCAGTGGACATGGCATCGGCGCTGTTCTCGCCCAGCAGCAACAAGGACGCGATCGCGTCATCGCCTATGCCAGTCGCCTTCTTTCCTCTTCGGAGTGCAAATTTTCGATCACTGAGCGCGAGTGCCTCGCACTGGTTTGGGCTGTCGGAAAGTTTCGACCATACTTGTTTGGCCGCACCTTTTCGGTCATCACAGACCACCATGCGCTTTGCTGGTTGTCTTCCCTCAAAGATCCGACTGGACGACTTGGTCGCTGGGCACTGAAACTGCAAGAATACAGCTTTGACGTCACTTACAAGTCTGGCAGACTGCACCAGGATGCGGACTGCCTATCCCGTCATCCAGTGGACCCTCCCGACTTGTCAGCTCACGATTCGGACGCCTGTGTCTTCGCGATATCCGATTTATCCGACATACGCAGCGAACAGCTCAGCGATGCCAATTTGCGGTCAATTATCCGCCGTCTACGCTCTCATGACCGTGCCCCGTCACTACAATTATTCGTGCTTCGTGACGGCATCTTATACAGACGCAACACCAGCTCCGATGGCCCAGAGCTTCTACTAGTTGTACCCGAAACACTCCGTTCCACTGTCCTCGAACAGCTTCATGATGCCCCAACAGCTGGACATCTCGGAGCAACTCGCACGTACGATCGCGTTCGGCGTCGGTTCTTCTGGCCAGGCCTCCACCGCTCTGTGCGCCGATACGTTGCTTCTTGCGAGTCTTGCCAGCGCCACAAGCATCCATCCTTGTCGCCAGCCGGTCCTCTTCAGCCCATCGACATTCCCGGTGTCCCGTTCTTCCGCGTCGGCCTTGATCTCATCGGGCCATTCCCAACATCTCTGACTGGGAACAAGTGGATTGCCGTCGCTACGCACTACGCGACACGATACGCTATCACGCGGGCACTACCGACAAGCTGTGCCACTGACGTTGCGGAATTCCTACTTTACGACGTTATTCTTCACCACGGCGCTCCTCGACAGCTGCTGACCGACCGTGGTCGCTCCTTTCTGTCCAAAGTCGTCGACGACATTCTTCGTTCGTGTTCCATCCGTCACAAGCTAACCACTGCCTACCATCCGCAAACCAATGGGCTTACCGAGCACCTCAACCGCACGCTGACCACAATGCTCTCCATGTACGTTTCCTCAGACCACCGTGATTGGGACAGCACCTTGCCTTATGTGACATTCGCCTACAACTCGTCACGCCATGACACCGCTGGCTTTTCCCCCTTTTATCTCTTGTTTGGCCGCCATCCCACATTGCCCTTCGAGACTCTTTTACCACCACCTGTGCACCCTGTTACCGACTACGCTCGCGATGCAGCTTCTCGGGCTGCAACGGCTCGCCAGATTGCCAGGGATCGTCTTCATGTCTCCCAGCTGTCCCAGAAGGCCCGCTACGATAGCCATCGCAGAGTCGTTATTTACTCTCCGGGCTCTTTGGTCCTCCTCTGGACGCCTTGCCGCCACGTTGGCTTGTCGTCAAAGCTTCTTTCCCGATACTCCGGGCCTTACAAGGTCCTACGCCAAGTCACAGACGTCACGTACGAGATCACTCCATTGGACAGTCGCTCATCTGCCGCCTCCGCCACTGATATCGTGCACGTCTCCCGCCTTAAGCCTTATGTTGCCGGACAAGATCCTACTGCTCCTTAAGCGCCGAGACGGCGCTCTCGACGGCGGGGGTTCTATGTTACGCGCTATGCCGAGCATGGAAGAATGCGCCAAAAAGACGGTGAAGACAACGATCTGGGCAGCGCTCGTGTTGTTGTTCTGCCATCTTGCCTGCAGCCGTCTCTCTTTGTATATATCGTGTAAATATAATTTTCCTATCCCTTTTGCTACTCATATCCCCGTGGCATTTAATACATCTGCTGTTTTTGCTCCACCTCGGACACAAGCAATAGTGTAGCTCTTATTTAGAAACAGCCTGAAAACCAAATCGACAAGGTCAAAAGTGACACAAGCCTTTAGAAAAAATTCAAGTCCGTGTTCTATTGGTATTTAAATGGCTCTGCACGTACGACCAAGATCACTTTCACGAACATATCTACAATAAGTCGTGATTACACAGTGAAAGTCGGCAGCTATACCCATAAAAGGTTTGATTAGACTTTTTGATGGTGAATAAATACTCAGACTGAAACGCTATGTCGGATGTCTCCCGACAGATTAAATAGTTCCAGCATTTGAAAATCCAACGATTCCATGCCGTAAACCACACCAGTCGTTGGGCACGGCTGATTATAATACGTTATCCTGACCTCCCCCTCACCCGCAGGTTAAATAAGCTGATTGTGTTTTCAAAAAGGGTATAGTGGTCTCAAAACAATGGGCATGATGAAAATAGCGCAACCTGATATTTATTAGGGCGGGAACTGCCCAGTGCCAGGCCTTCTCCGCAGCGCGAGCATGTATGGAGAATCCCGCATGTCGTCCGCTACAGCGCGTCCCGAGGAGGCAAAAAAGGCAATTCTCTCGCCAAGCAGGGGATACGTAGTAAAGAAAAGCATTAGTCACATGGCCACTCTATTAAGAAAGAAAGTTTAGCTTCAGCTGTAGTTTTGTTGGACTTTCCACCATGCAGCCTTCGGGACCGTGCCTGCTTTCAAAAGTGTGTGTGCGGGGGGGGGGGGGTGGAGGGGGGGGGGCACATGGCATACTGTGCCCCCCACTTTTGACAATGAGGGGGGGGGGGGCAAGTGCCCCCTTGCCCTCCCAGTCAATACGCCTATGTGCCCTTATGAAGGCAAGATCTCTTGTCGAAACGTTTGTACAAGCCTGTTCGGCCATTGTTATATCACTGCAACATACTTGAGTATTGCGGTGAAGCATACCGATAGTGGGAAGGCTTCACGCGCATCAGGAGCGTAGGGTTTCAGTCAGCGCCAAAGCCTACAAGTCTCAACGTTCTGGTCTCAACAAAGCATATTTTCGCAGCAGGATGTTTTGACAACTTTTCTTGGCTAAATCTTTACATGCCAAGTTAGCTGTTGTCACTATCAATGTGCTTTACTGCGATACAGAAGAAGCCTCAATGCAGGACACCTCCATCGTAGTTTGCCTAAACCCTAGGTGATAGGTTCACCCTTGCCGCTATTAGTATGCTTCACTGCAAAACACGTAGTGTATTACGGTGAAACGTACTAAAGCACATTTGTGAGTTTCGAATGCAAGGACCCTTGCCCTTTCGCATTTGTGATATTGTTACGGGGAAAAGAAGTAAGAAATATATTTACACGGTATTTACAAGACTGGCAGCGGCTGACAAGACCATAGTAAGCACGCGAAGTCCCGAGCTTCGTCTTCTTCAAGTCCTCTCAAAACGTCTTCATCGCTCTGTCACATGACCCCCGGAGGCCGAAGCACCGACCCGGTGCTGGTTAGGAGGCGGTCGAATGATGCGGCTAAGACGCGCGACGTAGACTACGTCGGAACGAGGCTGAGCCATGGTGGCGTCAAGAGGGGCGATTTCGTAGGTGACGTCGGTTGCTTGACGCAAGACAGGGTAAGGGCCAGAGTAGCGTGAAAGCAACTTCTCCGAGAGGCCAACGCCTCGCGACGGAGACCAAAGGAGAACCAGTGCGCCCGGTGTGTAGTAGGCGTCACGATGGCGGGTGTCATATTGACGCGAAATAAGTTGGCACGTGGTGACACTGGCCCCTTGAGGCGAGAACGACGAAGTTCGTGGTTGCGCGCGCGCTCTCCAAGGTCCAGCCATTATTAAAGGCTGACGTGTTTTTTTGCCTATCTGTTGCTGGTGAACTATTCTAGCTGTAATAGCTGGGTGACATTTCTGGTGGAAGTGCTGGGTACGGTCGATGTTAAGATCTCCGGAGCGTACCCCAGACCTAAGCCCGGCGAGTAGTTCGGACGAGCTTACCCCTGTGCACGTACGTACCAGCCGGCGTCTCCAGGGACTCCAGCCACAGCACGGTCTGCTACCCGAACGAAGTAGAATGACGAACCAACCACCTCCTGCCGCTACTGCAGCATCGCACGTGGTCGTCAATCAGATCCGGACGCCGAATCATTTCCACGGGAGTGCTTCAGAGGACGCCGACGACTGGCTTGACCATTTTGACCGGGTCGCCAACGTCAACGACTGGACCCACGAGCGTAAGCTTCGCTACGTGTACTTCGCTCTTGAAGATTCCGCTAAAATATGGTTTGAGAACCATGAGGCGACACTGACGTCATGGGAAGAATTTCGTCGGCAGTTCCTCAATGCCTTCGCCAGGGCGGACCGGAAGGAGAGGGCGGAGTTAGCACTGGAGTCGAGAATTCAAGGCCCGAATGAGCGAGTGACGGCGTACGTAGAAGACATGAATCGGCTCTTCCGACGTGCGGACCCCTCTATGACTGAAGCAAAGAAGGTGCGCCACCTAATGCGCGGCGTCAAAGAGGAAATCTTTGCTGGCCTCATTCGAAATCCGCCGACGACAGTGGCAGAGTTCCACGACGAAGCCACCACCATGGAAAAGGCCCTTCAACAGCGGGCCAGGCAATACAACCGCGACGCCGTGATTTCAAGGGAGCTCTCTGCCGTTACCCTCGGCAACGACGTCGGCGCCTTGCGAGATCTCATCAGGGCTGTCATCAAGGAGGAACTGCAGAAGATGCAGTCGACCGCTGCCTCTGCGGGACAATTTTCCATTGCGGAAATGGTGCGCGCCGAGGTCCGACAGGCCGTCCATGTTCCTGAACAGTACGAGGCACCACAGCAGAGACCGCGTCCTGAAATGAGTTACGCAGAAGCAGTACGTCGTCCACCACCCTCAAGCGCGTATAGCATGGTACACCCCGCTCAGCAATTGGACGTTAGCTTCAGGCCTCACAGCACACCGCACATCGCAGAAGCAAGAACTAGGAAGAGCGACGTCTGGCGCACCGCAGACTACAAGCCCCTTTGTTACCATTGTGGCGAAGCCGGGCACATCTACAGAATGTGTCCTTATCGTCATGTGGGGCTCCGAGGATTCGCACCAAATGCACCTCGTCCACGACCTGGTGAGCGGCCGCCGGAAATAGAGAGTTTCGTCGCGAATCGTCGCAATGGTGATCAACGATGGCACGAGCCCCGTTCGTCGTCTCCTGCTCGTTACAGGTCACCATCACCAAGCCAAGCCTTCTCTCGCGGCGCTCTCAGACGCCGCTCGCCAAGCCCGGCGGCTCGGGAAAACTGAGTTCAGCAACCTCCGGAGGTGAGGCCGCTGACGTCGACTGTGCGCAAGATCCTCCACTACGACGACAACGACGAAAACAGAACGACGCAGACCTACAGACGCAGTCAAACACCGTACGAGAGGTAATAACGTCGAACATTCCCGTCACCGTAGACGACGAAGACATAACAGCATTAATCGACACTGGAGCGGACACCTCAGTTATGAGCATGGACCTTGCCTGCAAGCTGACGAAAGTTTCTACCGAGTGGACTGGGTCGCAGATTCGCACTGCAGGCGGCCATCTGCTAACCCCGGTAGGAAGATGCACAGCGCGAGTGAGCATTCGTGGGTTTACGTACCTCGGAGATTTCGTTATCCTCCCAAGCTGTTCGAGGGACCTAATTCTGGGAATGGACTTTCTGCAGGCTAATGGAGCCGTGATAAACCTACAAAAGTCGCTGGTAACGTTTTCAACGGCGCAGGCCTTAGCAGGGAGCAGCACTGACGACACGTATGTCAACGCCTTGAGGATTGTCGACGAGAACATCACGGTGCACCCGCTGTGCTCATTACTGATCGCGGTGCAGCGTTTACAGCGGAGTTGTTGCAACAAGTCGTCACCCTGACGCATACTGACCACCGAAGGACCACAGCCTATCATCCCCAGACTAACGGCTTAACAGAGCGCCTGAACAGAACATTGGCCGACATGCTATCCATGTACATTGATGTGGAACACAAGACAAGGGATGAAATTTTGCCATACGAGACGTTTGCTTACAATACCGCTGTGCAGGAAACCACCGAGTTTACACCATTCGAGCTCGTTTACGGACGTCGCGTTACAACCCCCTTAGACGCCATGCTCCCGGTAGACCACGGAGCCACAAGTAATGACACCACTGAGGAGTTCGTCGAGAAAGCGGAGGAAGCTCGCCAGCTTGCTCGGAATCGCATCCGCACCCAGCAGAATACCGACGCCTGCCGTTACAACCGGACCCGACGGAACGTCCAGTACTCACCAGGCGACCGCGTGTGGGTGTGGACACCTATCCGACACCGTGGGCTCTCGGAGAAATTGTTGCGCCGCTATTTCGGCCCCTACGAAGTTGTACGCCGCCTCAGTGATGTGAACTATGAGGTGGTGCCTCAAAGCTCTGATCCTAGTTCGAACCGACGCCGTCCCCGTGCTGAAGTCGTCCACGTAGTACGGATGAAGCCGTACTACGCACGCGAGGGATTAGCAACCCTCACAAACCGCTTCAGCACTGTGTACATTCCTGTATGTTTTTTTTTCTTTCCATGTTGACACTCTTGCCCATATTGCTCGCCCCATGCCCTTGAAGCGACCGGATTGGTCGCTTTTGAGAGGGGAGCAATGACGCGAAATAAGTTGGCACGTGGTGACACTGGCCCCTTGAGGCGAGAACGACGAAGTTCGTGGTTGCGCGCGCGCTCTCCGAGGTCCAGCCATTATTAAAGGCTGACGTGTTTTTTTGCCTATCTGTTGCTGGTGAACTATTCTAGCTGTGGTAGAATAGGTATGGGTGCTCAGCTTCGCCATCGGGAGCATTACCACAACGTTGCATTACCACAACAAATGGTAATGCAACGTCCCAGTCGCGATGGTCAGCGGAGACATACATGGATAGCATCTCAGCTGGGTGACAATATAAGCGCCGCTGATTTTCCTGCGAGTCCACAAGTCGACGTCGGGCAATATGGCGTGCCTCTTGTGCGTGGAGTATGGCGTCTCGGGCGTACTCTGATGGGAAATGCAGGCTATCAGGCAGAAGGGTGTCGAAAGGTAGCGTAGGGTGGCGGCCAAACAAGAGGAAGAATGGAGAGAAGCCTGCGGTATCGTGGCGAGAAGAATTGCAGGCAAAGGTAACAAATGGTAATGCAACGTCCCAGTCGCGATGGTCAGCGGAGACATACATGGATAGCATCTCAGTGAGGGTCCGGTTGAGACGCTCGGTTAGACCATTCGTTTGTGGATGGTAAGCAGTAGCAAGTTTGTGTTTAGTCGCGCACGAGTGTAGAATATCATTAACAACTTTAGAAATAAAGTAGCGGCCTCGGTTGGTGAGGAGCTGTCGAGGGGCACCGTGGTGAAAGATGACGTTTTCTAGTAGGAAATCGGCGACATCGGTTGCACAGCTTGTCGGAAGAGCCCGTGTGATTGCGTATCGGGTGGCGTAGTCTGTTGCTACAGCAATCCACTTATTTCCCGAAACAGACGTAGTAAAGGAGCCTAAAAGATCAACGCCTACACGAAAGAATGGTTCTGATGGCACGGTTGAAGGTGGCAGCAGGGACTGTGGTCGGCTTTTTTCGTCGTTGACAAAGGTCACACGCAGCGATATAACGGCAGACGTCACGGTAAAGACCAGGCCAAAAAAAGCGCCGACGAACACAGTCGTAAGTTCGTGACACGTCAAGGTGACCGGCAGTCGGCACATCATGAAGCTGGGCGAGAACAGTCCGGCGCAGATGCGAAGGGACAACTAAGAGTCCGTCAGGCCCGTCAGGGCGCATGTTACAGCGGTACAATATGCCATCGTGGAGTTCAAACATTCGAAGAGAAGGGTCGGGCGTCGTTGAAGTCAGCCGTTGAATAAGGTCTTTTAAGAAGTCGTCCAGGCGTTGTTCCGCTCCGATATCGTCAAAAGCACTCAAAGAGAGAACGCTGACAGGAATGCCGGCCATAGAAACGTCAGGTGGGTCGACAGGATGGCGCGACAAGCAGTCCGCATCTTGGTGTAACCGGCCTGTCTTGTATACAACTGAGTTGTTGTATTCTTGAAGGCGCACAACCCATCGGCCAAGGCGCCCAGAAGGATCTTTCAGAGAAGAAAGCCAACACAGAGCGTGGTGGTCAGTGATAACTGTGAATTGCCGGCCGTACAAATAGGGGCGGAATTTTTGCACTGCCCAAACGAGAGCCAGACACTCGCGCTCAGTGATAGGATATTTGCGCTCAGCAGGGAAAAGAAGGCTGCTGGCGTACGCAATAACAAGTTCTTGTACTTGTTGTTTCTGGGCCAGGATAGCTCCAATACCGTGGCCGCTGGCATCCGTATGAACTTCGGTTGCAGCGGATTCGTCAAAGTGAGCGAGAATGGGAGGGGAAGTAAGGAGCCGGATCAGCTCAGTAAAAGCACGAGCTTGCTCACGGCCCCAAATGAAGGCAGCGTATTTCTTGTGGAGCTGAGTAAGAGGGCGTGCAATGTCCGCAACATTGCGGATAAACTGACGAAAGTAGGAGCAGAGGCCCAAGAAGCTGCGAACGTCCTTGGCGCACGTTGGCACGGGAAAGTCTTTCACTGCCCGGATTCAGTACGGACACCAGAAGAATCGACAAGATGTCCCAGCACAGAAATTTCAATACGACCGAAGTGGCATTTGAACGAATTGAGTTGAAGCCCCGCCCGACGAAAAACAGATAGGACCGTCGATAGGCGTTCGAGGTGCGTCGCAAAAGTCTGAGAAAAAACGATCACATTGTCGAAGTAACAGAGGCAGATGGACCACTTGAAACCGTGTATAGGAGGGCGTCCATCATTCGTTAAAATGTGGCTGGGAATTACACAACCCGAAAGGCATCACTTTGAACTGATAGAGGCCGTCGGGAGTAATAAAAGCCGTTTTCTCACGGTCCATGTCATCGACGGCAATTTGCCAGTACCCGGAGCGAAGGTCTATGGACGAAAAATATTGTGTCCATGGAGGCAATCCAGGGCATCGTCAATGCGTGGTAGCGGATAGACGTCCTTTTTGGTTACCTTGTTTAGGTGCCGATAATCTACGTAAAATCGACAACTGTTGTCCTTTTTCTTAACTAGTACAACAGGGGATGCCCATGGGCGGCAAGAAGGTTCAATGATGTTACGAGAAAGCATCTTATCGACTTCGTGTTGGATGATGTCTCGCTCGGTAGGAGAGGCGCGGTAGTGTCGCCGATGGATTGGGCTCGCATCCCCGGTGTTAATGCGATGTTTGACAACAGTTGTTTGTCCGAGAGGATGGTCTCCAAGGTCGAATAAATCCCTGTACGAGGCAAGGAGGCAACGTAGTTCATTGGCACACTGGGGCGGAAGGTCGGGCGCGATCATTTTTATTAGGGCATTCAAGTCTGAAGGGGCAGGAGGCACAGCAAGAGTTGCACACAAGGATTCGTCAGAAGTTAAACCCTAAATCCGGTAGTCTCGTGCCGGCGTGATTTGCACAAGTGATATGCCGCGCGGGAGAACATTGCGCACACAGTCCAAAGTTCACTAGCGGAAGACAGGACGTGTTGTCCGTAATGGCAATGACTGTGTGAGGAAATGCAACGTTATGCGTGAGCAGGACATCCGGATTAGGGGATATGATGTAGTCACCGTCTGGAATGGGCGGAACGGGTAAAACACCTATGTAGGTAACGGCAAGGTGAGGGAGGCGAATATGCTCTGCGGAACATAGCCGGATCAGAGCACTATCGGGGCGATCAATAGCAACAGGTAGAGCGAGTTGCACAACACCAGCAGAACAGTATATCAAGGCGGAATGGGCTTAGAGAAAGTCAAGTCCAAGGATTAGGTCGTGAGGGCAATGTTCTAGGACATAGAATAAAACAGAAATATGATGATCGGGGACACTCACACGAGCTGGACATATGCCAATAACGGCCGGCGTTACCCCGTCGGCGACTCGGAGCACAGGTGACGGGGCAGGAGTGAGGACTTTCTTGAGACGATGGCGAAGCTGAGCACCCATCACAGATACATGCGCGCCAGTGTCAATCAGAGCCGTAACAGGTACACCATCCACGTTCACGTTGATGAGGTTCCGATGTGTGGGCAGGGTCAGAAGACGATTTTGGCGTCGGGTTGGTATAGCAGCATCACCTCTAGGTGCTGCACCCGTTAGTTTTCCGAAAGCGTGCGCCGGAATGAGCTGGGGGACGGTGACCGACGCGATAGGGGTGAGCGGGAGAAGCGGCGATTTGGCGAAGGAGAGTGGCTACGGCGGGCGGGCTGAGAAGTGTCGCCAGGAGTTACTGGTTGCATGCGCGGTGGGAAGCGAGAAGCAGCATGAGGCGGGCGGTCGGATGGGAGATAGGGCCAAGGGGTCGAATTCCACGAAGAGCGGCAGTGACGTGAAATAAGACCGATACGGCCACAAGTGAAGCATATTGGCCTGTCGTCTGGAGTGCGCCATTCAGCCGGGTTGCGATACCGCGGGGGGGGGGGGGGCATTCACGTTGCGAGGGCGCATGGCAGAGGTGGACGAAGCGTAGTCAGGCCGTATAATGGAGCAGACGTTAGTCAAGCCAACGGTGGCCAATTCCTGGCGTACGACGGGCTGGTTCAGGGAAACGGTGGCCGGCATTCGGGTTCTATGTGTTTTCTAAAGAGCGAAAGCTTCGAGAGAAGTGGATCCAACAGATTAATAGGTGGTAGTGGTACTACACAGCGCGAGAAGAAATACGGGGACGAATAGCGGCCGCATTTCGATGGGGGCAAAATGCGAAAACACCCGTGTACTTAGATTTTCCGGAATTTATAGATTTAACGAGTATCTATTAGCTATTGGCTATCGATTACCTATCCCAAGCTATTGACCACGTATTTGGGCTAGGCTGAGCACTACCAAGTCATCCCCAGCATTTCCCGAAATTTATTAATTATTGATCGATTATTGATTAGCTATTCATTGGCTGTCGCAAGGTATTGGCCATGTATTTGGGCTAAGCACTACCAAGTCATGCCCAGCATTTCCCGTAATTTATTGATTATTGATTGATTATCGATTAGGTATTGATTGCCTATCGCAAGGTATTGGCCACGTATTTTGGCTAGGCTAAGCAATACCAAGTTATGCCCAGCATTTTCCGGAATTTATTGATTATGGATTGATTATCGATTAGCTATTCATTGCCTATCGCAAGGTATTGGCCACGTATTTGGACTAGGCAAAGAACTACCAAGTCATCCCCAGCATTTTCAGGAATTGATTATTCATCGATTATCGATTAGCTATTGATTGCCTATCGCAATGATTGGCCACGTTTTTGGGCTAGGCTAAGAATTACCATGTCATCCTCAGCATTTTCCGTAATTGATTATTAATCGATTAGCTATTGATTAGCTATCGCAAGGTATTGGCCACGTATTTGGGCTAGGCGAAGCACTACCAAGTCATGCCCAACATTTTCCGGGATTTATTGATTATTGATCGATTATCGATTAGCTATTGATTGGCTATCCAAAGGTATTGGCTACATATTTGGGTAAGGCTAAGCACTACCCAGTCATACCCAGAATTTTCCGTAAATTATTATTATTGATCGATTAGCTATTGCTTGACTATCGATGACTTGGCGATGATTGGCTATCGGTGTTTTTGTGTTAAAAACGCCGCGTAGCTTACCCAAGAACTTCTAGATATCGCTGTTACCGAAGTCTGCAAGTCGGGCGCGAAACCCCTGTAGGTAAGCATCATTAGGGCACGAAGGTTTCAGCGCCGCACTTCAAACCTGTCTCCAACAGGTATACAAATCCTATTATGTCCGTCGCTAAGCAAACATAACGGTGCAGTCACCGAGATGCACGTGTGCAAAAATAGTAACACAGAACGACCGCATACATCAACATATACTACATACAAAGCTCGAACAAATATGATACCCAACGCGTTATCAGCGGGTAACAACCGAAATGAAGGAGCCGCAGGCTCTTTTCAACATTCCCCTCACATGCTGCAATGAACAGCTGATGTAATTTCTTAAAATACATGACGAATGTTTCTCGGTGGTGGAGTCGTAGAGATGTCTGGGAAGCTCGTGCGCAGTACTCAACGAGCGCGGATTGCGGTTACAGTGGCTGTACTGCGGTTGTGTGTTGTCGTAGCCAAGGGTTGGGGTTGACATAGAAGATGCGGCTTCGATTTCACGCCGGATGATGTGGACGATGTCATCAGAGCGATTGGGCGTAGGCAGACTGCGGAGGTCTTCGAAGGTGGACGTAGCAGCCGTGTTGGGGAGGCGGGGAAATGGCTGGGCAATGCGACGGCTCTTGGCTTCTTCAAATCGCCGGCATTTGGTAATGATGGCTTGTACAGTATAAGAATTCTTAAACACCAGAAGGTGAAAGGCATCATCTGCTATGCCCTTAATGACATGTGCGAATTTATCGGTTTCGGCCATCCTAGGATCCACTTCTCGGCACAGAGAGAGCACGTCCTGTATGTATGTGACGCAGGACTCGGTGCACGTCTGGACACGCGAAGCGAGGTCCTTTTGAGCGGCGCGCTGACGTCCAACAGGCTTGCCAAACAAATCCGTGAGCTTCTGCTTACGAATGTTCCAGGTGGTAAGTTCCTCCTCGTGGGTCTGAAACCAGACGCGTGCCGTTCCCGCGAGATAGAATATCAAATTAGCCAGCATGGCGGTCTGGTTCAAGTGGTTGCTCTTGCTCACCCGCTCATAAAGTTGAAGCCAATCTTCAACATTCGTGTTGTCAGTGCCCGAAAAGGTGCCGGGGTCGCGCGGTTGTGCCAGAATGACGGTTGGTGTGGGGGCCGACGAGCCCGAAGCATCCTCGCCTTGAGCTGGCATGGTAGATGCAGCCAAGGAGCGCCCGCTGCGTAAATCATTGTTGCGCTTAAGCCCTCAAACTCCACCAAAAATGTTACGGGGAAAAGAAGTAAGACATATATTTACACGGTATTTACAAGACTGGCAGCGGCTGACACGAGCACAGTAAACACGCGAAGTCCCGAGCTTCGTCTTCTTCAAGTCCTCTCAAATCGTCGTCTTCATCGCTCTGTCACAATATTATGACATTCATTATAATGACATATTCACTGCTAAAAACATCCAGATTGAAATGGAGACAAGAACATTGATGGCAGCGTTTGTGATGTTTTATCCTTTGCTTTGTTGCGTACCTGTCATACTGCTATGAAATTTTTCCGTACTTTGTAAAGTGCTTAAGTACATCACATCGCAAGGAGTCACTGTGTAATTAGTGGCCTTGTCATGGTCAAAAACCAGGCTCTTCTCAAGAGAGGTTTGGGTTAAGTACCTGTGAATTTTTTTATAGAGGGGTAGTTTTCTGAGAAGAAATCAGATGCCAAAAACAGACCTTTGGTATCCTGGATTTGAATATTTAACAGTGGAAAGGATACAAAATACATTATATTTCTTGACTGAAACCAAGAAGTAAGT
Source organism: Dermacentor silvarum (assembly GCF_013339745.2). Lineage (NCBI taxonomy): Eukaryota > Metazoa > Arthropoda > Arachnida > Ixodida > Ixodidae > Dermacentor > Dermacentor silvarum. The sequence goes on along the minus strand of NC_051163.1, from coordinate 146,016,881 downwards.
GAAATATGTCATCATCATCATCATCAGCCTATATTTATGTCCACTGCAGGACGAAGGCCTCTCCCTGCGATCTCCAATTACCCCTGTCTTGCGCTAGCGTATTCCAACTTGCGCCTGCGAATTTCCTAACTTCATGATCCCACCTGACTTTCTGCCGTCCTCGACTGCGCTTCCCTTCTCTTGGTATCCATTCTGTAACCCTAATGGTCCACCGGTTATCCATCCTACGCATTACATGGCCTGCCCAGCTCCATTTCTTCCGCTTAATGTCAACTAGAATATCATCTACCCCTGTTTGTTCTCTGATCCACACCGCTCTCTTCCTGTATCTTGACGTTATTCCTAAGATTTTTCGTTCCATCGCTCTTTGTGCGGTCCTTAACTTGTTCTCGAGCTTCTTTGTCAACTTCCAAGTTTCTGCCCCATATATTAGCACCGGTAGAATGCAATGATTGTACACTTTTCTTTTCAACGACAGTGGTAAGCTCCCAGTCAGGATTTGGCAATGCCTGCCGTATCCACTCCAACCCAATTTTATTCTTCTGTAAATTTCTTTCTCGTGATCAGGGTCCCCTGTGAGTAATTGACCTACATAAACATACTCCTTTACAGACTCTAGAGGCTGACTGGCGATCCTGAATTCTTGTTCCCTTGCCAGGCATTATGTTCGTCATATACTCTTTTTTTTTATTCGGACAAAACAGGTACAAGGTTTGCCCGCGAGGTAAAGCAAAAGGCAATCTCTGTCTTCGCCAGAAGACAGCTCGAACATAAGGTACCCCATCTTTTTCATCAATTGATTCGTTTGCGAAGACCATTGCGCCCTCAGAGGAAAAGAAACACCGCGAAACGCAGAAGAAAAAGCTCTCTTCTTTAATCAAGCAAACCGAAAAACCAGGAGTGTTGGACAGACACACAGTAACGAATTTATCATCGAGAAAACTCACAACAGAAGAGACTTCAGTCCTGGCAAAAGGTCATAAATTCAACGTCACCACAGATAACCTCCCCCTGCCCAAGATTGTCGCCGCCCTCGAGAGCGGCATCCAGCAGTTGGACCCTAAAGTGCGGGAACCGCTCAGAATAAAAGCAATATGCATAATAAGGTGCAATACCAACCGCCGAAGAGAAAGAAACTTGTCGTCTGACGAAATAAGAGCGCTGCGATTACTGAGGGAAGATGGGGACATTGTAATTCTACCAGCGGACAAGGGCAACTCAACCGTCGTGTTAAACATGCAGGACAACGATGAAAAGGTGTCAACCCTCCTTAACAGCCAAGACTACGAAAAATTAAAAAAAGGACCCCACCACAAGGACCCAATCAGTACTGAATAAGACGCTGGTCGAAATTTTCCGAAACCACCCAAATACTTGAAATCTTTATCTAAAATTAATGTGCAGGAATGGGTCCGCACCCGCCTTTTACGGCTTGCCAAAACTCCATAAACCCGGAATCCCCTTACGGCCAATCGTAGACTTTTCATGCTCCCCACTTCGATCACTATCCACATACTTGCACCAGATTATATCACCACTCACCGGAAGGACAGCATCCCACGTGCGCAACCCCGAAAACTTCATCAAGCTCATATGAAATGTACGCCTCGAAGATGATGAATGCCTGGTCTCTTTTGATGTGATCTCTTTGTTCACCAGAGTACCCATTCAGTTAGCTATATCCACAACAAGGGATGCCCTGGAACGCGACGACACACTCGACGAGAGAATTTTCTTGAGTGTAGACGAGATCCGCCGCCTTCTTGAGCTATGCCTATCAAATACCTACTTCACCTTCCGAGGCAGCTACTACAAGCAGGTGAAAGGAACTCCCATGGGGGCCTCAATTTCCGTCACCATGGCTAACCTAACTATGGATAATATCGAAGACAGAGCTCTTAGTACTTTTTCCCCGAAGCCAAACGTACATGGATGATTGCTTCTGTATCGTGAAGGAGTCGCAAGTCGAAAACCTGTAGAACCATTTAAATTCCATAGACCCGGATACACAGTTCACGTCGGAGCGCGAACAAAACGAATCGTTACCATTCCTAGATGTACAAGTTACACGAGCCAACGGCAATCTAAAATTCTCAGTCTACCGAAAACCAACCCACACAGGCCGCTACCTACACTTCGCATCCAACCATCCGGCAAACCACAAGGCATCGGTCGTAAATTCTTTATTGAATAGAGTCGAAACTCATTGCACATTGGAATCAGATCAAAAGAAAGAAAGGAGAACGGTTCTCAACGAACTCAAAAGGAACGGCTATACAACGGAATTCATTTGAAAAACTACCCGACAACAAAAAAGAAAAAACAAACTACGAGACCTCCAACCGTGGACTCCCCCTCGACCACAGAAACGAGTGTCCATCCCATACGTCAAAGGTACCAGTGAAGCTCTCAGCCGAATATTGAAAAAATAGGCCTCAATGTCGCGCATAAACCGATGAACACTTTGAATATCCTCATTCCTAAACCAAAAGACCGTCCACCAAAAGAAAAAGCTCAAGGCGTCGTCTATAAAATCAGCTGTGCCGACTGTCCGGCGTCGTACATCGGGGAAGCCAAAAATCTAAAAGAAAGAATCAGACAACACGAAAACGACGTCAGAACATTCAACCGAATACGTAGCGCCGTCGCCGAACATTCCGAAGACGCCGACCACAAGATTTCTTTCCAAGAAACACAAATCCTTAAAACAGAGACAAACTGGCGAAAAAGGCTACTACTCGAGTCTTAGCACATTCAGAACACGGCGGGTAATATAAACCGCGTGAAGGGCATTCATCCTTCTTTGTATGTTCATGGTCTGGCAGACGCGACGAAGGGAAGAAAGGACCCCCCGCTCTAGGTCAGCAACACCAAAACAACTCGTCCCCCCCCCCCCCTGTCTCTCGTCAATGCATTCCCGCGACTAAAGGGCGCCCAGCATCGGTCAACCCAGCCGACCAGCGACGCCGAAGCCCCCCCCCCCCCCCCACCTATTTTGTCTGTCTAGAGCACGTGCTCTGCCAAGTGTCTCCGCACCTTACGCTCTCTCTCCCCTTCCTCTCCTTTGTTACGACAGACCTTTGAAAAGCGGCACACCGCCACCTACGAAGAATACCCCCTGAAGAAGGAGCCGAATTTGTTACGAAACGTCGGGCTAGTAAATTTCCTTATTTGGTTGGAATCAATCTCTAAGTCTTAATTCTTCTAAGCATGCAGTGAATAGCATTGGAGAGATTGTGTCTCCTTGCCTGACTCCTTTCTTGATAGGTCTCTTTCTACTTTTCTTGTGGAGAACCAAGGTAGCTGTGGAGTCCTTGTAGATATTTGCTAAGATATTCACGTATGCCTCCTCTACTGCTTGATTACCCAATGCCTCTATGACTGCTAGTATCTCGACTGAATGGAATGCCTTTTCATAATCTATGAAAGCCATATAGAGAGGTTGATTGTACTCCACTGATTTCTCGATTACCTGATTGATGACACGGATATGGTCCATCGTAGAATATCCCTTTCTGAAGCCAGCCTGTTCTCTTGGTTGGCTGAAGTCAAGTGTTGTCCTGATTCTATTGGAAATTATCTTGGTGTATATTTTATACAATACTGAAAGCAAGCTAATGGGTCTGTAATTCTTCAATTCTTTAACGTCTCCCTTCTTATGGATAAGTAAAATGTTGGCGTTCTTCCAGCTCTCTGGTACACTTGAAGTTGTCAGGCATTGCGTATAAAGGGCCGCAAGCTTTTCAAGCATGATATCTCCTCCATCTTTGATTAAATCTACTGTTATTCCATCTTCTCCAGGCGCTTTTCCCCTGGGCATGTCTTTAAAGACTAACTTCATCGCTAGTTATAGAAGGAGCTTCTGTATCCAGTTCATCACTATTTCTAATGGAAGTAGCTTGGCTGTTTTGGCTACTGTACAGTTCAGTATAGAATTCTTCCGCTGCTTTCACTATGTCATCGAAATTGCTGATGATATTACCATGCTTATCTTTCAGTGCATACATCTTGCCTTGTCCTATGCCTAGTTTTCTTCTGACTGATTTCATGCTGCGCCCATATTTTACGGCTTCCTTAATTTTTCCCACGTTATAATTTCGAATATCCCTTACTTTCTTCTTGTTGATCAGTTTTGACAGTTCAGAAAATTCTATCTGATCTCTTGAGTTGGACAGTTTCATGTTTTGTCGTTTCTTTATTAGGTCCTTTGTTTCTTGGGAGAGCTTCCCTACAGGTTGCTTTGGTGCCTTACCTCCCACTTCAATTGCTGCTTCTGAGATCAGCCTAGTTACGATTTCATTCATTACCTCTATGTTATCTTCATCTTCCTGTTCTAAAGCTGCATATTTGTTTGCGAGCACCAGCCTGAATTGGTCTGTTTTCACGCTTACTGTGTCTAGGTTGGTCTGTTTCCTCTTGACTAATTTCACTCTTTCTCTCTTCAAATTGAGAGAAATGCTAGACCTTACTAACCTATGGTCACTGCATTTTACCTTATCTAACACTTCTACATTCTGCACTATGCTTGGATCGGCAGAGAGTATGAAATCTATTTCATTCGTTGTTTCTCCATTAGGGCTTTTCCAGGTCCACTTCCTGTTGGTGCGCTTCCTGAAATATGTAAAATATATTAAATAGCGTCCATGAGACACTGCAAGCTGTGCATACCTAGACCCAAAATGCACTTCTCTTGCTCCAGTCCATGCAGGCTTTCAGCTGCTTTGTTGAAGCCTCTGGTACATTCTCAGTGGTGCAGTAATTTTTGTCAGCATTTTGCTCAAGTGTGCCCTAGACATAATTGATTGATTTGCAGTTGCAACTGAACTGCAGCCTCAGCTTGGGAGTCCATTTGTAGGGCACATTTTGTAAAACTAAGCTGCACATATCATTACCAGTTTGAGCAGAGACCTGCTTATATATGCGTCGCCTTTAGCATCTAGATTTCTTACCATGAATTCAAAAACATCTCCAACATATCGAGTTCCTAGATTTTAAACGCAGTATAAGTTGTCTTATTGTTCATTTCGGTTGCGCTTGACTTCTGTCCAAATGGAAGAGCACTTCTGCATAGCACATCAGGGGCCATTTTTAATTACATGCCTTCCTTTTATTTATCTTACCTACAATCAAGAGCAAACGTATATAGCACATGAATGTGCTGTGCGTGAACTTAACTTACATTGCCATGTTTAGTAGCACAGTGCACATAGCTTGTGTTGGCTCATTCAAGCTAAGCATTACTACAACCTTTAACTTTAGGTATTATGGTGTGAGAGCAGAGAAATGGATATGCAAAGACAGTTGGGCACGTTCAGACGCCATCTTTTTGTGTGTGAAAAGGTTAAGTATACACAAAATGGGAGATAACACATGCGCTTTTATTATTTCTCACAAAAAAAGAACGCCGGAGGTATAAAGTTTCTTCATTGTCCCATAGAAACTATATGTTTGCTCTCAAACGTAATTATCATTCGTTCGATTTGTTCTTGTGCTGTGTTTATTGCCTTGAGTGTGCTTTACTTTTTATACGTCAACGTTTCAAACTCGTTTTTATTTTCACAGACTGAACATCCCACATCTTGGTTTGACTTCCTGGTGCAGGATACTTTGTAGTTGGCATGGAGTGATGAAGCCGCTTGGTGCACTTTTATTAAAAGCACAGATTTCACCAGTATAGAAGCAGTTCATCAAAAAAACTTTTGTGCTGAAAATAACGGGTACCTACCCACATTCCTCATTGTATAATTATGCTTGTATCCCTGTATTCTCTTCAGCTAAACCACTTATATGGGGAATTGATTGTGATAAGTGCTTCTGAGAGTTTTGAGGAAGAGCTTTGAACCCTTTTTACTGGTGCACTGGTAAAATGTGTACATGTTGTAAAATTGAAACAGCAGCCGGAGTAGCAAACACCAAAAGCTTGATGTGGAATTTGTCGGACTTCTGTGTCGACAATTTTTCCATACAACAATATACTTTAGGACAAAGCATGCTAGTACTACAAAGCACCCATCTTTTTTGTTAAGTATACATTACTACAAGCTCTTTAAATATGGTCACACGAGAAATGCTGGCTTTAATGAAAAACTAAAGGTGAAGGAAGCTGTGAAAATGTATTGAGAAATTATGCAATCTGTAGCGTTTGCTGAGTTCAGATAACGCCCGAAAGTGCCATTAGGCCTGCATAGCTGAAACCTGAGTATTAACTGGTAATGCAGTTAAAGAATCTTGCTACACCTCTAAAAATGAGGCAGTGAAATGAAATTAGGGTTACAATTCCTTTTTATTTTGACTTCGTTTGGGTTGAATATACTGATTGTAACAACACAAAGTGGAGGGGTGATGCACATTAGAGAAATGCTAGTCTGTTTTTATATTCCGCCTTCTATACATTCAAAGTACAGTAAAGTTACCATGGAAAGCTACAGTGAAGCCATTGGTTGAGTCTGTATGGTGGCAATCACCAACCTAACTGTTTGGATTTGCAGTGCCTTACTTGTACATACCTATTCAAACGTTGAGCTATTCGAACATTGATTAAGGTGACCGACATATGAACAAGTAGTTTACTGAGTAAATTAGATGGGGAAGAGCGGAAAGATGGGACAGAGCACAGGGGGTGCATTCTACAAGTGTCCACCGAATGGACATATCCATTTCAACAGCTGCTTCATTTCATCAGCTGCTTAAGTTCTGATTGGCTGGGCTGGGGCAAACGTGAGGAGACAGGTGCCCCCAGTCAATGAACACTTCAGCAACAGATGAATTGGACGTCTCCACTAGGTGAATATATGCAAAACCTCCCCCGCAGTTCTGTCTGTGACCAACACGCCTGGTATGCCACCCTTGTTGCGGCATACCAGGCGAAAGAACAACGTTTGTGAATGAAAAGTTTTCCTGAGGGTATCTGCCTTGAAGCCCATGGTGGTAATCCTACGAAACGGGGCGGATCCAGAGTAGCACGATAGGAGAAGCCTTTATCGAAACAAATATGGCGGGGGGTTACTGCATGCTCAAATTTGTGAGCTCACAAGTTTGCCAAGACCGAATCGTGTCACAAGTTGATGAAGCCTACATTGTTAATGAATAACCACATAGGGTAAAATTATTTAGGTGCTGTTTATGAGGACTACATATTTGCTGGAAATCTCTGAAAATAATTGTGCAAGCGCAGAATAACACCCTCGATTAGTGGTGACGTCCTTGAAAGAATCAAAATGTATCAGTTGTTCCTGTGTGGTGAATAAAGTTATATTTAAAAAAATCTTGACAATGGAAACAAAATTCAATAAGTAGTACTGCAAATAGTATATTGCCTCTCTTTTAGGACTATATGAATGCAATTAATTATAATAATCAATTGAAAATCGAATGGCAACCACAAAAAGAAAAATATTAGATGTTTCAGCTCCTACCTGAGAGCCATGGTTGGAAACAAAGCTCCAGTTGAACCGTCTTTAATTTTTCATTTTTATGGTTTGTGTTTAAACTACCTACCATGCCTCTTTCGATCAGACCAGACGAGCTTCTGTCATACTCTTCACTACTTCAATGCAAATAATTATAGGTTGGCAAATAGAAAATTTTTCTAATGGGGATAGTATCGAATAGTCGAATACAGATGCATACATTTACAGCAGGCATATTTATTTTGGTATAATCAAGAACCATGCTTGTACCAACTAGAAAAAAAAATACTGCTATCAGGGAAGATTAGGATTATTTTTGAACACAAGTTCACTAATTGACATTTAAAAAACTGCACAAGCACCTCTCAAAATCTTTAGATCCTGGTGGCAAACAAGGTTTCTAAGAATGAATAACTGCTGTATGACTAGCTGTAAAGAAATCGTAAATAAATGGTTGCCGAAAAAAAGAATTGGAAGTAGTGAAAATGGAAGACAAAAGCTGCTGAAAGACTTAGTTTGCTGTAAAGAGATGTAAAAGGACATGTTGCAAAAAACATCACTGGTTTTAAAAAATTTAAATGACTAAACTGTCAATAATAATAAATGATAAACTATAAGCAAAAATCAGGAGTTGTCATGTAGCCTTCCACCATGAAACCGAAAACAAAGCTTGCATTACCCATTTTATTTCTACATTGCTTCGAAAACTGGTGTTGTTTCACTAGTGATGATTTGTGATACTTTGTTAGCAGACAGAGAACAGTAACAACTTTAACGCTCGGTGGCTGCAAAATATTTGGCTAGTTTTCCTTAATCGAAAATGCCAAATAGGTAATTATTTTATAATACGAATAGTTAACATGTAATGTTCGATTCATAGTCAAAACATCAAATATTCTCCCACCCCTACAAATAATACTGCCTTTACCAATTTTCATGCCAAAGCTGCCCCCCCCCCTCTTAATATGTACTCGGCATCCACTTCTAAAATCCTGAGGCATACTGACGTTACGCTGTGTGGCAACCCAAGCAAATAAAGAAATCCCGAGGCATGATTATATTTTCATTGTGTGGTAAGTACCAATCTGTAATACCTTGGATCTGTCTGCTGTGCTGAGTAATTGTACATCACATACTTGTAACAGTCAAGTAGTGCTTCTCAAGAATCGTGTTCGAACTGCACACACTACAACATAAGCTGGGATATTCAAAAGTACGTGTTTTTCTTGCCAATCTACTTTTAGTGTGCTCATTTGTGTAAGGTGTGCAATTAAACGAATATTGTAATTTGCTAATGCAAAGAAAAAACAAGCCGGTATCTCTTCCTTTAATTCGCTGAACCAAGAAAGTAATTAACGAAGAAGAACATTAGAAATAAACACAAATATGTGTGCACTTACCGACATAAAATAATTCTCAATGCAATATTTGGATAAGGCATGCAACTTGAATTAAAGCCACGTAACATGCTTTACAAAGCATTTCCTAACTTACCTGTGTTGCTCGGCATCATTCAAGACGGTTTCACCAGGTTGATCTTTCATTTGACTAAATTAGACGATTCCGTCCCATAATAGGTCATGCAGTTGACTTTATTTTTTGAAGTCACGTGTCAAGAAATCAGTGATAGAAGAGAGTATAGCATATATGCACAGGTGCATAACATCAAGGCACTTTCTAAAAACACACATGATTCATGATCATTCACTGTGTTAGTAACTATACTCCGACCGAAGCAGACTGAGAACACATCTGGGCATTGCATTCAATAGCTAATGTAAAATGAGAAAACTTGCTTGTAGGTATGAATGAATCAAGTGAATAAGAAATATAGGTTTTTGAACTAAAAAAGCTGTATATAGTGTGGCAGCATTTAAGAAAAACACATTGCAACTGAAAGTTGCAAAACATCTGCTGAAATAACTGAAATGGCTAGATGTATTAGACCAATAAACAGAAACTGCAAATTCGCAACATTTTTATATACTTTTACTCACACTACCCTCATAAAGGTGGCTTCCCTTAGATGCTCACACCTATGCCTTAATTCTATAATTCCCTGCTCTCGCTGCTTTGCCCATGCTGACTGACACCTTGCACAAAGGTTAGGGCAAAAGCAGCTTGTGTTGTGTGGCAAGCTGTCCACATCTGGTAGCCACATGTGAGTTTCTCCGAATAAATGAAAGGGAAGCCATGAGCATAAGTAATAGAGAAGATGGATACCTAGGCTCAGTGATAAACGAAAACGCCAAAATGGAACTATTGGAAAGTCCAGAGAATCAGCAAAACTGACATAGATTGGAAAAACTGGAAATCATGGTGTGTATTTATGTTTTACAGGTCCCAGTCAGGTTGAAAGATTTTACTGTCTAATAAGCTTATAAGACAATACATGACCAGCAATACTGTATATTGTCACGTGCCTTGTGAGAGAACGGGCGACGCGACGTTTATTGAGGCTAGCGGCTCCTGAAAAGCACGGCGCTGGGGGCTAGCTATCGAGCGGGCGGAGAAGCACGCGCACTTCTTTCTTCTTGTCCGTGCCTGCCTCTTAGCACTGTACCCACTACTGCTGGTGGCATTTCCCCCCTTCCTCGGAAAGAGCATCGGCTCGATGCTCAAGAAGGGGTTTTAGAAAAGGAGGGGGAAACAGCATGGGCAAGGCAGGTGCTCAAGCAAAGGACACAAGCACAGCTAGAAGAAAAACATAAGCACAGCAGCGGGGAAGCGCGACGGGTACAGTCTCAAGAAACAGAGAGGTTACAAACCGTAGCGTAAGTAGAAAGATGAATAAAAAAAAATAATAATCACGAACGCGCAACATATGGTTTCATGCGCACAACGTGAACTATGTCAGGGTGAGGTTGTTGTCTACGCCGTGTTTGCGCCGCACTGTCTGGAACGACTTCGTAGTTCACGTCACTAGTGCGCCGCAGCACTTTGTATGGACGAAAACACCGGCTAATCAACTTTTCACAAAGGCCACGGCGGCGAACAGGGGTCCACACCCACACTTGGTCTCCGGGACCGTAGCGCACTTGCTGGTGACGGATGTTATAGCACCGTGCATCAGAGTGTTGCTGCTCACCGATGTGCAGCCGCGCGAGCTGGCGGGCTTCCTCAGCGCGCTCAGCAAATTCTTCGGCGTCAGTCGTTAGGTGCTCGGTGTCGTGACACGGAAGCATAGCGTCCAGCATCGTCTGTACTTCGCGGCCGTAAACGAGGCGAAATGGTGCGAACCGCGTCGTCTCTTGTACGGTGGTATTGTACGCGAAGGTCACGTAAGGCAAGATGCGATCCCATGTTTTGTGCTGGACGTCGATGTACATAGAGATCATATCTGTGATGGTCTTGTTTAATCGCTCCGCAAGTCCCTTGGACTGCGGATGGTAAGCAGTCGTCTTTCGATGCCTGGTGTTCCTCAATTGAAAAACATCTTCGATGAGCTGTGCCGTGAACGCCGTTCCTCTGTCTGTGATTACAGTGGATGGGGCACCATGACGCAATAGAATGTGGCACATGAAGAACTGTGCTACCTCAGAAGCCGTGGCTCGTGGGAGTGCCTCCGTCTCGGCATAGCGGGTTAAATAGTCAGCGGCGACGATCACCCACTTGTTGCCGTCGGTTGACAGAGGAAAAGGCCCAAGGATGTTCAAGCCGACTTGGTCGAATGGCTTATGAGGTGGTTCGATGGGTTGCAATAACCCGGCGGGCTTCAGGGGTGGTGACTTTCGTCGCTGACATTCACGGCAGCCTTTAACATACTGTTTTACGATTGCCGCAAGCCCGGGCCAGTAATACATCTCGCGCACTCTAGCAAGCGTTCGTGAGAAGCCGAGGTGGCCAGATGCAGGCTCGTCATGGCAAGCAAAAAGAATATTGTCCCGCAAGTCTTTGGGAAATACTAGGAGGTAGGCTCGGTCATTCGGGCAGGCGTTCTTCTTGTACAGCACATTGTCTCGTAGACAGAAGGACGTCAAGACGCGACGTAGATGGCGTTGTATGGTTGTTTGATGGCCCTCTAAGTGGTCGATGAGAGGTCGAATTTCAGCGTCGTCACGCTGCCATTTGACCAAGTCCGACGTAGTAAGGGCGCCCAGGAAGCCGTCGTCGTCCTCTGACTGTCGACTGACAGATTCGGCGGGAGCACGAGACAACGTGTGGGCGTCTTCGTGCTTGCGGCCAGACTTATAAACTATCGTGACGTCAAATTCCTGTAGCCGCAAGCTCCATCGTGCCAGTCGGCCTGAAGGAACGCGTATATTCGCCAACCAACATAGAGCATGGTGGTCTGTCACCACTTTAAAGGGACGGCCGTAGAGATAAGGGCGAAACTTCGTGATCACCCAGACGACCGCGAGACACTCTTTTTCTGTAGTAGACAGAGAGAGAAACAACTTTATTTAAATTAAGACCGTGCTTGGTCACTGTGGGTGGAGCCCCTCTTCCAGGGCCCCACTGGCTATTGCGGCGCGCCGGGTCTGATCGAGGGTCGCCAATTGGCTTCCCAAGTCCAGTTCGGAGAGTCGCGCTCCCATGACCAATTGCTAAGTGTATCGTCAAGTCGCGGCGAGACGGCGTCTGCCGGACGCTGCGTGCATTGGTAAGTGATGTGTTCTAGTGTCGGGGTGGAGTCGCACCATGGACTCTGTAGTACGCTGTAGTAGAGTAGTTCGCCTCGGCACGGGACAGCGAGCGGCTAGCATAAGCTATTACTCTTTCAAGGCCGTCTTGACGTTGGACGAGTACTGCGCCAAGGCCGATGTTACTGGCGTCAGTATACACCTCCGTGTCAGCCTTTTCGTAAAAATGAGCCAGGACGGGTGCTGACTGCATGCGTTGTCGTAGTTCAGCAAAGGCCGCCTGTTGCTCATGCGTCCAGGCAAATGGCGTGTCATCCCTGGTAAGGCGAGTCAGGGGTTCCGCAATCTTCGAAAAGTTGTCGATGAAGCGGCGATACACAAGCCCAGGAAAGCGTCGGACGGCCTTCTTGTCGGCAGGAGGAGGAAAAGCTGCTACAGCGGCAAGTTTGTCGGGATCGGGTCGAACTCCTTTGGCGCTGACGACGTGTCCGAGAAACTTGAGCTCTTCATAACCGAAGTGACACTTTTTCTGGTTTAAGCGTGAGGTCTGCCGATCGGAGCGCTTCTAGCACATGCCACAGGCGATGAAGATGTTGCTCAAACGTTTCAGAAAAGACAACTACGTCGTCAAGATACACAAGGCAAGTCTGCCACTTCAATCCAGTGAGGACAGTATCCATCATTCGCTGGAAAGTTGCTGGCGCTGAACACAAACCGAAAGGGAGCACTCAAAATTCGTAAATGCCGTTGGGAGTCACAAAGGCAGTTTTCTCGCGGTCTCGTTCGTCGACCTTGATCTGCCAGTATTTACTTTTCAAATCGAGTGACGAAAAGTACTGGGCACGCCGCAGTCTATCTAACGAGTCGTCGATACGTGGCAGTGGGTACACGTCCTTTTTAGTTACGTTGTTGAGCTTCCGGTAGTCGACGCAATAGCGTAGCATTCCGTCTTTCTTTTTGACAAGAACGACCGGGGACGACCATGAGCTGTTGGAAGGTTCGATCACGCCGTCTTCAAGCATCTCTTGTACTTGCGTACGAATCGCTTCGCGTTCCTTTGCCGACACGCGGTAGGACTGCTGGCGTATCGGGCGTGCGTCGTCGCGTGTGATGATCCTGTGCCTTGTAACTGAAGTCTGGCGTACCGTATACGAGCTTGCGAAGCATGCCCTGAATTCAAGCAAGAGCTCGTGCAGTGCCGCCTGTTTGTCTGGAGATAACTCTGAATTAATGTCGACGTTGCCCAGTGACTTGTCAGCCATCCTCACTGGTTCAGGGGTGGTTCATTAAGCAACGTGCTCTATTTCTTCGGCAAGCGCTATCGAAGTACCGCGGAACAGGTGTCGATGCTCGTTACTGAAGTTGGTGACAAGCAACTGAGAACCGCCTTCACTAAGCTGTAGCACACTTCTAGCAGCACAAACAGCTTGCATCAGTAGATGCGATAAGTTACTTTCAGCGACCACTTCACCTTCGCGCATTCCACCGCACATCACTTCGACTAGGACACTGGTTCGCGGAGGAAGCGTAACACTTTCAGTGGAGACACGTAGCGCGTCGCCTCGACGCTTGTGGTCGTACCCGTCGAGTGCTTGGTCTGCTGAGAAGGTGACTACACCTCCCCGTAGGTCAATAACAGCGCCGTATTCTTGCAAAAAATCAACACCGAGAATGACGTCACGGGAGCATGCGCGTAGGACAAGGCAGCTCGCCACGAATGTCGATCCTCGAATCCGAACTCTTGTCGTGCAGGTTCCCAGTGGAGTAACGACGTGACCGCCAGCCGTACGAATCTGCGAGCCATTCCAAGGGGTAATTACTTTCTTCAGCAACGTCGCCAGCTTCCTGCTTAAGATAGAATAGTCCGCACCGGTATCCACTAAAGCGCTAACCGCGTAACCGTCGATCACCACCGGTACGTCGAGCGAAAGCCGGTCATTCCGTTCATCTGCAGTTGACGTCGGATCGGTGTCCTCACTCGTTCGCGTCGATCGGAGGTCTTCAGCGTGTCGACTGCCAGCGGCCTCGCCCCCAAAGGTCGCTGTGGTTAGTTTTCCCGGCGGGGACTTGGTGATCGTGTGCCGGAATATCGCTGGGGCGATGGTGAAAATCGCCTTGGTGACGGTGAGCGTGACTGTCGCCCGGTAGACGGTGGCATGCGCTGTTGAGCAAGATAATCTTCTATCTCCCGAGGTCGTTGGCCAAGTCGGGGTGGCGGTGAGTAGGTGGAAAAGCCCCGCAACCCGAGACGTCGGTATGGGCACTGGCGGTACAAATGATCTGCCTCACCGCAGTGGAAGCACAGAGGCCGACGGTGCGGTGTGCGCCAAACATCCGACTTCCGAGGGGTCATGCGTCGATAGTCGGCGTAATATTGTCACGACCTGGCAGGAGACGTGGAAGCCGGCGTACAGCACGTATACAAGCACTTTATATGAGCAGATGATGATGATGATATCCTCAGCACATGGCTCGTACCCACTCCGGGGGATTGGCCAAGAGTTGGACACCTGAACGTTTAGATACGGTTTTTGAAACTACTGTTACAGTGCAATTTAGTAATCAGAACAGACAGAATAATTTTCCTATACTGCACTTTTTATAATATAAATGTCATGCTATATCTCTAGTTGTAAAAGTATGGATTTAAAATTTTATTCGTTTAGTTGATTGAATGAAACCACAAACAGCATCAAACACGTCCCTGTGGCTAAAGCCGAATATCGAGGCACCGAAAGAGAGTACTATTTCTGATGTTAAATTTACCCCTAATTTAGCGAGCGGAATTTCAAGAAGTCTTTTTCTTTGTAATTTATACCAGCGACATATTAAAAAGTAGTGTTCTATGGTTTCTATTTCTAGACAGAATGGACACAGCGGTGATATCGCCAGACCAGCCCTGTGTAAATATAGGTTTAATGGTGGGACACGGCAGCGTTGTTTTGTGATTATTACTTCCGATTGTCTTGATGGACACTAATGTATTTTCCACGGAAATTTTAGGTGTTGAAATTCAGTCCATGATGTTATTGTTTCAATTTTATCTCTACGAATTGAAAAATTCCGATGTCTGATCGCGGTTATTTGTGCCACCACTGGAAGGACCGATATTATTGGTCCATTCAGGGATGCTCGCGCTAATGAATCGGCCATTTAATTTAAATGTAATCCGCAGTGTCCTGGTACCCATAATAATTTTACAAGATTCAGCTAGGGGGGAACTAATGTTAGAAACGTCTTTAGAGCCAGCGAATTTGTTGAAGCTCTAAGCGCAGAGCAGACAGAAAGGGAATCTGTTATAATTACCGCGCTGGATTCATGTAAAGGGAGTTTACGCAGTGCAAGAATCATTGCTAAGAGCTCAGCTTCGAATACGGGAGTAAAATCTGGCAGTCTCAAGGAGAATGACCAGCCAAGCGACATCGAGAAAAGGCCTACGCCCACCTTATCGTCGTTCACAGAAGCGTCAGTGGCTATTATGTTAATTGTGTGTACGTGCGCAAGGTAATCTTGCAATAAATTATTTAATAACCTGACTGAATGAAACTTAGGGTTCTGTGGGAAAATTTCATCGAATTCAATCTTTAAATTCTGATTTGAGTCATACGATGGAATAACGCCTCGAATTTTTACATTTAAACTGTCTAATTGTTTTTGTACAAAAATAATCTGTGGGGTGTGAAAACGTGGCCAATGAGCTATAAAGAAGAAGTTTGGATCGTTTATAAATACATACTCGGATCGTCTAATTGGAAAACTAAAATTTTAGAAATGTTTGTATCGTTAAGATGCGGAATCTGCAGGGCAATGTTGGTAGGCGCACTTCCTGATAAAGAACATTGTTTGCTACAAACCTAGGGAGGCCCAGGCACAGGCGCAGGGCTTCACGCTCCAAAAGGACCAGAGGCTTAGTTTTATAAGCAGGGCTTCCTGAGAATAATACACAGCCGAATTCCAATATTGGACGCATGTACATTTTGTATATCATTATGAGAGCGTCCCTGCGTAGACCATACTTTCGGTTGCTCAGTCTGCGTAGTAAAGCTAAAGCACGCTGTGCCTTAGATGCTACATTTTCTATATGTGGACTCCAGTTGAGTTTTCCATCATAAATGATACCTAAATATTTAAGAGAATCAACCTGGGGAATTGGTTCTCGATCGTAAACGATAGAGACTGAAACCGGATCCGGTAGTGGGAACACCAATATTGCGCTTTTACTTACATTTAATGGCATGCAAATTGATTGAAGCCATACCTCAAGCATACTCAAGTATCTCTGCAATTTTTGGTATAAAGAATATTAAAGAATCCCAGGTGGTCCAAATTTCCGGAGTCCCCCACTACGGCGTGCCTCATAATCAGAACTGGTTTTGGCACGTAAAACCCCATAATTTAATTTTTTATAAAGAATATATGTCGTTATCGGCCGCGAAGAATGCAATATCATCTGCATAAACGTAAACTTGCACGTCCTGATTGGCTGGAATGGAGCTCATTAATATGTTAAATAATAATGGAGATAAGACTGTTCCTTGGGGGACACCACGAGTCTGTTTGAATTTAGAGGAAGAGCAGCCATCCTTAAAGCAATAAAATTCTCTTGATCTCAAAAATTCTGCCAACCACGCAATAATATATTTTGGGACATTATGATTCCGTAGTAGATTCAATAAAACTGTATGTTCCACGGAGTTATATGCTTTAGCTATGTCTAATGTCACTAAAGCGGAATATTGTCTTCTTTTTCTAGCGAGTTGTATGCGGCTCTCTAAATCAGCATGGACACACCATATAGAGCAGTCAGCTCTGAAGCCTATTTGATTTGGATTCAATATTAAATTATCCGACATCCAGACAGTAATTCTGTAATGTAGAATCCTCTCTATGAGTTTGACCATATTAGAAGTAAGAGAGGTAGGTCTAATATTTTCTATGGTGTAACCTAATCCTTGTTTTTTAGGTATCGGGATTACTTTAGCTAGTTTCCAATCGTATGGTATCCAGGCGTTGTTTAGAGAATAGTTTATAATGCTTAGGAGGTCACAAGGAGATATTTCAAATAAAATTTTTATCATATGCACTGTAATTCCATCAGGACCTGGAGCTGACAAGGGTAAGTTTCGAATTACTTGAGCTATTTCAGGCAGAGTAACTTCGTTGAAGTCTGACGTTAGGGCTGGTTTTTGCAAGTTATGTGACATAGACGACATGAATCGACGCTCAAGGCCTTTCGCAATCTGTTCTAGGGATTTTGTCATTTCATCAGATGATAGAGTTACATAATCAATATTATTTGGTGGTGGCAGAATTTTTCAATTTCGCATATATCTAAATAGCGCCTTTTTGTTTTTGGGATTTGAAAGGAAATCATAGTGTTTCAATCATAATCTTCTTTAGATTTAGCTACTGTGCGTTTAAACACAGCAGAATAAATTTGTAATCAGCCCAATTTAGGGGGGACTGGTTATAAAGTAGTTTCTTCCAAGCTGCTTTTCTTCGTCTGTAGTCTCGTGTACAGTCTGGATTCCACCAAGAACTATGAGAGGCTCTCTTGGCAGACTCAAGAATAAATTCAGCTTCTTTGTATGATCGTTTGATTACACCACAAATTTTCATATGTTTTGTTTCTTCGCGCTCTTCAGAATGGTGAGGCAAATGTGCTTTTAAATCATTTCTAAATTTATTGTAGTTTACGAATACTCGGATCTGAGAGCACGATGGTATTAACGGGCAAGCAATTTCAAATATTATTGGACAGTGATCACTGTTGGTGGCACAGTCCAAGGCTGCCCAAGATGAACTAGTGAGAGATGAACTTATGAAACTTAAATCTAAGGCTGAGAGCGAGCGAATGCAAATAAATGTAGGAATTCTGGTGTTGAGACAAGTCATATGGTTATCTATTGACCAATCCCACAAACGTTTGTCACATTGATCTGTTCGAAAACCCCAACACGTGTGATGGGAGGTGAAATTTCCCACAAGGATTTTATCCTTGCACCATGACGACACCGCGGAATCCAAACATCAAGTGTCTTGCACACCCGCAGGAAAGTATACATTTACTAAAGTGAATGGTAGGCAGCCCGGTAAGGTTACATCTAAGGCAAAAATTTCACTTTCAGGGGACATGTTTATATGAAATCTTCACCTTAAGACTAACTCTATTACTAATTAAAAATGCTAAGCCTCCGCCTTTCGAAGGACGGTCTAATCGGAAAGATCGGAAGTTATTTATATGAAAAGATTGATGTGTTGAAAGCCATGTTTCTTGCAGTGCAATAATATCCGGGGAGAATTTCGATGCCAAATACAATAAATCTGTTACGGCAGAGTGAATGAATCGGCAATTCCAATGAAGAATTTTGAGGAATCCTATGGTTGCGAAAGGATTGACTCAGTAACTGCTTTACTTAAAATGCTGTCTTTTAAGAAATCGTTCTTTGTGAGGTTGTGTTTGAGGTATTTTTTCGTCTTTGAGTGAATAAGTGAAGTGGCTGTTTTCGACAAAGGGGATCTAGATCGCTTTAGCGATCGGGGGTCCATGTCCATTTCATCAGAGCTTTCTGCATCCGCATTGATGCCTTCACTGTGGTTCTTGCTTACATCAACAGATGGACCAGCAATTTGATCATCTTGGGACGTGAGTTTAGGCGCTACCTCTTCATTTGATGTTCGTGGACACTCAGTAGTTTGCGAAGTCATGCTAATAGCTGCTGTTGTGCCGAATATCTGCGCCATCTGGTTAGTTAGGATTTGTGACAAGGACTCACAAAGGTTTCCAGCTAGTCGTTCCATGACCTTCTCCATTGCCCTTTCGACTGCATCAGAAATAGCAATTGACAGAGACGCTTCCGTGGCGATTGTATGACGGGCTGTGACAGCTGCGTATCCCTGTGTTCTAGCCTGCATTTCAGATATGGCTTCTTGATGAGAACAACGTCTTCGTTCAATGATTTCAAGAACTTGTATTTCTCGTGCCCTTGCCGAGCAATTCATATCATCAGCAGAGTGACCTTCATTGCAGAGGCAGCACTTTTCTTCCTTGCTGGTGCACTCGCTGGAATTGTGTTCGTCCCCACAAACTCGGCACCTAGGAGCAGACCTACATCCTCTCATAGCGTATCCGTAGCGCCAACACTTTACACATTGGAGAGGACGAGGGGATAGAGGTTCCACTCGATAGATTAGGGACCATGCCTTAATTTCTGTTGGTCTATCTGTCCCTGCAAAAGTGACAATGACCGATTCAGTAGGAATTTTTCTCTTGTCTACCACACGTACGCATCGATAAACTGAAATTGCACCTGCTGGTGAAAACATCTCTAATATTTCTGTTGGTGTCATGTTAACATCAACGCCACGCACCAGCCCTTTCACACACGCCAAGTGAGGTGGAATGAATGCGCTTACCGGATTTGAAGCAAACGTGGAACACTTAAGAAGGTCTTGTACACAGGGCTGGTCTGGGGAAAAGCATAGAACACCTCTGAACAAACTGGCGGACCTCTGTGATATTCAGGAAATGGGCTGTCGCCGATCGCAGTTCCGCCTGAATCGCTTTCGGATTCTTCATCCGTATGAAGCCATCATTGGTTGGGACGATGGACACGGGAACTGATCTGACGCCGTTGCGCAGAAACAAATCCACAGGTAAATCCTGCGAGGGAATAGAGGCGGACCCGAGGGAAGCCCCTGGCCCTGGTGACGAAAATGACATCTGCCTGGTTTTATTGGCAAAAAAGCACTTATTAGACAACAAGTACTCTACTAAAACAGTTAACAATCAAAATAGAGTCAGAAACTACTCAATCCTTGGCCGCAACCCCCAGAACCGAACACGCAGCACCGACTGGCAGAGGGCGATCCTGCTGCTACGTTGGCAGACAGGGAAGAGCGGTCTTCCCGTTTGAATATATATGTCTTTTATATGAGCAGCAAACGCAACGTCGTTGTCGTCTCTGTTTTTCTACCCACGCGCTACTTCAGCGTCGTTTCCATGGCCGGGCACATGCCCGCGGCGACGATATAGCATGTGACATTTGCCCCTCCTTTAAATAAGCATCGCCCCGATGCGCCAAGCGCCCAAGAAAGTGCAGTAATGGTGCAAAAGTGAGGTCACGATGCAAAATATGGCTTCATACAAAGCACGTGCACAACCTCGGGCAGATGCTGCCGGCGTTTGGAGCAGTAAGGACTGTCGGGCACAACTTCATAATTCACGTCACTGATGCGGCGTAGAACTGTGTACGGCCCGAAGTATCTTCGCAGAAGCTTCTCAGATAGCCTCCACCGACGAATAGGAGTCCAAACCCACACCTGGTCGCCGACGTTGTACGTGACGGGTCTGTGTCGAAGATTGTTGTGTCTGGCATCGTAGTTCTGTTGCTCTTGGATGCGCAAGCGTGCAAGCTGCCTTGCTTCCTCGGCTCGTTGCGTAAACTCCTCGGCACCAGTGTCGTGATCACCACACTCGTGTGGCAGCATCGCGTCCAACAGTGTTGTTACTTCCCGGCCATAGACGAGGCTGAAAGGTGTCACGCGTGTTGTCTCCTGGCGAGCCGTGTTGTACGTAAATGTAACATATGGTAAAATCTCGTCCCAGTTGTTGTGGTCGACGTCGATGTACATACGCATCAAGTCTGCCAGAGTCTTATTCAAACGTTCTGTCAGCCCATTGGTTTGGGCGTGATAAGCGGTTGTCTTTCGGTGAGTTGTACCACTTAATCGCAACACGGTATCCAGAAGCGCGGCTGTGAAAGCAGAACCTCTGTCGGTAAGGACCACTGCGGGAGCGCCATGCCTTAGGACGACGGCTTCGATGAAAAATCGTGCTGCTCCGGCTGCTGTTTCCCGCTAGAGAGCACCTGTTTCGGCGTATCGGGTAAGATAATCAATGACGACGATTATCCATCTATTGCCGGCAGACGACACTGGAAATGGACCTACAAGGTCCATGCCAACTTGTGCGAACGGCGCTTGTGGTATCTCAACAGAATGCAGCAGTCCAGCAGGCTTGACGGGTTGGATTTTGCGGCGCTGGCCATCCAGGCATGTCTGGACATAACGTTTCACGACCGGCGCAAGTCTCGGCCAGTAATACTTTAGCCTAATTCTGGATAATGTGCAGGAGTAGCCCAAGTGACCAGCGGTCGGCTCGTTGTGACAGGCGTGTAGTACTTCGTTCCGTAGAGATGCGGGAACGACAAGTAGGTAGCTGCTGCCACTGGGTGAAAAGCTCTTTTTGTAGAGAACGTCGTGACGGAAGCAAAATGAAGGCAGCATTCTGGCGAATAACCTCGGCACGCAGCTTGTTTTTCCCTCTAAGTAATTAATCAGAGGAACCAGTTCAGTGTCCTCGCGTTGCAGGCGTGAAATGGTGACAGCGTCTACCATGCCTAGAAAAGCCGCGTCGTCATCGTCGTGCAATGCAGTCTCAACAGGCGACCGAGACAGGTAGTCAGCGTCGGCTTGCCGAAGTCAACAGTGAAGTCGAACTCCTGGAGCCGAAGGCTCCAGCGTGCTAGGCGACCAGCTGGATCTTTTAAACTAGTCAGCCAGCAAAGTGCAAGGTGATCACTGACGACGGTGAAACAGCGACCGTATAGGTATGGGCGAAATTTCAGGATGGCCCAGACTACCGCGAGGCACTCTTTTTCTGTAGTGCAGTAGTTAGTCTCCGTTCTTGATAGGGTCCTGCTGGCGTAAGCAAGCACTCTGTCGGTGCCGTCCTGCCGCTGAAGAAGCACTGCGCCAAGGCCGACATTGCTAGCATCAGTATGAAGAATCGTCGGGGCGTCTTCGTCAAAGTGTGCGAGCACAGGAGGCGTCTGCAGCCGCTGCCGTAGCTCGTGAAGTGCCCGTTGCTGCTCTTCGCCCCACACGAAGGGAACATCTTCGCGGGTGAGATGTGTTAATGGACACGCGATTCGCGAAAAGTCCGCAATAAACCGCCGGTAGTAGGCGCAAAGGCCCAGAAAACGTCGCACCGCCTTTTTATCAGATGGAGTGCGGCAGCGATTTTATCAGGGTCAGGCCAAACACCTTCATGACTAACCACGTGACCGAGGAATTGAAGTTCCTCAAAACCAAAATGGCACTTTTCCGGTTTCAAAGTTAGGCCTGCTGAGCGTATTGTCTCAAAAACCGTCTTCAGTCTCCGTAAGTGTTCGTCGAACGTCGTGGAGAAAACAATCACATCGTCGAGGTACACTAGGCAGGTTTGCCATTTGAGGCCTGAGGGTACCGTGTCCATGAGGCATTGCAACGTTGCTGGCGTAGAACACAAACCGAAGGGAAGTACCTGAAATTCATAAAGTCCATCGGGTGTCACAAAAGCGGTCTTTTCACGGTCTCTCTCATCAACTTCGATTTGCCAGTAGCCGCTTTTCAAGTCCATCGACGAAAAGTAACGTGCGTTTCGTAGCCGGTCCAGTGAATCATCGATACGCGGTAGCGGATAAACGTCTTTCTTTGTGATCTGGTTGAGTTTTGATAGTCGACGCAGAAGCACAGACTACGGTCCTTCTTTTTCACCAATATGACAGGCGATGCCCACGGACTCTTAGATGGCCGAATAACCCTGTCCTCAAGCATCGTCTTCATTTGTTTTTGTATTGCCTCCCGCTCTTTCGGTGCTACACGATAAGGATTCTGCCGGATGGGTCTTGCGTCGTCTTCGGTGATAATACGGTGCTTGGTGAGCGGCGTCTGGCTAACTCTTGACGTAGATGAGAAGCAGCTGTTAAACTCATTGATGAGCTCAAGAAGGCTGTTGCGTTCGATGGGCGATAAAGTTCGAATGACATCAACCACAAGTGCAGGCATAGGCGCGGTGGACGCCGCGTGCTGCACTGAGAGGCAGTCTTGTATCGGGGCAATTTCGTCGAAGTCAGCAACAGCAGTGCCTTTAACAATCTGTCGACGTTCCCTGCTAAAATTCGACAGCAGGAGTTCAGCA
This sequence comes from Dermacentor silvarum, assembly GCF_013339745.2. Taxonomy (NCBI): domain Eukaryota; kingdom Metazoa; phylum Arthropoda; class Arachnida; order Ixodida; family Ixodidae; genus Dermacentor; species Dermacentor silvarum. The sequence continues at coordinate 145,993,926 of NC_051163.1, read as the reverse complement.
TGTCCGTCGAGCACATTAATTACAGCCCTGGCGACGGAAACGCCCTGACTCAGTACTAGTGTGTTGATGTGTTCAGCGACGCCAAGCCCGGTGTGCAAGTTACCGCAGATGACAGGCACGAGGGAACAACTTCGCGGCGGAAGCGTGACGTCGTCGTCGGTGATACGTAAACGCGGTCGCTGGTCATCCGCGGGGTCGACGTCTTCGGAGCTCGTAGCAAATGTCACCATTCGGTCGCGGACAATAATAACTGCGCCATACTCCCTCGAGAAATCCATTCCCAAAATAAGTTCTTTACAACACTCAAAGAAGATGACGAGGGTGGCAGCGAAGGCTGAACCGGCGTATATGATTCTGGCTGTGCATTTTCCAATCGGCGTCATCAACTGGCCCCCGGCAGTTCTGATGTTGGGCCCGGTCCACGGCGTCTTCACTTTTCTTAGTCTGTCGGCTAGCTTTAGACTCATTATCGAAAAATGCGAACCAGTGTCAACGAGAGCGGCCACTTGGTGGCCGCGAATGCTAACGACAAGATCGGCGCTGACGGCGTCTGTTACATGTGGTGTGGTTGGAATCGTTGGAGTCGTACTGTCGTCGATCGTCGGTAATGGGGGTTCTTGGGAAGCTGGACGGTTTGCAACCTCCCCCCCGGAGGTCGCTGTCTCTAGTTTCCCCGGCGCGGGCTAGGAGACCTGCCCCTAGAGGCGTCACGAAAATCGCGACCGGCTCGTTGGGTGTAACGAGCCGGTGATGGGGAACGCGATCGAGGCGTCGTTGAACCTTCCTGTCGAAAGTTTGAAGGATTGTCGTCGCATGTACGTGGAGCGTCAAACCGAGGGTAACTATAGTTGGTGGGAAATCTGGGAAACCCAGCTGCGCGGTAGTGGCAAGCTCGATAAACATGTCCTGCTTCACCGCAATGAAAGCATAGCGGCCGGCGGTCAGCGGTGCGCCACAAATCGGTTTTTCGTAGCGGATAGCCGGCAGGGAATTCTCCGTAAGACCGCGGCGCAGCGATCGGCTGTCGGCGATACGGCACTGCTGGCGGCGGCTGTGACTGTCGAAGATAGGGCGTCGGGGACGGCGGCGGTGGCTGCGTCGGAGTGGTCGACGGTGTCAGCAGCATCGAAGTGGCGGGAGTAGGACGACAAAGAGCTTCCGCATATGTGCATCGTCGCGGCGCCGCTTGCCAGTCGGGCGAAGAAAAGGCCTGTCGAACTTCCTCCCGGACGACATCAGCGACAAAAGCCACCGCTGGTGCCATGGGAGCAATTCCGAGCTGCCGGATCTCCTCTCGCACAATCTCTCGGATAACTTCACGCAGAGATGTGCCACCGCCCTCAGGTAGCAGTGAAGCATTTGTTGGCGAGTTCGCGCGATCGTATTGGTGGTACCGCTGCTGTAGTGCCCGTTCGATAGCGGTAGCCTCCTTGGTAAATTCGGCCACTGTCGTCGGTGGATTCCTCATGAGTGCGGCAAACAGCTGCTCCTTCACTCCCCGCAAGAGATAGCGCAACTTCTTTTCTTCGGCCATCTCAGGATCTGCTCTGTGGAAAAGGCGGGCCATATCTTCTGCAAACATGGCAACGCTCTCATTTGGCTTCTGAACACGAGATTCGAGAAGGCGCTGCTCATTGTCTTTTCTGTCGCTGCTATTGAATGTGTCTAGCAGCTGGGTGCGGAAGGCATCCCATGTGGTCAGGCTCCTCTCCCGGTTCACAAACCATGTTCGCGCACTGTCTCGAAGAGCAAAATAGACATAAGACAGCTTTTGCCGGGAGCCCCATTCATTATGACTGGCGACACGCTCGAACTGGTCCAGCCAATCTTGGACATCTTCAATGGCGTCACCATGGAAACTTTCTGGGACCATAGTATGCTGTAGCATCACCTGCGATGGAGTTGCAGTGGCAATGGCGGTAGTACTTAGACGTGTTCCGGCAGGATCCTGCAAGGGGTTGAACTCGGGCGTCAGGCCTAGCAGGCGAGGGCTGTACCGGTGAACAGGAGTTTCGACGAGCGAAGGCGATTCCGCGTTCAATGGATGGCTCCGCGAAGGGGTGCTAAGCATGAGGCAATCCTACCCAGCACCTCCATCAGTGTCACGACCTCGCAGGAGACGTGGAAGCCGGCGTACAGCACGTATACAAGCACTTTATATGAGCAGCAAACGCAACGTCGTTGTCTCTGTTTTTCTACCCGCGCGCAACTTCAGCGTCGTTTCCATGCCCGGGTACATACGCGGCGACGATATAGCATGTGGCAATATACCGGTTGCTCCTGCGGAAACACAGCGGGAGGAGCGGCGGAGGGAAACGCTGGAGGCGCGCGTCGTTCTGCGATGTATGGTACCGGTTGTGCAGATGAAAGCGTAACCGGATGAGCCGCGTGAACTAACAGCGGGGGTGGTGCAGGGAGTCTCAGGGCTTCCGTATAGGTCGCACGGCGGTGTTCAGTGGGTGCAGGCGCGGTGTAAGCAAGAGGAGAGGTCGACCGGAGCGCTTGGTGAACTTCATCTTTTACGACACTCTCTATAGAGCTCCCCACCGCTTGTGACGTGCCGAAAGCCTTCTGTATTTTTTCGCGCATGACAGCGCGGATTAGTTCGCGAAGGTGGTCATCGTTGCTTCTGGTGGCCTTGAAAATATCGGTGGTGGATGTCAGGATCACTTGCCGCTCATAGAAATTCGATCGTTGCTGAAGCATCTTCTCCATACTTACAGCCTCAGATAAAAATTTGGCTAGTCTTCGGAGAGCTCCGCACAAGACCAGCGAAGAGCTGATCCTTCACTCGTCGCATCAGATGACGCAACTTCTTGTCCTCGGTCATTCCCGAGTCTGCTCGTCGAAGAGGCGCGTCATATCTTCGACGAACGTGGTAACACTTTCGTTGGGAAGCTGAACGCGGACCTGGATTGCTTGTTCGGCTCGTTCGCGGCGATCAGCACTGGCGTAGGCGTCTAGTAACTGACGGCGGAACTCAGGCCACCACGTCAGTTGCTGCTCACGGTTTTGGAACCTTTTGAGTGCGCCGTCTTCCAGGCAAAAGTAGACACTTCGAAGTTTAGTTGTGTCGTCCCATTCATTGTATTCGGCGCCACGCGCTCGAAGTCGGCCATCCAGTCTTCGACGTCTTCGAAGACCTTGCCATGGAACAGCTTTGGAACCCGTGGATTTTGAAGTGTGTACCGGTTCGTCACTGCGGCGCTTTCCATACCGGTTGAGGTGGTCTGAAGCGCTGCGGGCTCTTCAGGAGGCAGTCCCCGGATCCTGCGGCTGGCCCGGTGGACCGGCGTATCGATTGGCACGGGGGTAGTGGTTCCAATGCCAGAAGGGGTCTACGACATGGGTGAGGAATACACAGCACCTCCACCACTTTGTCACGTGCCTTATGGGAGAACGGGCGGCGCGACGTTTTTTGAGGGTAGCGGCTCCTGAAAAGCACGGCACTGGGGGCTGGCTATCGAGCGGGCGGAGAAGCACGCGCACTTCTTTCTTCTTGTCCGTGCCTGCCTCTTAGCACAGACCCACTACTGCTGGTGGCAATATGGAACTGATACAATTTTAATAAAGTCATCTAAGTCAGGATAGAGAAGTGACTGAAGTGAGGATGTTAAGGTGGATAAAGTGGACGCAGAATGTGAAGATACATGTTAAAAATGACATCCAGCAAACGCATAAAGGTGGCAAAGATTGGACTCAATGTTCAAGAAGAAATTGACTATGATAATTTATTAGTATACATGCATTATAGGGCAGCAGCAATACAGCAGAGATAACTGTCATGCAAGAGGAAAGGACGTTAGTCTAAACATTAACAGTTGATCAGAAAATGATTAGGCATGGGCGCAGGCTTATGTAGAATTCCGTATGGTATGCACGATGTGAGAGTTGAATCTCCTAAAGAACCGTAGCCTTACAAGCCTCAAATATAAAATGATGCGGGCTAAAATGAGTGTATCAAGGATAGCAGCAAGATGGGGCCTCCTCCAAAAAGAGAACAAGAGGGAGAGAGATAGAGTTCGACGTAACAGGTACAACTCATACGTGTCACAATTACTTCCACATGTCTCGGGGAAAACACAAACTTCCAGGGCCCTCCACCTGAATCTGCCTATGTTGTAGGCAAAATGGTGTGTGTATGTATTGTAAGCACTATTAACATACTTCTCCGTTTCCATTTGTACATAGCCATCATCACCTTCCCTGTTCTTCTACTTCTTCGCGCATGAGCTGGGGCGTTTCCTTTTTGGAATAAAACGCGCTTGGGACAGATCGGTCGGTCTCGGTCTTATAAAGTGGTGGAGGTACGTCAAGACCCCGACGTCCTCCCGCGTTCCCGTCCTCCCTGGAGCTACGTTCCGGTCACCACCTGCGCCCGGTTACCCCTACAACGATGGACACTTCCAAGCCCGGCTCTTGCGGCGCCTCTAACCCTACCACACAAACGACTCCACCTGCGGTGCCCTCTTGGACTGTGACGTGCCCTCAACACGATCCCCCCTGTCTTTGCGGGACTCCGCGGTGATGACGTCGACGATTGGATCGACAACTACGACAACGTGAGTTCTTGCAATAAGTGGAACGATACCCAGAAATTGAAGTTCATTCGCATTCTACTTGACGTGGTATTTCAATCAGGAATCCGACAGTGCGGATTGGTCCACGTTTACCACCACGCTGCGGCAAATCTTCGCTTCCTCGTCTGGCCGTGCAGAAGTCGCCAAGCAGAAGCTGGGCACGCGCCTCCAACTTCCACAAGAGTCTTACACCTCATACATAGAGGATGTCTTGGCTCGGGGCCGCCGTGCGAACCCTAGCATGACGGAAGCCGACGCGTTCGACACATATTAAAAGGCATTGGGTCTGTCGCATTCAACGCCTTAATCGTGCAAAATCCGGCTTCTGTCCAAGACATCACCGCCACGTGTCAGCGCCTGGACGAGCTGCAGTCTCTTCGTCTTCAACATGACAGTAGCGATCCTCAGGTTTCCCATTCTTCAGATCTACGTGCTCTCATCCGCACCATCATCCGCGAAGAGCTTCAAATACTAGACCTGAGGCATTCACCTGCTGCCTCTGCCCCAACCCCCACCTTCTACTTGCGCGAGGTCGTAAAGCAGGAGTTGACAGCGATGACTACACCCACGACGCATCTTGTTCCGGTAGCGCGCCCCACACCTACCTACGCGGATGTTGCTTCACCCCTACCGTGACCTCCGTGCCTACTGACGTTACCTATGACCATTTGGCTTCGATGGGAACCAGAGCACTTGCTGCGCCATCCTACCCTCAGTGGCGTCCACCTCGTCCGGTTTGTTTTTACTGTGGTATACGCGGCCATATATCTCGCATCTGCCGCCGTCGCCAGCAGGATGAAAGACGAGGCTATGCTGAGCACGAGAGAGACCGAACTCGCCGACCAGACTCCTACTATCCCGGTTCGTACTCGTTCCTTCAGCAGCGTTCACCGTCTCCTCCAGCGGCTCCTAATCTGCCTCATAGTTCCCGTTCGGCCAGACGTCGCTCTCCTTCGCCTTACCGGCGCTCTACATCGCCGCTTCGCACCACTTCCCATCTTGCCGACCAGCACTCGGAAAACTAACTGTTGCAGTTTTTGGAGGGGAAACTGCTTCCTATCGGTCTTCAAAAATTCCTCCTGTTCGCCCGGCCAACGTGCTTTATACAACTGTTGAAGGTGTTCCCGCGCGTCAGCTCTCATCGATACCGGTGCCGTCGTTTCTGTTCTTTGCAGTGATCTGTGTTCACGGCTCCGGAAAGTAAAAACGCCTTATCTTGAACCTATTTTGCGTGGTGCTAATAATGGACAGTGTTCTCATGTTCTCATCGACGGCATTCGCCACCACATTGAATTTATCGTGCTTCCAACGTGTATCCATGAACTTATCCTGGTTTGCACATTTTCTTCGTGTAGCGCAAAAGCACACGGACGTAGAAGAAGAACGGAGACACACACAGGCGCTAACTTCCAACAACGATTTATTTCCGGGACGGACGCCTGGGCGCCTTATCCTGGGTTGGGACTTCCTACATTCTGCTTCAGCCGTCATTTCATGTAGAGAGGAAGTTGTCCACATCACGAATACTGCGCTGGCACCTGTTACGGACTCTTCACCTTCACGCGTGAACTTAGCCATTGATGAAGACTACGTTCTGCGTCCTGGTTACGAAGACGTTGTAGCCGTAACATCCAGCCAGATCGCTGACGGAGACGCTCTAGTCGCCCCTTCTTTCCGCTGTACTTCTCGCGGAATCCTCACTGCCGCCTGTCTCGTCCGGTTTTCACGTGGCCGCGCACTTCTGTCTGCATGCAACACGACCCCAGATCCTGTGATGCTGCCCAAGGGGATGACTGTGGCAACCCTCGCCGACACTCAACCTATCTCTATAGTCACACTTTGCCCTTCTTCATCGCCACCACCAACCTCAGGTTTGGAGGATTCTTTCCCTCCCCGAGCCGTTTTTGGTTCTGACCTAACCGCCGCGCAGTCCGAAGCCTTACTGGCGGTCTTGGCGAAGCACAAAGCCTGTTTCAGTAGCTGTTCCCTGTGTTGAGCCAAACGTCTGTGGCTACACACCGCATCGAAACCGATGGTTCCGCTATCATACGACGACGTCCCTATCGTGTTTCGCCGTCCGAACGGAGGGTCATGGAACAACAGGTTGCTGACATGCTTGCGCGGAAGATAATTCGACCTTTATCTAGCTCCTGGGCTTCTCCCGTGGTTCTGGTAAAGAAAAAAGATGGCTCCTTTCGCTTTTGCATCGACTATCGAGCGCTCAATAAGATCACACGCAAGGACGCATATCCAATACCTCGAATTGAAGACGCTTCAGACACACTGCTAGGGGCGGAATACTTCTCCAGCCTTGATCTTCGATCAGGCAATTGGCAAAATCCGATGAACGATACTGACGAAAGAAAGACCGCATTCGCTACACCAGACGGACTTTATGAATTTAACGTGATGCCTTTTGGGCTTTGTAACGCTCCCGCCACATTTGAGCGCTTGATAGATAATGTATTTCGTGGACTAAAATGGAAGACCTGCCTCTGTTATCTGGACGATATTGTCATATTTTCGTCTAATTTCAGCCAGCATCTTCATAGATTAGACGAAGTTCTCAAGTGCCTTGCAAAGGCTGGTCTCCAGATCAGTACAAACAAAAATGCAAATTTGCAAGCAAGACCATAGAAGTATTGGGCCATGTCGTCTCAAAAGATGGCATCCAGCCAGACCCCGAAAAGATAAGTGCTGTTCTACACTTTCCTCGCCCCCAGCAGCAGAAATATCTACGTAGTTTCTTCGGCATGGCGTCATATTTTTGTCGATTTATACGCAACTTTGATGCCATAGCAGCTCCTCTACACAAGCTAGTGGTTACCGGTGCCTCTTTCACTTGGACTAACGAATGCGAGTCGACTTTTCAAGCTGTTAAGCAACATCTTACTTCCGGACCAGTGCTTCGCCACTTCGATGATCGAGCCGCCACCATACTCCATTTTGACGCAAGCGCACAAGGTATTGGCGCAGTACTTCTGCAACGTAATGCAGCCTCTAAAGATCAAATCATCGCATATGCCAGCCGATCACTTTCTCCAGCTGAGCGGTACTGCACCATTACAGAGCAAGAGTGCCTGGCTATCGTTTGGTCGATTCAGAAATTTCCCCCATACCTTTACGGCCGCCACTTCACCATCGTCACCGACCATCATGCTCTGTGTTGGCTGTCATCAATGAAAAACATGTGAGGACGCTTAGGACGCTGGATACTCCGCTTGAAGGAATATGACTTTACAATAACGCACAAGTCTTGAAAAGTCATCATGATGCAGACGCATTGTCTCGCTGCCCACTCTCGCTATCTCCCGGTAACGCGCCATCGTCTTCCCCGCCACGTCGTTCCGATGCTACGCGTGCCTCACACCAGCTCTCGGTAACGCCCCTGGACCTATCTACGCTTTCATCACGCTCTGATCTCGTCTTGCTTCAGCGGGCCGACTCCTACCGTCGAACTCTCATGCATCGCCTTAGTGGATTCGCCGAACCACCCAACAGCCGCTTACGATGCCAACTTCGACAATTCCGCCTGCAAAGGAGCTTGCTACACCGCTACGTTTATCAACCAACAGTTCACCGGTGGGTCCCAGTTCTACCTTGCTGCCTTCGCCGGCGCGTATTAGAGGCACTTCACGACGACGCATCGGCTGGCCACTTAGGCTTCCACAAGACTTACGACCGCATCAAGACCCGCTGCTTCTGGCCTGGCCTATCCACAACGGTGGCCAAATACATTGCCTCCTGTGAGTCATGTCAGCACCGAAAACGCTCGACATCTCCTCCTGCCGGTTTACTACAACCTCTCCCTTGCCCAGACGCGCCTTTTGAATTTGTTGGGATTAATTTATATGGTCCCTTGCCTTGACACCCTCTGGTCACCGTTGGATTGTCACTTTGGTTGACCATTTAACCAGATATGCCGAGACTGCCCCTCTGCGACCCGATACCGCGTCTGAGGTTGCTTTTTCTTCTGCTCCATCGTCTTGCGCCACGGGGCTCTTCGCGTTCTTCTCAGTGACCGTGGCAAGGCGTTTATTTCCAAAGTTCTTGAGGAAGTTCTTCTGGCCACTGATACCGTGCACAAATCTACTTCTACCTATCATCCACAAACCAATGGCCTCACTGAGCGCTTCCACCGTACGCTGTCTAACATGATTTCCGTGTACATCCGGCCTGACTACACTGACTGGGATAAAATTCTTCCTTTTGTGACATTCGCATATAATACTGCTATTCAAAGGACTACCGGTTACAGCCCTTTCTTCCTTGTATATGGAAGATTTCCTTCCACCATATTCGACAGAGAATTCTTTTTAGCACCTCCTTCGCCTAACGTGTCCCTTCCAGAAGATTTTGCTGCCTGACTTGCACATTGCCGTCAAATCGCCCGGCAAAGCACGGAAGCTACCCAAGCTGAGCGCAAACGTCGCTACGACAACAAAATGCCGTGACCTCCGTTTTCACCCTGGAGACCAAGTCCTACTTTGGACTCCAGCCCGAACTCCAGGCCTCTGTGAGAAGTTCCTTCAACGCTACATTGTCCCATACACCGTTGTGCAGCAAACATCTGCAGTGAACTATCTCCTGCGCCCAGTACACTCCGTCACTGACCGGCGCCGCCGGAATGCCGAAATTGTTCACGTCTCGCGGATGAAGCCCTTCACTCCCCGTTTAGATAATGTCTAATCTGCGGCCAGGCTGGCCGCTTTCATGACAGGGCGAAGTTAGTGTAAGCACTGTTAACGTACTTGGTCGTTTTCCTTTGTACATAGCCATCATCACCTTCCCTGTTCTTCTACTTCTTCGCGCATGAGTTGGGGCGTTTCCTTTCTGGAATAAAAAGCGCTTGACAGCTCGGTTGGTCTCGGTCGTATAGTATATATATATATATATATATATATATATATATATATATATATATATATGTATATATATATATATATTGAAAGACGGAAGACGACCAGGACAGGCAGCACTGGCAGACCCGTTCATTCCACCGTCACGGCTGAGGCTCAAACACGAAGAAGAAGAGAAACAGGGATGATGATGGCTATATACAAATGAGAACGATGAAGTACGTGAAATGTGCTTACACTAATTTCCCCCCCTCGTGGAAGCGGCCAACCTGGCCGCAATCTAAATATCGGTTGAACGGGGAATAAAGTGCTTCATGCGGGAGACGTGAACAATTTCTGCACTACGACGACGGCGGTCCTCGACGGAGTGAAGCGGAGTGACTAGATAGTTCACTGCGGAAGTTTGTTGTAGGACTGTGTAGGGCCCAATGTACCGGTGAAGGAATTTCTCGCAAAGTCCAGGGGTTCGAACCGGCGTCCATAGGAGGACTTGGTCTCCAGGATGGAAGGCGATGTCGCGGCGTTTACTGTCGCAGCGACGTTTTCTTCTTGGGTAGCGGCGGTGTTGTGACGAGCAATTTCACGGCAACGCGCGAGTCGAGCTGAAAAATCTTCTGGGAGGGAGGTGTTAGGCGAAGCAGGAGAGAAAAAGAATTCGGTGTCGAAAACGGAGGAGGCAGATCGTCCATACACCAGGAAGAAAGGGCTGTAACCGGTAGTTCGTTGTGTCGCAGTATTATAAGCGAATGTAACACAGGGAAGGATTTTGTCCCAGTTTGTGTGGTCAGGACGTAAGTACATAGAAATCATGTCAGAGAGCGTTCGGTGGAAGCGTTCAGTAAGGCCGTTGGTTTGCGGGTGATATGTAGAAGTGGTTTTATTGTTCGTATTAGTCTGCCGCAAGACTTCCTCGAGGACGTGGGACATGAAGGCTTTGCCACGATCGGACAAAAGAACGCGAGGAGCACCATGGCGCAAGACTATGGATTGCAGGAAAAAGTCAGCAACCTCAAAAGCAGCACCAGATCGAAGAGGTGCAGTCTCGGCGTATCTTGTTAACTGGTCTACCGCTGTGACGATCCAGCGGTGACCGGAGGGCGTCAACGGCAAGGGACTGTATAAGTCAATTCCAACGCACTCGAAAGGTTCGGTCGGACATGGCAGAGGCTGAAGAAAAGCGGCAGGCGGGGATGTGGAGCGTTTGCGGTGCTGACACAACGCACATGAGGCAACGTATTTGGCTACCGTTGTGGACAATCCAGGCCAGAAGCAGCGGGTCTTGATGCGGTCGCAGGTCTTGTGGAAGCTTAAGTGGCCGGCGGCAACGTAATCGTGAAATGCTTCTAAAACTCGAAGACGGAGGCAGCGAGGTATGACTGGGACCCACTTGTTACCCGTAGGATGATAAATATAACGATGAAGCACTCCATCTTGAAGGCGAAATTGCTGAAGCTGGCGTCGCAAGCGGCTGTTGGGTGGTTTAGTTAGGCCGCGAAGGCGATCAATGAGAGTTCGACAGTAGGAGTCTGCTTGCTGAAGGGAAGCTAAATCGGACCGTGAAGAAAGCTGAGCTTGATCCAGTGACATTAGCGTGAGCTGGCAGGCGGCAGGCGTAGCGTCAGAGCGACGTGGTAGAGACGGGGAGTGCGCATGATCGATAGAAGGCGAAAGCGGGCATCGAGACAGTGCGTCTGCATCATTATGACATTTGCCAGACCGGTACGTTATCGTGAAATCATATTCTTGTAAGCGCAGTATCCAGCGTCCCAGGCGTCATGACATGTTCGTCATAGATGACAGCCAACACAGAGCATGATGGTCGGTGACGATGGTGAAGTGCCGACCATAGAGATACGGGCGAAACTTCTGAATGGACCAAACAATAGCCAGGCATTCCTGCTCTGTGATCGTGTAGTTCCGTTCAGATGGCGAGAGGGTCCGGCTAGCATACGCCACAACCTGCTCTTTAGCCGCGGGACCCCGTTGCAGGAGCACTGCTCCGATGACTTGCGCACTTGCCTCAGTGTGGAGTATAGTGGGTGCCCTCTCATCAAAATGGCGAAGCACCGGTCCGGAAGTGAGATGTTTCTTAAGGGCTTAAAATGCGGACTCACAGTCTTCGGACCATGTGAAAGAGGCGCCGGTGACCAGGCGCTTATGTAGAGGAGCTGCTATTGTAGCAAAATTGCGTATAAAACGGCGAAAGTAAGACGCCAGGCCGAGAAAGCTGCGAAATGTTTTTTGATTTGATGGGCAAGGGAATTGAAGCACAGCAGCAATCTTCTCAGGGTCAGGTTGGACGCCGTCTTTTGAAACGACGTGACCCAGCACTTTGATGCTTCTGCTGGCGATTGTGCACTTTTTAGTATTAATCTGGAGGCCAGCATCTGAAAGGCACTGGAGGACTTCGTCTACTCTCTGTAGGTGTTGGCTGAAGCTGGAAGAAAAACAACGATGTCATCCAGATAACAGAGGCAGGTCTTCCACTTAAGGCCACGAAGAACATTGTCGATCATACGCTTAAACGTGGCTGGAGCGTTGCACAGGCCAAATGGCATTACATTAAATTCATAAAGCCCGTCCGGCGTGGAGAAAGCGGTTTTCTCTTTGTCAGCCTCGTTCATGGGAATTTGCCAATATCCCGATCGCAGATCAAGGCTGGAAAAATATTCCGCTCCTTGTAGTGTATCTAAGGCGTCGTCAATTCGAGGCATGGGATACACATCCTTGCGTGTAATCTTATTGAGCGCTCGATAATCAACGCAAAAGCGAACGGAACCATCCTTTTTCTTCACCAGAACGACAGGAGACGCCCAGGAACTGGATGAAGGTCGTATAATATTTCGTGCTAGCATGTCATCAACTTGTTCTTCAATGACCTTCCGTTCCGACTGCGAAACACGATATGGGCGACGGCGTATAATTGCAGAACCGTCGGTTTCGATGCGGTGTGCAGCTACGGAAGTCTGGCCCAATGCGGTGGCACAGCTATCGAAGCCGGATTTGTGCTTAGCCAAAAGGGCGAGTAACGCATCCGACTGGGCAGCGGTTAGGTCAGAACGAATTAGGGCTCGGAGAGAAGAAGAATCCAAACCTGAGGTTGGTACTGGTGACGACGAAGGGGAAAGCGCTGCGACAGAGATCAGCGGCGGGTCGGTGAAGGTTGCCACGGTCATCCCTTTGGGCAACAATACAGGATCTAGGGTTGTGTTGCAGGCGTACAAGAGAGCTCGGCCACATGAAAACCGGACGAGACAAGGGGCGACTAGAATTCCTCGTGAAGTGCAGCGTGAAGAGGGGGTAACCAGTGCGTCTCCATCGGTTAGCTGGCCGGATGTGACAGCTACAATGTGTTCGTGACCAGGGTGCAGGACGTAGTCTGCAGCGACAGCCAAGTTCAAGATGGAGGGTGACGACTCCAAAATAGGTGCATCCGTGGTATCTGTGATGTGGACGACTTTCTCCCTACATGATATAACAGCGGAGGCAGAATGCAGGAAGTCCCAACCGAGAATAAGTTCATGGATGCACGCGGGTAGCACAATCATCTCAATGTGGTGACGAATGCCGTCGATCAAAACACGAGCCGTACATTGTCCGTCGGGGTGAATGGGTACGTTATTAGCGCCGCGTAAAACGGGTCCAAGGCAAGGCGTTCTGGCTTTACGAAGCCGTGAGCACAAATCACTACGCAGAACGGAAACAGCGGCACCAGTATCGACGAGAGCTTGCACAGGAACACCTTCGAGAGTTACAGATAGCATATTGGCCGGGCGACAAGGAGGTATTTCCGAAGTTCGAAAGACGCAGTTTTCCCTCCAAAAACTGCAATCCTTAGTTTTCCGAGTGTTGGTTAGCAAGGCGGGAGATGGGGCGAAGCGGTGATGCAGAGCGGCGGTAGGGAGAAGGAGAAGGAGGCCAAATGGCCGCAGGTGAGGTCAGGAGGCCCAGAAGGGACAGTAGCAGGTGGCATTGCAGCGACTTCCGCGTATGTGGGCATCGGGAACGCTGCTCGGGCAACAGACGTTGTCGGTGTCGTCATGGCTGCCAACTCCTCCTTCACAAGGTTGCGCAATTCGAACGCTGGCGATGGGGCGGGAACAACAGTGGATCGCCGCTGTTGCTGCTCCTGAAGTTCTTCGCGAATAATAGAGCGGATAAGAGCACATATGTTAGCACCGGTAGAATGCAATGATTGTACACTTTTCTTTTCAACGACAGTGGTAAGCTCCCAGTCAGGATTTGGCAATGCCTGCCGTATGCACTCCAACCTAATTTTATTCTTCTGTAAATTTATTTCTCATGATCAGGGTCCCCTGTGAGTAATTGACCTAGATAAACATATTCCTTTACAGATTCTAGAGGCTGACTGGCGATCCTGAATTCTTGTTCCCTTGCCAGGCTATTGAACATTATCTTTGTCTTCTGCATATTCATCTTCAACCCAATTCTTGCACTTTCTCGAGGAAGGTCCTCAATCGTTTGTTGTAATTCCTCTCCCTTGTTGCTCAATAGGACAATGTCATCTGCCAACCGAAGGTTGCTGAGATATTCGCCATCGATCCTTGGAGAAACTTGGAGGTTAACAAAGAAGCTCGAGAACAAGTTAAGGACCGCACAAAGAGCAATGGAACGAAAAATCTTACGAGTAACGTTAAGAGACAGGAAGAGAGCGGTGTTGATCAGAGAACAAACGGGGGTAGACGATATTCTAGTTGACATTAAGCGGAAGAAATGGAGCTGGGCAGGCCATGTAATGCGTAGGATGGATAATCGGTGGACCATTAGGGTTACAGAATGGATACCAAGAGAAGGGAAGCGCAGTCGAGGACGGCAGAAAGTCAAGTGGGATGGTGAGGTTAGGAAATTCGCAGGCGCAAGTTGGAATACGTTAGCGCAAGACAGCGGTAATTGGAGATCGCAGGGAGAGGCCTTCGTCCTGCAGTGGACATAAATATAGGCTGATGATGATGATGATGATGATGCTGATGAAGAGCACGTAAATCAGAATGAGGTGGCATTGGAAGGTCGCTGTCACGGTGAAGACGGAGGGCCTGAAGCTCGTCCAAGCGCTGGCACGTCGATGTAATATCTTGAACCGAGGTAGGATTTTGGACAGCTAAGGCGTTGAATGCGATGGAACCAATGCCTTTAAGAATATGGCGAATGCGTTCGGCTTCCGTCATTCCAACGTTGGCGCGGCGGCATAGAGCCAGGACATCTTCGATGTACGATGTATATGACTCTTGTGGAAGTTGAACACGCGCAGCGAGCTTCTATTTGGCGACTTCTGAGCGGCCAGATGAAGACGCGAAAATTTGCCGCAAGCTGGTAGTAAACGCTGACCCGTCGGCGAAGTCAGTTTCGTGGTTAAAATACCACGTCTTCGCAACGTGGGTCAGATAGAACGCGACGTTAGTCAACTTCTGCCTATCGGTCCACCCATTGGCCGAACTCACGTGGTTGTAATTGTCGAGCCAGTCGTCGACGTCATCCCCGCGGAGACCCGCAAAGACTGGTGGATCACGATGAGGGGTGGTAATGGTGCACGATGTCAGTGCAGCCGATGTCGTAGGAGCAGGAGCGTTAGGGGTAGCGATAGACGCAGGGGTGGTCATAGCTGTGGGGGTGGCCGGGCGCAGGCGGCGACCGGAACGTAGCTCCAGGTAGGGCAGGAACGCAGGAGGACGTCGGGATCGTGACGCGCCTCCACCACTTTGAAAGACGGAAGACGACCAGGACAGGCAGCACTGGCAGACCCGTTTATTCCACCGTCACGGCCGAGGCTCAAACACGAAGAAGAAGAGAAACAGGGATGATGATGGCTATATACAAATGAGAACGATGAAGCACGTGAAATGTGCTTACAATATATATATATATATATATATGTATATTGCCACGGGTCTTCAAAAGGGGCTGACGACGTTTATTGGGAGCGGCTGGGGCTCTGGCGAAAACGGCAGCGAGAGGCAGCTATCGAGCGGGGCGGTTAGCACGCGCACTTCTTTCTTCTTGCGCCTCTGCGCTTGCCCTATGCCCACTACTACAGGTGACATTTCCCCCCTTCCTCGGAAAGAGCATCGGCTCGATGCTCAAGAAGTGGTGTGGGAAAGGAAAAAAAAAACAACAACAAAAAAAAAACACACGCTCAATGAAGATGCTCGCACACAGAACACAGCGAGAGCTACAGCAGCGTAGCTAGAAACAATTCTCTACCTCTCTAGAAACGAAGAGGTAAGTGCATTAGGTGCAAATGGGCGCGTAAAAATCACTAACGCGCAACGTAAGGCTTCATGCGTACGACGTGAACTACGTCAGAACTAGGTGGTTGTCGGCGCCGTGTTTGCGCCGCACTGTCAGGAACGACTTCATAGTTCACGTCACTAATGCGGCGCAGCACTTTGTACGGGCCAAAATACCGGCTGAGCAACTTTTCACAAAGGCCACGGCGGCGAACAGGGGTCCACACCAACACTTGGTCGCCGGGACTGTAGCGCACTTGCCGGTGACGGATGTTATAGCGCCGTGCATCTGCGTGTTGCTGCTCACCGATGTGCAGCCGCGCGAGCTGGCGAGCCTCCTCAGCGCGCTGAGCAAATTCTTCGGCGTCAGTAGTTAGGTTCTCGGCGTCGTGGCACGGAAGCATAGCGTCCAGCATCGTCTGTACTTCGCGGCCGTAGACAAGGCGAAATGGTGTGAAGCGCGTTGTTTCTTGTACGGCGGTATTATACGCGAAGGTCACATAAGGCAGGATACGATCCCATGTTTTGTGCTGGACGTCGATGTACATAGAGATCATGTCTGTGATGGTCTTGTTTTATCGCTCCGTAAGGCCGTTGGACTGCGGATGGTAAGCGGTCGTCTTTCGATGCCTGGTGTTGCTTAGTTGAAAAATTTCGTCCGTGAGCTGTGCCGTGAACGCCGTTCCTCTATCTGTGATAACAGTGCCGGGGGCACCATGGCGCAATACAATGTGACACATGAAGAACTGCGCTACCTCAGAAGCCGTGGCTCGTGGGAGCGCCTCTGTCTCGGCATAGCGGGTTAAATAGTCAGTGGCGACAATCACCCACTTGTTGCCGTCGGTTGACAGAGGAAAAGGCCCAAGAATGTCCAAGCCGACTTGGTCGAATGGCTTATGAGGTGGTTCAATGGGTTGCAATAACCCGGCGGGCTTCAGGGGTGGTGACTTTCGTCGCTGACATTCACGGCAGCCTTTCACATACTGCTTGACGCTTGCTGAAAGTCCGGGCCAGTAATACATCTCGCGCACTCTAGCAAGCGTTCGTGAGGAGCCGAGGTGGCCAGATGTAGGCTCGTCGTGGCAAGCGAAAAGAATATCGTCCCGCAAGTCTTTGGGAACTACTAGGAGGTAGGCTCGATCATTCGGGCGGGCGTTCTTCTTGTACAGCACATTGTCTCGTAGACAGAAGGACGTCAAGACGCGACGTAGATGGCGTGGTATGGTTGTATCACGGCCCTCTAAGTGGTCGATGAGAGGTCGAATTTCAGCGTCGTCACGCTGCGATTTGACCAAGTCCGACGTAGTAAGGGCGCCCAGGAAGCCGTCGTCGTCCTCTGACTGTCGACTGAAAGATTCGGCGGGAGCACGCGACAACGTGTCGGCGTCTTCGTGCTTGCGGCCAGACTTATAAACTATGGTGACGTCGAACTCCTGTAGCCGCAAGCTCCACCGTGCCAGCCGTCCTGAAGGATCGCGTATGTTCGCCAACCAACATAGAGCATGGTGGTCTGTCACCACTTTGAAGGGACGGCCGTAGAGATAAGGGCGAAACTTCGTGATCGCCCAGACGACCGCGAGACACTCTTTTTCTGTAGTAGTGTAGTTCGCCTCGGCACGGGACAGCGAGCGGCTAGCATAGGCTATTACTCGTTCAATGCCGTCTTGACGTTGGACGAGTACTGCGCCAAGGCCGATGTTGCTGGCGTCAGTATGCACCTCGGTGTCAGCCTCTTCGTCGAAATGTGCCAGGACGGGTGCTGACTGCATGCGTTGGCGTAGTTCAGCGAAGGCCGCTTGTTGCTCATTCGTCCAGGCAAATGGCGTGTCATCCCTGGTAAGGCGAGTCAGGGGTTCCGCAATCTTCGAGAAGTTGTCGATGAAGCGGCGATAATACGCGCACAAGCCCAGGAAGCGTCGGACGGCCTTCTTGTCGGCAGGAAGAGGAAAAGCTGCTACAGCGGCAAGCTTGTCGGGATCGGGTCGAACTCCTTTGGCGCTGACGACGTGTCCGAGAAACTTGAGCTCTTCATAACCGAAGTGGCACTTCTCTGGTTTAAGCGTGAGGTCAGCCGATCGGAGCGCTTCTAGCACATGCCGCAGGCGATGAAGATGTTGCTCAAATGTTTCAGAAAAGACAACTACGTCGTCAAGATACACAAGGCAAGTCTGCCACTTCAATCCAGCGAGGACAGTATCCATCATGCGCTGGAAAGTTGCTGGGGCTGAACACAAACCGAAAGGGAGCACTCGAAATTCGTAAAGGCCGTCGGGAGTCACAAAAGGCAGTTTTCTCGCGGTCTCGTTCATCTACCTCGATCTGCCAGTATCCACTTTTCAAATCGAGTGACGAAAAGTACTGGGCACGCCGCAGTCTATCTAACGAGTCGTCGATACGTGGCAGTGGGTACACGTCCTTTTTAGTTACGTTGTTGAGCTTCCGGTAGTCGACGCAAAAGCGTAGCGTTCCGTCTTTCTTTTTGACAAGAACGACCGGAGATGACCATGAGCTGTTGGAAGGTTCGATCACGCCATCTTCAAGCATCTCTTGTACTTGCGTACGAATCGCCGCGCGTTCCTTTGCCGACACGCGGTAAGGCTGCTGGTGTATCGGGCGTGCGTCGTCGCATGTGATGATCCGGTGCCTTGTAACCGAAGTCTGGCGTACCTTAGACGAGCTTGCGAAGCATGCCCTGAATTCAAGCAAGAGCTAGTGCAGTGCTGCCTGTTTGTCGTTAGATAACTCGGGATTAATGTCGACGGTGCCCAGTGACTTGTCAGCCAGCCTCACTGGTTCAGGGGCAAAACATTCAGCTACGTGTTCCACTTCTTCGGCAAACGCTATCGAAGTACCGCGGAAGAGGTGTCGATGCTCATTACTAAAGTTGGTGACTAGCAACTTAGATCGGCCATCACGAAGCTGTAGCACACTCCTGGCCGCACAAACACCTTGTGTCAGTAGATGCGCTAAGTTACTTTCTGCGACCACTCCACCTTCGCGCATTCCACCGCACATCACTTCGACTAGAACACTGGCTCGTGGAGGAAGCGTAACACTTTCGTCGGAAACACGTAGCGCGTCATCACGTCGATTGTCGTCGTTTGCGTCGATTGCTTGGTCGGCTGAGAAGGTGACTACACCGCCCCGTAAGTCAATAACAGCGCCGTATTCCTGCAGGAAGTCAACTCCGAGAATGACGTCGCGGGAGCATTCGCGTAGGACAAGGCAACTCGCCACGAATGTCGATCCTCGAATCCGAACTCTTGTCGTGCAGGTTCCCAGTGGAGTAACGACGTGACCGCCAGCCGTATGAATCTGCGAGCCATGCCAAGGTGTAATTACTTTCTTCAGAAACGTCGCCATCTTCCCGCTTAATATAGAATAGTCCGCTCCGGTGTCCACTAAAGCGCTAACCGCGTAACCGTCGATCACCACCGGTATGTCGAGCGAAAGCCGGTCATTCCGTTCAGATGATGGCGTACCGGTACCCTTGTTTACTCGCGTCGATCGGAGGTCTTCAGCGCGTCGACTGCCAGCGGCCTCGCCCCCAAAGGTCGCTGTAGTTAGTTTTCCCGGCGGGGACTTGGCGACCGTCCGCTCGAATACCGCTGGGGCGATGGTGAAAATCGCCTTGGCGACGGCGAGCGTGACTGCCGCCCGGTAGGCGGTGGCATGCGTTGCTGAGCCAGATAATCCTCAATGTCCCGAGGTCGTTGGCCCAGTCGGGGTGGCGGCGAATAGGCAGAAAAGCCCCGCAACCCGAGGCGTCGGTATGGGCACTGGCGGTACAAATGATCTGCCTCACCACAGTGGAAACACAGAGGATGGCGATCCGGAGTGCGCCAAACCTCTGACTTCCGAGGGGGCATGCGTCGATCATCGGCGTAATGCACTGGTCGCTCTTGCGGAAGCACAACCGGAGAAGCGGCATGGGGAAACGGTGGAGGCGTGCGTCGTTCCTCGATGTATGGCACCGGTTGGGCTGGTGGGAGTGCAACCGGATGAGCGGCTTGAACAAACAGCGGCGGGGATGAAGCAGGCTGTCGCAAGACTTCTGCGTAGGTCGCACGGTGGTGTACAGAAGGTGCAGGCGCGGTGTTAGAAAAAGGAACGGTGGACCGGAGCGCTTGGTGCACTTCATCTCTTATTACACTCGCAATGGAGCTCACCGTGGGTTGTGGGGTGCCGTAAACCTTCAGTATCTCTTCGCGCACAACGGTGCGGATGAGGTCTCGAAGGTTGTCATTGTGGCTTCCGATGGCCGTGGACATGTCCGTAGTCGCGTTCACTTGCCGCTCGTAAAAGTTGGAGCGCTGCTGAAGCGTCTTCTCCATACTGACCGCCTCGGATAGAAATTCGGCGACAGTCTGCGGAGGATTGCGCACCAGACCAGCGAAGAGCTGCTCCTTCACCCCTCGCATCAGGTGACACAACTTCTTGTCCTCGGTCATTCCAGGGTCTGCTCGTCTGAAGAGGCGCGTCATATCTTCAACGAACGCGGTAACGCTTTCGTTGGGAAGCTGGACGCGGACCTGAATTGCTCGTTCGGCTCGTTCGCGGCGATCAGGACTGGCGTAAGTGTCCAGTAGATGACGGCGGAACTCGCGCCACGACGTCAGTTGCTCCTCACGTACATACCTACATATATATTCTTTCGAGGAACCCGGTTGGGTTTCCATTGCAGCAAATTGCTACATTTGGGTGGATGTCTCAGTGTTCCTTTAATTACTTATCTCCACCTAGCGGATTTCCACTGAACCATTACATCAAACAATTGCCTTTGCTTCGAGTTATCGACAAATTCGACTTCACCCGGCCATCTGCTAGCCGCCTGGCTAGCTCAGATGGTAGAGCGGCTGCCCCGGATAGGCGGTGGTCCCGGGTTCGAGTTCCGCACCAGGACGAATTTTTCCTCAACTGCGAGGCTTTCTTTCGAGGAACCCGGTTGGGTTTCCATTGCAGCAAATTGCTACATTTGGGTGGATGTCTCAGTTTTCCTTTAATATATATTCCGGTGTGATAGGCATAAAGTAATGTATTTTTTCCATACTGTGTTACCCTTTAAACTTAGGCCAGTGCTGTTTTAATATGGCAGTTGCCGACTGGCAGATAAAACGTAAATTTGCACAACTGAGTCTACGACTGGTATATAGTAATATCGCCGTTTGCTGCTTGTAATTAATAACCACCTCTTTCTTTTTGCACGCAAATAGTGCGCTGATATTTCCGAAAGAGCATCATGCAGTAACTTATTTGTGTTTGTTAAACAGGGCGCAAAAATGCTTTACTCTAACCTGCATACTACAATTGTTTACATGAATGATTAGTTGGCAAACTTGTTGATGAGGACTTTAGATTTACTGTTGCAGCAATATACTGAAAATATTACACGACTGAAATGTTGCGATCTCGCTCAGTACGTACATAGCCCTTCATACATGAATTACTGTGCACTGTCAATAAATGTCTCGAAGTCAGATAATTTTATTCCATTGAGCTGGATACTCTCTTTAAAGGATGCAGAGATGGCAGGAATATCCTTTATTGTATTGTTCAGGGAGTCCTTGTTTAATACAGAGTAATTAAATTTTGACTCGATGTACAGTGAGTGTAAAGCCACATTTTTTAGTAAAAGATTTAAATTACTGGCCCAAACCACATGAACAAGTTAATTACTAGCTGCAGGTATAACAAGAATTAAGAAAAACTGCTACTTCACCATAGCTGACATAACACATCAGTAAAGATGTGCCGATAAGTGCCTTTGCGTGGTCCCTTTAGTAGAGCTATCATGTGTATAATGTTTAGCAGTAGTGGGAGGTCTTAAATAAGAAAAATGAAGCGCCTAAACACTCAGCATAATGGCATGCCAGAAGTTACAAAAGACAGATTTGTGAAT
Organism: Dermacentor silvarum; assembly: GCF_013339745.2. Lineage (NCBI taxonomy): Eukaryota > Metazoa > Arthropoda > Arachnida > Ixodida > Ixodidae > Dermacentor > Dermacentor silvarum. The sequence goes on along the minus strand of NC_051163.1, from coordinate 145,972,343 downwards.
TGCAGTTGTAAATATATACAAATTGTGTTTGGTCACCAAGTAAGCATTTAGTGCATTTTAGTAATTGCATGTGCATTAATATTAATGTCCCTTAACTTCAGGAGAAGGAGTCAGTGGCACAAAGTATCAGACGTTCGAAAGCTAAAAGGATCGAAAGCTAAACGCAAGAACTAATTTTAAGAGTGTCTTCTTCTTCTTCTTTCTGGGGTTTTACGTGCTTAACCAGTTCTGATTATGAGGCACGCCGTATTGGAGGGCTCCGGGTAAATTTTTACCACCTGCGGTTCTTTAACGTGCACTACAACGCAAGCACACGGGCATTTTTGCATTTCGCCTCCATCGAAATGCGGCCGCCGCGGCCGGGATTCGATCCCGCGACCTCGTGCTCCGCAGCGCAACGCCTTAGCTGACTGAGCCACCCCGGCGGGTAAAAAGTTCAAGAGTTGAGATCAAGTTAGTGAACATGACAATAGTTGTGTTTTGCATGAGAGAGAAGGTCCTTATGGCAATTATGTTGGCATTTGCTGAAGATTAGGTTTTGTGATTCAATTAAGGATTATTTTGGAGCTTGAAATAAGTGATGTGGTGGTGGGTCGTAGCAGCAGGGAGGCTTGGCCTGGTGATCAAGGACAGCAATTGCTCTGCCCGAGTGTCTCTTACGATATTACTGCGATACGTCACAACATGCATTCTGTTCTAGAAGCTTAAAGGCAATGCTGATCTGTGTAATTGAGCTGTCGAATGCCGACTACAGTATGATGATTCCAGTGTGACAACGATGGTATGATCGACAATGGGATCACAATTCTTGAGTGACGATGACTGAGGCATAACGACCGTGGGATGATGGCTGCATGCATGACGACGACTGCGTGATCTACGACACAGCGTGAAGGCTGTGTCAAAGGGGTGATATTACGACGAATTCGACATGACAACACAATGCCGACTACAGTGTCAAGACAATAATCGGTGACGGTGAACGAAGACGCGTCCGAGGACACCTAAGCACTTCTTATATGAGTTGTGATGGCGAAAGCAATAATGTCCAATTGAATGTCACTGAGCGGTCCTTCGAATTTTGCACTGCAAGTAATGTACCATAGTGGTATGTGCTGCCCGAGCCAGCAAGCAGCAGCAGCAGCAGCAGCTTGGGATGCCAACGCCACATGCCACCAACGTCCTGCACGTCGACAGACCGAGGAAGTAGCAGCGGTCACCAAGGCCGGCAGGTGCGCGCAGCAGCTAAGCCCAGTGGGGGTGAGAGAGAGAGAGATACGAACCGTGCGCCAACTTGCGAGACGTGGCGTCGCGGCGATGCCCTCTCTCCTCCCTCAATACTTGGCGCGCTAGCGTGCAGCAGGTGTTCCCTTTCGCCCACTCTGCTCCGTCGAGGCGCGTTCGTGACGTGACGTCCCCAGCCAATGGGAATTTAGATGCCGTTTCGCCGATGCGACAGACACCGGCGTTTTCGCTCAATGGGCTAGTCGATGCGTTCGCATCAATCATCGCAACAGAATAACGACGACGGCGTGTTTATGTTGAGCTCACGTACGTTCGCGCTTCGTCTGCCCGCGCCATCCGACCCGCATACTATCGGTACCACGGCTTATTCTGTACCGTGCAAAGCACGCAGCCATAGAGTACCCGCAAAGACCAGGTGATAGGCAAAATAAGCTGAGCTTTAAACATGCACCCCTGGTGTGCCCCTATATCGCAACCAGCCGATCCACGCACAGCGAAGCGTCCGCACGGCCGCGTTTTCCACGTGGCCGTGTTACGCGCGTGTGTGGCTGATAGTATTATAATGATCGAGTAATCGAAAGATTGGTTGCGAATGCACATAGAACCCTTGCAAGCCCGCGGCACATTTATGTGCTGCTTTGAATGACCGTGCGAGGTACCGCTGCCCCCGCAGATTTCTGCTTGCCCAATGCACGTAACGCATTCTTGCGCAGCCGTGCTCGGCGTGTTCTGACTAAATTCAGACATGAATTCAAATTGCTTAAGCAATGTGATTTCAATATTGCTCGCAACCGCGGCGGCTGTAGCTGCTTTGATTATATACTTTGGTTATAAAGTACAGTAAGTCTAGTTAACAAATTTGATTGGTATATATCTCAGGTTTTATAATTTTGTTAAATCGAGAACTTCGTTAAATCAAAACAACTTGATACTATACTATACTATACTATAACATACTATAAAATTTATGCAAGAAATAAAACTATGTCGTTTTCGCCTACGTTCACACTAATTGCAGCAGTTGAGCATGCACTCTGCCTGCACGGGAGAAATAAACATTCTTAAAATCTATATATGTCAATGATGCTAAAAACACCACAATGCAATAAGACCTAGTATACCCATGTTTTGCTCTTTAATTATGGTAAATCAGGCAAGACGTGAGTTAATACTAGGCTTCCAGTGCTCATGAATGTGACAGCTAAAGTATCGAATGGCATGTAGTGTAGCGCAGCGAAAACAAGGATACGAGAAGAAACGGAGCACAGACATAATTAGGTGCTTGTGTCTGTGTTTCGTTGCTTATGGTATCCTTGCTTTTGCTGCACTACACTACATGCCATACCATGATGATCAACCAACAAGCCTACATTGCCACCCTTGTAGAGAACAGAAAATTTCATTATATCGATATTTGAATGTGCATACCTTGTTGTGCAGCTCCTTGAGTCATGGTGCCCACATCATTTGTGGGTGCAAATTCTTTTTGCCAATTCTGTCCAAAATAGCGGCAAGAAAAAAATACAGAAACTGAGCTCAGGTCAATTGATGCGGCTTACCCAATGTTACTCCAGTTCATTCAATAAGGCTGCAGAGTACTACACAGGACAGCTTTAGTAAAGGGACCACGCAAAGGCACTTTTCGGCACATGTTCAATGCTGTGTTCTGTCAGCTATGGTGAAGTAGCAGTTTTTCTTAATTCTTGTTATGCCTGGAGCTAGTAATTAACTTTTTCATGTGGTTTGGGCCAGTAATTTAAATATTTTATGGAAAAATGTGGCATTATACTCACTGTGCATCCAGTCAAAATTTTATTACTTTGTATTAAGCAAGGACTCCCTAAACGATGCAACAAAGGATATTCCTGCCATCTCAGCATCTCTAAAGAGAGTATCCAGCTCCGTGGAATAAAATTGTCTGACTTCGACACATTTATTAACAGTGCGCCGCAATTCCTGTGTGAAGGGGCCATGTACGTACTGAGTGAGATCGCAACATTTGAGTCATGTAATATTGTCAGTATCTTGCTGCAACAGTAAATATAAAGTACTCATAGACAAGTTCGGTAACTAATCATTCATATAAACAACTGTAGCATGCAGGTTTGAGTCAAACATTTTTGTGCCCCATTTAACAAACACAAATAAGTTACTGTATGATGCTCTTTCGGAAATATCAGCGCACTATTTGCGTGCAAAAAGAAAGAGGTGGTTATTAATTACAAGCAGCAAACGGCGATATTACTATATACCAGTCGTAGTCTCAGTTGTGCAAATTTACGTTTTATCTGCCAGTCGGCAACTGCCATATTAAAACAGCAATGGCCTAAGTTTAAAGGGTAACACAATATGGAAAAAATACATTACTTTATGCCTGTCACACCGGAATACATATGTATGTATCTCTCTCTCTCTGATGATGATGATGATGTATGGGTTTTTTTGGCGCAAGGGCCAGGGATGGCCAAAGAGCGCCAAGAAATGGTATGATGAAGTCGATGATGCAGTGAATGAGAAGTTTAAAATGTATCGAGGCTGTATAGAGGCCTAAAATGTTCGCTGCAAGGTACGTAAAATGTACAGGTATTTAAAATAATGTCAATAATGAGTGATACCAGCTATGACCATGATGTATACTCTAGGAAAAAGAAATATAATAATAATAATACGAAAAAGATGCGTCGCTTCCCTTAGCACTATCACCTCACGGAGACCCTTGGGCACAAGGGCATGGAGGGACGTGCTCTACAAAAACAGTACGCTCGCAGCAATACCCTCTAGATAGAGGGAGGGCTACGAATCTCTCGGGCTAATAACATGCAGTACAACATCATTTAAAAAGTTAAGCACTGCCTTGGTTTCAAACAGAGGTTCTGGGCCAAGAAACAGTGTCGGATGTAAGGGGACATGTTGTTGGTATGCTAAAGGAAAGTGCCTTCTACGCTCTGTTTCTGCTTCCCGGCACTCCAGCAAGATGTGGAGTATACGGTCAGCCTTTCACCACATCTGCCACAGAGGGGGGGCTCAGCACCAGTTAAAAGGTATGAGTGTGTACCATATGTATTACCTGAGTCGGCAAAAGAGAACTTCAGATCGTCGTGACTTTGTTAATGATGGCCAGTTCCCTAAATGTGGCTTAATTACATGAAGCTTGTTCAATGTTTGTTGATCCCATAAGTGTTGCCAATAGTTTCGGAGTTTTTTGCGTAAGAATGGCTTCAAATCTGTGGCAGGAATGGGTATGGACGAATTGCTAGGTTTTGTAGCTGTAGTAGTTGCCATTTTATCTGCAAGCTCGTTACCCTCTATACACCTGTGCCCAGGCACCCAACATATTACAACCTGTTGGTTAGAAGCATACATATTGCAGAGCAGAGAGTAGAGGTCGTTTATGACAGGATTTTTCTGTTTTCGTAGTGATTTTAACTTTTTCACGACACTTAGGGAATCTGTGAATATAATGGCCTTTGGGAGCTTTGCTTTTCTAATGTGTTTAGCAGCTGACAGTATTGCATAGGCCTCTGCCGTGAAGATACTAGTTTCAGGATGTAGAACGTTGGATTCCGAAAATGATGGGCCAACAGCCGCGTAGGATACGCTGGCTTGTGACTTTGACGCATCTGTGTAAAACTATGGGCAGGTGTACTTTGACTGAAGCTCTCGAAAGTGCATATGTATGTGCGCATCTGGGGCGTGTTTTGTTACATCTACAAATGATGTGTCGCATTCAACAATTTGCCATTGCCACGGTGGTAACAGCTTTACTGGAGCCATTAGAGGAGTTGTAAGGACGTAAACACCCATTTCCTCACTGAGGTTCCTTAAACGCAGTGAAAATGGCTGTCTTATTGCAGGTCGGTTACTAAAGAGGGTGGCACTAGTCATATCATTTATAGCTGAATAAGAGGGGTGCTCCTCGTTAGAGTGTACTTTCAGATAATACAAGAAACTGGAGTACGACCTCTGGAGATGCAGTGACCACTCATTTGATTCTGCGTAAAGACTTTCTATTGGGCTTGTCCTGAATGCACCGGTTGCCAGGCGGATACCTAGATGGTGAACAGGGTCCAGTATCTTTAGAGCGCTTGGAGTGGCAGACTGATACACTATGGCCCCATATTCTAAGCGTGTGCGTATAAGGCTTTTGTATAGATCCATGAGGCACTTTCTGTCACTGCCCCATGTTGTGTGCGACAGAATTTTAAGGATGTTCATTGTTTTGTGGCATTTGTTCTTTAGGTGTTTTATGTGTGAAATGAAGTTTAGTTTGGAGTCTAAAATAATGCCTAGAAATTTTTGTTCGGTGTTCACAGGCAATCGCAGTTCATGCAGCTTTATGTCAGGATCCGGAAGTAGGCCTCTCTTTCTTGAGAATAGAACGCAGGAACTTTTCAGTGGATTTAACCTAAATCCATTCTCGAATGCCCATGTTGACACTTTATTGAGGCCAAGTTGAATCTATCGCTCACAGACTGCGAGATTACAGGACCTGAATCCTATTTGCACGTCATCAACCTAAGTAGAATAAAATATATTTCGTGGCATGTATGCACGCAAAGAATTCATTTTTACTATAAACAGAGTGCAACTAAGTACACCACCTTGTGGTACACCAGTTTCCTGAATAAATGGCCTGGACAGGGCATCGCCAACTCTAACACGGAATGTACGATTGTATAGGTAACTTTCAATTATATTAAGCATATTACCACAGATGCCCATTTCTGAAAGATCCCTCAAAATACCGTAGCGCCAGGTGGTGTCATATGCTTTTTCGATGTCAAGAAACACGGCCAGAAAGAATTGTTTGTGGACGAAAGCGTCACGAATACATGTTTCAATGCGCACGAGATGGTCGGTTGTGGAACGACCTTCTCTAAACCCACATTGGTATGGGTCGAGTAATTTGTTTGCTTCAAGGAGATGTAAAAGCCGACGATTAATCATCTTTTCAAATAGCTTGCAGATGCAACTTGATAATGCTATGGGCCGGTAACTTGCGACTGAGGACGGATCTTTTCCTTGTTTCAAGATAGGTACCACAATAGCTTCTTTCCATGAATCTGGAATGTACCCTGCTGCCCAGATGGTGTTGAAAAGGGACAGTAGTGCTACTTGTGTGTCAGGATGAAGATGTTTAATCATTGTGTACATGACTCTATCAGGTCCCGGGGCAGATTTCATACAGGTGTTCAAGGCAGCTTTGAGTTCGGCAGTTCTAAATGGTAGGTTATAAGGTTCATTGGGGCTACATTTATGGTTCAACGCCTTATTTTCCGCTACTGCTTTGTGTTTGAGAAATGCCTCTGAATAATTGGCTGAGCTGGATACATGCTGAAAATGTTCCCCAAGTGCGTTAGCCTGGTCTTCAAGGCTGTCGCCTTGATCATCTACCAACGGCAATAGGAAAGGTTGCTGATTTGATAATTTGCGTAGTCTGTTCCACACTTTTGCTTCCTGCGTGTAGGAATTTATACTCGAGATGAATTTTTCCCAGCTCTCTTTTTTAGCTCTACGTCGCGTTCGCCTGCCTTGCGACTTCACGTGTTTGAAATTTAGGAGATTTTCTGCCGTTGGGCACTTTCGTAGCAAGCCCCAAGCCTTATTTTGATTCTTACGAGCAGTCCTACAATCTTCATTCCACCATGGAACACGCCTCTTTTTTGGAGCCCCATTTGTTTGTGGTATGCACTCGAATGCGGCGTCAGTTATAAAAGCGGTAAAAAAGGTGACAGCATCGTTGATATTAAAATCGTTAAGAGCATTTAGAGGCATCTGTGTCATTTGGTGAAATTTTGCCCAATCAGCGCATTCTAGTTTCCATCGAGGGGTCCGTGTAAAGAGATCATGTTGTTCTGATGTTTTAAGACAAATAGGAAAATGATCACTGCCATATAGGTTTTTAATTACGTCCCATTCCAGGCAGGGCAGTAGTGTGGCAGAGCAGATAGCTAGGTCTATTGCAGAGTAACTGTTGTGCGTCACGCTATAAAATGTCGGCTCTTTTTTGTTCAGTAGGCATACACCCGAGTTCATGAGGAACTGCTCTATCATGCGGCCCCTCGCATCACACCGCGGGTCCCCCCATAGCGGATTGTGTGCGTTGAAGTCACCGAGCAGGATAAATGGCTCCGGAAGCTGGTTTATGAGAGATTGGAACTCTAAGCTGTTGAGTTTATAGTCGGGAGGGATATATATGGAGCAGATTGTTACAAGCTTATTAAGTACAATCGCACGAATGGCAACTGCCTCGAGAGGGGTTTGAAGCATCAACTGCTGGCTAGCAATAGAGTTTACAGTGATGATTGCGACACCACCTGCCGAGGCAAGGGCGTTCTCGCGATCTTTACGAAAAATGACATACGAATTCAGGAAGTTTGTGTGGATAGATTTTAGATGTGTCTCTTGGATACAGAGTACTTTGGGGTTATATTTTTTAGCAGTTCCTTAATGTCATCAAGGTTACGCAGTAGACCTCTAGCATTCCACTGAAGGATCTGCGTTGCCATAACAACAAAAAATAGAAAGGTGTACTCTGCATGCCAAGAGTTCTACATTTATGTCATGCTTTTCTTTCCGGGTCCTGTTATTCTCGGCTTTTCTTTTGCGGCACGCTCAAGGGAGCTGCGCCGCTCATTCGACACCGAAGGTGCCGAGATGCTTGCGTTTGTATCCATTGCCTCCTGGGAGGCACTGGATGAGGGCGCTGCGCGCGACGAGACATGTACTTTAGGCCTCCCCTCACGAGGAGAGGCGCTTAGGACCACCGAGCCACTAGGCTGCTGGCCCGTCTTCGAAGATGGCAGAGCGGCATCTGCCGCGTCCGCCTTGGGGGCGGGAGGCGGAGCCGCCGGCCCTACATGTGAGGTCCGAGCGGTCGCCTTCGACCGTTGTGACACTGCCCCCTTGTGTGCCACATCGGCGTACGTAGTGCACTGCACTATTGAGAAACGCTTTCGGGCTTCCTTGAAAGAGATGTTTTCTTTGATTTTCAGTGTTATGATTTCTTTTTCCTTTTTCCAAGCAGGGCAAGAACGAGAGTATGAGGGGTGCCCACCGTCGCAGTTCGCGCAGTGGAGTTCGTTGTTACAGTCGTCAGCGGGATGGTCATGGTCACCGCACTTAGCACAGGTGAGCCGCCCGCGGCAGCTCAGAGATCCGTGGCCGTACCTTTGGCACTTGAAACATCTCCGTGGGTTTGGTATATATGGCCTGACGCGTATTTTGATATATTGTCACGTAGTAGTGACGGTAGAGAAAACAGTCGCAAAACTGTGTATGACGAAACTGGTTGTTTATTGGGCGAACCTGTGCCCACAAAAGCAAGCTACACTCAAAGCACAACGATAGCGGCGAACACAGTCGGCGATCGTCGAAAATCTGATCAGCGGCGAAACGCGTCGGCTTTTATACCTGAGTCATCGAAGGTTCTAGATTAATTTCTGATGCCCGCGTGTCTTCCAGAAAGTTCTAGACAATTCGCGTCAGTCATGCAATCAGATAACAGAAGCGTCGGTGAAAACAGGCAATGGAAAGAATCATCGATAACGTTCTAGAAACTTCCGATACAGGCGCGTCCTGCGCCGAGCGATAACGTTTAACATTTGTTAGCCGGTGGAAAGTGGCCACCGGTGAAAGACAAACATGTATACGTGTCAATACCCTCCCCTTAAAAAGCATCGTCCCGATGCTACAAACAAATGTGAAAGCGTAAACAAAACCACGCGTAATAAAGAAAAAAAGATAAAGTAACAAAGTACCTAAGTTCGTCAGCGGGCGTAGAAAGGCTTAAGACGCACCACATGGATGACTTCGGGTCGTGCGCGGCGCCGTAGTGATTGCGAAATGCCGTCTGGCACGACCTCATAGTCCAGTGCGCCAATACGTCGGATGATCTTATATGGTCCGAAATAGCGACGTAAGAGTTTCTCGCTAAGTCCTCGTCGGCGTATCGGAGTCCAGACCCAAACACGGTCTCCGGGCTGGTACTCGACGTAGCGTCGTCGAAGATTGTAGTGTCGGCTGTCGGTTCTCTGCTGGTTCTTGATGCGCAGGCGGGCGAGCTGTCGACCTTCTTCGGCACGCTGCAAATAGGTGGCAACGTCGAGATTTTCTTCGTCAGCGACGTCCGGTAGCATGGCGTCAAGTGTCGTTGCCGGGTTCCTTCCGTAGACCAGGTTGAATGGCGCCATGTGCGTCGTTTCTTGCACGGCCGTGTTGTATGCGAAGGTCACGTACGGAAGGATGGCATCCCACGTCTTGTGTTCGACGTCGACGTACATTGCCAGCATGTCGGCGATGGTCTTATTTAGGCGCTCGGTGAGGCCATTCGTCTGCGGGTGGTAGGCGGTGGTGCGGCGATGGCTTGTCTGGCTGTATCGCAGGATGGCTTGAGTTAGTTCAGCCGTGAAGGCCGTACCTCTGTCGGTGATGACGACTTCCGGGGCACCGTGACGCAGGAGGATGTTCTCAACGAAGAATCGGGCTACCTCGTCGGCACTGCCTTTGGGCAAGGCTTTTGTTTCGGCGTAGCGGGTGAGGTAGTCCGTAGCTACGATGATCCATTTATTCCCGGACGTCGACGTCGGAAAAGGCCCCAGTAAGTCCATCCCGATCTGCTGGAACGGTCGGCGAGGTGGCTCGATCGGCTGTAGAAGCCCGGCTGGCCTTGTCGGCGGTGTTTTGCGTCGCTGACAGTCTCGGCATGTCCTTACGTAATGGGCGACGTCAGCAGAGAGGCGAGGCCAGTAGTATTTCTCTTGTATCCTCGCGAGAGTGCAGGAAAAACCGAGATGTCCAGCCGTTGGGTCGTCATGGAGAGCTTGCAGAACCTCTGGACGCAATGCTGAGGGTACCACGAGGAGGTAGTTGGCTCGGAGAGGCGAGAAGTTCTTCTTTAGGAGAATGTCGTTTTGCAAGAAGAACGACGCCAATCCTCGCCTGAACGCCTTCGGCACAATGACGGTCTTGCCTTCCAGGTAGTCTACAAGGCTCCTTAGTTCCGGGTCGGCTCGCTGTTGTTCGGCGAATTCGTCGGCACTGATGGTTCCCAAGAAAGTGTCGTCATCCTGGTCGTCTTGTGGCGGCGGTTCGACGGGGGCGCGAGACAAACAATCGGCGTCAGCGTGCTTTCGCCCGGATTTGTAAACGACGGTGATGTCGAATGCTTGAAGTCTCAGGCTCCATCGTGCGAGGCGACCTGAAGGATCCTTCAAGTTAGCTAGCCAACACAAGGCGTGGTGGTCGCTTACAACTTTAAAGGGCCTGCCATAGAGGTAGGGGCGAAACTTAGATGTTGCCCAGATGATGGCGAGGCACTCCTTTTCTGTTGTGGAATAATTTGCTTCCGCCTTCGATAGCGACCGGCTAGCGTAACTTACAACCCTTTCTAGTCCGTCAGTCCTCTGCACAAGCACGGCGCCGAGTCCTACGCTGCTTGCGTCGGTGTGGACTTCGGTATCGGCATTTTCGTCGAAGTGCGCAAGTATTGGCGGCGATTGCAGGCATCGCTTCAGTTCTTCAAATGCTTCGACTTGCGGCGTCTCCCACTTGAACTCGACGTCGGCCTTCGCGAGATACGTCAGTGGCTCAGCGATCCGTGAAAAATTCTTGACGAAGCGCCTGTAATAGGCGCACAGTCCAAGAAATCTACGCACTGCCTTCTTGTCAGCGGGCGCAGGATAGTTGGAGATGGCCGCAGTTTTCTGAGGGTCGGGGCGCACTCCAGACTTGTTGATGACGTGGCCCAAAAACAAGAGCTCCTCGTATGCGAAGCGGCACTTTTCTGGCTTCAACGTGAGTCCGGAGGTCTTGATTGCTTGAAGAACTGTTTCAAGGCGCCGGAGGTGTTCCTCGAAGCTTGAGGCAAACACAACGACGTCGTCCAAATAGACGAGGCAAGTCTGCCACTTCAAGCCTGCCAGTACTGTATCCATGACACGTTGGAAAGTGGCAGGCGCCGAGCAAAGACCAAACGGCATTACCTTGAACTCGAACAGTCCGTCTGGTGTTATAAACGCAGTCTTCTCCCGGTCCCTCTCGTCGACTTCGATTTGCCAGTAGCCAGTTTTGAGGTCCATCGACGAAAAATACTTTGCGTTGTAGAGTCGATCCAAGGCGTCGTCAATCCGTGGGAGGGGGTATACGTCCTTCTTCGTGATTTTGTTGAGGCGACGATAATCGACGCAGAAACGTAGGGTTCCATCCTTCTTCTTCACTAACACCACGGGGGACGCCCACGGACTCTTGGACGGCTGGATGATGTCGTCGCGTAGCATTTCGTCGACTTGTTGCCTTATGGCCTCGCGTTCGCGCGCCGAAACTCGGTACGGGCTCTGACGCAATGGGCGGACATTTTCGTCGGTTATGATGCGGTGCTTGGCGACAGGGGTTTGTCGAACTTTTGACGACGACGAGAAGCAATCCTTGTATTGCAGGAGCAGAGCTTTTAGTCGTTCTTTCTTATGCCTGAGAAGGTTCTGATTGACGTCGAAAGTTGGTTCAGGTATTATAGTCGTCGTTGCGGGTGCACTGGAATCCGTGAAGGCGAAAGCACTGCTGGCTTGTACTATTTCGTCGATGTAGGCGACCGTGGTGCCTTTGTTAATGTGCTTGTATTCGGGGCTGAAGTTCGTGAGCATCACCGTTGCTTTCCCTGCACGTAGCTCAGCTATGCCTCTAGCGACGCAAATTTCACGGTGGAGCAGTAAGTGATGATCGCCCTCGATGACGCCCTCCATGTCTGCAGGCACTTCGGTACCGACGGAAATCATTACGCTGGAGCGAGGCGGAACGGTGACTTGTTCTTCAAGCACATTCAAGGCATGGTAACTTATGCTTCTAGCCGGTGGTATCGCGTTGTGCGTTGAAAGCGTTATTGACTTGGACCTTAAGTCGATGACTGCACCGTGTTGATTTAGAAAGTCCATGCCTAGGATGACATCCCTGGAGCAGTGCTGCAATATTACGAAGCTCGCCGGGTAAGTGCGGTTGTTTACCGTGACTCGCGCTGTGCAGATTCCAGTCGGCGTTATTAGGTGGCCTCCCGCTGTCCGGATATCGGGTCCTTGCCACACTGTTTTCACCTTCTTCAACTTCGCGGCGAACGGGCCACTGATGACGGAATAGTCGGCTCCAGTGTCGACGAGAGCGGTGACGTTATGGCCATCGATGAGCACGTCTAGATCGGTAGACCGGCGTCTGGCGTTGCGGTTAATTCGTGGTGTCGGATCACGGCTGCGTCGGCTTGCTCTGCTGCTGCTACGTCGCGTCGGAAGGTCTTCTTTCGGCGGCGAAGTGTTGTCAAGGCTGTTGCTAGGTGGCCTGCTGATATCTCGTCGTGATGAACCGCGAATCGTCGTCGTCGGCGGCGTCGGAGGATCTTCGGCATTGCGTCGTACAGCAACCGCACCTCCATCGGTTGCTGCCTTTAGTTTCCCGGGTAAGGGCTGGGAGATCGGCCCCGGGTGGGACCGTTGTACTGACGGCGATGCGGCGAGATGTAGCGGCCTGGTGACGGCGAGCGTGAGGATCGTCGTGGTTGCCACTGGGCTCCGGCGAGGTAGTCGGCGATGTCGCGCGGTCGTTCACCTCGATCGGGACGCGGCGCGTTGACGGGGAACCCTCGTAGGCCCATCTCGCGGTATGGGCATCGGCGGTAGACATGACCGGCTTCCCCGCAGTGATAGCAGAGCGGGCGGTGGTCGGGGGCGCGCCAAATGTCTGTCTTCCTCTGGTAGCTGCACTGGGCGACGGGCGGGCGTGCTGGCGGCGGCGGCGGTGGACGACGGAACTGCGGCGTTACGGGGCCCTGGCGCGAGCGCGGAGGGGGGCCTTGACGACGGGCGACGGCGGCGTAGGTCAGCGCTTCCGGCTGGGGTTGCGGCGATTGTGGCTGCACATCGGGAACTCCAAGTGAGCGCCGAACTTCGTCTTTGACGACGTCGGCGATATATGCCACGTGAGGCTGCGACCCGGGAAAGAGCTTCTGCAGCTCCTCGCGAACGACTGCTCTGATGGTCTCGCGCAGGTCGTCGGCGCCTAGTACTTGAGCATCGGCGTAGTTGGTCAGTGCACGGCGGTTGTATTGCCTCGCGCGCATTTCAAGCGTCTTCTCGATCGTTGTGGCCTCGGAAAGAAATTCGGCGACACTCTTTGGCGGGTTGCGCATCAATCCGGCGAATATTTGCTCTTTGACACCCCGCATCAAGAACCGAACTTTCTTTTCCTCAGACATATCGGGGTCGGCGTGGCGGAAGAGGCGAGTCATCTCCTCCGTGAAGATCGCCATGTTCTCGTTCGGCAATTGCACCCTGGTTTCTAATAAAACTTCGGCCCTTTTTTTTCGCACGACATTCGTGAAAGTCCTCATGAAGTTCTCACGAAATAGGTCCCACGTCACCAGGGTGGTCTCTCTGTTCTCAAACCAGGTCGAAGCAGCATCATCCAATGAAAAATAAACGTGACGCAGCTTGTCGTCGTCGCTCCATTTGTTGAACGTCGCGGTCCTCTCGTATGTCTCCAGCCAGGTTTCAGGGTCTTCAGCGGATGATCCACGAAAAGTCGGTGGCTCCCGAGGTTGCTGCAGCAGGATGGGGGACGCTGGTGCTGCCATTTTGGTCGTTGACTTGGCCTTGATTGCAGTGGTCTTTTCGGGAAGAAGTCCGAACTCCGGCACAAGTCCTTGCTGCCTACGGCTAGCTCGCTGGTCCTTGGCGATGTTGGTCTCGTTCTCCGGTTTCGGGCTTGGGTCGCGGCTTTGCGGGGGCGTTCGGTGCATGAACGAACTAGCACCTCCACCAGATGTCACGTAGTAGTGACGGTAGAGAAAACAGTCGCAAAACTGTGTATGACGAAACTGGTTGTTTATTGGGCGAACCTGTGCCCACAAAAGCAAGCTACACTCAAAGCACAACGATAGCGGCGAACACAGTCGGCGATCGTCGAAAATCTGATCAGCGGCGAAACGCGTCGGCTTTTATACCTGAGTCATCGAAGGTTCTAGATTAATTTCTGATGCCCGCGTGTCTTCCAGAAAGTTCTAGACAATTCGCGTCAGTCATGCAATCAGATAACAGAAGCGTCGGTGAAAACAGGCAATGGAAAGAATCATCGATAACGTTCTAGAAACTTCCGATACAGGCGCGTCCTGCGCCGAGCGATAACGTTTAACATTTGTTAGCCGGTGGAAAGTGGCCACCGGTGAAAGACAAACATGTATACGTGTCAATATCCTGTTTCAATGTATTCAGGAAGTCTGCTCGAGCCAAATGTCAGAATCAGGTGCTTGGTAGGTATTTCTTTATCATCACGGCGTATTTTGATTCTTTTCACATCGATCACATTGTGCTCTTTCCATCCTTCTAGCAATTCCACTTCACTAAGGTCGATCAAGTCGTCGTCTGAGACTACCCCACGGACAGTGTTCATGGACTTATGCTGCGTGACTGTTATGGGAATGTCCCCGATTTTCTCAAGAGTCGTCAATTTATCGTGTTGGCATTTGCTGCAGATTTCGAGAAGCAGATCTCCACTTGCCATTTTAGTTGCTTTGTAGCCTGGGCCAAGCTTTTCTGCAAGGCATTTGGACATAAGGAACGGGGAAATTACTCGAGCTGATTTTTCTTGTTGTTCACTGGGCAGTACATGGAAGCGGGGGAAGTTTTCTTTGGTTTGGCTTAGGAACTGAAACGTGACATCGGTGCGCCCTCTCTTGAGAGAGCGATCAGGTAGGGAAGGGAAGGGAGTACCCATTACTTGTTTTCTTGTTATTCAGCAGCGATGGTAGCCACCCACCACCGAGCCCAACGAGGGGGCGCTACAAGGTTTTAGTAACACTCGCAGACGCCAGCTATACACCACTGCTATAACCTAATATAATAGACCCTAGGTTGGATGAACTACACTAGGTTAACCCTTGCTGCCTGGAAGGTTGGAAGTAAAACGAAGTAAAGAGAAGACAGGACAGATGGAAAGTGAGAGAGAAAGACGAAGGCTGGAGGCAGAGAGAGACAGGAAAAGGCAACTACCGATTTCCCCCGGGTGGGTCAGTCCGGGGGTGCCGTCTACGTGAAGCGGAGGCCAAAGAAGTGTGTTGCCTCCACCAGGGGGCCATAGAGGTCCAAAACTCCCGGCATCGGCTCAACCCCCAGGATCCCCTTTTCCCCGGACACGGCTAAGCCACGCACGGTTAAGCGTGGGAGGGTCCGACCCTCATGTGCTCGGGTCCGTGGTGTCGCAACACACCAAACGCCTGCTGACGCAGACGCCCCTGCGGGTGTCTCTCTCTCTCTCTCTCTCTCTATATATATATATATATATATATATATATATATATATTGTGAGCGAATTTTGGGCATATCGTCGTAATCTGTGCAAACGACTCATCATCTTGTGTGAGCGCTATTTGTGCATATCGTCGTCGTCATCTGTACATACGACTCATCATCATCTTTTGAATCGCGCGCTGCTTCATCTCTGCTTCGGGCGGCTGCTCGGAAATAAAGGCATCGCATCGGTAGACGTCTCACAAGTGGTGGAGTGTGCTTCCGATTCCCACGTCCTCTTACTTTCGCGATTCCACTGGAGCTCCGGTCCGGTCATCGTTTGCTCTCGCCTACCACGGTGATGGCAGAAACCAACCCATACACCAGTGCTGTTACCACCACTGCACAGCCAGCTGGGCCTACCTGGACGGTGCGATCCTCACCGCGATCCTCCCGTCTTTACAGGCCTCCGCGGCGATGACGTGGAAGATTGGCTTGATCATTAGACAGTTTTAGTTTCACGTACGTAGAGGCTTTGCGTACGTAGAGCCTCTACGTGTAAGCAGTGCGCATGCGCAGAACGTAGCGGCCGCGCGCTGGTCTCACGGACGTACGTGAGATTCGATTCTTTGCGTGCGTTTCTTGCGCACGTAGACAGCTTCACGTGGGCGTTTCGCGAGATCACGAACAAGTTATAGCGTGCCGAGCGCGCGCAGACGGCTTGCATCGAAATACGGCGACAAGGTGACTGGTCATCTTTTTCATTCCAAGACAACGATGACAGCAGGTAACGCTTGTACAACACACTTCCAGGCATTGCGGACACCATCGCCGGCACGCATCAATGCACATCACAGGCTTGGCTGAAATACTCATATTGGATTGAATTGGCTACCGCAGTGTTCATATTTCCCGATAGATGGAGCTACGTGGTTCCTCTTGGCGCGCGTCGCGTACGTGTAGCTAAAAGCGTTTCAGATTGCATGCACGTAAGGTACGCGGACTTTTCACGTTTGCGTACGTGAAGTCCCTACGTACGTGTAACTAAAACTGTCTATTACAACAAAGCCAGTCACGTCAACCATTGGGACGACACGCACAAGTTGCGGTATGTCTCTTTTTACGTAACCGAAGTTGCGAAGACGTGGTTTTTGAACCACGAAAGTGACTTTTCGGATTGGCCATCATTCACCCAGCAATTTCGCCAGATATTCGGCATGTCCTCTGGACGCTCCGAAATCGCGAAACAGAGGCTGGCAACGCGCGTACAAGAACAGGACGAGTCTTATACATCCTACATTGAGGACGTCCTCGCTCTCTGCCGCCGCGCACAGAGGGACATGGCGGAAGCTGACCGCGTTCGCCACATACTGAAGGGCATCAACACAGTCGCCTTTAATGCTCTCGTCATGCAGAGCCCTAACTGCGTTGGTGATATTAGACAGTTTTAGTTTAGCGTTTGCAAGCAAACGTAAACGCATTACGTACGTAAAAAATAGCGTCGTCATTATTGCGCATGCTCTGAACGTTATTCGATTTCTGCGGTTTACGTGCGCTATGATAACGTAGGTTATTTGGCGAGTTCGGAATGTTTACGGACGCTAAGAAATAACGTTGTCGAACATGGCGGCACCACTGGCTCCCGCTTCAGCATGAATTCTCGTGATGGTTGCGCTCTCACTCGCGTAGATAACCAGTAACTACACAAATGAGCTTTCGCTTTCTCTAAGCTCACCTGAAACGTTAGTTTTGAGCGCATAGTGCGCCCAATTTCTGAGATCGTTCGGTGATTCCGGCGAGCGTAGGCCTAACGCGACGCGTCCGCATAGGTTGCCGTATAGAAACACCAAGATGGATGCTAATAGATTGTCGTGTCTTGGACGGATTTCGCAAAACTCAGTCGCTGGCGGTGCCATGATAACGCCAGTTTCTTCTTGGAAAACAGTCTACAAAATGAAGCCTGTACCAGCAACAGGTGTGACATGCTTGCGCTTCACCGAGAAAGACGATTTAGCTCTTCTCCGTGAACTGAATGCTTGCAACCCGCTTCGAAATGGCAAGACATTGTGAAAAACATGGAACTTGCGACGAAGAAGGTGTTAGAACGAAGAAGGTGTTAGAACCCTGCGTATGAGATGCAAGCTCCTGCTAGCGCATTTCGCCAAGAACGACCGAGCATGACTTCGAAAGTAAGTAGGCAGCCTCGATTCTGCAGAATGTAAACACACAAAGAAAAAAATAACGTTATGATGTCTAGATGGGTAGGTGCGCCGACCGGCCCGGGCCGTCTGGAGCGCAGTTCATCGCTTCTTCGCGTCATGACGCTCACCGTCTGCCACCTGTAGCAGACGGTGAGCAAAAAATAAACCCCGTATTGGAATAGTTGTATGTCGTCTGTTCGCGCCAGCTTGAAAGGTGAGTGGCTCCGAGTCTCTCTTACTGTTTGAAAGCTATGAGATATGTGAAATGTGGAGCATCATTTTGTTCTACATATTTTAAATGACTCTGTAGTGGCGACCGAAGAAGTCTTGTAAGTGACACAGGCGGTTCGGGTAGGCCAGGCGACGCAAGCACATGCACAGGGCTTCCTGGGCAGACACTCTCACTCCTTGAACGCTTGTCACGTAGTCCGGCACTTGCAACGCTTTCACGAGAACAGGCAAGTCTTGATTTTCAAACCGGAATTGGCGATCGAAGCTGTGGTCTGGGATGGCATCAATGTTGAAGAGCCCATTCCTGGCGGCCTACAACCTGGGTCTTGGTTCGCGCTCGCGCATAATAATTGCTTCAATGTCGTGCCAGCTTAGGTAAGCCAAGGAAAAAGGCTCCCAAAGAACACTTGAGCGCTCCATGAGTTTGCGAACAGGAACAGGACGTGCGACGCAGAACCTGCTGCTGAATCGTTTTCGTGACGTTCTCGCGCACACATAAACGGATTGGCCACTTCCTCGGCTACATGTGACTCGCTTGTAGCCAAGACAGGAATTGATTGTTGATTTAGGCAAGAGATGGCGCTACGTCTGCTTACGTTTTTTATTACGTTTACGTTCTCGGAACGTTAAACTAAAAGTCCTTAAGCGACGCGAACCCTAACGTTCCGTAAAGTGTTTGCGTTTAGCCTACGTAAGTCGAGAAACGCTAAACTGTCTATTATCACAGCATGCCAACGTCTAGACACGCTCCAGTCTATTCGCCTGCCACGCGCCTCTTGCGACCCTCGTCTCAACGGTGATGCTGAGTTGCGAGCCCTGATACGCACGCTCATCAGGGAGGAAGTTCACGAACATCTTTCGGGACCTGCGACGCTTGCGACCGTTCGCCCCGCTCCTTCTGGACTGCGTGACATCATCAAGGACTAACTGGCGTCGATTACAAACGCCCAAATGGACAAGTCTACTGGACCATGTCGTCCAAGTTATGCCGAAATTGCCTCCCGGCCTTCTTCGGCCGTTCAGTCTCCACCTGCTGAAGGTTACCGGGACCCCTAGCTACCCTGGCAGCGAATACTCCTGCACAGCCGTACTACTCACTGTGGCGGTCGTCGCGCCCGGTTTGTTTCTACTGCGGTATTCGCGGCCACATTTCTCGGTACTGCCGTCGGCGTCAGCAGGATGAAAGGCGGGGCTATGCTACCTTTGAGCGGGACAGCGCTCCTAGGTTTGACTCCTCCGTTCCCGGGCGTCACCCAGGTGAAAGGCGATGCTACGCCACCTTTGAGCGAGACAGGACACCAGTGTTTGATTCCTACGTTCCCGGACCGTACACAACCTCTTCTGGTCGCTCTGCTTCACCTTCCCAGGACATGGCTCGAGCATCCCGCTCGCCCCGGCGTCGCTCTCCTTCACCTTACCGTCGTTCCTCATCGCACTTGCGTGCTGCTTCCCATGTTGGGGACACCCGTTCGGAAAACTAGAGGCTGCAGTTTTTGGAGGAGAAACTGCATCGTGTCGGACTGTCCCCATTCCTCCTGCTCGCCCCGCCAACTTGCTCTCCGTTTGTGTGGAGGGTGTTTCTGTCGACGCCTTTGTAGATACTGGAGGCGCTATTTCTGTTATATATCGTGAACTGTGCTTTCGTCTGCCAAAAGTGCAAACGCCGTATGTTGGTCCGGTCCTATGTGGTGCCAATGACGTTCCCATCTTTCCTATCGGACAGTGCACAGCTCGCATTCTGTTAGACGGTATTCGTCATCATGTGCAATTTGCCGTGCTTTCGACGTGCGTTCATCAGATTATATTAGAATGGGACTTCCTGTCCGCTGCTTCTGCATTAATTTCGTGCGGCGACCCAAGGATTCACATCAGCGACACCGAGAATTATCCCGTTTTCGATTCCCCGTGTCCCAACCTCATTACAGCACCGGATTTTATTATCCCACCAGACGGAGAACGTATTCTTACCGTTGAGTCATCAGACATTGTCGGCGGAGACGCATTGGTTGTACCTTCTCAGCGCTGCATTTATCGAGGACTCGTGATCGCTTCTTGCTTGGTCCAGTTCTCGAGTGGCTATGCCAGCCTCACAGCATTTAATACGACTCCTGAGCCACAACTACTGCCGAAAGGGTCTACTGTCGCCAAGCTCGCCGACGCTGCGCCGGTATGTGTCGTCAGTGTTTCGCCTGCCACATCTTCCGCGCATTGTAGGCCCGCAGCAGGCCACACTAGTGGTATTAAGGCCACCTTTAGTGCAGATCTCAATCCGGCCCAGACCATTGCACTCCTCGCCATTTTAATGAAGCATGAAGCTTGTTTTGACGTTTCTTCGCGAGGCCTGGGTCAGTCAACTGTAACTACTCATCGCATTGAAACAGACGGCTCTCGCATCATTCGCCGTCGCCCGTACCGTGTCACATTCGGAGCGAAAACTTATAGAAGATCAAGTGAACGACATGCTGACACGCAACATTTTAAGGCCTTCAGCAAGTCCTTGGTCTTCTCCTGTTGTGCTTGTTAAAAAAGGATGGTTCTGTGCTCTTTTGCATCGATTATAGGGCGCTAAACAAAATTACCCGTAAGGATGTTTATCTAATGCCTCGTATCGACGATGGTTTGGATACCTTACAAGGTGACGACCCCCCAACAGTCGCTTAAGACGACAACTTTCACGTTTTAAGCTTCAAGGTGGAGCGTTATTTCGATCAATCTACCATCCTTCCGGTAACCGATGAGTGCCAGTAATACCTCGCTCACTTCGACTCCAAGTATTGGAAGCATTCCACTACGACGCGACTCTCGAGCCTCGACTTGCGCTGCGGATATTGGCAGATTCCAATGCATGATCCAGATGAAGAAAAGACTGCGTTTGCTGCACCTGATGGACTTTTCGAATTTAACGTGATGCCTTTTAGACTGTGCAATGCACCAGCTACGTTTGAACGTATGATAGATGCAGTACTCCGTGGCTTAAAATGGAAGGCCTGTCTTTGTTACTTGGACGACATTGTCATCTTTTCGTCGAGTTTCTCCCAACACCTACAACGTCTAGACCAACTTCTCACGTGTCTAGGAAAGGCTGGTCTCTAACGCAATACTAAAAAGTGTCGCTTTGCAAGCCGAAGCATTAAAGTATTGGGCCACGTCGTCAGTAAGCATGGCATCCAGCCTGATCCAGATAAAATCGCTGCAGTGCTGCAATTTCCGCAACCAACCATACTTAAAGAACTCCGCAGCTTTCTAGGACTGCCGTCCTACTTCTGCCGCTATGTTCGTGACTTCGCCACCATCGCCGCTCCTCTACATAAACTTCTTACTTCGACCACGTACTTTGTGTGGTCGGACGACTGTGAAGCCGCCTTCCAGACCCTCAAACGACTTCTCATGTCAGGGCCCGTGCTCCGTCATTTCGAAGCAACCGCCCCTACTATTCTACACACTGATGCCAGTGGGCATGGAATTGGCGCTGTCCTGCTGCAGCGGAATCAGAAGTCTGAAGAGCAAGTCGTGGCTTATGCAAGTCGTGCTCTTTCTCCTGCTGAGCGTAACTACATGATTACAGAACAGGAATGCCTCGCCATCGTGTGGTCAATACAAAAATTTCGACCCTATCTCTACGGCCGCCATTTCACAGTTGTGACAGACCATCATGCTCTTTGTTGGTTGTCGTCCCTGAAAAACTTGTCTGGACGCCTCGGCCATTGGGTACTGTGCTTGCAGGAATATGACTTCACTGTCACGTATAGGTCCGGCAAACAACATCAAGATGCCGACGTTTTGTCGCGCTGCCCGCTGTCCCTAAACGCCCGTGCTTCACTTTCGGTCTGCACGTCACCATCTAGCCAGACGTCTCAGCGCACGCCCCGTAGCCCGGGACAGTCGGTTGCCTCAGTTGACTTTCTTCCGTCCACTGACCTCGTCTCACTCCAACGTACTGACCCATACTGCCGTACGCTGATCGACCGACTTACTGGCTTGGCACGACCCCCCAACAGTCGCTTAAGACGACAACTTTCACGTTTTAACCTTCAAGGTGGAGCGTTATTTCGATTCAGAATGTATTCAATGTTTTCAGTATTCCTCTGCGTTTGTCATAACTAAGCTGTTTCCTCGCCATACTGTCATGTGGGGCGTAATGGGGTTCTCTCAAGCCGCTGCATGCGGCTTTTACCCTTACGTCCGCTCTCATTCTGTATTCTGTGGAAAGAGAGAAATAAAGATTATTATATATATTATATCAATCTACCATCCTTCGGTAACCGATGGGTGCCAGTAATACCTCGCTCACTTCGACTCCAAGTATTGGAAGCATTCCATGACGACGCGACGGCTGGCCACTTGGGCTTTCATAAGACCTACGACCGCATCAAAACGCGTTGTTTCTGGCCGGGCCTTTTCACCTCAGTCGCCAAATACGTTGGCTCCTGCGCGTCATGCCAACACATCCCTTCCAGCCGGTCCTCTGCAGCCTCTACCATGCCCGTCCACCCCCTTCCAAATTGTGGGCATAGACTTGTACGGACCCCTCCCACTCACGCCCGCTGGCCACCGCTGGATCGTTACCGGCGTGGATCATCTAACGCGGTACGCTGTGACAGCGGCTCGTCGCTCTGGTACTGCTTCCGAAGTCGCCGAGTTTTTCGTGCATGGTATCGTTTTGCGCCACGGCGCACCTCGTGTCCTCCTGAGTGACCGTGGCAAGACGTTCCTATCGCACGTCCTTCGTGAAGTCCTCCAGGCCTCTGACACCACCCATAAGACCACATCAGCGTACCATCTGCAAACAAATGGTCTTACAGAGCGTTTTCATTAAACTTTGTCCGACATGATGTCAATGTATGTTCGACCCGATCACACCAACTGGGACACCACCCTACCTTTCGTGACGTTTTCGTATAATACTGCCGTCCAACGTACAACCAATTACAGCCCCTTCTTCCTTGTTGTGAGGAGGTTCTTTCAATAAATTACTCGCTACTGAGGCATAGCCTCAGCGCATGAAATGACGAAGCCGTTCGTTACCAAAACAAGCCATTCATTAACGAAAATACAGCGAAAAGAGGAAACAAAACTCGGCAAACTAATCACAAAAACAAAAGAGGAATAAGTCTAGAAAGAAAGCATATAAGTCAGAAGGGGCCTACAGTATCATGGTTCGCACTGGAGCTGTGGGATGGACTAGAAGCGGCGACAGAGGAGGAGCTCGAAGTGGAGTAGCGGTGACGAAACTAGAAGCTGTCGAAGAAAATCCTGGTCGCCCCCAGGCGAACACCAGGGATCCAGTAATGCAGGAGGAAGTTCTGCAAGTTTCACTGTGACGTTGGGAACCTGGATGGGTCACCTTAGTACGGTAGAGCTCTTGTCACCGGACAACAAGTCCAAGGGCTTCACCTCTGCGACCGGTACAAGGGCTTCATTTCTTCTAATGTCGGTCGGCACCTCATCATTAGGCCGCCATGATCGACACTGCTGTGAAGACAGGCGTAGCGGAGACGGGTAACGGCTGGACGCCCTTGCGGCGTTCGCCAGCCGGAGCTCGCGCACGGCGCTGGAGACGCTGGGCCGCCTGGGTCGGACGCCCTTCCGACGTTCACCAACCGCAGGCTGTAGGAAGAAGTTGGTTGTCGTGTCGATCCCAGGTGGGAGTCTGGAGCGGCCTTGGGCCAGGAGCTCGACTGGCCGCTACCCCCGCAACCTGGGCATCTTCTTCCTTCTCTTCTTCCACGTCTGCTATGATGGCTGTCGCTTGTTTGCTTCCTTGCTTGTTGCTCATTTCTGGCACTTGCCCACTACGATCACGGCACTCGCGCACTTCACATATCACACAAGCCCCCTTCTATCCTGCAATCAGAACCTGCAATCAGAAGATTGCAGGTTCGAGTCCTGTCGCGGACGCCATTTGTGATGATTAGGTTCTTTATATTGTGATAGGAAACGCAGCCAAGGTGTTGCGCCTTGGTGCTTCCAATGAAAGACAAGGCTGGCTGCAAACCACTCGCAAGGGAAACATTTATCAATAGAAAATAATACTCTTATATACACGGACTAGGAATAATAAAGCGAAAAGATTACAACGACAGTTATATCACGCGATACACGGATAACTTCACGAACAAAACTAGGGTTCACTAAGATAAGTAGGAGTAACAAAACAAGTGGAGGTTACGTGAAAGTAAAGTGTTCACCAGTTATAAGCGGGAATGGTGGTCCAGAAGTCTATGTGGAGGTGGCACCAGCAAAATGAAGCCTGGGGTCGGAGTAAGGAAGCAAGTCTCGAACGGCCGACGTGACGCTGGCTCAAGCGAGGTCTTGCCGTTGAGAAGAGGTCACATATGTTCGTCTCGAGCGTCTCCAGCAGGTCCGCTGTGATCGAGTGGAAGGCCTAGGCATCCAGGCCCAGCCACCTGGCAGCCCACTCTTCCGCGCCTCGTCGTCCAGCTTCCGGAGAGCGCTCACCGTCGAGCAAACCGTAGCTTGCTGTGGGTAGATTCCAGGTCGTCGGCAAGTGCAGAGCCGGCCAGGTAAAGGCCTCGTAAGCCCGGGTCCAAGCGCCCGTCAAGCTCACACCTCTGCACCCTAGCCGCCTGCCCTTGTTCCAACTGCCGACGTGTCTTCTCCCTCTTTCCTGATCATGATGATGATCTTCAACCATGGCACGTACCCGCTCTTCCGTTCTTCTCTTCCTCTTCTTTTCTCATAGTCTCTCGTGGACTTTTCTTTAGATGTTGCTTTTTTTTCTTGCATCGCCTCGCGCACTTCACATATCACACTTGTGTACGGTCG
The DNA here is from genome assembly GCF_013339745.2 of Dermacentor silvarum. Taxonomy (NCBI): domain Eukaryota; kingdom Metazoa; phylum Arthropoda; class Arachnida; order Ixodida; family Ixodidae; genus Dermacentor; species Dermacentor silvarum. Next base: position 145,947,616 of record NC_051163.1, on the reverse strand, counting down.
TGCGCCGTCTTTCGTCTTGGACACTACACTTCTTTCAGCCCCTGCTGCTCCATGCGCGTCTCTTCCTGAAGAATTTGCTGCTCGCATCGCCCGCTGCCGGGAAATTGCCCGCGCCAACACCGCTACCATTCAGGACAAAAGGAAAATTTGCTATGATTCGACGCGTCGCGCTGCTTCGTTCCGCCCAGGCGACGAAGTTCTTTTGTGGACACCTTTTCGCGCACCGGGCCTCTGTGAAAAGTTTCTCCACAGATATCTCGGCCCCTACACCGTTTTGCAAAGAACTTCGGCCGTTAACTACCGCGTCACTCCTGTCAGCTCAGCTACTGACCGCCGCCGCCGCACTACGGAAATCGTTCACGTATCTCGCCTGAAACCCTACATTCGCCGTACTTACCCTTTCTAGCTTGCGGTCTTGCTGACCGCTTTCCTGAAGGGGGAGGGGGGGAGAGTTAGTGTGAGCGCATTTTGGGCATATCGTCGTCGTCATCTGTGCAAACGACTCATCATATTGTGTGAGCGCTATTTGCTGCATATCGTCGTGGTCATCTGTACATACGACTCATCATCATCTTTTGTCTCGCGCGGTGCTTCGTCTATGCTTCGGGTGGCTGCTCGGAAATAAAGGCATCGCATCGGTCGACGTCTCACAATATATATATATATATATATATATATATATATATATATATATATTGCCATGACACAGACCAAAGTTCAAAAGCAGCAGGCAGGTTTTGTTGTCGTGTACGGTAACCACAGTGTGTGCGGGAGAACGACAGAGTGCATCAGGACCACGTCGAGAATCGGTGAATACGTTGTTTCACTCTGTCGTTATATCTGCACTCTGTCGTTCTCCCGCACACTGTGGTTACCGTACGCGACAACAAAACCTGCCTGCCGCTTTTGAACTTTGGTCTTTCGACCCACGTGCTACCTGCTGATATCGCGCTTGCCACCGTGTAATCATTGCAGGAATGCGCGATTTCTTTGTTAGCCGTCATGGCCCCCGAACTGTTTCCGGCTCTCTCACAGCCTCCTCGTCACTATGTGCCAATTTCGACAAAATGATATCGGCCGACCTTCCGCATATGCAAGCAGATCTTTGCCGGGTCTTGCTGTCGTATTCCGATATCTTTGATCTTGAAAATCGCCCTTTAGGCCAGACAAAAGTTGTTCAGCACTCCATCCACACCGGTGATGCTCAACCGGTTCACCAGCGCCCTTTTCGCGTTTCCGCTGCGGAACGCGCCATAATCCAAAAGGAAGTCGGTAAAATGCTGGCCAAGAACATCATCGAACCGTCCTCGAGTCCTTGGGCCGCTCCTGTTGTGCTGGTCAAGAAAAAGGACAAAACCTGGCGATTTTGTGTTCAATATCGACACCTCAATAAGCTATTGTCCCGCTATGATGGTCCTTACAGGGTGCTACGTCTAGTCACCGACGTTACGTATGAGATCGAGCCAGTCACCGCGCCATCGCCGTCTACGCCCCCGCCCTCTGCTATCGTGCACGTTGCGAGACTTAAGCCTAACTGGACCCTCGGGTCCGTCGTAGCACGCACCGGGTCGGCGCTCTCGCCCCGAGGGGGGGGGGGGTAGTGCCACGAGACAGTGAAGGGGCTGCTACTGTCGATCGGACGAAGACAACGGCGACGAAGTGGCCAGAGGCGCGCGACAGCCTTGCATCCGTCGCGGCTGCTTGTACAGCAATAGCTGCACAAGCAGCTTGTATATCAATACTCCCTAAATAAACGTTATCCCCGTAACAATATATATATATATATATATATATATATATATATATATATATATATATAAACATACACACACAATTGGCAGATTCAGTTGGAGGGCCCTGGAAGTCTGTGTCTTCCCCGGGACATGTTGGCATTAATTGTGACACGTATGAGTTGTATCTGTTACGTCGAACTCTATCTCGCTCCCTCTTGTTCTCTTTTTGGAGGAAGCCCCCTCTTGCTGCTGTCCTTGATACACTCATTTTAGCCCGCATCATTTTATATTTGAGGCTTGTAAGGCCACGGTTCTTTATGAGATTCAACTCTCACATCGTGGAATTCTACATAAGCCTGCGCCCATGCCTAATCATTTTCTGATCAACTGTTAATGTTTAGACTAACGTGCTTTCCTCGTGCATAACAGTTAGCTCTGCTGTATTGCTGCTGCCCTCTCATGTATTTATAGTAATAAATTATCGTAGTCAATTTCTTCTTGAACATTGAGTCCAATCTTCGCCACCTTTATGCGTTCTTGGATGTCATTTTTTAACATGTATCTTCACATTCTGCTTCCACTTCATCCACCTTGGCATCCTCACTTCAGTCACTTCTCTATCCTGCCTTATTGTCATGAGCCAATAAAGGAAGAAAGAAAGAAGCAGAAAAAACAGAAGGTAAGAAGAGAACAGGAAGACACGTGGAGTCGGTGGCAGCAATAAAGAAAGAAGAAGTTAGAAAATAAGAGCGTCTGAATAAAAGGAATACAACATGAAAGCAGAAGAAGCGCAAAAATGCACGCGCAGCTACGTGGCCAATGGGAGAAGAGACACGTAGCCGAAGAGAGCTCTGGGATGAAAGCAGGCAGAAGGAGGTGAAGGTGGTACAGGACGGGTGGATCGCGGAGGTGGCGACAACACGGTGGAAGCTGTTCTTCTGCTGCCGCGGCCCCGACCCGCGAGCTGAGTGGACGATGTCTCACCGGAAGCCGCAGCTGCAGGCTGACGGCGCTGCTTCCCGGATTCCCTGTGGCTACGAACCGCACGCTTGCGGAGTTGACTGAGCGATCCAGGCGCTTCGGTCACCCCACCATCCTGACCTCCTGACCAGCTCAACAGTGGACCGAACGTCGAGCACAGCGACGCCGACTCTGCGACGCATCAGCGGGCCCAACAACGTGTCGCCGGAAGCAGCGACGACGACGTGACGGGGCCATGTCGAGGGACTTCATGTAAATATTTTGAACTGCTTAATACGTTGTGTGCGCGGACTTAACATAATATTTGAAATTAACCAGCTTTGTATATATTTTGTCGTATGTTAGGGTTTGGATATTGAGTTGATACCGCGTGCTTTCTTAATATTTGTGTTTATCGTATGCTCATGCCCCATAAAGGCTTTTCCTAACCCAGACGTTCCTTTCGTCGTGTTTACCACCCTGAGGCCGTGACAAAATATTGGCGAGCCTGCCAGGATTTATTTCCTGAATGCTCGGTCTCCCACGTCGTAGGAACATGGATTATGAAAAGCTGTTGGGGGTAGCCAGTTCTCTGGGACTTAGCCGCGATGAATCGCTTAGCCTTTTTGATCAAGCACAAAAAGAAGCTCGAGAAGCACGCGAGGTGGAAAAATAAATTTTGTTGAAGTTGCGTTTGGCAGATGTGTCTATCGGAAGAGATGACGTGGACAGATCGTCGGTTTCTTCGGAAATGGAGCCGCAAAGAACGAAGACAATTTGTCCACGAATGTTAATGGCTCCATTTGACGATAAGCGAGATGACCTTGATGCTTATCTACATTGTTTTGAAAGGGTTGCTTTAGGACAAGGCTGGGAGCGATCTGAGTGGGCGACAGCGCTTAGTTTGTGTTTAGTTGGAGAAGCGTTGAACGTGTTCGGAAGAATGCCAGCTTCTGAGTCAGTGGACTACGACAAAGTCAAGAAAGCATTACTGCAGAGGTTTAGGCTAACTGCAGAAGAATTACATGAGAAATTCCGGAATAGTAAACCAGAGCAATCAGAGACTGGTCAACAGTTTGCTTGGCGTTTAACAAATTATTTTGATAGAAGGATGGAAATGGCAAACACAGAGAAGACGTACGAAGGAGTCAGGGAGCGTATTGTGATTGAGCAGTGTTTGACTTGTTGTAGCCGAAAACTCAATGTTTTTCTTAAAGAACGTTCATTGAAACGTCTAGATGACTTCGCTGAATCTGCTAACCAATTTCTGGAAGTGCAAGGCTTGAGGAATTTAGGTAAAAACGAAGGAGAAACTCGTAAAAGAGACGATGATATCACACCTTGCCAAGTTAGGCAAGGTGTGGTACCTAAGGTACTTAGATGTTTCCTGTGCAACGGAGTCGGCCATCGTGCAGTAGATTGTCCTGTAGGAGGGAACTGACCACAGGCGCATATCATTTGTCAGCACTGCAAGAGACGAGGACACCGCACAGAAGACTGCAGACTACAGGAAAGGCAGCATCATCGCAAGAATCGACCAAGGATACCCAGAATACACATGATACGCCGAAAACCATGCTCCTGGACGACCAGGACGCGTTCGAGAAGAGACTATCACTGGGTCTTCCTGTAGCGGATGGTGAGATCCATGGAAAACGAGTCTCGGTTCTTCGAGATAGTGGGACCAATACGGCCTTGGTGAGACGGAGCTTGGTTCGGGAGCAACAACTAACAGGAGAAACAGCGGCGGTTATCATGGTCGACAGCACGGTTAGGCATTTACCTGAGGCTAGAATTCAAGTTTCTACTCCCTACTACTCCGGATGGCTGATAGTGAAGTGTGTAGATAAGCCACTATATGATTTAATAGTGGGCAATCTACCAGGGGTAAGAAGCGTCGATGACCCAGATATCAAGTGAAAGAGCAGCTGCACCGACACGGGAAAAGCGAACGCGAAAGAAAAACAGCAGGAGCGCGATCCTAACATGGCGACACAGAGAATTAAGACTACGGAAAATAGTCCAGCAGTGTCGTCGGCGATAGCTACAAGATCAAGTACGCAGCGAACATTGAGGGCACTGAAGATACCTACAACCGAAGTACTTACGGTGACGCCAACAGAATTTGCACAAATGCAAAGAAAGGATGATTCACTACAAGCCTGCTTTGAGAAGGAAGGAGAATCGACTGCAAATAAAAGAGGAAGAACCATTTATGAATTCCAGAAAAAAATGTATTGCTGTACAGAAGATGCAAGTTTACCTCGGGCAGAGAAGTGATGCAGTTGGTGGTTCCTAAATCACTACGACGGACGGTCTTGAATGTGGGATACGACAGCATCATGGCCGGGCACCAAGGCATAAAAAGAACGGTGGCGAGGATCACAGAAGAATTTTTCTGGCCAGGAATACAAAGCGAAGTAAAGAGATATGTAAAATCCTGTGACATTTGCCAGCGGGCAATACCAAGAGGAGGAGTGAACCGAGTTCTACTTGGGAATATGCCAGCCATTGACATGCCATTTCAGAGAGTAGCGATAGTCATCGTAGGACCAATAAAGCCGGTATTTTTATTTTTTATTTGATACATACTGCCGGCCATTTTGAATGCCTTAGGCAGGAGTGGGAACAGGAACATAATCCAATACAAGCTCTGTGTTCTGAAGCAAAACAAAATCGCATAACAAAAGAAAGGAAAACATCAACAGACACACACACGGCAATGCGTACAAGCAAAGCACAAAAAAAGGTATCAACATTGATTCCAATACATAAAATGATAACGTGCGCACACATTTCAGTTGTGAAGGCGCCTACGGCACTCAATTTCTCATCGCTTGTAGGAATGAATCAATATTTAGCCGTTCAACCACATCAGGAGATAAGGCGTTCCAATCTACAATAGTCCGAGGAAAGAAGGAGTACATGAACGCGTTAGTCCTGAATTTAAGTTCAGATACCTTTTTTGGGTGTAGAGACCGAGTAAAGCGGCTTATGGAAGGCGCTATGAATGCGGATTGATCAATCCTTAACATGTTATGATACAACGAATAAAGAACTTTTAACCTGTCATGATAACGCCTGGTTTCAAGTTTTTCTAGTTCTGCTTTTTGTAGGAGGTTAGATGGGGATACTTTCCAGCTGTTGTTGTTGTTTGTTGTTGTTGTTGTTGTTTATTTATACTGTCAACCCAATTAAGGGTCTTTACAGGAGTGAAAAAAAAATAGAAGAAAAGATGCAAAATTCTGCTCCATCTCGAGCAAAAACAAAAATATACAAGGCAGTATAATGGCAATATCTACAAAAAGTGACATGCAGTGAACAATGACAAAATACATTGTTTTATGCGCACCAGAAACAAAAATACATGCTAAGACGCATTCATACCAGAGAAGATGACATTCTCTAAACCAGCACTAAAATCACTGACGGAGGCAGATGTAACAACTGAATTTGGTAATTCATTCCATTCCTTAATCACCCTGGGAAAAAAGCTGTACTTGAATGTATCATTTCGTGTAACTGGCGGCTGTATGTATAAGCTGTGCCTGTGTCTGAAGCGTTGATCCGGTGAAATTATGCAGTATTCAGATAAATTTATTTTAACCTGGTTATGAATAATTAAAAACAAAAATTTTAATCGGTCAAACTTCGTCCTTAAATCTAACGCGGAAAGGTTTGCACGACTGCATAGTTCAGTAGGAGAGTGCATGCGCTGATATTTATTAAATATAAATCTAGAAGCCAGTCGTTGAACTCTTTCCAATTTATGACGGTTAGTAGCAGTGTGTGGGTCCCATACTATTCTAGCATATTCAATGATTGGCCGTATTAATATCTTATACGCCAGGTTTTTCACTTCAGGAGTTGCGCTATACAATCTTCGCCTGAGGCCCCAAAGAACTTTATTTGCCCTTCTACAAACTTCATTGATGTGAATGTTCCACCTCAAGTCTGAAGTAAATATTAATCCTAAATATTTATATTCTGTTACTCTTGTTAGTTCATGGGGACCGATACTGTATTTATGCATCAGGGGAGTCTTTTTCCGCGTTATAGTCATACAAACTGATTTTACTGGGTTCAGTGACATTTGCCATTCATTACACCATTGTAGAATTTTATTTAAATTGGTGTTGAGGTCTAACTGGTCATTTAAAGATTCAATCCTTTTATATATTACGCAGTCGTCTGCAAACAATCTTAGCGGGACGGTTATATCAGTAGGCAAATCATTAATAAAGATAAGAAATAAAAGAGGCCCCAAAACACTGCCTTGAGGTACTCCAGACAAAACTGCTTTGGACGTGGATTTAATTTTATTTATTTCGACATACTGCTCACGAGAGTGGAGGTAGGATCTAAACCACTTAGTGATGTTTGGATTTCTAAATATTTCATTTATTTTTAGCAAGAGTTTAGGATGCGAGACTTTGTCAAACGCTTTGGCGAAGTCTAAAAAAATTTGGTCAGTCTGTCCTCGGCTATTTATCGTTAGTGAAAGATCGTGGACTGTCTGAACGAGTTGAGTTATTGTAGACAACCCTTTACGAAAACCATGTTGCGCTGGTGATAGTAAATTGTTAGTTTCCAAATAATTTGAGAGATGTTTACTGATTATATGTTCAAGTAGTTTGGAGCAGGTGCTCGTAAGAGAGATGGGCCGGTAGTTACCTACGTCTGATGTGCTCCCACTTTTGTGGACAGGAATTACTTTAGCTTGTTTCCAGGCAATAGGAACTGTTCCCTGGGTAAGTGATGATTGAAAGATTATGATGAGATATTTAGCGACCCACTGAGCATATCTATATAGGAACTCATTCGGTATGCTGTCGGGGCCAGGGGATTTCTTTGTATTTATGCGCAGAAGAAGGTTCAGCACTCCTTCCTCGTTGATAAGAAGGTCGGACGCTGGAGGGCGATCGGAAGTGTCAGTAAAGGATGGAAGTGTAGCATCATCTTTGGTGAAAACGGAGGAAAAGAAGGAATTGAAATGCTCTATACGTTCCTGGGTAGTTCTTTCATCATCTGCTTTATGTTGTTTCTTTGTAGGGTTTACGTATCTCCAAAATTTACTAGGTGCTTCCTGAAGGAAGTTTTTCAGTGTAACATTAAAGAATCTCTCCTTGCTTTCCTTGACTAGACGATTTAAGTTAAGCTTCATGTTATAAAGTGAAGTCTTGTTGTGTACACTTGGATCTCGTGAACAAGCTTTCCTTTTCCTTTTCATCCTCCGTTTGACATGAAGTATTTCCCTTGTAATCCACGGGTTCTTTCTTTTGCACTTCTTAAAGCTGTTAGGAATAAATCGCGTAATACAATGCATCGTAATCTTGGAAAAAGAGCTATAGCAGTTGAAGATGAACCTAATAGATTTTCTTTGGATTATTTCTAGTTTTAGTTTGTTAGCTTCTCTCCAGGGATCCCAGGCCGCTGCAGCGTACTCCATTATGGGCAAAATAAACGTCTTGTACGGCAAAAGCTTTATTTCTGTTGCTGAATGACCCAGCGTACGCCGAAGGTATCCCAATTTTCTGAACCCTTTTTTTGTGATGAATGTCACATGTTTATTCCAGCGCAAATCAGAGGTTATCATCACTCCCAAATACTTGTAGCTATGCACTATGCTTAAAGGTTGGTTATTGATATAATAGGTGAATTCAAGTGGTTGCATTTTACGGGTTATGGTCATTGCTACCGTTTTTCTACTATTTATGGTCATCCGCCATGTGCTACACCAGTTCGCAATTGTGTTTAATGCTTCGTTCAGTAAGACCTGATCATTAGGGCTAGAGATTTCCTGGTATATGACGCAGTCATCCGCGAACAGCCGGATTTGGACGCCTACATTCTGAACAATATCATTAATGAACAAAAAAAAAAGAAAAGAGGGCCGAGAACGGAGCCCTGCGGAACACCAGATGCCACAGAAGCTGAAGAGGAAGCTATACCATCAATGACTACACACCTTGACGAGAGCTGTGCAGCAATCCATGCCAGAAGGCGATCGTTTTTCAGAATGGGCTTCAATTTTAGTACTAGCTTAGAATGAGATACCCTGTCGAAGGCTTTCTTGAAATCCAAAAATATTATGTCCACCTGATTATGTCTGTCTAATGCCATAGCAATGCCATGTATTGTTACTATTAGTTGGGTTACTGTAGATTCTCCTCTACGAAATCGATGTTGCCGATGGTCAAGTAGGTTATTGCTTTCAATAAAGGAGGATATCTGCTTAAATATAATATGTTCAAGCAATTTCACTGAAGTACATAGAATCGATATAGGCCTGTTTGAGGAAGGTGATGAATGGTCGTCCGCTTTAGGTATGGGAGTAATTTTAACAAATCTCTAATCGTCCGGAAGTTCCGCACGAGTCAATGATTTGCGAAATAATAGGGTTAGATACTTCGCGCACCATTCGGTATACCGTACTAGGAACGCGTTCGGTATCTCATCGATACTAGGTGATTTCTTGATGTCTAAATTCAGAAGCATCGCCAGGACACCATCCTCAGTAACAGATACATCATCTATAGGCAGTATTTCTTCGAAAAGCGAGATGTTTGGAGTGTTACCATTATCCTGCGTGAACACAGAACGGAAGTATGTATTAAGTTTGAAAGTTTGAAAGTTTATTTAACATAAGTAAACCATACAATTAGAAAGTACGCACTTTTCGGACCCAACAAATTTGTTAAAGGGTCCCTATCTTTCTTCTTTCATGCCTTGCGAAGTTCTGGCGATACTTGCCACAGAAAAAGAAGTCAGTGCCACGTCTATGCATTGGTGATACAGTGTTTTCGCTATTTCAAAGTTATCGCCCAGAACTGTATCACCAATGGATAGACGTGGCACTGACTTCTTTTTCGGCGACAAGTATCGCCAGAACTTCGCAGGGCATGAAAGAAGAAAGTTCTTCAATTGCACTTTCTGAAAATGGTCTTTCGCTTTTTTGATGCCGTTTCCTAACATGACGCGTAGCTCGGTAATCTTTTCCGCGTTAGCGTTTGTTGGATAGCACTTATGCTTATCTCGCGCTTTTTTAAGCTTACGCCCCAAACGAACGAGGTCCTTCGTCAACCAGGGCTGCGCACAGTCTTTCGTTTTTTTTTGGTACAAACTGCGCAATGCATCGAGAAACCAATTCCTTAAAGAAACACCACATTTGTTCGACGGAGGCATCCGCTGATTCGTACATAGTGGTGAAATCAGAGAACGAGCTACCAAGCGTATACAGTATGTCGACGTCACTAGCACTTGTAAACATCGGGACTACAATTTCATTTTTTTAAGTTTCGAAGATAAATGCATTTCTGTCGACAATGATACAATGCTGTGATCAGATATGCCATCAAAAATGTTCACACTTGGATTCCTCCGTAATAGCTTACTGGAAACAAGAAAAAGGTCCAATTTAGACTCTGCATTCTGTTGAGTGCGTGTGGGTAATTTAACTAATTGAGTTATATTGTGCAAGATGACGACGTCAACGAAAGTTTGAGACGCGTCATTAAGTGCTTCTGGAAAATCGGCGGACCAGTTTATCGCTGGTACGTTTATCGATGGTAAACCTGTCAGTAACTAGTTACAGGAACGAATGGTCTTTGTACACAGGAATTCGTTAAGGTTTTCGGCAAAGCTATCGGAGTTCGGTGGACAATATATTCCAGCAATAATCAGGTGGCATTCCTCAAGAAACAGCTTAATTACAACGCTTTCTATTCCCGGTATGTCCGGTAACCTGGGCACAGGCAGTGATTCCCTGAGTAAAATTGTGACTCCGCCTCCCCTACCATCGCGATCATTTCAGTAAATCCTGAAGCCATTTGGTGTTATCTCGTTATCACTTATGTCATGACGCAGCCAGGTTTCGGTTATTACTATTAAATGGGGATTATGCGCTGTAAAAATAGTTTCCAAGTCAGCCAATTTGTTAATAATGCTACGGGCGTTTATATTTAGGCAACAGAAGAGTTTTTTGCAACCAACGCTAATTCATCGATTTCGTCTGGGCCTGCTCGTGCTTTGGGCGTCAGAAGCCGAAGAATTTTTTTTATCTGTGAGAAGCGCAACACTCTTCTTTTGGCGACTATCCCATCGAAACACGGTGACGTCGATATTGATCTTGTCGTATACGAGCTTAACTTTTTTTCCTTCCCTTCTATCTTTCGCAGCACTGTCCCACAGTTGCTTGCGCAGTATCCTGGTGGCGGTAGAAAAATTCTCACTTACGGAAACGTTCTGGCCTTTAAGCTTATGGCAATTCCTTAGGATTTTTATTTTTCGCGGTGGTCAATTAATTTTAGGACAATCGGTCGCAGTTTGTTTAGTTGTCGACGTCCTATTCTATGAATTCGCTCAACAGACGTGACTTCGACGTTGTCCCAAATAAGTCATCGACCACATTCGCGAACAGTGACTGTGGTGTTTCTTCCGCATCCTCTGGAAGGCCGAATACGAGAAGATTATTGCGACGACTTCTTTGCGACGACTTCGTTGCGAGTTTCATTTGCAAATCATGAATACGTTTTTTGAGTCCCGTGATTTTGGCACCAAATTCCTTAAGCGTTGCTGTCGACGCTTCTACCTTTTGCAGTTTAGACTCAATTACATCCAGCCTATTTTTCATGACCTTTTGGCCTTCCAGAAGTTGCTGAAGCAGCTCATTAGTGCTCGGTCCCGGATTCGGCTCTACATCTCCAGAAAGCATAAGCAGAGAAAAAAGAATATTCAGCGCATTCCAACAAAATACACAGACACTGTAGGGTATCAGCAAAAGGAAACCGCTATGTACTCACAATGGTCGATATGGCGACACGATATCCAGAAGCTATTGCCTTAAAAGGCATAGATTCAATTCAGGTTGCCGAAGCTCTAATAGAAATGTTCTCTCGGTATGGTCTTCCCCGAGAAATTCTTATTGACCGGGGATCCAACTTGAGATCTTACCTAATGAAGGAATTCAACAGGTTGCTCTCAATGAAGCGGTTGCTTACAATTCCGTATCATCCTATGGCGAATGGCCTGGTAGAAAGGTTTAATGGCACACTGAAGAACATGATAAAGAAGATGTGTCAAGAGAGACCTACGGATTGGGACCGTTACCTACCAGCATTATTGTTTGCATACAAAGAAGTTCCACAAGCAAGTCTCAATTTTTCACCGTTCGAGATGTTGTATGGACGCACGGTTAGAGGTCCGTTAACTATCCTCAAGGAGGTATGGGCAAATGAAGGACTCGACACTGAAGTCAAAACAACATACACCTACGTGTTGAGACTTCGAGAGAAACTGGAAGAAACGTGCAAGTTAGCACATCGTAGTTTGGAGGAAGCCAAAGAATGCTATAAAACATATTACAACAAGAAGGCAGTGGCAAGACGACTCAATCCAGGAGACAAAGCACTTATCCTTCTACCCAGTGATGGAAACAAACTGTTGATGCAGTGGAAGGGACCATTTGAGGTAATCCAGAAAAGGAACGACATGGATTACGAGCCCCTGGTGAACGATTCTAAAAAAGTATTTCACATCAACATTTTAATGAAATATGAAGCGAGGCCTAATTAAGAATCCGAAGTTGTCAACATGGTAGTCACAGAAGAGAAACACGACTTGGAAGTACACACCTACAACTACAAGAAAACCATGGGGCTCCAAAAATAAGTCATTAATACATGTCTGGACGGAGAAGAAGCAGCAGAGTTAAAATCATTATTGCAAAAGTATGAGAAGTTATTCTCAGACCTCCCAGGAAGAACAAATGTTATTGAGTGCAAGTTAGAATGCACCACGGACACACCAGTGTGCGTCAAACAATACCCATTGCCACTTGTGGTTCAAGAGTGTATCGAGAAGGAAGTTGACGAGATGTTACGTCAAGACATCATTGAGAGGTCTACATCAGCTTACAACGCACCTCTGGTCATTGTGAACAAACCAGATGGCTCTAATAGGCATTAAACAGCGTATTAGTGTCTGACTCTGAGCCAATAATAAGAGTGGACATTGTTTTTGCAAAGGTGGCAAGAAAAAAGTTCTTTTCAAAGCTTGATTTAGCGAAGGGGTTCCCATGGAGAAGACATCCAAAGAAAATACGCCACTTTCAAGTACAGATGGGCTATTTCAATTTAAGTACATGCCATTTGGACTAAGGACAACCGCTGCAGTATTTACGAAACTCATGAGAAGAGTACTTCACGGTCTGAAAATGTGGAACATTATATTGACGATATTTTGGTGGTGACAGACACTTGGGAAGAGCACCTGGAAACATTAGAAGGATTATTTGATAGGTTACAGGAAGCCAAGCTGACCATCAAGCCAACGAAGTGTGAATTTGGTTTTCAAGTGGTGTCATTTTTGGGGCACAAGTTAGGCATGGGACGCATTTCGACGTAAGAGGAAATACTAGACAAGATTCAAGATGCAAACCCACCGACGAATAAGAAAGAGGTACAGTCTTTTCTGGGATTGACGAGATTATACAGGGACTTCATTCCACATTATGCGGAGATAGCTGATCCTTTGGTGGAATTAACAAAGAAAGGTGCAAACAATACAGTGAAATGGACAAAAGCGCCACAGGACGCATTTGAAACCCTCAAGCAGCACATGGCCAATCCTCCCATTCTGGAGGCGCCAACCTTAGAAAGCGAATTTGTTTTACCCACAGATGCATCAGAGAAAGCGCTTGGGGCGGTGTTGCTGCAAGAAAACTACAATGTATTACATCTGGTATTCTATGCAAGCAAACGATTGCTCGAAAGGGAAAGGCACTATTCGACTGTAGAAAAAGAATGTTTAGCTCTTGTATGGGCAGTGAAACGGTTTCACATATACCTGTATGAAAAACATTTTAGGGTGCAGACAGATCACCAACCCCTTGAGTTCTTAAATAAAGCAAAGATGACTAATTCCAGAGTGATGAGATGGAGCCTTGATCTTCAAGAATATAGCTTCCATGTAGAATACATCAAGGGAAGAGAAAACGTTGGAGCAGATTTTATGATTAGAACTTCATAGCACATGGCGTGACAAGTGTTATAACAGTTTACTCTAGCAGTGTTGTGGATTAGGAGTATTGGACAATGACTTTTTTTGCGTGAAATAGTGAACTCTACGATGTATACAGTGCAGTGAATAAGTGAAGTGAAGGGAAGTGGTGTGTGCGGAAGGTACCCAGTGGTGCAAATGACAAAAACGGTGGAAGACATCAAGGGTTATTGTTGGACCGACATATGAAGACGATGGAAACATCCAATACAAGGAAAAAAACTGTTATTCATATGGAAAAACTCTTGAAGGTGGGCATATGTCATGAGCCAATAAAGGAAGAATGAAAGAAGAAAAAACAGAAGAAGAGAACAAGAAGGCACGTGGAGTCGGTGGCAGCAATAAAGAAAGAAGAAGTTACAAAATAAGAATAAAAGGAATACAACATGAGAGCAGAAGAAGAAGTGCAAAAGTGCACGCGCAGCTACGTGGCCAATGGGAGAAGAGACACTTAGCCGAAGAGAGCTCTGGGACGAAAGCAGGCAGAAGGAGCTGAAGGTGGTACACCACGGGTGGATCGCGGAGGCGGCTACAACACGGTGGAAGCTGTTCTTCAGCTGCCGCGGCCACGACCCGCGAGCTGAGTGGACGACGTCCCACCGGAAGCCGCAGCTGCAGGCTGACGGCGCTGCTTCCCGGATTCCCTGCGGCTACGATCCGCAGGCTTGCGGAGTTGACCGAGCGATCCAGGCGCCTCGGTCACCCCACCATCCTGACCTCCTGACCAGCTCAACAGTGGACCGAACGTCGAACACAGCGACGCCGACTCTACGACGCATCAGCGGGCCCAACAACCTGTCGCCGGAAGCAGTGACGACGACGTAACGGGGCCATGTCGAGGGACTTCATGTAAATATTTTGAACTGCTTAATACGTCGTGTGTGCGGACTTAACATAATATTTCAAATTAACCAGCTTTGTATATAATTTGTCGTGTGTTAGGGTTTGGATATTGAGTTGATAACGCGTGCTTTCTTAATATTTGTGTCTTTCTTATGCTCATGCCCCATAAAGGCTTTTCCTAACCCAAACGTTTTTTGCGTCGTGTTTACCACCCTGAGACCGTGACACTTATAGATGACTTTATGAAAATTGTTTCAGTTCCATATACAGTATTGCTGGTAATGTATTGTCTTATAAGTTTATTAGACAGTAAAAATCTTTCAACTTGACTGGGACCTGTATAACATAAATACACACCATGATGCATGTTTCCAGTTTTTTAAATCAATGTCAGTTTTGCTTATTCTCTGGACTGTCCAATAGTTCCATTCTGGCGTTTTCCTTTATCATTGAACCTAGGTCTTCTCTATTACTTACCCTCATGGCTTCCCTTTCATTTACTTGGAGAAACTTACATGTGGCTACTAGGCGTGGACAGCTTGCCTCACAACACAAGCTGCTTTTGCCCTAACGTTTGTGCAAAGTGTAAAGCAGCGAGAGCAGGGAATTATAGAATTAAGGCAAGGTGTGAGCAATTAGGGGAAGCCACCTTTATGAGGGTAGTGTGAGGAAAAGTATTTAGAAATGTTGGGAATTTGCAGTTTCTGTTTATTGGTCTAATAAATCTAGCTATTTCACTTATTTCACCAGATGTTTTGCAACTTTCAGTTGCAATGTGTTTTTCTTAAATGCTGCCACACTATATACTAGAAGTTCGAGAACCTATATTTCTTATTCACTTGATTCATTCATACCTACAAGCAACAGTTTTCTCATTTTACATTAGCTATTGAATGCAATGCCCAGATGTGTTCTCAGTCTACTTCGGTGGGAGTATAGTTACTAACACAGTGAATGATCATGAATCTGTGTGTTTTTAGAAAGTGTCTTAATGTTATGCAGCTGTGCATATATGCTATACTCTCTTCTAGCACTGATTTCTTGACACGTGACTTCAAAAAATAAAGTCAGCTGCATGACCTATCGGGACGGAATCGTCTAATTTATTCAAAAGAAAAATCAACCTGGTGAAACTGTCTTTAATGATGCCGAGCAACACAGGTAAATAGGGAATGCTTTGGAAAGCATGTTACGTGGCTTTAATTCAAATTGCGTGCCTCATCCAAATATTGCATTGAGAATTATTTTATGCCGGCAAGTGCACACATATTTGTGTTTATTTCTGATGGTTCAGCGCCTATATATAAAGGACGAGATACTGGCTTGTTTTTCCTTTGCATTAGCAAAATTACAATATTCGTTTAATAGCAAACCTTACATAAGTGAGCATACTCAAAGTCACTTGGCGAGCAAAACGCATAGTTCTCTTTTTGAATATCCCAACTTATGTTTTAGTGTGTGCAGGTCAGACACGATTCTTGAGAAGCACTATCTGACTGTTACAAGTATGTGATGTACAATTACTGAGCACAGCAGACAGATCCAAGCTATTGCAGACTGGTACTTACCCCACAATGCAAATATAATCATACCTCATGATTTTTTTATTTGCTTGGGGTGCCACACAGCATAACGTAAGTATGCCTCAGGATTTTAGAAGTGGATGCTGAGTACATATTAAGGGGGGGGGGGGGGCTTTGGCATGAAAATTGGTAAAGGAAGTATTATTTGTAGGGGTGAAAGAATATTTGAAGTTTTGACTATGAATCGAACATTACATGCTAACTATTCGTATTCTAAAATAATTACCTATTTGGCATTTTCGATTCAGTGAAACTCGCCAAATATAATGCAGTAACCGAGCGTTAAAGTTGTTATTGTTATCTGTCTGCTAACAAAGTATCACAAATTATCACAAGTGAAACAACACCAGTTTTCGAAGCAATGTAGAAATACAATGGGTAATGCAAGCTTTGTTTTCGGTTTCATGGTGGAACGCTATATGACAACTCCTGATTTTTGCTTATAGTCTATCATTTATTATTATTGAGAGTTTATTCATATAAATTTTTTATAACCAGTGATTTTTTTTGCATTATGCTCATCACCCTTCCCCAGGTAATTTGCTCAGTAAACTACTTGTTCAGTATGTTGGTCACCTTAATAAATCTTCGAATAGCTCAACGCTTAAATAGGTATGTACTAGTAAGGCACTGTAAACCAAAGCAGTTAGTTTGGTGATTGCCACCATACAGACTCAACCAATGGATTCACTGTAGCTTTCCATGGTAACTTTACTGAACTTTGAATGTAGGGAAGGCAGAATATAAAAACAGACTGGCAATTCTGTAATGTGCACCACCCCCTCCACTTTTTTGTGTTGTTACAATCAGTATACTCGAACCAAATGAAGTAAAACAAAAATTATGACACTAATTTGATTTCACTGCCTCATTTTTAGAGGTGTAGCAAGATTCTTTAATTGCATTACGAGTTGTTACTCAGGCTTCCATCTTAATTTGTTTATTTCTCATGCTCTAAATAAAGCTACAACTGTTCCCTCATCCACACCTATCAAGGCTTTATGGCCCCTTTGGACGTTATCTGAACTGACTAAACGCTACACATTGCGTAATATCTCAATACAGTTTCACAGCTTCCTTCGTGTTTAGTTTCTCATTAAAGCCAGCATTTCTCTTGTGACCACCTTTAAAAAAGCTTGTGGTAATGTATACCTAGTGCTAACATGCGCTGTCCTGGAGTATATACTCTAGGACAATTGAAATGGAAAAATTGCCGGCATACAAGTCCTACAAATGCCGCATCAAACATTGGTGTTTGCTATTCCGGCTGGTGCTTCAATTTTACAGCATGTACACATTTTACCAGTGCACCACTAAAAAGGGTTCAAAGCTCTTCCTGAAAACTCTCAGAAGCACTTATCACAATCAATTCCCCATATACTTGGTTTGGCTGAAGAGAATATAGGGATACAAGCATAGTTATACAATGAGGAATGTGGGTAGGTACACTTTATTTTCAGCACACATGTTTTTTTGATGAACTGCTTCTATACTGGTGAAATCTGTGCTTTTAATAAAAGCGCACCAAGCTGCTTCATCACTCCATGCCAACTGCAAGTATCCTGCACCAGGAAGTCAAACCAAGATGTGGGATGTTCAGTCTGTGAAAATAAAAACGAGTTTCAAACGTTGACGTATAAAAAGTAAAGCACACTCAAGACAATAAACATAGCACAAGAACAAATCGAACGAATCAGAATTACGTTTGAGAGCAAACATATAGTTTCTATGGCACAATGAAGAAACTTTATTCATCCGGCGTTTCTTTTTGTGAGAGAAGATGAAAGCGCATGTGTTATCTCCCATTTTGTGCATACTTAACCTTTTCACACAAAAAATATGGCGTCTGAATGTGCCCAACTGTCTTTGTATATCCATTTCTCTGCTCTCACACCTACAGTCAAAGGTAGTAATGCTTAGCTTGAATGAGCCAACACCAGCTATGTGCACTTTGCTGCTAAACATGGCAATGTAAGTTAAGTTCACGCACAGCACATTCATGTGCTATTTACGTTTGCTCTTGATTGTAGGTAAGATAAATAAAAGGAAGGCATGTAATTAAGGATGGCCCCTGATGTGCTATGCAGAAGTGCTCTTCCAATTGGACAGAAGTCAAGCGCAACCGCAATGAACAATAAGAAAACTTATACTGCATTTCAAATCTAGGAACTCGATGTTCTGGAGATTTTTTTGAATTCATGGTAAAAAATCTAGATGCTAAAAGCGACGCATATATAAACAGGTCTCTGCTCAAACTGGTAATGATATGTGCAGCTTAGTTTTACAAAATGTGCCCTACCACTGGTCTCCCAAGCTGAGGCTGCAGTCCAGTTGCAACTGCAAATCACTCAATTATGTCTAGGGCACACTTGAGCAAAATGCGGACAAAAATTACTGCACCACCTAGAATGTACTAGAGGCTTCAACAAAGCAGCTGACAGCCTGCATGGACTGGAGCAAGGGAAGTGCGTTTTGAGTCTAGGTGTGCACAGCTTGCAGTGTCTCATGGACGCTATTTAATATATTTTACATATTTAACTTACTTCTTGGTTTAAGTCAAGAAATATAATGTATTTCGTAACCTTTCCACTGTTAAATACTCAAATCCAGGATACCACAGGTCTGTTTTTGGCATCTGATTTCTTCTCAGAGAACTACCCTTCTAAAAAAATTCACAGGCACTTAACCCCAACCTCTCTTGAGAAGACCCTGGTTTTTGACCATGACAAGGCCACTAATTACACAGTGTCTCCTTGCGATGTGACTAACGTAAGCACTTTACAAAGTACAGAAATATTTAATAGCAGTATGACAGGTACACAACAAAGCAAAGTGCCTGCTTTCACCCGCGTATTTAATGTTTGCTTGTCTACTGGCGTTTTCCCTACAAAAATGCAACAGGCGAAGCTGACTGCTCTGTTTAAATCAGGGGACAGAAATGACATGTCAAATTATCGGCCGGTGTCAGTGCTCCCTGTCATATCAAAAGGCTTAGAGAGGGATATCTCTATAGAGTTGTGTCATTTTGGGAAAAATATTCATTGTTATATACGCATCAATTTGCGTTTCATAAGGGCCGATCAACTGAATTAGCTGTATTAACACAGAAGGATTTTTTCTTGAACGGCTATGAAGAAAAAAAATTACGTAAGGTATATTTATCTATTTTTCCAAAGGCTTTGACAGGATCAATCATATTACTCTACTAAAAAAAACTCGGAACATTACGGATTCCGTGGATTACCCATGGACATTCTTCGGCCTCACTTAACCCATAGAAAACAATGCATTTGCATCTCAGGAGAATGCTCAGACTCCCTGAATTCATAAGCTGGTGTTCCCCAAGGGAGCATATTAGGGCATATACTGTTTAACATCTATATAAATGATTTAACAAACATAAGTAACTTACCACACTATATAATATACGCAGATGACACCAGTCTTTTCTTCCAATCATGTAATGCTGATAACTTATCACAACTAGCAAACACCGTCCTTGATAAACTATATTGGTGGAGTAAAGCAAGTTCCTTACAGATGAACTCTAAAAAAACCAAAGCTGTTCTTTTTGCACCCGCCCAAAAACATGTAAATCGTAATCTAAACATATTCTCTCGATCAGAACGAATTGACGTCACCGCGAACGTGAAAACACTGAGAGTGATTTTTGATCAGCATTTAAGTTGAGACAAACACGTAGAACACGCGGCTAGAAGTATGGCAAAAGCATGCGGTGCGCTTTGTTGGCTTCGAGATGTTCTTCCGTTAAAACTACGGCTATTTCCGTATAACACCATATTTATTTCTCATGCAAATTATTCTAATCTTGTATGGGGGACAACGCCACAAAAATATAGACGTTCTCTTTTTTACAAAAAACAAACAACAAACATTGCGCCTGTTGCTTTTATTGCTTATGACAGTCATACAAGTACATTCTTTTCTAAGTTTGATGTTGTCACATTTCATTACAATTATCAGTGTAATCTTGCTATGAAATATAAAGAAAGCGTAAAATGTGGCCACACGGGATTTATTGATCTTTGTAATCTAAGCAAACCTCATCACCTCAATTACGACATTCTGGAGCAAGAAACTTGGGCCGTGCCTTTTTCACGAACTAATCATGGAAAGGACAGACTACTGTGCCGAATATCGCTATTACTGAACAGCCTTGAAAAAGAAAACATGGATCTTATGACGGTTTGACGTCGAATTCTGAAGGAATATTTCATTAGCCGTGCGATTGCATGTGAATAATGTATGTTGTATTTGCGTTTGCTTTTCTTGCTTGTAACTTAAGTATGGAAGAATTTTGTATTTGTCTTGCATGTAGAAGTGCAAGATTTGCACTTGAAAGTGCACGATCAGAGTGTAGTGAAAGTGCACGATGAAAGCCTTGAGAAGTCGGCGTATCACGCCGAAGTTCGGCCGCCTGGCGAACGTAACAAACGTCGCCAGTGTTGACGTGGTCCCAGCTTCATCCGACGTCAGTTATTCGGCAAGCGCTGCGCGAAGAGCTTGACCGACGTGAGGTGGCTTTCCTTTCGACTCCGCGGGTTCGAGAGCCCTTTGCTCACTGCGACTTCGGTGAGACGTCCATCACCGCCGTCTCCGCAGATGCCTACAACTTCGCTCCTCGTTCAAGAGCGTCAAACCCTACTATGAACGCGCATCCCAGTTATCAGTTCCACGGCGGTTACTCACCCAGAGCACCTGCAGTTCCTCAAGAGTGGGATCGCCGTGCCAGTTATCCAGCGAATGACAACTTCAGTGCGTTCCGTGACGTCCCATCTGCTTCCAATGCGGTATTCGCGGACACGTCGCCAGATTTTGTACTTATCGCCGTCGCACGTCACCACCGTCGTATGAGCGCATTTTTTATCGGCGCAGTAATCGGCACGGTGACAGGACACGCTGGCCTTCTGACTCCGATGGCAGGACAAACCACCAGGCGAATTACCGTAGCGACTCACCAGCTTCTGTGCGGAGCTTGACGCCACCGCCTTCACGCCAGCGAAGGGGTCCATCTTCGCGACGACGTCTGACGTCACCGCCGCCGGTAAAATAGGCGGCGCGACCAATGGAGGTGAGGTCGCCAGTCATCATCAGCTACACGCCCCTATGCCTCCGCCCGTCACCATGTGTCAAAACAAGATTCGCGTTTTATAGGACAATGTTGCTACGTTGGCCTTAGTGGACACAGGAGCGAGTGTGTCTGTTCTCAGCCTGGATTCAAAACCCAACTAGGCCGTAAAGTGATGTTTCTCTGGGATAACGCATATGCATTCCGTGCTGTGAGTGGAGAGTTGCTCCGACCTATTGGAGTGTACACCGCGAACGTTTATTTCTCTGATAACGTGTATCAAGCCGAATTTGCAGTGCTTGCTCAATCCACTCACAACGTAATTCTTGGCCTCCATTTCCTACAACAGTGCGGTGCCACTGTTGACTGCGGTACTGGCGAGCTTTTCTTTCTCCTCTTGCCGACCAACCTGCTCCCTGCGCATGCACTCTCGCCGTCATTCAAGATGCTGTCTTACCGGCACGTTTGTTATCCAGAGTTCGAGTTACTGCTTGCGGTGTCGACGCCGATACATATTGTCACGTAGTAGTGACGCTGAAGTAAACAGTCGTAAAACTGGGTATGACGAAACTTAATCTTTATTGGGCGAACCTGTACCCACAAAAGCAAGCTACGCTCGAAGCACAACGAAAGCGGCGAACACAGTCGGCGATCGTCGAAATCTGATCAGCGGCGAAACGCGTCGGCTTTTATACCTGAGTCATCGAAGGTTCCAGATTAATCCCTGATGCCCGCGGGTCTTCTAGAAAGTTCTAGACAATTCGCGTCGGTCATACAATCAGATAACATAAGCGTCGGTGAAAACAGGCCACGGAAAAAAGCATCGATAACGTTGTAGAACTTTCCGATACAGGCGCGTCCTGCGCCGAGCGATAACGTTTAACATTTGTTAGCCGGTGGAAAGCGGCCACCGGTGAAAGATAAACATGTATACGTGTCAATACCCTCCCCTTAAAAAGCATCGTCCCTATGCTACAAACACGAAAGCGAAAACAAAACCACGCGTACAGAAAGGGACAAAAATAATAAAGCAGCAAAGGACTTAAGTTCGTCAGCGGGCGTAAAAAGGCTTACGACGCACCACGTAGATGACTTTAGGTCGTGCGCGGCGCCGCTGTGATTGCGAAATACCGTCTGGCACGACCTCATAGTCCAGTGCGCCAATACGTCGGATGATCTTATATGGTCTGAAATAGCGACGTAAGAGTTTCTCGCTAAGTCCTCGTCGGCGTATCGGAGTCCAGACCCAAACACGGTCTCCGGGCTGGTACTCGACGTAGCGTCGTCGAAGATTGTAGTGTCGGCTGTAGGTTCTCTGCTGGTTCTTCATGCACAGCCGGGCGAGCTGTCGACCTTCTTCGGCACGCTGCTGGCAACGTCGAGATTTTCTTCGTCGGAGACATCCGGTAGCATGGCGTCAAGCGTCGTTGCCGGTTTCCTTCCGTAGACCAGGTTGAACGGCGCCATGTGCGTCGTTTCTTGCATGGCCGTGTTGTATGCCAAGGTCACGTACGTAAGGATGGCATCCCACGTCTTGTGTTCCACGTCGACGTACATTACCAGCATGTCGGCGATGGTCTTATTTAGGCGCTCGGTTAGGCCATTCGTCTGCGGGTGGTAGGTGGTGGTCCGGCGATGGCTTGAGCCATTCTGCATTGTAGCGCAGAATGGCTTGAGTTAGTTCAGCCGTGAAGGCCGTGGATGGACCGAAAAGCACCTCCACCAGATGTCACGTAGTAGTGACGCTGAGTATGACGGGTAAAACTGGGTATGACGAAACTTATTCTTTATTGTGCGAACCTGTGCCCACAAAAGCAAGCTACGCTCGAAGCACAACGAAAGCGGCGAACACAGTCGGCGATCGTCGAAATTTGATCAGCGGCGAAACGCGTTGGCTTTTATACCTGAGTCATCGAAGGTTCCAGATTAATCCCTGATGCCCGCGGGTCTTCCAGAAAGTTCTAGACAATTCGCGTCAGTCATACAATCAGATAACATAAGCGTCGGTGAAAACAGGCACACGAAAGAAGCATCGAAAACGTTCTAGAAACTTCCGATACAGGCGCGTCCTGCGCCGAGCGATAACGTTTAACATTGGTTAGCCGGTGGAAAGCGCCCACCGGTGTAAGATAAACATGTATACGTGTCAATATGATGGAATTGTTGAGCCTGTGCTTTCGATGGTTATGAAGAAAAGCGTGCTCGTACCTCAATGCGTCCTCTCTGTGCCCTGCGGAACAACTACATTGTGGGTGTCAAATTTAGCCTCCCAGTCAGTTGTGCTACCCAGTGGTATGCGACTTGCCTCTTTTGAAGTGGATACCAGCCTCCACATAGGCGTTTTAACGGATGACACGTCACATGAATCCCGAGAGCACGGGGTTGGCCCCGTTGTCCCTGAAGACTCGTTGCCTTTTCAAAAAATGATAAACAAGTCACTGTCTTCAGAGAAGCGTCAAGCCCTGGTCAGCGTCCTTAGCAAGCATGCGTCATTATTTGATTTCGAGCAGAACGCTAGCAAAGTACGCGTTCCAGATACGCGGGCTCGCCACAGGATCGTCATGGGTTCCGCGCATCCCATAAGGCAGAAGCCTTACCGCGTGTCCGCGCCAGAGCGCAAGATCATCGCTGAACAGGTCGACGACATGCTAGCCAAGGGCATCATCCAAGAATCCTCTAGCCTATGGGCTGCGCCGGTCATCCTCGTGAAAAAGAAAGATGGGTCCTGGAGGTTTTTTGGCGACTACCGGTGTCTGAATTCTGTGACGAAAAAGGATGACGTTGTCGATTGCCTTCATTCCGCGTCCTACTTTTTATCTGTGGTCCTCCGATCAGGCAGATACCCATGCATTCAGCTGACAAAGAGAAAACCGCTTTTGTGACCCCAGACGGCTTGTTTGAATTCAACGTCATGCCGTTTGGTTTGTGCAACGCGCCTGCAACATTTGAAAGGTTTATGGACACGGTACTGCGCGGCCTGAAATGGGAGATTTGTTTGTGTTATCTTGATGACATCGTCAATTTTGGCCGCACTTTTGCAGAGCACAACGATCGACTGGACATTGTTTTGACGTGCCTTGAACAAGCTGCCCTTACACTCATTTCAAAGAAATGTCACTTTGGCCAACGAGAGGCGCTAGTACTTGGTCATCTAGTGGACAAGCACTGGGTGCGACGAGACCCGCAGAAGGTCGCTGCAGTTAGCGGCTTTAAACAACCGCAGTCACAGCGCGAGCTTAGGAGATTCTTGGGTCTTTACTCGTACTTTCGACGTTTTGTGCCCAACTTTGCCGATACTGCCTACCCCCTGACTACATTGCTGCGCAAGGATAGCCCTTTCATCTGGACAGCAGACTGCGATTGCTCGTTTCGTCAACTGAAGTTCCTGCTCTCTTCCGGACCCATACTTCATTTTGACCCCTCTGCCGCAACAGAATTGCACACCGACGCGAGTGGAATCGGCCTCGGCGCCGTCCTCGTGCAGCGCTTTGGTGACGCCGAGCATGCCATTGCATACGCGAGCCGTTCGTTGAGCAAATCCGAACAAAATTACACCGTCACTGAGCAAGAGTGTCTCGCTGTCGTCTTTGCAGTCCAGAAGTTCCAGCCATATCGCGACGGGTGCCGCTTCACGATCGTCAATGACCACCACTATGTTGATTAGTTGGTCTCCGCGACCCGTTTGGCCGCCTTGCTCGATGCGCGCTACGTTTACAGGAATTTGACCATGTAGTCCGTTACAAGAGTGGCCGACATCATGCGGACACCGATTGTCTTTCGAGGTTCCCTCTACAAACAAGTGAATGTGACGGCGACAATTTCGATGAGTTTCTGGCCGCCATCGACGACATTCTTTTTCCCGACCTGGCCACGTTCCGGGAAGAGCAGCGTGACGACCGCAGCCTGGATGCCCTCTTCGCCTCAGCTGCTCAGCCAACAGGTAACAATGGCTTTGTCATCCAAGATGGCCTGCTCTACAAGAAGAATTATGCGGCTGATGGTGCCCGCCTCCTATTAGTGGTCCCTAAAAATTTGAGAACTCACGTGATCTGTGCTCCCATCGAGCAAGGTGGCCAGACGGGTCGCGGAGACCAACTAATCAACATAGTGAATGGTGGTCAGTAACGATCGTGAAGCGGCCTGACGACTCGACCGCTGGGCACCTGGGTTTCACCAGAACATGCCACCGCATTCAGGGCAGAGTCTACTGGACCAGTATGCGACGGGATATAGAAAAGTATGTGGCCAGCTGTAACAAGGGCCAGCAATTCAAGCGCCCTAATACGGCTCCGGTCGGACTCCTTCACCCTATAGCGCCACCGTCATCTCCTTTCGAAATGGTTGGAGTGGATCTTCTCGGCGCATTCCCGCGCTCAACGAACGACAACCGTTGGATTATAGTCTGCGTCGACCATCTGACGCGTTATGCTGACACCGCAGCGATGCCAACGGCCACGGCTATTGATGTTTCCTCCTGTCCTCCGTTATACTCCGTCATGGACCCCCTTGTACGTGTTTTGTGAGCGATCGCGGTCGCCAGTTCGTCTCTGTACTTGCCAGTTTCGCCACGCGACCCCGTATCACCCACAGACAAATGGTCTCGTCGAGCACACAACCCCAGCAACTCCGGACATCGCCTTTAGTTCACAGCTTTTACACCACGTGGCGTACGTAAAGTCCCTATATAAGAAAAGTACCGCCATCCTTTGATAAACGCCGCTTCTCTCTCTCCTGTATCTCCGATTGGACGATGATAGTGCGCGCTTTTCACTTCTTTATATTTTCATTTTTTCCGCCTCAGAGCCATGTTGAAAGTCCTCTGCGCAGCCGCAGTCGCCGGCGGCGGTGGCGGTGCGCGCCCTGCCTGAAAGCTTCATCGTGGACTTTCTAGGTGCGCCACCGTCGACTTGGCTTTCGCAAGCAAAAAGTAAAGAAAAAAGCAAGCGCTTTAGGTGAGGAGGCGGCGGAGGAAAGAGTAGATGGCGGTACTTTTCTTATATAGGGATTTTAGGCACACGGACCTTTAAGATTCGAAATTCGCGCGATGACGCACGAAGTGTACTGGACGATAACAGAATACACGTTTAACAATAAAAGAAAAAAAAACAGGACAACGCCAACAGCTTTTACCGTCGAGCATGGACGACTGCAAATCAGGAATGGCTGATCTGATAACCGCCGCGCGTATAAAAGGAGCGGCCAGCTAGTCTGCTGTGAATCAGCAGTTTTGCTGCTATGCCTGGGCGTTTAGAGGCTCAACCCCGCTACGAGAAAGCGGGTGTAGAATCTCGAAAGAGCGGCCTCCCCCCTCCCCCCCCCCCCCCGCCTTCCGTCTATCTTGTCCTCGTCCAACCTTATGTCCGATTGAATTGTCGTGCGGCTTCACCGGGCGTGTTAAGGTGGCGGTCCCACTCCGGCGGCACGAGCCCCCCGTTTTCAGTACTTTTGGAGCAACCGTGGCGGCTCTTCTACTTAGGATATGAAGTTGTCGTATAAACCATAAAAATCTTAATTCTTGTAGATTCCAACTATATATTATATAAAGAAATTGATTGATGTGATTTAGAAATAAATGTTCAAGAACAAGCATGCGATACGTGGTTTTTGCGAACTGTGTCTCAGTTGTGACCTTATTTAGAAGAAACTACCGCAATTACTGCATTGCGGCTTGTTCTGTAGCTTTAGGACATATTTATCTAGTTCCTAGACGTAGCAAATTAATTTTGAATTTTTAATTTTTGGATAATTTGCTTTTAAAAATTGCCAAATATTGCAATCTTCTGTTGTAAACAGCTCGGCAACTACATGCTCAAGGAAGCTACATTTTCGATAAAGTAGAGTTCAAAGAATTTACATTTAGGAAGCCAAATTTCATTTATGTAACTTTATTAGTTTTCCTAAAAATGCGGCCAAAAGTAAGCAATATTTAGCATTCTGGTTTTATTTTTGCCCATTTTTGCGGGAAGGTAATAAAGCGACGAAGCTGCGCTTTAAAACTAATAAAGGTACATCAATGAAATTGATGAACAAAGTAACAAACTGTGAACAAAGTAACTTTGTGGCTTTGTAAAGAAAATTTGGTACATTTCAGCCGAACACCTTTTCTGAGCTCTTGGTAAGCGACGGGAGTAAATGCAGAAAATCATCTGTAACTGGTCAGTGTAATGACCTGCTTCACTGCACAGTGGCATAGCCAGACATTTTGTACGGAGAGAGGGGGCTCACGTTGCAGCGCGGCCTCCTCATGGATCAAATTCATGGATCAAATACATGAATAATAACTGCATTGTCATTGCCAATGTCAATGTATATTAGATCCGGCAAACGAATTACTCAATGCTACCCACTGTCAAGTAAAATATGTATTTTTTCATAAAAGAATATATTCGTATGTCCCAAAAATTGTGGCAGAAATAACTGATATCAATGCTTCCGCATTTTGTTCTATTTAATAAGTAAAGAAAATATCACACGAACTGTAGAACTATATCAGTTCGAAACCAGCAAAGCAGTGCATAAAGCTGATGTGAAAAACGTAAAGGCCATGAAAAAAACAAGTTGAGCACAAATATTTTGATAAATCTTTGTCATTCAAGAACCTTCCTTAATTTTTTGTGCAGTCGCGAGCAGAAGTTTGGACACCATAGCATCAGCAAAAAAAATAGATATATGCAAGCGCAGCTCCACAGCCTCGAATTGGCTTAATACGTTGTATTGGTCCAACACGCGCACGTAGGCTTGCGCTCTTGATTTCAGCCGGAATGCCCAGGCTGCGAAGAAAAAAAAATCGTGGCGCCTTTGGTCCACAAACTTTTGCTCACGACTATACAATGCAACGGCCAGGGAAGAATCTCAATGGCGCTGTACTTCATTGCAATACATTGCGCATGAACCGTTGTTACCGTGAGGCTTATAGCGCATGAAAAGACAAGGACGAACGAAGAGGTGACACACACAGGCGCTAACTTGCAACAATATTTATTTCGAGCAAAGGACCCACACATATATACAACTGTTTCGCGTACATCATCATACATGCGCCGTTTCCAAAAAATACTTTACATACCATTACGCAGATAAGCTAGCTCTTTGCGGGAAAGGGCAAGTGATGGTTGTGAAATACAGTTATCCCCGAGCCTATCAATCATTTCTGCTTCGATAATTTCGCGAGTTATTCTTCCTCGTGCTCTTCCCACGATAGAGCAGTCTCTGTATTCTGGAGCGCACGTCGAGCGGTCACCATCATCCGCCACAGCATCAGCCCACTTGCCACCGGGAATCCATCCACGGTCACCAGGCGCCTCCGGGAGTATTCAAGGCTGATCGACCAAACGACGGAATCGTGGTGGCAGGTTCAACTCAAGAACTTGCGTCGGTTCCTCCCCGACAAGTTGCCTGCGCCAAAAGGGAAAGTTCACTTCCTTCAACGGGAAAGTGTTCCTCACGACGTGCAACGCGTGCTCTCCCTAGGGCCCAAGTACGCCGTCGAAAAACGGAGGACCCCTCCGGAGCTCCTGTCTCTCGTCAGACAGGTTTCCCAGCGCGCCGCCGGAGAGGACGCTGTGCGTTGTGTGTCGGACGGTGTCGATGCCTTGATCCACAGTAAGCCAGCGGTTCCAAAGGTATCTGTAAAACGCGTAGCCTCTTTCTTGAAGGACAACAAGCTGTGTGTATTACCCTCAGATAAGGAGGGGGGTTTTGCGGTGTTGTCTCATGAGGCCTTCAACGAAAAAGCATTAGATGCAGTAAAAAAAGTTTTTGTCCCATGTAAGAACCTGTGCGTGTCGAAGGTGAAAGCGAAAGCCAAGAAGCTTTGTAAACGCCTGCGTTTAGATGGTGTTTTGAAGGGTATAGGTGCCAGCAAGCTTGATTGCCTTGATGTGTTCTTTAGTGTAAAGACACACAAGATGGACGCACCTTTTCGAGCCATTGTGTCTGAAAACGGCACCTGGCAGAAATGTATAGCATTGTATCTCCAAAAAATGCTGAAAATGTTGCCAATTCAGGACCCGTTTCTTGTAAATAACTCTGATGTGATACTGGATTACTTCAGGTCATCCACACCTAAGAATATTAAGGCCTTCTCTGTAGACATAGCAGACCTGTTTTATTCCTTACCGCATTCAGGTCTGCTCTCCAGTGTTCAGTGTTCTATTGACACTTTTGGAAACGTTGCCTTCACGAACGCAACCGGGATGTCGAATGACAGTTTCTTAGAACTTCTTAGTTTTTATCTTCGGTCTACTTTCATTCTGTGGGAAGGGCAGCCTTGTATACAGAAGGAAGGAATTTGCATCGGATCCTGTATAGCTCCCATCCTCAGCGACATATTTTTAGCAGAACTAGACAAGAACATGAGTGGTCGGCTTCCAGATTTTAAGATTCTCAAAGTTTTTAGATACGTCGATGACTTTTTAGTTCTACTTGACTGCAGCTCTACACTGTTTTGATTTTTTAACCACTAACGCACTTTCTTTTATACGCAAGGGTTTATCTCCTTTAAAAGTAACGCATGAACTGCCGATTGACGGAAGTATTCGCTTTCTTGACATTAAGTTTTTATTTTGCAACGACCATGTACGCTGGAAGTACGAGCCCCGCGCGAACAAGCCACTGCTCCCATATCAGTCCGCTCACTCTAAGTTGGTTAAGAGGGGAATAGCAAAAACATGCTTGTCAAGCGCGTTATGCAAGTCGTGCCCTGAGCAGATGACCGACAGCTTCAATGATCAGATCCTCCGCCTTCGTTCGGCAGGTTACCCTATACATGTCCTAATTAGCGTCGCTGAGAGTCTGCTCAAGTCGAAGTTATTAAAGAATTCTTCCAGCATGCATTGTGTAGATAAGAAGAACGTGGCTGTCATCCCGTATATCCACGGCCTATCACACCGTTTAAAGAAAATAGGTCAACGTGCGAGTGTTAGGGTTGTCTTTTCAGCATCTACAAAATTGCAATGTCTGTGCAGACTAACCAGACCAGACCTGTCTGAGAAACGCATGTGCACAAAGAAACACCAGGACCCGTTTGTTGAATGTGCAGGAGCAATCGTTTACAACCTTCCTTTAAAGTGTGGAAAAAATTACGTGGGACAAAGCGGAAGGTGCCTCAACGAGCGTTTAAGGGAACATCGGTATAATGTAACAGAAAAGCGGGGTGGGTTCCTCGACGCTCACTGCAGGCATTGCAAGTGGGCTGATGCTGGGGCGGATGATGGTGACCGCTCGACGTGCGCTCCAGAATACAGAGACTGCTCTATCGTGGGAAGAGCACGAGGAAGAATAACTCGCGAAATTGATGAATGGTGTTTAATGGCGCAAGGGCCAGGTATGGCCAAAGAGCGCCAGGCCAGTGTTAATAGGTTGACAATGGAGCAATGAATTGCGAAAGATAGATGTGTCGTGGCTGTAAAAGGGCCTAAAAACAATCGCTGTAAAATGCGTAAAATATATATGTAATAAAATTATGGCAATGGCTAATGAGGTGCACTATGAGACGAAAGAACAATTTGCAAGATAATCATGATAAATGAAAATTTATCACTGATAAGTCTTTTCAAACAGCACTACTGCCTTGACAGGCCCTTTGAAATGCAAGGGCCTGGAGACTCGTGCTATACAAAACTACTATCGCAGCGGCATCCTCTGGAGAGAGGATGCGCTATGAAACTATTGGGCAAATAACATGCAATATAACATCGCTAAGAAAGCCCAGGACAGCTTTGGTGTTAAAGAGGGGTTTGTCACCCAGAAACATAGCGGGATGGAGAGGGAGACAGTACCGGTACGCTAGAGGAAAGTGCCTTTTTCTCTCTGTTTCGGCTTCTCTGCACTCCACGAGGGCGTGAAGCACGGTAAGCCTCTCTCCACATCTACCACAGGTTGGTGGGTCATTTCCAGTTAAAAGAAAATTGTGGGTGCCGTATGTATGTCCTATTCTCAAACGAGAGAATAGGACATTAGTTCTTCGTATTTTCGTAACGGGATGCCAGGGACCTATCTGTGGCTTAACTAAGTGGAGCTTATTGTTGGTTTCGGCATCCCACAAGCGCTGCCAATGGCTTCGAAGTTTCTTTCTCAAGTAGGGCTTGAGGTCTGCGGCAGGGATAGAAGCGGTAGGGTTAAGGGCTCGCGATGTAGTTGATGAGGCCATTTGATCAGCCAGAACATTGCCCTCGATGCCTCTATGGCCAGGCACCCAGCACAAAATAATATGCTGGTTAGACATGTATGCTTTGCACAGAGCAGAATACAGTTCAATGAGTACAGGGTTTTTGTGTCTATGTAGAGTCATGATAGCTTTCACAACGCTTAGGGAGTCTGTAAATATTATTGATCGTTTGAGTTTTGACTTGCCTATATTCTTCACGGCTGATAAAAGTGCATAGGCTTCAGCCGTAAAAATGCTTGTTTCCGGGTGCAGTACATCGGACTCGGAGAACGATGGGCCGACTACTGCATAAGAAACTCCTGCATGTGACTTGGAAGCGTCAGTGTAAAACTGAGTGCAGGACGAGTACTTGAACTGGATTTCTAGAAAATGCATCTGGATATGTACCTCTGGAGCGTCTTTTGTGACCTCTACAAACGAAGTATCACACTCTATGAGTTGCCACTGCCACGGTGGCACTGGATTTGCTGGGGCCATCAAATTATTTTCAAGTAGTGGGATATCCATTTCTGCGCTAATTTTTCTTATACGTAGTGAGAAGGGTTCTCTTACTGTCGGCCGGTTATTAAAGAGTGTGGCACTGGTCATATCATTTATGATTGAGAAGGGCGGATGTTCCGAGTTCGAATTTACTTTCAGGAAATAGGTAAGGCTTAAGTATGAACGTTGCATGTCAAGCGACCACACGTCCGCTTCTACGTACAAGCTTGACACAGGTCTTGTCCTGAAGGCACCAGTGGCTAGGCGGATGCCTAGATGGTGTACAGGATCCAGCATCTTTAGGGCGCTTGGCGTAGCGGAATGGTACACTATGGCGCCGTAATCTAGTCGTGTGAGTATGAGGCTCTTATACAGATTTAAAAGGCACTTTGTGTCACTACCCCAAACGGTGCGTGACAACACTTTTAGAATATTCATTGTTTTCATGCACTTGTTCCTTATATACTGTATGTGTGCCACAAATGTAAGTTTCGTATCTAGAATCACACCTAAAAATTTGTGTTCTGTTTTTATGGCCACACGTTGTCCCTGCAACTCAATGTCAGGATCGGGGTGCAGACCCCTCTTCCTGGAGAACAGGACGCAGGTGGTCTTTTGTGGGTTAAGGCTAAATCCATTCTCGTCTGCCCACTTAGACACTTTGTTCAGACCAAGCTGAATCTGCCGCTCACAGACTGCAAGATTGCACGAGGCGAAACCTAACTGTACATCATCCACGTATGCAGAGTAAAACATGTTTCTTGGGATATACAGACGCAAAGAACTCATTTTTACGATAAAGAGAGTGCAACTCAGCACCCCGCCCTGTGGCACTCCAGTTTCCTGCACAAATGGTCTTGATACAGCATTTCCCACACGAACACGGAATGTGCGATTAGATAAATAACTTTCTATGACATTTAACATGTTACCACGTATACCAACGTGTGAGAGGTCTCTTAGTATTCCAAACCGCCACGTGGTGTCGTAGGGTTTTTCCATATCAAGGAATACAGACAGAAAGAACTGCTTATGGACAAAAGCTTCACGAATTTGCGTTTCAATACGTATCAAGTGGTCGGCGGTGGATCGACCCTCTCGAAACCCGCATTGGTACGGGTCAAGCAGTTTGTTTGATTCGAGGAAATGTATTAGTCGGCGGTTTATCAATTTTTCGAACAGTTTGCAGAGACAGCTTGTTAGTGCTATAGGCCGGTAACTCGAAACAGACGATGGGTCCTTGCCCTGCTTCAGTATAGGGACGACAATGGCCTCTTTCCAGGCGGCGGGGATCTTGCCGGAGGACCATATAGCATTGTAAAGGCAGAGGAGAGTTTTCTTTGTTTCATGGGGAAGGTGTTTTAGCATTTGATAAACTATGCGATCAGTGCCTGGGGCAGACTTGTTGCAACAACTAAGCGACGCATAGAGCTCAGCGATGCAGAATGGCTGGTTGTATGCCTCGTCTCCGGTGCATTTTCTTTCTATTTTCTGTTTTTCTATGGTAGCCTTGTGTCTTTTAAATGTTGGCGAATAATGGGATGAGCTTGGCACATGTTCAAAATGTGCTCCCAGGCAGTTAGCTTGGTCTTCCAGACTGTCGCCTTGTGTGTTTACCAACGGGAGTGAATAAGTTTGTAGCCCTTTTATCTTATTAACTTTCTTCCATACTCTGCCCTCGTCTGTATACGAGTTGATGCCTGATAAAAACTTCTCCCAACTCTCTCTCCTGGCCTGTCGACGTGTTCTTCTCCCCTGCGATTTTATCTTCTTAAAATTGACAAGATTCTCCGCAGTTGGGGAGTCGCGTAGCAACCCCCACGCTTTGTTCTGTTTCCTACGAGCGTTCCGACATTCCTCGTTCCACCATGGGAGACGGTGTTTGCATGTCTCACCACTTATTTCAGGTATACATTCAGAAGCGGCATCAATGATAAAACATGTAAAATACTCGACAGCAGCATCAATTCCCAGCGAAGATATTTCAGACCACGAGATACTACTTGTAAGACTTTGGAATTTCTCCCAATCTGCCATATCCAACTTCCAGCGGGGTGCCTGTGGTGGAGGTTCGTTTTGTAGTGGTGATCTCAGCAGTATCGGGAAGTGGTCACTCCCGTAAGGATTTTTTATAACTTCCCATTTAAGTTCAGCAAATATAGACGGGGAAGCTACACTGAGATCAATGGAAGAAAACGTTTTGTTTGCGAGATTGTAGTAGGTGGGTTCCTTCTTATTCAGGAGACACGCACCAGAGGAGAAAAGAAATTGTTCGATTAGGCGTCCTCGCGCATCGATACGCGTGTCGCCCCACAAGCTGCTGTGTGCATTGAAATCGCCAAGAACTAGGTAAGGTTCTGGTAATTCATCTATTAGTGACTGAAATTCATGTTTGTGTAAAGGATAATGTGGGGGTATGTAGAGCGAGCAAATAGTAACGAGTTTACCCAGAAGTACAGCACGAACGGCTACCGCCTCAAGTGCCGTATTAAGTGGAAGTTGCTGACAGGCTACACTTCTGTCGAGTATGATGGCCACACCACCAGATGATGCGGCAGAATCCTCGCGATCTTTTCGGAAAACAATATTCTGACGTAGGAAGTTGGTGTTTCTGGAGTTTAGATGTGTTTCTTGAACACACAGCACCTTTGGATTAAATTTACTGAGAAGTTCTTGGATATCGTCTAGGTTGTGGATTAATCCCCTAACATTCCACTGCATTATTTTATTCATGTTGGAGGAAAATAAAAGGTGCTGTGTGTTTCAAGGGGTGTGTACAGCCTATTTTACAGAGCCTTTTACAGGCGCTGTAACTGGTGTCTTGTCTTTTTTGGAGCGTTCTTGGGAGAGTCGCCGCTCCCTAGGCACTCCATGTGCCGTCTGAGAAGTTGTGTCCATTGCCTCTTGCGAGGCGTTGGACACTCGCTCTAACGAGCGATGTGTGCGTCGGTTTGGCTTCGCCTCGGAAGACGAAGCCTTTGTCCCCACCAGTGCGGAGGTTGACGGTACCTCCTTAGCCTCCGTGCTATCCTGGCTGCTGCCAGAGCTAGCAGGGGCCACTGGTGTGGCTAAGTTCGGTGATGGCAAGGCAGCCTTGGCTGCTCCCACCATAGGGGCGGCTGCCACAGCCGGCGGCTCGCTGCGCGCGGGCCGGGCAGGTGGCGGAAGCCGGTGCGACGTTGCCCCCTGACGCGTCGCCTCGGCATATGTTGTGCTGTGGAATGGCAAGCACCTTTTACGTGCTTCCTTGAAGGAGATGTTCTCACGAACTTTGAGAGTGATAATTTCTTTTTCTTTTTTCCAATTCGGACAAGACCGGGAGTAAGCTGGATGCTCACCATCACAGTTTACACAGTGAGGTGCCGCTTCACAGTTGTCTGAGGAATGACCTTGCGTTCCACATTTCGCACATGTTAGTCTACCACGGCAGCTCTGCGAGCCGTGGCCAAATCTTTGACATTGGAAGCATCTTCTGGGATTGGGGATGTATGGCCTGACAGCTAACTTTGTGTATCCGGTTTCTATGGTTTCTGGCAGATCGCAAGTGGCAAAAGTCAGGATCAGGTGTTTAGTGGGAATTTCCTTATTTTCTCTTCTGATAATGATGCGCTGTACGTTTGTTACGTTTTGTTCTTTCCAGCCTTCCAATAGTTCGGTTTCGGACAAGTCGATTAGATCTGCATCAGACACTACTCCACGTGCTGTGTTCATAGACCGATGAGGTGAGACGGTAACAGGTATGTCTCCAAATGCCACAAGGTTGTTCAATTTATTGTGCTGCGCTTTGTCACGGATCTCAAGCAGGAGGTCCCCGCTCGCCATTTTGGTGACCTTGTAACCTGGGCCAAGGGCGTCAGTCAAGCCTTTCGCAACAAGAAAAGGGGATACGGTTCGAGCTGGTTTTTCAGTTTTCTCACTGTGCACAACTTGGTATCGGGGAAAAATTTCTTTCGGTCTGAATAGGTTTAATATTTCATCGGTGCGCCCCCTCTTGTGAGGGTGACGATCAAGTAGACGGGGAAATGCAGGTGTTCCCATATTAGTTCGGTTTATTTCGGCGGCAATGGCGGCCACCCACCACGGAGCCCAACTAGGGGACGCTGCAGCACTTAAGGTGTAAGGCTGCAGACGCCAGCCGTGCATTGCTGCTATAACCCAATATAAGATACCCAAGAGAGGGCACATACACAAGGTTAACCCGAGCCGCCTATGAAAACGTGGAAGTAACAGAAGAGAATAGGAGACAGGACCGTAAAGAAAGGAGATAGGAAAGAAAAAGGGCAGAGAGGGGGATAGGAAAAGGCGACCACCGATTTCCCCCGGGTGGGTAAGTCCGGGGGTGCCGTCTACGTGAAGCAGAGGCCAAAGGAGTGTGTTGCCTCTGCCGAGGGGCCATAAAGGTCCAAACACCCGGCTTCGGCTCAACCCCCAGGATCCCCTTTTCCCCGGACACGGCTAAGCCGCGCACGGCTACACGCGGGAGGGTCCAACCCTCGTGTGCTCGGGTACGTGGTGGCGCAACTCACCAAACGCCTGCTTGCGCAGACGCCCCTGCGGGGAATAACTCGCGAAATTATCGAAGCAGAAATGATTGATAGGCTCGGGGATAACTGTATTTCACAACCATCACTTGCCCTTTCCCGCAAAGAGCTAGCTTATCTGCGTAATGGTATGTAAAGTATTTTTTGGAAACGGCGCATGTATGATAATGTACGCGAAACAGTTGTATATATGTGTGGGTCCTTTGCTCGAAATAAATATTGTTGCAAGTTAGCGCCTGTGTGTGTCACCTCTTCGTTCGTCCTTGTCTTTTCATGCGCTATAAGCCTCACGATGTCATACCAACAAGCCCAAATCACTGCATTACAGTTGTTACCGGTCGTGTATGGCAATTACACCGGTATTATAGTCGCAACACTGAGTACATATAAGAAGCAGGAGTTCTGCAATATGTACATTAAAAATGCGAAAATTGAATGGCATGTACAAGTGCAAAGATACAAGTTGATAAATGGCAGAAAAGTGTCACTGAAAACAAAATTCACTGATTGTATACACAAAGCCTCGGAACAAAATATTTAAATATACGTAGAAGTACACAATAAATCTACGTATTTAAGCAAATGTCACTGTATGTAATGCGTCAAACAAGACAAATAACCATGTTGCGCAGTCACAGATAGTAGCTGTACGCATAGAAAGACAGACGATCCAGGCCAGAACATAACTATGATCGCAGAAATCTTGATATGTACTTGGTCGATGCCGTGGTCGCGACAGCACCATATGGGTAGATAATACAGGAATAATGCAGAAATTAGTAAGAAAATGTGTAATTTAACTGCCTGCAGGGCCGGCGACAAATATTGTGCACCCAAAATTAAAGAAGGGTAGTGCTTCGGTTCAAAAAAGAAGTAAAAGCAGGTAGCTATAAAGGAAAGAAAAACCCAAACGAAAGCTACAGATGATGCGGCAAGTTAAACTACCGAATATCCGAGAGTGTTTTTTTGGGAAACGTCGCGAGGGCCGGGCTTTCAATAAACAAGGTCGGTCAAAATTGGTTATTGATGTCCTCGTAATTTTCGTATTCACGTGATAATTTTGATCATGATGCTAACTGTTTGAATAAACGGCGAAGATTTCTGCGGTTTCAAAAGCTAATGAACAGTCATACGTTTTCATAATTACGAGTTTATGGACCTGAAGGAACCGAGTTTTTACTTGCATTGATTTTTGCCGCTTCGCTATCTAAAGGACAAACTTCACTCGGCGAGGAATTTAAGCGAAGCGGTCAATGACTTCGGACACGTTCATGATGACCTCTCTGTGGCCGTATACATACGTGCCAACCTAACTATATGTGTTCCTCACACATTGTTGAGCGCAAGTAGTTATCTCATGTTAAAAATATTCTCTCTGCGCTTGAAGTGGTCACTGGAAGGGTGACTAGAATCTGAAGCAGTTTCTACAAATTTACCTAGAACCTACAGTCGCAATGAGAGAGGGCAATGAGAGGGCCCGCAAAAAAGAAATGCCTTAATAATAGGCCGTTAACTTTCTCCCCCGCAGGGGCGTCTGCGTAAGCAGGCGTTTGGTGAGTTGCGCCACCCGAGCACACGAGGGTTGGACCGTCGCGCGCTTAACCGTGCGCGGCTTAGCCGTGTCCGGGAAAGAGGGGATCCTGGGGGTTGAGCCAATGCCGGGTGTTTGGACCTTTATGGCCGCTCAGCGGTGACAACACACCCCTTTGGCCTCGGCTTCACGTAGACGGCACCCCCGGACTGACCCACCCGGTGGAAATCAGTAGTTGCCTTTTCCTGTCTCCCTCTCCCTCCAGCCTTCGTCTTTCTCTCACTTTACATCTCTCCTGTCCTCTCTTCACTTCGCTTTACTTCCAATTTTCCAGGCAGCAAGGGTTAACCTGGTGTAGCTTATCTATCCATGGGTATATTATATTAGGTTATAGTGGCTATGTACAACTGGCGTCTGCATTTCTTTCGGGTCTAGTAGCTTCCCCTTGTTGGGCTCGGTGGTGGGCGGCTGGCATAGCTACCGAAATCATTGTTACCTTGTGGCTTTATCGTCATTCCCCCAACTTCCTGATCGCTCTCACAAACGAGGGCACACCGAAGACCTTTTTCAATTTTATGGCAACCGAAGAAGGAACTTTCCACGTTTCCACGTCATCCACTCTGATAAACTTGAAAAGACGGTGAGAATGATCTCACCCTTCCTCGTCTCGAAATCTCTAACCGTAATTCCGGTCCGGGTTACAAAGCATCGAAAATGGGCAGTGGTGATCTGCTACTCGAGCTCCGTGATCAGGAACAACATGAAAAACTGCCCAATCTAGTGTCCTTTGGGAATGTTCCAGTAACAGCAACCCCGCACCGTACCATAAATACCACCCGCGGCGTCGTATCCGATGCTGATTTGTTGCAGCTATCTGAAGCTGAACTCCTGGAGGGCTGGAGTGATCAGAACGTCATCAGTGTCAAACGAATTAAGATGAGGCGAGATGGAAAAGAAATTCAGACCAAACACCTAGTACTTACTTTCGACTCAAGTGTTTTGCCCGAGTCCATCGAGACCGTGTACCTCAAGATTCGAGTTAGACCATATGTGCCAAATCCTCTCAGATGCTTCAAGTGCCAAAGGTTCGGTCACAGTTCGCAGAACTGTCGAGGCCGGCCGACTTGTGCCAAGTGTAGTGATAATGAACATTCCTCTGAAGCATGCCAGAACACTCCACACTGTGTCAACTGTGATGGCGAGCATGCCGCAAAAAGAATTGACAATCAAAGTAAAAGAAAATATCTCATTCAAGGAGGCACGCAGGCGGGTGTCATACCTACCGAAGAGCAGCTTTGCCGAAGTGGCGCGTCAGAGGGCAGCGTCGCAATGGCTTCCGGCGGCTGTCCGGCCCACACACAGTGAGCGGGCAGCGACGCCATCCGCCCCCTCGGCGGCTGCAGCTAGCGCTGCTCCGCCAACTCACAAGAAGGGGCCATCGACCTCCGGGCTGGTGGCCTCCAGGGCCTCGTCCCTCGAGGCGAGGCCTTCTCGTCAAAGCAACCGCTCGCAAGAGCGCGTGTCCAGCGCCTCGCAAGAGGCTATGGACACAACAACCAGCCGGCGGCGCCACTTGCGCCTAAGGAGCCGCGAGAGTCTCGCGATCCCTCCAAACAAGAAAAACACCGCATCACGGCGCCCGGAAAGGGCTCTGTGAGCTAATATTTTCTTTCCAGAGCACACAGTACGCAACTCTGTCAAAATGGATACACAAATTATACAGTGGAATGTGAGAGGTTTTCTCCACAATCTTGATGACATAACATAACTCTTACACAAACTTAACCCAAAGGTACTGTGTGCACAGGAAACGCATTTAAAAGCTACACAGACAAATTTTCTCAGGTCATATGCTATTTTTCGCAAAGACCGTGACGAGGCTAACACCTCATCCGGTGGTGTAGCTATAGTTGTCGACAAGACTGTTGCTTGCCAACACTTGCCCCTTCAGACGTCCCTCGAGGCGGTCGTAGTGCGAGCAATTCTTTTTAACAAATTGGTTGCCGTCTGCGCCATCTACATACTTCCGAATTATCACCTGAGCAAAACAGAATTCTATGGCCTTATTAAACAACTTCCTGAACCCTTTCTTATCGTCAGTGACTTTAATGTTCATAACAGTCTTTGGGGAGACTCCCGGACTGATTTGAGGGATCGCCTTATCGAAAGCTTTCTTGTGACTTCTGGTGTATGCCTATTTTATAAGAAGGCACCTACTTACTATTATATTGCGCATAATTCATATTCATCGATAGATTTAGCAATTGGATATTCTACAGTTCTTCCTTACTTAGAATGGCATGTAATACAAAATGTGTTTGGGAGTGACCACTTCCCGGTTACTCTTAACATACTAACACAACACGACATTCCATCACATGTCCCCCGTGGGAAACTTAACTCGGCTGATTGGAAGCATTTTAAAGAATCTACTTACTTATCACAAGATTTTATACGCGATTTTAGCATAGATGATGCCGTAGCATATTCTACTGCGTTTATTATTCGTGCAGCGGAAAAGTTTATTCCATAAACAAACGGCCATTCATGTAAGAGACGTGTTCCTTGGTGGAATGAAGACTGTAGAGATGCACGAAAGAGGCAAAATAAGGCATGGGGTAGACTGCGCCGATATCCAACGGGGGAAAATCTCATTGCATTTAAACACATAAAGTCACAAGGAAGGCGCACGAGACGGCAGGGTGGAGAGCAAGCTGGGATAGGTTTCTCTCAGCCATCAATTCCTACACCCAGGAGGCTAAAGTATGGAATGGGCTGAGAAGGCTAAAAGGGCTGAAGACCAACCAATTACCTTTGGTCGACCTTGGAAAACCACGCCGATGCCCTTGGCCTACACTTCGAGCGTGTATCAAGCTCCCTAAACTACTCAGAATCATTCCTTAAATACAAGAAAGTAGCAGAACGTAAGCCAATAGACCGTAAATGCAGACCAAATCTTCTCTACAACTCTCCATTTAATATTGCCAAGCTTTGAGCTGCCTTGAGCACATGTATGAGCTCTGCACCAGGATTTGACAGAATCATGTATGAAATGATCAAAAACCTACACATCGACACACAGATGACACTTCTGGCGCTTTTCAACTCTATTTGGGCTGCCGGATATCTCCTATCCTCATGGAAAGAATCCATCTTAGTCCCGGTCTTGAAACAGGGTAAAGACCCATCCCACGTTTCAAGTTACCTTCCAATAGCCCTCACAAGTTGCTTATGCGAACTTTTCGAGAAAATGATAAACCGTCGTATTTTACATTTCCTTGAATTGAAGAAAATTCTTGACCCTTATCAATGTGGCTTCAGAGAGGGTCGGTCGACTGCTGACCATCTCGTGCGCATTGAGGCAAACATTCGAGAAGCCTATGTCCATAAGCAGTTCTTTCTGTTTTTCTAGACATGGAAAAGGCATATGACACAACCTGGCGATATGGTATTTTGCGAGACCTATCGGAAATGGGTGTTCGAGGCAATATGCTTAATGTAATTGAAAGTTACTTATCACACCGTACTTTTCGTGTTAGGGTTGGCAATGCTCTATCCAGACCATTTGCACAAGAAACTGGGGTGCCGCAAGGTGGGGTACTAAGCTGTACCCTTTTTATCGTCAAAATGAATTCCTTGAGCTTATGCATGCCGCAGGATATGTTTTATTCGGTATACGTAGATGATGTGCAGTTAGGTTTCAAGTCATGTAACCTTGCAATTTGTGAGCGGCATGTCCAGCTCGGCTTGAACAAAGTGTGTAAATGGGCAGAAGAAAATGGCTTTCAACTCAATGCCCTTAAAAGCTCTTGTGTCCTTTTCACACAAAAAAGAGGCCTATTTGCAGAGCCCAATGTAGAACTACACAGACAACACATACCAGTTTCCACACAACATAAATTTTTAGGCGTCATATTAGACTCGAAACTAACCTTCATTCCACACATAAAGTGTCTCAAAGAGAAATGCCTAAAAACAATGAACCTGCTTAAAATTTTGTCACATACAACATGGGGCAGTGACAGGAAGTGCCCGATGAACGTGTACAAATGTCTTATACGTACACGCTTAGACTATGGGGCCATAGCGTATCAATCTGCCAGTCCAAGCGCCTTGAAGATGCTTGACCCTGTTCATCATCTAGCTATCCGCTTGGCGACCGGTGCCTTCAGGACAAGTCCTGTAGAGAGCGTCTACGTAGAGTCTAATGAATGGCCACTGCATCTCCAATAGTCGTACACTAGTTTCATGTATTTTCTGAAAACACATGCGAACAATGAACATCCAACTTATTTAACAGTAAACGATATGTCCAGTGCCACCCTTTTCCACAACCGACCTGCAATGAAACGGCCTTTTTCTCTGCGCGTGAGGAACCTCAGTAATGAAATGAGCGTCCCACTCCTTGAACATAACTTAATGGCCCCAACAAAGCTATTGCCGCCGTGGCAGTGGCGGCAGATAGATTGTGACTTGTCTTTTGTAGAAGTCACAAAACATGCCCCCGACGCACACATCCGAATGCACTTCCTAGAAATTCAGGCAAGATACTCTTGCCCAGAATTCTACACGGACGCCTCAAAGTCGCACGCCGGTGTCTGTAGTGCAGCGGTGGGCCCATCGTTTGCGGAATCCGTCGCTTTACACCCAGAAACAAGTATTTTTACAGCTGAGGCTTATGCGCTACTCTTGGCTGTAAAGTACATCGATAATACACAGATTCGCAACGCAGTCATTTATACTGACCCCTTATGTGTAGTTAAAGCCCTATCGTCGTCACAGAAACATAAAAATCCCATAATTGCAGAACTTTACTCGGCTCTATGCAAGGCTTACTCTTCTCAACATATCACAATATGCTGGGTCCCTGGGCATAGAGGCATTGAAGGCAACATGCTTGCCGACAAAATGGCCACATCCAGAGAACCAAGTGCTAACACTTCCATCGCTATCCCTGCCATAGATTTGAAGTCATTTCTGCGGAAAAAACTGAGGTGCTTTTGGCAACGTTTGTGGGATACAAAACAGTCAAACAAGCTTCATCTAATAAAACCTTATTTAGGAAGTTGGCCACCTACAACAGAAACACGACGAACAGAGATCACTCTCTGTCGACTTCGACACGTATAGCACACATTCTTATTTTTTAACAAACAGTGATCCCCCTGCCTGTGAAAAATGTGGCGAGACGCTGACTGTGCTCCACGTCCTGCTTGAATGCCGGGAGGTAGAAGAGCAAAGAAAAAAGTTCTTTCCTTTAGCATACAGACAACAGATTCCATTACACCCGGCATTACTCTTTGGCAAAGACCCGATCTTTGACACAAAATCATTGCTAGGCTTTTTAAACGATATTCTTATACAAAATGTTATACACCCATGTGATCCGTAGCACGGCCTCACAATAGAGGCCTATGTTGCGCCATTAGTATGTATAGCAAACGCCTCCAGGCCCTTGCGCACAAGGGTCCTGGTGAGGCAGTAGTGTTGCTTGGAAATTACCAATAACTGAGTGTTTGAAAGATGTCATTTAAATACATAGCACACCTCACACCAGCCATCGTCGTAGTTTTATTCCAAGTACATGCTTTACGCATCTATACAGCGACCAGCTTTAGGCCCCTATACAGCCGTGATACATCTACTCAGCGCTAATCATCCATCGATCACTCTTTACCATTTCTTGGCGCTCTTTGGCCATACTTGGCCCTTGCGCCAGTAAACACTATACATCATCATTAACTTTCTTCTGTTTTCTCTTATTCTACTTTGCCTGCCCTGGTCCAGCTGATCGATCCTATCGGACGCCCTTCCTGAAAATGTTTGCAGAATATTATCAGCTGCCAGCTGGCAGTCATGGTCATATTTGGAATTTTCATGTTTTTGGAAGATTGCGAGCGCGGGCTTCCATTTCTGGAACGGCTTGGACACGCGGGCTCCAGACCGAGTTCGCAATGGTCGCGCCGAAATGTCTTTGCGAGCGTGAAAAACACATTGTAGACAACATCCAGAATGATTCCTGGCGCCGGTGATTGTTGTGGTCGGCGGTGCGTGCCAGCACGAAAAAATGTCGGGGCGGGGGGGTGGGAGGGGCTGAAGTCCCATCAGCCCCCCCTCCCTGGCTACGTCCCTGTCACTGCAGGGCTTCAGATAAGGTGCATTAGCGGGAACAGCTTGGAATAGCTCCGTTCTTTTCGCAAGCTCGCATTAAAGGAAGACGTCCGAAGTCATTTATTTCATTATGCACGTGGCACGTTATGCCGCGCCCTTTCCTCTTAGCTAAGTATTCGTGAAACCATTATGAAACCGAATATATAGCGATGTACACGACCGAGTTAAAACTCGGAAACTCATCGCCTTGGCTGAGCGGCTATAACGGTCCACTGCTTTGCTTGAGGTGATGGGTTAAACCCAGCTATTACGGTCGCTTTCTTGACGACAAACTACAGGCACGTGTATCTTTACGTTCTAGTCAATATTAGGAAACCATTGATCAAGATTATTCCGTACCCTTGACTGCAGCATCCCCCATTGCCCCCTTTTCAGATTCGGGTCGCTAAAATCAGCCAGCGAAATCTACCGGTATTTTACGCTGGGCAAACAAGTCAAGTAATTGTTGCTCGTGGTGTCTGCGGCGGCCGCATTTCGATGGAGGCGAAATGCAAAAACGCCCGTGTGCTTGCGTTGCAGTGCACGTTAAAGAACCCCAGGTGGTCAAAATTATACGGTAGCCCTCCTCTACGGCGTGCCTCATAATCAGAACTGGTTTGGCACGTAAAATACCATAAAGAAGAATATGGTTTATTAGCCATCTCACAGCCTGGGGAATCCACAGCATGATTAGGTACTTAATACGGGTGTGGCTAATGTTGCTGATCATGTCGCACCGGCGCTTTCCGAGTTTCATTCTTTTTCAACAAAATGCCTACTAAACCATTACAATACAAGCAGTATG
Source organism: Dermacentor silvarum (assembly GCF_013339745.2). Lineage (NCBI taxonomy): Eukaryota > Metazoa > Arthropoda > Arachnida > Ixodida > Ixodidae > Dermacentor > Dermacentor silvarum. Next base: position 145,902,675 of record NC_051163.1, on the reverse strand, counting down.
CACTGACAATTATAGCATAAAGTTTTGAAGTGGTATGGCTAATTTCACTTTAGCTTATGGCCTAAGAGACTACGCTATGAGAAATCTAAATAAATGCTTATTCAATCAGCTATCACATACTCGCTCAGTACTTAGCCCCGCATCCAGGAATAGAAGATACACCTATGTTAACGCCAGAAACAGTAAGGATGCAAAACAGCCAAGCGCAGCTCAGTTAAAATTTCAGATATACAACCAGGATATTTTCTTTCTCATCGCCATTGAGCTTTGCTTTGTTTATGTGAAGTTATCCGACACATTCGTTTCGTTTGCTGCGAGCTACCTATCCGCAATAGTAAATTATTTTAAGGCACTAAACAGCACCAGACATCCGCAAGCATTTCGCAACGATTTGCAGTAGATCTACGTATTTGTGGCATTTTTCACCTTTGCTAAAATATATATGCAAGTCCTACGACCGAGACAAGAGCTCCTTGCGTTTTCGGAAACCTGATGCAAATGAATAAATTCCCTCATCTGAGAGCCAAATGTGACGGCGAACTCACTTTTCGAGTTTATAAAACGCATTCGATACTCTTAACGGTAGGAGTAAGTGGTCGTTGGCACGCTCGTTGAGCAGTATATTTATGTGACTTCTACAATCTGTGCTGCCGCCCTTTAATTCCGTGTTCCTTCTGTTGAAAATTGAGGCAGCATAAGCTTTTGTAACGCTAAAGCGTTGCACTCCCAGAACTGCATTACTTTTCTGCGAGTCATCTGTAAAAGAAGCCGTGGCGCCATAGGAGCCGATCAACAAAGAGCGAAGTAATCGTAGCTATTTATTGATTTAGGTGCTCCAGTGTCTCTATTTCAAACTTGCGTCCGTTTCGTTCCTTCTCCTTCTTCCATGTCAACTCTTGCCTGTCGTTTTTGCTCAGCAACAAACACTGACCATTTCCACGAGCTTGTAAAAACGAAGATCACAACGATAATAATTACTGGTACTACTTTGCTACTACTACCCCTACTACTACTACTACTACTATTATTATAATAATATATAATTATTATAGGGGAAGTACAACAATGAAAGCTTTACATGAGATGAAACGCAGTGTTTTAGCATAAGTGATGCGAATGTTCCTTTGCGATTATAGAAAAGTTTTCATGTCAATATGCACCAAATCTGTCGATTTGGTGCATATTGACAGTGGAATCAACATTCTCTGGCTTACTTATCGATATTATTATTTTTTTTCATTTACCATAAACCACATCTCCAATCTCTTAAGCAAACTTTAGTGGATTCGGGGCTTGGGCTCCCGTGTACTAGTGAGGGATACTGCCCCTGTATACGCAGGGCCTCTCTTTTCCTCGCGCCACCGGCACCGCCGCTGTCCGCCGTGACAAGCGATATAAGTCGTTCTACTCGGTACAGAGCAGAGAACATGGCGGAAACAAAGCCGGTATACCACTTGCTTCAGCTCTTGTGCCATCCGTATCGGCAAAGGCGCGTTCCCACCGCGGTGTCAGGAAGCACTTCTGGCCACTTAGGCCGGAGCAGCGGTCTCACTCCTATCGCGTGCATTCGAGCAGTATACATGCTCGCCCTCGTCGCCGCGCAAGGACTATCTGCAGCAACTCTGAGCCTGACGGGACGCCGCGCAGCGGAGCTGCGCAAATCGCAATGAGGCTAGTCACTGCCTGTACTAAAAGCTTCCTGTATAGGATAAGAAAAACTAATAGTGCTACATGCTCATGTGGAGAGGCTGAAGAAGACATAGAACACCTTCTTCTACACTGTAAAAAACATGATGCTCCCCGCAAGAAGCTTTCAGAAATACCACATTGCTTGGATAGACGACCACTATCCGTAGAAAGCATTTTGGGTCCATGGCCGACAGAAAAACTACAAAACATTGCTGCACGCGCCTTAGTACAATTTTTGGAGGACTCAAAAATATCACAAAATCACTAAGTCAGATATAACTTATTGCTGGCATTATTATTGTGAACAGGCACTCTGGATTACATGTTTATTGCGTCTTCGTGTTCATGTAGCATTTGTGTCTGCGTAAAAGACTGTCGTATTTAGAGCGCGGCATTCAAGAGGGACCTAACTTGCAAGTTCCCAACATCTTCTATGTGAAGATCTTGTTTCTGTGAACATTTATGCTTTGTGAACTCATGTGTTGTGTGTGAACACTTCGGTTTTGTGAGTATTTATGTTATGTGAACTCTTCTGTTGCGCGTACATTTATTTATATTGCAGTTAAGACTTAGTACGTGAATGTTCGTACAAGTGGTTATTAGTCCAGCTTTGTGATTTTTGACAACTTTATGAGGGCAACTATCATGTAAGAGGAGAGGAGTAGCCGGCGACACATATAGGCACCAACATCTGCTTAATTACATTTAATAAAAAAGTGGGAAAGCTGTTTACTGTGTGCCGTGCAGATGGACCGTTGCAGTCTAGGGTAGTCATTAATGCGAAAGCATTACATGAGCCATGAGGCAGAAAAGCCGACGTCGTCCACAACAAGTGGTATCAAAAGTCAATGTGACGTCATCAGCATCTTGAATGCAATCAGTAGTAATAGAGAAGATAGTAAATGGTATGACAACGTTAATTACTAGTGTAGTGAAGAAGAGGAAGAAGTGCTCTTGCGTCTGTTGCTGTGCGCACCATCAGCGTTCGTGGACTGCCTCGACTGCGTGAGACGTCTAATAAATCGTCACATATCACATTTGGTGGAGGCGCTGCAATCCCCGACCTCACCCTGGAACTTCGCAGCCGAACGTTGCCAACTGCTTCAGCCGCTACCATGCTCGAGCCTACCGACAATCCGCCTGCAGCTTCCGCCGCGCCCATCATTTGCGGCGCCGTCCAGCGGCAGCGGGACCCCCCCCCCCCCTGTCTTCAGCGGAGCCGGTACTACACTACACTACACTAGTAATTATGGGTAGTTATTGTGCATTAAAGTGAATTACAGTGAAGTGAAATAAAGTTACAAGTTAGAGTAGGGTTACTTAAGGTTGAGTAAAGTGAATTAAGGGGAAGTAAACTAGATAATAATAGAATAAATTTGGTTAAGGTGGATTAAAGTGGATCACAATATTAACTCGTAGCTACTTGTCGACGAGTTCTGAATGGTTGTGGTCTGGTGATTAATTAACGCATAGAAAAGAAAGCGAAGGAAGGATCACAAACAGGTTTTAATACTTAAGAAGTCTGTATTGGTAATGACTAAGAGAAGTCATAATGCTTTCCCATTCAAATCACGTAAGGACACTTAAGGTACAATTTTTTTTGCGCATGAGCCGCCACAGGGTTATCGCTTTAAACCCCACCGCGCAGCATATAAATCTTTGCAGTAAGCCTTCTCTGTGATAGCGTTCATGATCCACTGTTAAAACCCGCCATGTTTGGCTACGTCATAGTGCACAGCTATTGTTTTAATATTAACAATCCTTTTAATCTTCGGCGCGAACATCCGTCACGTCCATTTATCCTCGCGTTGCAACGGCAGCCCCCGCCACATCCGAGTTGCACCCCACCACCCGTATACTTCGGCCGGCAGCATGCTGCACTGTCATTGCTTGAAGGGGCCTGCTGCGTCACAACGCGAAGCTCCCCTCGCTAGAAACCGGCGTAGTTTCTGCGCTCGCTATGAGTACATTTTTTATTTCCCCTTAACCACTACGATTAGCAACAACTAGGTTAAAAAATTTAAATTAAATTATAGGGGTTTACGTACCAAAACCAAGATCTGATTATGAGGCACGCCATAGTTAGGGACTCTGGAATAATCTGGACCACCTGAGTCGCGATCTTGTAGCGATGCCTTATGACTTATTCTGTACTAGTCATATCAACCTCTCACGGCGGGCTGATCCCTTTGATAAAGCAAGTGGACCGTCGCTCTGACCACTGACAAAGCGCGATAAGCGCGAGAAGGCATTATTACCGGAAAGGCATCGCTACAAAATACCGGCCCTGGGGTTCCTCACGTGCACCTAAATCTAACTACACGGGTGTTTTCGCATTTCGACCCCATCGAAATGCGGCCGCCCTGACCGGAATTCAATCGCGCAACCTCATGCTCAACAGCCCAACCCCATCGCCACTGAGCAACCATGGCGGGTAACATCTAGGTGGCGTTTTTATTAGTACTAGAAGAAAATTGATTTTGAAGAGCGACTGAGGAAAATGGAAGAAAGTAGATGGGGTGCAAGAGTATTCAGGTATCTGTACAGGAAAAACATTGACTCACCGTGGAGGAAAAGAACTAGGAAGCTTACCAGCAAATATGCGACCGGTATGGCCAGCAGCCAGGCAACAAAGAACGTCAAACGCAAAGTGAGAGAGGCTGAGACAAGGTTATGGCTGGCGGCAATGGAAAAGAAACCTGCTATGACTAACTACCTCAAAGGAAAAAGGGAAAGCAGGAAAGAAACAATTTATGATACTCAAAGGGAAGCACCTTACTTTTCGAAGCGAGATCAGGATACCTCAGAACGCGCAGTTATAAAGCGAAGTACACCAAGGACGGGGCCGCATGTGCTTGCTCTGGTAAAGCTAGAGAAACGGTGGAACATGTTTTATTGGAATGTGAAGAAATCTACCCAGCTGCAAGTCTAGGCTCCTTTGACCTCCTTGAAGTCCTTGGGTTCAGGGTTAGCACGGGCAAAGTAAACATGTCAGCTGTAGAGATTAGTAAGAGGCAGTTGGAGGTTTGGTGGCAGAAAAGTAGGGGGATCACAAACAACGGAGACATACTTCTGAAACAGAGATCCAAGTAATGGTTTAAAAAGGTTGATGCCTGGAATTCTTTGTATTTGTGTGTTTCTCAAAAATAAAGGTAGGACATTAGGCAAAATAATTACAAGAGCTTGGTGGCGTAACCCACTATCCCGTTTCAAAGGGGACGCTCATAGCATCCATCCATCCATCCGGAGTGCCTTCACGGCAACACCTGAAACAAAATGGCAGACCATTGCTCTACTCTTCGAATCAGCTACGTTGCTTAAAAGTACGAGCACATCGAACTAGTGATCACTAATGACTCGGCGTCATCAGTTAATAATGGTAACCAAAGATACTCATGTAATCCCTTTTTTATTGATGCCAATGACGACGTGCCCGAATCAAGGCTACCACTCTCATACTAAAAATTGATTTGTGATAGCAAGTGACTTGGTTATACCATCTCGTAGTTTTTATAATTGAATCAGTGTTTATCTTACTTTTCATTTGATATACATTAAGCTATACTCTATAAAATGTGAGAACATTGAACTGAGCGTATTACTAGTGATCACTAATAATTGCGTGTAATATGTCAGCAGCGGTAAACAAATATATAATAATTTAATGACTTTAGTATTGATATCAATGACGATGTATATGAACAAAGGCTACCCCTTTCACATTAAGCAAAGTTGTCCGTGATCACTAGTAATTCAGCCCTGCCACTCCTAGTTATCCTAATTTCGTCACTGTTTGATTTTTCATTTGATAGCCATGACGCAATGCTTTATGAAAGGTACGTAGACTTGGCGTTATCAGTTATTAATGTTAAGCAACGTGCTCATTGTTTTAAAGTGCGAATAGCCCCAATGACGACGTGCACGAATCAAAATAACTGATGTACCGGTAAAATAACTGATTCGTTTTTACTACTGACTTCATCATACATGTTCGCAGCAGGACTGATTGGTGAATTAATATTCATTACATTGCAGCTGTGTAAAACCGAGACACCTAAACAAAGTATGTCAGTTACTAGCGCTCACTAGTTACTATAGTTCTATTCATTAGCTTACTGTGTAAATAATTATTTGGTCAATAATTCAATGAACTACTGATGGGAATTCATAGGTTAAGATAGAGCGTAATGCTTATCTTTCAAAATACGAAATAAAACATTTTAACATGCGCTGAAAGTTGACGATATGTAATGCACGTAGACGGGCTTAACGATTGGATGTCATTGCATAAAGCAAATCGGTCCGCTACTTGTTGCAGAATTGGGCGGTGTCATCTTTGGTTGTACATCTGGGCGCCCAAATGTGCATCATAGCTGCACATTCGAGTCTATGACTTTTAACATGATCGACGAGCTCCATTCCCTTCAATACAGCGACAGACGAATCTTTTGCACCTGTAGTGCTGCTTCGCCGCATAGTAGCTGAAGAAAAGCGCCCCAGGAAAAAAATTCAGCTAGCCGAATACAAACAAACTTCACCTAAATATGGAGGAAGACCTACAATATATGCCACCAGAGTGTAATTAGCGGATGAGTTCTCGCTGCGCGGCAATCAGCATTTAAAAAATCACCCCACGCCTTTTAAACAGGTCTACAAAAGCGTCACAGGAAAGAAATCCAGTCATTGAAATTAAAAGAGACGCCACAGATAACGTGAGACCGTTATCAGCATTAAGTGCCTAAAGTGCGATTCGCGAAAAATGAGGCATATTGCTCAGCAATCGATTTCTAAAAGTGCTTCCCGTAGAGTTACGCCGACCGAATCACCCCAGGGTCGGCTTCGCCGCAGTAGTTGATGTCTCGGATTCCTGGACTTGTAATGCCACCATCCTCTCTAAAGTTTCTATTAAAGAACACTAATAGGAACAAAATTTCTGTATGCATCCATTGTGTGAAATTCCATTATATTTATTACCTCATTAGATGGCTAAATTTCTCTAATCGTTTTATATGTTCAACTTATGATCGAATAGCTACTCTAACCTCAAATAAAACTAAACTTGAATTTGTAACCCTTCAACTGATACAGTCGAACCCGGATACATCGAATATGAAGGTGATCTCAAGAAAGTTCGATATATGGGTAATTCGATATATAAAATAATAGGCCCTGAGGCAAACGGTGGCTTACCGTTTACTGCGTCCGAGAGCCGCTAACTTACTACATGTAACTCGGGGAAAAAAACCAAGCACACTTTATTTACCCGCAAAACATTGCTGGATCACTTTCAGCTTCATTGAAAAGTCCAAGCTGATTCTTTTCTTTACACTTGTAGCGGCCATCGCTTGTTGAAAATAAACTCGTAAATCGGCACTCAACCCAAACGACGACGCCTCAAAAATCGGATAGAAGGAATGTTGCCGTACGAGGTAGCATGCGGGCTAGCCGATCAACTCGACAGGGTTCAACTAACTGCACATTCGCTTCTCCACCTCCAGGTGCCAGAATAGCTCAAAGTGCACAAAGACTTGCACTATAAGGTCTTCTGCGTGGCACCACGTTCGATACATCGAATGTGCTGGTGAACGGGCCTTCGATATACGCGCGAACCAGCCCGATAAATTTGCATAGAATTTTCAAGGGGATTTTACAGTGGTTCAATAAACACAATAATTCGTTATAAGTTGGTTTTATATATCCGGCTTTGACTGTGTCCCCGTCACAACATATATCGCATCGTATTGATCAGCTGTACAAAATACGTATCATATTTAGTCACATTAACTTGCTTGAGCTCTTTTTTGCCTCCCAGAGCCTTTGACTGCTATCGCCTCCCCAAAGATATGCTAAAGAGTACTAATAAAGGCAAGTTTCTGAAACATCAACACGCATAGGTTGTGTAGTCTGAATTGGTTAATTACTTACTATGTTGCTTTTTAATTCTTTGTGAAATCAGGTAATATGGTATAATTATAAAGCTGCCATCCTGGTGGGCACTGAAGCTTTTTCCACGTACCACCAGCTAAAATTACATGATTAGAAAGTTACTTTTTAATCATTGCATTATTTGTTTAGCCTGCTCAACCCACTCCCTTCCGTAATTCCTTCGAGCGCTGACCTTTACACTGTAAGAAGTATTTCTTGGATGAGGGGCGGTCACCTCTGGCAATGTTTCATCATCATCATCATCATCACCCTATTTTTATTTCCATGGCAGGACGAAAGGCCTCTCCCAGCGATCTCTAATGACCCCTGTCCGGCGATGTATAAAATATGGGCATTATTTAAAGTGCAACGTGATTTATTCACGTGTAAACGTCAATGAATGCGAGAAACGTCAGGCGAACGTCAAGAAGCGGCGAGGCGACCAGCAGTCAAAATCCGGGCCAGCCCAAGCTCGGGGCGCGTGGTTAGCACCAACACTGTGGCTTGCTTGCTGGCTGCTTCGTCGTCGTCTTGTCTTCTTCATTACATTGGCCCCCGGGAAGTAGCGTAGCCATCCTGGCGACTTAAGGCGTTGACAGTATAGAGGGGTCCTAATAGGGCTTGAGGCGACTCACGTGAACGATTTCTCCACCACGACGACGTAAGTCTTGAGACGGTGTCAAAGGCTCAACGTCATAATTGACTGGAGATGTCCGAGCAAGGATGCGGTAGGGCCCATGATATCAGGCCAATAATTTAGACGAAAGGCCAGGCGTACTCGGAGGAATCCAAAGCCAAACTAGGGCACCGGTCGCGAAAGTAGTGAGAGATCGGTCGGTGTCGTGCCTGAGCTTCTGGTGACCTTGGTCCTCGGTTGTCAATGAACGGGCCAATTGTCGACAATCTTCGGCGTACTTGGCGACATCTGAAATTGCAGTGTACTCAGATGAGTCAGGTGTGTAGGGAAGCATAGTGTCCAGCGTGCATGATGGCTCACGTCCGTACAAGAGGAAGAACGGCGAGAATCCTGTAGTCCCGTGTGTAGCAGTATTGTACGCATATGTGATGAATGGAAGGACGGTGTCCCAATTTGTCTGGTCTGACGCCGTGTACATCGTCAGCATATCCCCCAGAGTGCGATTAAATTGCTCAGTGAGGCCATTAGTTTGCGGATGATATGCACTTGTCATGCGATGAACGATGTTACACTGAACGAGCAAGGCTTCAATAGCATCTGACAGGAAAACACGTCCCCTGTCGCTTAAAAGCTCACGGGGAGCACCGTGGCGCAGTACGAAGTTGCGTAAGATGAAAAACGCAACGCCTCTTGCTGTGGCTGTAGGCAAAGCTGCAGTCTCGGCGTAACGCGTGAGGTGGTCCACGCCGACAATTATCCACCTATTCCCAGAGGTGGTCGAGGGAAGCGGGCCGTATAAGTCGATACCGACGCGGTAGAATGGACGGGCCGGGCAAGGGAGAGGCTGAAGTGTACCGGCCGGGCGTTGAGGTGTTTTTTTTTTAGTTGTATCCTCTTATACAAAAAAAAACTACTAGAGGGAACATTGGCGCTGTGATCTTTCAGCTATCTTGCGCCGCTGACAAGCAGTGCAAGCACGTATGTACTTGCACACAAATGCATACATTCCGCGCCAGTAGAATCGCTGCCGCAGGCGATTGTAGGTCTTGAGAACGCCGGCGTGAGTGCTTTGTGGGTCGGTGTGGAAAGCAGCGCATATGTCCGCGCGCATGTGGCGAGGTACCACTAGAAGCCACCTCCGGCCATCAGACACGTAATTCCGGCGATAAAGGAGATCGTCGCGAATAGTGAAATGGGCGGCTTGGCGACATAGAGTTCTTGAGGCGGGATAAGTGGATGGGTCAGTGAGAAAGTCGAGGAGTTGACAAATCCACGCATCCTTGCGTTGCTCCGACGACATGTCTGCAATAGGCGACAAGGAAGCCGAAGAGGCTGACGGAGAAGCCGTGTCAGACGCTAGCGGCGAGCGGGACAGTGCATCAGCGTCCGAGTGTTTGCGGCCGGATCGGTACACAACACGAATTGTCGTAATCTTGCAGGCGAAGCGCCCAACGACCGAGGCGTCCCGAAGGATCTTTCAGAGACGAGAGCCAGCATAGAGCATGATGGTCCGTGACGACGTCGAAAGGGCGGCCATAAAGGTACGGACCAAACTTAGCCAAAGCCCAAATTATAGCGAGACACTCTTTCTCGGTGACAGAATAGTTACACTCGGCTTTCTTGAGCGTGCGACTCGCGTAGGCAACGACGTATTCTTGGTATCCTGGTGTTTTTTGAGCCAATACCGCACCAAGGCCGACACCACTGGCGTCAGTGTGGATCTCCGTAGGTGCATTAGGGTCAAAGTGGCGGAGTATTGGTGGCGACGTTAGTAAGCGCCGTAGCGTTCGAAAAGATTTGTCGCATTCTGTTGACCAAGCAGACAGGCCGTTAGAGGCGGTCAGAAGGTTGGTAAGAGGCGCGATGATGGTATCAAAGTCGCGCACAAATCGACGAAAATACGAGCACAGCCCAATGAAACTTCTAAGTGCTTTCAAGGAATTGGGCTTGGGATATTCGGCTACGGCACGGAGCTTCGCGGGGTCCGGAAGAACTCCCTCCTTGCAGACGACGTGGCCTAGTATCGTCAACTGGCGTGCAGCAAAGTGGCACTTCTTTACGTTAAGTTGAAGGCCAGCAGAGGTGAGGCACGTGAGAATCGCACGAAGACGAACAAGGTGAGTTGGAAAATCGCGAGAAAAAACGACGATGTCGTAAAGGTAGCAGTGGCAGGTATTCCACTCGTAGCCACGAAGGATGTTATCCATCATCCGTTCGAAAGTATATAGCTGGGGCGTTGCACAATCTGAACGGCATCACGTTAAACTCATACAGTCCGTCAGTAGTGACAAAAGCCGTCTTAGGTCGGTCAGGGTCGGCCATTGGAACTTGCCAGTTACCCGAGCGCCAATCCAGTGACGAGAAATATTCTGCCCCTTGCAAACAATCGAGAGCATCATCGATGCGGGGCAACGGTATACATCCTTCCGAGTTATCTTATTGAGGCGGCGGTAGTCAACACAGAATCTGATAGAGCCATCCTTTTTGCGCACAAGTACAACAGGAGAGGACCAGGGGCTCTGGGATGGCTGAATGACACCACGCGTAAGCATATCATCCACTTGTTCATTGATAATACGCCGTTCTATCGCTGAAACTCGGTATGGTCGTTGGCGTAAGGGCGCATGGGAACCGGTGTCAATGTGGTGTGTGACGCTTGTTGTACGACCTAAAGATGGTTGAGCGCAATCGAAGGAGGAGCGGAAGTCTCGAAGAAGGGCCAGGAGTTCGCTGCGTTGTGTTGGCGGTAGATCGGCAGCAATAGAAGGGTGGAAACTGTCTGGACCCGAAGGTTTGGGAACAGGTGATGTCATGGCATTCAGTTGAAGATGGGGTTGGTCCTCTGCAAACTCGAGGGAGCGCAGGAGATCGGCACCTTGAATGTGACCCAAAGATTCTGCACGGAGTAATGTAACGGAGGATGGGAGCCAGTTCGAAACTAACATAGTAGTAGCACCCGATTCAACCGTAAGTACAGCAAACGGCAGTCGTAGGCCTCGACGGCAGAGAAGTACCTCCGATGGGGCAAACAGAACAGTGCCGTCAGGGGCGGCCGTACAGGACAGAGGCACAAGGGTGGACGTTTCAGGGGCAATATCTGTGTCCGCAGCAACGACAAGTTTGTGAGCGTCGAGATGATTATCCTCCGAAAAAGAGGTGCGCAGTGGCGTAAGGGCCACTTCTGGACAGGAGCAGTCTATGACGGCGTGATGACGTGAAGGAAGTCCCATCCGAGAATAACGTCCTGGGAGCATGACGGCAGCACGAAAAACTCGATGACATAAAGTTCACCTTGATTAGCGACACGTGCGGTGCAAACAGCTGAAGGCGCAATGCACTGTGAGCTGGCAGTGCGGAGCATTAGTCCCGAGAGCGACGTGGTCACTTTTTTGATCTTGCGGCATAGGTTTTCGCAGATAACCGAAACAGCGGCCCCCGTGTCAATAAGCGCTAATGCGGCGGTTCCTTCAACGTCGACGTCGATAATGTTTTGCGGCGAAATAGATGGAGGCCTTGGGCAGTTCCACGCGCATGCAGCTCTTGCCTCCGGAACTGCAGCGATCAGTTTCCCTCCTCCGTAGGAGGTCGGCGACGCATGGGTGATAGGGAGCGTCGTCGCGGAGATAGGGACCGGCGGTTAGCATAGGCTGCCTGATCGTCAGGGACGTACCTTGGTGGCGACCGGGCAGACGAAGGAACAGGCCTGTCCATGACGTCAAATGGCGAAGGTAGACATCGGCGACAGTGGCGGGCGACGTGTCCAGCGACACCACAGGCGAAGCAGATGGGCCTATTGTCTGGCGTTCGCCACGCGTCGGGGCGGCGGAGGAGCGGCGCCGAAGGTCTCGCGAAGGCGAGCGGCGCAGCATTCGCGGTCGTCGGCCAGGCATGGGTCGGCATCGCAGGTCGAGCGTACGGCGGAGGATGTTGAGGGGGCCGAGCCGCGACGGAAGCGTAGGTAAGTGGCGCAGTGACGGGTGGTTGGTGAGTCACAGGCGGGAGGGTCTCAGCAACCTGGGTCCGAATGACGTGTTGAAGGTCCGGAGCCAAAGACTGTGAAGGCTCGTGCGTGAGAGGCAGCAATGAAAGCCGGTGCGCTACCTCTTCCCGGATAAAGTCCTTGATGGTAGAGAGCAGCGGCTGTTGATCGGCAGAGGGGGCAGCCAGCTGCAAGCTCGATAGTGTGTCTGGCGTCATGAGGGCTTTGCGGGCGATCGTGCGCTGCCTACGCAACTCGTCAAAGCTTTGACACAAGGAGACGAGTGCCGCGACCGTGGTGGGATTTCTCGCGAGCAGCATCTGAAAAGCGTCGTCCTCGATGCCCTTCAGTATGTGCTTGATTTTCTCGCCCTCTGTCATGGTAGGGTTGACCCGGTTGCAGAGATTCAGCACATCCTCGATGTAGCCCGTGTAATTCTCCCCTGGATGTTGCGCACGTTCACGCAAGCGCTGCTCTGCGCGAAGCTTGCGGGCCGTAGGCCGACTAAAGACGTCCGAAATGGAAGTCTTAAAAACGGACCAAGAGGGTATGTCGGTCTCGTGGTTGCGATACCACAGTTGTGCGATGTCCGCGAGATAAAACATGACGTGACTCAACTTCGATGAATCGTCCCATTTGTTATTGGCGCTGACCCGTTCGTATGTCGACAACCAGTCTTCAACATCGGAGTCACCTGAGCCGTTGAAGATGGGCGTATCCCGCTCACGGTACACGGCGCTGCAGGTGGCAGGCGCTGCCGAAGGGTCAGTCTGAGTCGAGGTGTCGTTGACCATCATGGGTGCAGGAACGGAAGGGAGCGTCCGGGAGCGGAGTTCCAGGTTGGAGCGGGGGACCACGCAGCCTCCACCAAATGCAACGTGATTTATTCACGTGTAAACCTCAATGAATGCGAGAAACGTCAGGCGAACGTCAAGAAGCGGCGAGGCGACCAGCAGTCAAAATCCGGGCCAGCGCAAGCTCGGGGCGCGTGGTTAGCACCAACACTGTGGCTTGCTTGCTGACTGCTTCGTCGTCGTCTTGTCTTCTTCATTACAAAAGCTATATAGTTTACCACAACATAGGTAAACTCAGCTTTTCCTTCTGAAATACCTAATCAGTTGTGGCTTTGTTTGTCCGCTTATTTTGCCTGTGCACGAAAGTCTCTCGTCTTCTTTGCTCAAATGTCAACCTAATCAACGAGCTCTTGAAACTTATATCGCTTTGTTAAATAAGTTGCTTTGTGTTTTTGGACTCACGCGCTAAAATAAAAAAAGACGTACATTGTTGTACAAATGCAGTGGATGAAATTGCTGCGAAAAGAAAAAGACGTGTAATACATTACATTACATGCCTATTGCCAGGAAGTTTATGCAAACAAATGACTGCGTAGTATTACATTCTCAAATTACTACGGCATTTCCTCTATGTGGAGTAGCCAGTTTAACATTTAAATGATTAACAATTCGACTTGGTGACATTTCGACCATATATTTGATGGAGAGAAATGTGCATGAGCAATAGGAACATATGTTGTAGAAGAAAATTCTTACCAAGTTTTGCAAAATAAACTATGTTGACCATCTGAACAGCATATTTCTACCCTGGAACAAACAGAAAAAAAAACTGAATTATGGGGTTTTACCTGCCAAAACCACGATCTGATTATGAGGCACGCCGTAGAGGGGGACTCCCGAAATTTGGACCACCGAGGGTTATTCAATGTGCACCTAAATCAATTTAGTACACGGGTGTTTTCGCATTTCGCCCCCATCGAAATGCGGCCGCCGTGGCCAGGATTCGATCCCGCGATCTCGTGCTAAGCAGCCCAACACCATGGCCACTCAGCAACCACGGCAGGTTGGAACATATAGGACATTGAAATGAATCACATGCATCAAAGTTTGCATTGCGAGTATTATGAAGTACACTTTCAGTTTTTTTTTCTTGCAATTTATGATATATGACAGTCTTTGTGATGACTTCAATTTCCTGTTTTACGTTAAGGCTACTGACACTGCACAAACTATATTTTTTGTCATAATACGGAATACAGGCAGCAGAGTGCGGCTCATAAACAAATCGGGGTAATGAGGTGTAATTTGTGGTTACATTTCTCGCTATGGGTAATATAGGAGCTCCTTTCTCGCAAATATGTGTCTTGGTTCAGAGCGCGTGTTGTGAAAGTGGACTGATTGTCCGCGCTTTCCGTGCAGCTACCGAAGTGACTGTGAAAGCCTTTCGCTGTTTAAATCTGCTGGCCTTTCGATGCCAGGCGCCTGAACTATACAAAAATAACGCGCTCATCCGGAACCAGTAATGTCGCAAGCATCATGCCAAGGTCGGGATTACCCCTGTACGGTTTAGTCGCGTCCTTGACAAAAAAAAGAAAAACCGGGGAGTGACAAGTCATTTGTAACGACGGGCTGTCGTTCTTATCGTGATCACACATGACAACTTGTGCCAACGTACCGCGCTTTGTCGGTAAGCTGTGATGGTTCATTCTTTAGAAAGGGTATTTATTTTTTTCCGCAACGTAACTTACGTCATCGGGGCACATTTAAAAATATAAAGGTCACGAGTCAGGCGGTGGTACCTAGGTGAAATGAACGCCGGAGAAAGATGGACTTTTACAGTCACTTTCTTTTGGAAGCGCTGATAACGTTGCAGTTTAAACCACAATAGAACTTCCTACACAGTATTTTTCCCAACAGCTTAACAAAAGGCTATTCAGTCCTGATATTATTAAACTTATAACTTTTTAGCAGAGACACTCTCACATGACTTCAATATACAGTGTGTTTCAGCTAACGCTTTCGAAATTTATTAAAGGTTGCCTAAGACAGATAGCCCGATTCTAGTTAATGACCTAGTCTACTCGAAGAGGCGGACATTACTTGGACAAGAAATTGGACTGCATAATTGAATAATTAACAAAAATTTACTAATTAAGTTTCTAACTAACTAGCTGAACACCTATATTGCAATTTACAAATTGTAGCTGAGGAGTTCGCAAGGCGGATCCACTTAGAACGAATTCTCGGGAGGACACCAGTTTCACGATATTAATTCCCGAAGTTTGCGGAGAAATGCATTGGCGTTCCAGTGAATCTTGTGCATCAATTCATAAAGCGACGTTTTGTTAAGAAATTAACTGCAACGCCAATGCATTTCTCCGCAACCTTCGGGAATTAATATGCAGAACCTGGTGTCCTCCCGAGAATTCGTCCCAAGTGGATCCGCCTTGCGAATTCCTCAGCTACAATTTGTAAATTGCAATATAGGCATTCAGGTAATTAGTTAGAAACTTAATTAGTGAATTTTTGGTAATTATTCGATTATGCAGTTCAATTTCTTGTGCAAGTAATGTCCGCCTCTTCGGGTAGACCAGCTCCTGAACTATAATTGTGCTATCTGCGACAGGCAACCTTTAAGAATTTTTGAAAGTGTTCGCTGAAACGCCCTGCATATACAATAAAGGGCTCTGTAATTTCCACTGTGACTTAATCTAGGTACGTTGGCGTACTTCATGTAATAGTCCCAGTCAGCCTACTCACTTATACCGCATTACTAATCACATCTACCATGGCCTCGGCTACATCCCAAAAAGCTATTGCCTAGCTCTCCTCATTGATAAAGACTCGGTAGGCGTAAGAAAGGCCAAAATTCGAATATGAATGCCCTGTATGGAATTAGCATGCAACCTTCAGTTATATAGAACGTATGCATTACACTCGAGTCTGTCCACAAACGGACAGTAACATTAATTTACTCGGAATATTCATTTATCATCAATGTTAATAAACAAGAAGCATGCTGAGTTTCTATCGCTAGGTTTTCGTCGTGAAGTCACCTGACCTTGCACAAGTTCTACAATTCTACGCTCTAATATTCCGTCATCAACAGCTCGGCGCTTGTCATCACGTATAAGCTAAAAAGCAGCCTCGCCTTCAGAACGTATAGCCAGCGTCCAAAGCTTTCGCACGCCTGAAGCTGAAAAAATGTTATATTTCTACGCCTTAGGCACGCATCATGGTATTCGGATTTACAGCGTATACTGGTCTAGAGTTTTGCATACTTTTACTGCCTGCGGCCGTAGCTGCGTTGAAAATGAACTTATTCGCAGAATCTCGGCCCCGTAAACTTTTGACGCCGACTGTGCCATTGAACACATGTATTTTCTTTATTCTGCACACATTTTTATTGAATGGCCTTCCAGCCAACGTCATGCAATGCTTACACCTGGTTAATTTTCAGGACAGCCATCTCAGACATGATGTATTAAGTATAAGAACTGAACTACTATGTAGTACGTCATTATCACCAATGAGGTGTAACAACTTTGTGAACAAATAAAAGATAATGACATTGCCTATGAAATGTTACTCAAATCTCAGGACTACTTCAAAACTTCGCCTGTTCGTCTTGTGTACCTCCCTATGCTTTCTAGGAAACTGAAAGGGCGAAATTCAAGTATGAAATTGACATGTACTGTGGCACCATGGCCGAAAAGGGAAGGTTTGGCTTAGTGGCACAATATGAAAGGTTCAACTGCCATTGTGCTACTCACGCACAAGGAACGATACTTTTGTATTTTATTTATAGGCTGTAGACAAAATGATAAATGATGCTCAGTGGACGCTGGCGTGATCATGACAAAACGACCGTACCAATATGAGTCATAAACGACTCTAATAAAGGATCATTTCTGCAAACCCTCATGGTCCTTTCTCATGTATCTTCAATTGTTCAAACATGTGAAATTAAGGGTAGGATGATATTCTTACAGAATTACTAAAGAATGGCACCAGTAATTATATCATGGTGCTGCGACCTGGTTCAGCAATAAAGTTAGTCAAAAACAGAACAGCCGAATGCTATGGCAACTTCGGTAATTGTAGCCAAAAACAATGTCTTCTTGCACAACTTTGTGGCATAACTCAAAAAGGGTGTGGTCTGTGGTTGGAGTCGTTCTCTATTTTTACACGACAGGTTACATTAACACGTCCCGGAGTCTTTTCGCATAATTCCTTATACTCCTTTGCGTAAGTCATGGTAAATGGGTAAAAAGATATGAAGACCTTTAGAATTTCTGGAATTTTGTGAAGGTATATAGGAATGGTTCAAATGATGACACGTGCGCTGCATATTAAGGGTAGAATGTTTATGTTTCCAGGTACCGGTTTGTACTAAGCACTGAAGATCAGGCACGCAAAAATTCTTCTTTAATATAATGCAAATATACTCAGTCAAATAGCTTCAACTGTATTCCTTTGTAAAACTACTACGTCTGGGGCTGCAGCCTACTTTTCTACTTCTGTGTCTTTTAATTGCACACAGTGGACGCTATTTATTTTTGTGGTACGTTTCAAGCCGCACAAGAGTCGCACAAACATGCCTTTCCCATGACATAGCTGAAAAGGCAAAATATTTCTTAGTAATCTCTTCATAAATATTCGCCTTAAGAAAGAAATGAACTTTCAAAACACTTTACCTGGGTTGATTCTACAAAATACAATATACATAAAGTGCAAAAGATGTTTGAAAGCACGTTCTCGAAACCAGTCAGCTATTTTTTAGGAAGACGTTAGTACAGTAGAAAGAAACCAAACACGAACCGTACCCAAATGACCTGCACTTCGGAATATGCCATCTGGCGGAAAACCGCCAAACTAAGCATAAGAAGTGATAAGAAGAAGCGTGGCGCAGCTGGCTTCGAACATGCGAACTCATGATCGTGGTATCATTGATCTTGATCTGTGGTGGCTCAAAACTCTCGGCTACTAAAGTCCCTATATAAGAAAAGTACCGCCGTCCTTTGATAAACGCCGCTTCTCTCTCTCCTGTATCTCCGATTGGACGATGATAGCGCGCGCTTTTCACTTCTTTATATTTTCTTTTTTTCCGCCTCAGAGCCATGTTGAAAGTCCTCTGCGCAGCCGCAGTCGCCGGCGGTGGCGGCGGCGGCACGCGCCCGGCCTGAAAGCTTCAACGTGGACTTTCTAGGTGCGCCACCGTCGACTTGGCTTTCGCAAGCAAAAAGTAAAGAAAAAAGCAAGCGCTTTAAGAGAGGAGGCGGTGGAGGAAAGAGCAGATGGCGGTACTTTTCTTATATAGGGACTTTATCGGCTACCGCTTCGAAGCGCTGCTGTTGGCAAAAACTAGGTTTATATATGTACCACAATAAATTCCGCGACTTTGTTAAGAAAACTGGGATGTTGGAACGACTTCTTTGCCATTTCAAGAGCTGCTGCTGCAACTAGCTGAAAGCTGATTCATTGAAGTTGATAAATCCCCTGGAATACGTCAATCAATGCAAGACGTTCATCGCAAATTGCTTTTTACTGGCCAAAAGACGTCCAAAATTTTGGCTTTTCAATAGACTCCCAAACTTGAAACTGCGCCTGCAATTTGGAACGAGTTTTCTGCCGTAAGTAATAATACCACTTGCATGAGATTTCGGGCTAAGCGCCTAGAGCCTATTTCCACGGGAATATTTTAAAAGATGGCTTCTATGATTATTTATTTGACAAAAAACGACGCTTTCCCATAGAAAACGCGCATGTTTTCAGAGGCGGCTGCTAGAGGCGCTGTTCGCTGATGTCCCAAATTCCTGTTTTACAATTTTACACACGTTTAATTTCAATATCTGTTTCTTTTAGGCTCATGGTAACTACTGTATGCTACATACTGGGGCCGGATTCACAAAAAACGTTCTCACGCTAAAACTGTTCGCTGAAGCAGGTGCCAGCCAATCATGGTGCAGCACTTACGATCGAAAAGCTTTGCGAATTCGGTCCCTGGTGCTTTGTTTCTCTGTTTTAGATCTTGTTTGGTTTGGATATCACTTCTTATAATGTTACCTTCAAAAAAGTTTTAATGCGTGTATGCATCCTCCCCGCAATAATCCTCCTCGAGCGAATATGGGACTGTGTGATAAATAAATGAAAGGCTGTTCCAGTGACTGAATAGTCCTGGTTCTGTTTTCAAGAAGACTTCAATGTGCGTACGATGAGGCGAAATTTAGTCACGGTGTTACGCAGGCTAATAACCAAAGTGGCCAAGCAGCAATAAAACATATGCGTGCCACCGCAAATATACACAGGCTTCAAGCGTTGAGTTGTGTGAGCAATGATGAAAATGTGTTCCTATAATAAAGTTTTACTGCATGGCCTGCATATTGGTTCTTGGTTCACTAAAGTCATGTTATTCTATTGATGGTCTAGTCGTATGCATGCCGTCATATGCAACAGTTGTCACCTTGCATCAGCCTTGAATCACCTGTTAACAATAAGATTGTCGAACTTAGTGTGTCCTAGTGGTTTGCCCTCATTCCTTTAGTGCGAGATATTATGTTGTAGTTGGATTCATGGTCTGTCGCGCTAGCGAATTTATTGTAAGGATAAGACCATGCCGCGTGCAGTTGTGCCTTTTCTCTGTGCTCTATTATGTCTGACTAGCGGCATTTCAAGCTTAGTAGAGTAAATAAAAGAATCAAATCAATGCAGCGCTTACGCCATTGAACATTGATTTGGAGCGCACAAATGTTCCATGTGCCAAGAAAATGACAACGTAAGGGTGTGTAAATGGTATCATGCCACTCAGAAAGCTTTTAGCATTTAACGAGAGTGCATCAATCAGCTGCTGAATATCGTATTAGACCGTTTTTCCCGAAGCTCTACACAACGCCGCCACACACGTCGCATTGCGGCAAAAGGCGAATACTGACGAAAATTTTATCAACGTCATATTGAGAATGCTTATTGTAACCAGAAAAACATTTTCTGCCGACTTTTTTCTAGCGCAGCATGGGCTAGAAAGAAAGCAAGTGCTAAGATCCAAAGACAGAGAGTTGATAGACTGTCACTATCCGCTTTCAAAAGCACAAAGCCAATTTGTCTTGTTTGTGTTAAGGTTGTGACTGTTAGTTGACCAACTAGGGGGTGGGACGGTTTTTCGGCGAGAAAACAAAGTAGTAGTCCTGGCATTGTCCGATAAATGACCATACTCTGACAGTCCATGTCTCGGCCACACGAGAGTGGAGCCACGTGTGCAACTTTCAACAAAAAAACGACTACAGCGCAAAAGCTTGTAATACTCACCTTCGCGCACTACCGTTAAATGTCGCGTTTAATAAAAGGAAAAGAAAGATGAATTAGCACTGAGCTTTTTGATCACCTCGGAAGGGGACTACTTCCAAGAAAGCCGAACGCAGATGACTCTACCTACTGCAAAAATGTTTAGGTGTTTCCGTCGAACGAGACAGTGACGTTATGTTAGTGTATTGAGAGGCTGCCCAAAACAAACAGGAAGAAAACTCCAAGAGACGGGAAAGAGCGCACACTACCTAATACCACCATTGTTTGGCATTTGTACTTTGGATTCACTTCTAAAGCTATGGCTTGCGCGAGAGAATATATCCATTTTCCCAACAAGGGATCAACCCACCACCCGAAATTCTTTCTGCGTGCTGATCTGCGCCATCCAATAGAAAAGCGGATATACATGTCTATGCCACCGTATCCGCAGTGGCAGACACCAAGCTGCTTTTTGTAAACGACACGCTGTGCCCCATTTGCTCGAAAAAAATTATCGGCACTCAGTCGCAATAAGACAGAACTGCGCCTGTATTCGAAACTTGTATGTGTATTGCGCCTGGCTTGAGCGTAATAAGTAATAATAATAATAACTACAATAATATTAACAATAAGGCCAATTTCACCCGACAGGGGGATCACTGATTGCGACAGAAATTTGTTAGACAGCTGTGCAAACTAAGGTTAGTCGTTTTATCAGCTGCATAAACTGCTGTAAACATTCGCTTACTAACTAAATTAACCTGCACGTTGTCACGCGCTCACAGTCACACACGAACACATCTCTCTCGATGAGCGCGGACACTCGCTGTCAAAACGATGGCGTGGGGGAGAGCGGCAGCAACAGCGAGGGAATTATCCATCGTGCTACTTCTAGCTTCAACGCGAACTAATTGCGCCGAGAACACACCGCACACGAAGGCATCAGGGGCGCTTTAACAAAAGCAATTCCAAACTGCTTCTATTCGATTTTTGCAATCAGGCCTCCATGAATGCCCAACTTCACTTGTCTTTCACGCAACGTAAAGGAAAAATATTAGCGTAGCTCACACGGGAGGGGCAATGCTACAGAGAAAGCGGAGCTGATGGCACCTAGCTTGGCCTGGCTTTTGGGCTAGGCTAAGTACTACCAAGTCATCCCCAGCATTTCCCGAAATTTATTGATCATTGATCGATTATCGATTAGCTACTGATTGACTATAGATTGTCTATCGATGACAGACTAAGCTTAAGTAGTCCCAACCATGCTTAGCTAGGCTTAACCAAGCTCAGCTTCGCTAGTTCACAGAGATGTGGGTCATTGCGCTTGGACCCTTTCGGCACTACCACCAGGATCGGCCCACAATTTCTGTTCGCAGGTTGCGGACTAACGCTCGGCTTAAACAGCTCCGTTGTTAAAAAACCGTGAGAGCTACTCACCATTTCTGCACTACCACCAGGATCGGCCCACAATTTCTGTTCGCAGGTTACGGACTAACGCTCGGCTTGAACAGCTCCGTTGTTATTAAACCGTGAGAGCTACTCACTCTTATATGACACGTGCACACTAATTATGCATGTGAGACCGAACAACAGAAAAATATTATTTTTTGATTCTATGCCTTTTTACCATCAGCCCTCCACAATTGGCCAAAACTTTTCGGGCTGTGCCCACTTCGCCTGTCTGTCACCTGACGTCCAAGAACCGTGAAAAATCACTGCGTTAAAGTGGCGTGTACGCATTAAAGATGCATTATTACGCCGATCAAAATGTAATTTTCTTTTTAATAGCCGGACACTGCCCTGTTCCGACATGAATAGAAGGTGGGTACCCGCCGATCGCTCTGGCACTGGCTAGTCGGAGCTGCCGTGGAGAATAGATTAATTTGTCTATATTAAAAATTTTGCGTGACATTATATGGTTGTCGAGCCCTTTCGGCACGTAAACGACATCGCTATGTCAAATTTTCTTCCTTGAAGATTTGTTTTTGCTGCATTGTTACGTTTCCGTTGCACACCGGCGTGATTTTCTAGCAGACACCGAAAGCTAAGTAAAAAGAAGCAGTGCAAACGCAAACGCCGGCAACACCCTCTTCATCAGGTTATCTACGTTCACTGCGCTAGCCCGGCCCCACCCTACCGCCTCCACTTCTGCGTGCTCCTCGCCCTTGGTCAGCCAATCAGGTACGAAATATATGTCAAGTTAGGCAATGCTATTCCTTTTGAAAGCAAACAACAGTGACCTCCTATAAAATAGGAGAGCGTTTCATTAGCTTTCTCAAACAACGCTGCGAGTCACCGCCCGATGCTTGCGTTGGCAGTTACGTAAATTTGACACCCGGAGACCGGAAGCGAGAAAGATTGGAATAGTTTTACGTTATAGGGTCCCAGCCGTCGGCCCGCCTAGACTTTGTACCCAGCGCAGATCGCTTGTTAGATCGGGGCCGCGCGGCCGCGCTCAGCCGCGTCATACGTAGCCGCCACGGGAGTAAAACGTCCCCCACTTTCCCTGCGGCCTTGTGCGCGATGGAAGACGGAGCGCTTTCTCCCCGCCTTCCTCCCTTGCGCAAGCGAGACCGAGCAATTCTCTGCTCACCCTCTCACGCTTTCACTTTCACCCACACCATACGGCGCGCCGCCACGATGTTATCGCACTTGGATATTATACGAAACATCACGTCGACGACGACGGCGGAAATGTGCCTGGAATGTCCATATAGCTGCAATCGCAATAAAATTATGTGGATCCGAATCAGTGTGGGAGTAAATGTAAGCGAAGCTTTCTCTGCTGTTTGCTTTGACTGACGATAGTACGCGGTGATGTTAACAGTGAATGTTGAATTTCTTCAGCATTTAGTGCAATGCGAGAGCGGTGAGTTGACGTTAAACGTTACCCTGCGTGCACATGTTTTTCCGTGTAATACACACAATACACAGCAAGACGTGCTTGCTTGAGGCATTGTTGTGCGCCATTTTTCATAACCTTCGAGATTGAGACACCAGGCTTTTCAGATAAATCTCGCCAACATAAGGCATCCGGCCGTGATGTTATCGCACTCGGACTTCACACGGAAAATCGCGGCGACAACGAAGGCGACGCGGATGACGTCGGCGTAAATGCGCCTGGAGTGTACATATAATCGCTTTCACAATAATAATAATAAAAGTTGTGTACGAGAAATACCGCTGTCATAAACTAGAAGCTTGTTTCCCCACAGTACGACTGAGTTTGTGGAGAAGCAAACCCATTGTATGTTTTCTTCGTATTTCCAAGCGATTTGGTGCGACAGCATTTCAAAGCCCGGAATAAGGTTAGTCATGTCCGAACGACTGTCAGACGAGTGTTTTGTTGCGCTACGAGGACATTCAAACAGTCACGTTACGAGAGGAAATAGTCCCGACAAGGCGCGGGTTCGAGAAGTATTGTCAAGCAATTACCTATTTGCCCAGCTAAGCAATCGTGTGGCTCACAGTAGGCTCTACAACAATCGACGTGGTGTAGTTCAGCGGTTGCGGCTCCACTTTCTCAAACCTTCACAACCTTACCTTCGCTTATAACGTGCGATATTTGCGTACACCTAACAGGCACGCATGATTTCAGTTATACTTCCGAACTGAAAAAAGAAATCACGCAGAAACTCCTCTGGAACTTGCCTAAGTATGCACAAGCATTGTGCCGCTTGTTAATCGCCACGCAGCACGGTGTCATTATCAATGTTATGAAATTTGATCCGACCAGCATAAACCCTTATTAACCCTCATCGATCGTTATCAACCTTATCGAACAGGATCCAACCCTTATCAACTATTATCGGTCCGTATCAACCTGAATGTCCAGCTAAGCTGTTGCAAAACTACCACTACAATTGCTGAGTGGGGCATCCAATGTTTTATTCATAGTTCGGATGCTTGTTTTGAACGTGTTCTTCATTGAAACATGTGCTGTTCTGTGTATTGTATGGGTGACCTCAATGAATGTATGCGCTGTTTCAATCACTTCGCTGAGCACTTGTAGCCTCTGCCATATGTGTGTGGTTATGAGCCATTGCATTCGTCTTACGTGACGGACGAACAAATTTCTCATTTGGTAGGCATAGAAATGCTTATGCATATAAAACTAAAATGGCATCGTTTATTAAACGAGACGAAGCTGCTGATTTTCGCTGTAACACGGGTACTCTCTTTTCCTCTTTATATTTTGTTCCGTCACGCGTTCTATTGATTATTAGTTTTCCCTTTCGATTTTTTTACACTGATAATATTCAAGCCTTCGCATTATGGGCACGTTGCACTGTCAAGTGAACACAAGTAACAACTGCCCTATTTGGCGACGTCCTTTTGTGTCAAAAATTTGCCTAATAGTAAATCTTTCTAAATACTTTGTATTTCTAAATACCAAAATGAAACACTTTACCATGCGCCGAAACTTGAGAAAACTTGGTGCTTCGATGGCACTCTATAAAGCCATTTGGCCCGCTCCTTCTTGCAGAATCTGACACCATCATCTTTCCTTATACGCCAAGGCGCAAATATGCATCATAGCTGCACAGTCGTGTCCATCTTTAGCATGGTCCACAAGCTCCTTCCCATCAATTAAACGGCGGACGAATCTTTTGCCCCTGTAGAGATGCTTTGCCGCGTAGTAGCCAAACAAAAGTGCCCCAGGAAAAAAAATTCAGCCAGCGGAATAAAACCAAACTGGACCTACATATATAGACCTACAGTATGTGCCACTAGAGTGCAATTAGCGGATTAGTTTTTACTGTGCTGCAAATGACGTTTTAAAAATCACCCCATGCATTTTAAATGGGTCTACAAAAGTGCCCCAGGAAAAAAATCCAGCACGCGGGTTTAAACTACACTCGACATATAGCGTGAGAACGTTGTCGGGATTCAGTGCCTAAAGTGCAAATCGCCAAAAACGAGCCATTGCTCTACAATCGATTTTTCAAAAATGCCGCCCATAGAGTTACGCCGACCGCATTGCCCCGGGGTCGACTTCACCGCAGTAGTTGATGTCCTAGATTGCTGGACTTGCTAACAGAACTTTGACCAACGTGCTTTCGATGTACGTGGATTCCAGGCACAAAAATTGGGGTGACATCTTGCCTTTTATGACATACGCCTACAACACCGCAAAGCAGGAAACTACAGGCTACAGCCCTGTCTATCTTCTTTATGTTAGACCACCCCGCAACTTCCATGACACCATTCTACCTTTTGCTCCTCATGCGAACTCTTCTATTGCCCACACTCTCTGCCGCGCTGAGGAAGCACGCCGCATAGCTCAGCTCCGTGCGTTGGCATCCCAGGACCACTCCAAGATCCGCTATGATGCACGACATAAGAATGTGTCCTACGACAAAGGGGACATTGTATGGCTTTGGACACCACTTCGCAAGCGCGGCCTGTGCCAGAAGTTTCTGGCTCGTTACACCGGGCCTTTCGTCATCACCAATCGCCTAAGTGATCTAACCTACTCTATTGCTCGTCTCGTGTCCAATGGCTACCGGTCTAAGAAGACGCAGCTTGTTCACGTCGCTCGCCTGAAACGCTGTCATCCACGTGACTCCGAGTGGACGTAACAGTTACTCGCTCAGCGGGCTTCGTCTGAGAAGGGAGGAGTGTTACGCTAAAGCTACGACAAGGACGGAAGAAGAAGAGAACGAAGTGCACTTGCCTTGGTAGCGGCTCGGTGTCTTCGCAGCCCTTTTTCATCAATTCGTTGGTTAAATAAACGCACCCCACGTTCCAAAATTTGATGTATCGACGTATTGTTGCATGAAATGAGTTCACAAACTGTCTGCTGCTAAATACTGTAGGGGCAGGGGCCTTTGTCAAGCCGCTTCAAATAGTGGCTTTTTGCTCCAGTTCAAGGAATGAAAAAGGAATGGATAAAACATCACACAAGCTGCCATCAATGTTCCTGTCTCCATTTCAATGTAGATGTTTTAGCAGTGAATATGTCATTATAATGTATGTCATAATTTCACAAAAGCGAAAGGGCAAGGATCCTTGCATTCTGAACTGACAAATGTGCTTTAGTACGTTTCACCGTAATACACTACGTGTTTTGCAGTGAAGCATACTAATAGCGGCAAGGGTGAACCTATCACGTTGAGCCTGGTAGGGTTCATCACTGGCTGAAACCCTACAACTCCTGATTCCCGTGAACCTTTCCCACTATCGGTATGCTTCACCGCAATACACACATTGCGGTGATATAAGAGTGGTCGGACAGGTTGGTGCAAATGTTTCGACAAGAGAGCTTGCCTTAACCAGCTTTTCTTGGCAGTTTTCATATCTGTGAATACACCTGCCAGTACACTCATTACGCTCCTCGGCGCGCGTAATGTGATGGGAGACGGCGAGTGCGTGCGCACATAGTTAAGGAACAAATACTACATGTCCCGTGATAGCGGCCCCTTTTCACTTTTGGTATGCTTCACTACAATAACTTTTGGTAAACTTCACCGCGTAACACAAATCTACTGCGGCGAAGCTCACTTTAGGATGCCGATTCATTCAACGGATCTTACAAGGCAGGTCCGCTTATCACGCTTGGCAACGTTTGAACACCACACTTACTGCATTCATTTTTTGTTATTTTTAATTGTATTGTCATAGTGATCCTGAATCTCGCAGTAGCAGGCTGATACTGCGTCATAATCCTTCTAACTGCATCAGGACAGTGTGTATAGTGGTAACATATTCTTGATATAAGCGCGAAGAAGACACGGACGGAGGCGGAAGAAGACAGGACGAGCGCTAACTCACAACTAAATCTTTATTGGGAATAACAAACATATATATAAGTGATTGCGAAAACCGTAGCAAAGAAAACGTCACATGGTCAAAAGGATAGCAGTTACCAGACAAATCTAATCAGGAAATGGTGAAGCCGCTAAAATTAAAAAAAAAAACTCTACTTCGCACTGACGCACGTGCTGAGCAAATATTGAAATTCACTTTCTGACAATGATAATGATGCCTGGCTAACACAAGTTTCTCCTAGTCTTTTAATGTGAAATGCCTCAATGATTTCGCGTGTAGTTTGGCATTTGTGTCTAGAAAGGACTTTTGTGTCCTCAAACAATGGCCTACAACCGCACGTAAAACAATGCGACATCATAAAACATCGCATTGTTTTACCATGCCAGTGTTTTCTTACGTCCTCTTTTTTTCACGCATCATTCACTGAACCAGACTACTGGATGGTTCTGTACACGTACTAACGATCGTGACCGTGGCGTATACTCACAGGATCAGGGATGCCACGGCCCATTCCACAGGCCGGCTGCAATTTGACGCGTCCACGAGGCAAAATATGCGCGAAAGATAATTAACGGCAACACATCAAGCAGCTGACAGCCCTAACGTTTTATTACATGCATATAGAGTGGAAAAATGGATTACTTACGCTGTAAGAAGGCACGGAATACGGACCGCTTGACAACGCGACCGGCCCCGAAAAACAGCCGCCATGAAAATAAATGGATGTGACATCATGGGTTATAGCGGACGTGACGTCATGGGTGAACGCAGACGTTTTGGGCACCTTTCATCTGCTGCGACCCGGTCGAAGCAGTGGCGGCCCATGCTACAAAAAAAAAAAACACGAGAGCGAAAACAAAACCACGCATAACAAAAAAAGCATATAAGTCCCTAAGTTCGTCAGCGGCATAGAAAGGCTTAACACGCACCACGTGGATGACTTCAGGTCGTGCGCGACGCTGTGATTGCGAAATGCCGTCTGGCACGACCTCATAGTCCACTGCGCCAATACGTCGGATGATCTTAGAGGGTCCGAAATAGCGTCGTAACAGTTTCTCGCTAAGTCCTCGTCGGCGTATCGGAGTCCAGACCCAAACACGGTCGCCGGGCTGGCACTTGACGTGGCGTCGTCGAAGATTGTAGTGTCGGTCCTCTGCTGGTTCTTGATGCGCAGGCGGTCGAGCTGTCGACCTTCTACGGCACGCTGCAAATAGGTGGCAACGTCGGATTTTCTTAGTCGGTGACGTCCGGTAGCATGGCGTCAAGCGTCGTTGCTGCGTTCCTTCCGTAAACCAGGTTAAACGGCGCCATGTGCGTCGTTTCTTGCACGGCCGTGTTGTATGCGAAGATCACGTACGGCAGGATGGCATCTCACGTCTTATGTTCGAAGTCGACGTACATTGCCAGCATGTCGGCGAGGGTCTTGTTAAGCCGCTCGGTGAGGCCATTCGTCTGCGGGTGGTAGGCGGTGGTCCGGCGGTGGCTTATCTGGCTGTATCGCAGAATGGCTTGAGTTAGATCTGGCGTAAAGGCCGTACCTCTGTCGGCAATGAGGACTTCTGGGGAACCGTGATGCAGAAGGATGTTCTCAACGAAGAATCTGGCTACCTAGGCGGCACTGCCTTTGGGCAAGGCTTTTGTTTCAGCGTAGCGGGTGAGGTAGTCCATAGCTACTACGATCCATTTATTCCCAGACGTCGACGTCGGAAAAGACCCCAGTAAGTCCATCGCGATCTGCTGGAATGGTCGGCGAGGTGGTTCGATCGGCTGTAGAAGCCCGGCTGGCCTTGTCGGTGGTGTTTTGCGTCGCTGACCGTCTCAGCATGTCCTTACGTAATGGGCGACGTCGGCAGTGAGGCGAGGCCAGTAGTAATTTTCTTGTATCCTAGCGAGCGTGCGGGAAAACCCGAGGTGTCTAGCCGTTGGGTTGTCATGGAGAGCTTGCAGAACCTCTGGACGCAATGCTGAGGGTGCTATGAGGAGGTATTTGGCTCGGAGTGGTGAGAAATTCTTCTTTGGGAGAATGTTGTTTTGCAAGAAAAATGACGCAAATCTTCGCCTGAACACTGTTAGATACGGACCCTTTTCCTGGCATCACTCAAGTTCCGCGACCACATCTAATCACCGTCGCATTCCAATTAGGGTGCGCCGGGGCGCGTCTACCGCGTTACTGGACCCGTCAGAGAGGTTGGCGACCCCACCTCATGCGCCGCCCTGCTTGACTCTTCCCGAAAGTGCAACGGGAGGCTGGCGTGGTGCCAAATAGCTGACCTTGGTCCCGAGCAAAGCGGTTTTGCAGCTCTGGAAGGTCGTTCCAGCCAACCTGTCCCCTCCAGCTGAGCGCTTCCAGGCGAGGAGGCAACGCCGGAGGCAAGTCAACCATTGGACAATGGAGCCCTTGGGGCGTCGCCATTGTCCGAATATGACGGCACTTGCACGGGCCAATACCATGGGAGGAAAATGACGACACCTGCGCTTGTTCGACGATTGGCTGAAAACTACGCTACCCCGAGAAACCGAACGGGTTAAAATCGAGACACTGAGAGAAGAGAGGGTCTTCTTGCACTGGCCGCAGCCTCCGATTTGCTGCCGGCCGTCGACAACTTTGACTGTTCATTACTTTGGATTATTACTGTAAATAATGTAAACAAACCTTAAATTCCCAAACTCTCATCTCAACGTCTCCCACAATAATTCACCACAAAAAACAGACACAGGTAAAAGCTACCGAGAGGGCCGAGTCGATGAAAATAAGCTCAGGAAGGGAACAACGATAAAGTTGCTAGCAACCCTCCGGAGGAGGGTTGCTGTTTCGTCCCGAATCGGCCGGGCGCATTCTTCTATTGCTTCCCATCGAGGCAGGCCCTTTCATCAGCGTCGCCCAGACGGCGACAGTGCCCGACACCGACGAGACGGGCAAACAAGCGCCCCAACTCGGCAGTGCGCATCCCTTGGGTGCTTCCCCCGATGCCACCGCCTTCATCAGCGGCCGCCTACCTGGCGACACGGCCCGACACCGGCAGTGACGTTCGGACAAAGAAGCTCACTTAGAAGCGACCGACCACAACCACCCCCCTTCGTTAGAAGCGGGGATTAGCGCGAAGGCCATTCTCCCGACCCTGGCAAGATGACCATCAGAGCTCAAGAAGCTAAGTCACCGACTTTCGTGGAAGGAGTTTGAACCCCCTATTTCCAGATTGCTTCGTCCTTGCTTCGAAGGTACAACATTAGAGGCGCAGTTCTGTAAATAATACGACCCCTCTGATTGGCCGCACCAAGGTCATCAGATTCCCTAGTCGGGTCAACTAGGGAAGGCCAATGTTTTATAAGGAGACACCTTGAGTGCAGTGGAGTGTCCTGACATGTTCTGATATGTGCTCAGACATGTAGTGAGCTGAGACCTTCAAAGTGCTCTCCCATGAAGTTGGGCCTCCATATTTGGAGCCACTGTAAATATGTAGAAGAAACCTTTTTTCTATCGCTTTTACTCCCGGACGTACTCATCCCTTTGGCTGAAGGATCACCGCCCTAAACGCTACCCGAGTCCCAACAGGACAAAGAAGGTTGATCACGACAGTTCGAGAAGAGGCGACCAGTCCGATTTTATCAGTGCTAAGGCCTAGGTCACTATGCCTCGGATTGTAAAAAAAAAGGCGGTAGTGCTTTCCTAGGGGGGCGGAAGCGACGAAAGCTTGGAGCTTCTCCGTCTATACCTCCAGGAGCTACGGATTAGCGGAAAAACCTGTAAGGTATTAAGGGACAATGTAACAACCATGGACCTAGTTCACCCTTCTTTTGGAAACGCCGAGGACTATACAGGGAAGGTAACTTGGATTAAGTGAGTGCTAGAGGAACACAGTGTGTGTCTGCCAATAGCACGAGTGGCAATTTCCGGTCGTTTCGGAGAACTAGAGATAGAGGCAGGCGTTTCGAAGGTGCTGCCAATGGACTACCCGTATCCTTTTCCAAACCATTTGGAGCGTTTGTTACGGGAGCGCAGTCAAGTGTTCAGAGAAGGATGGGTGCAGGCATTAACCCACTCGCGAGCACGCCAAATCGCCGCTCAGCTGACCGAGGACCCCAGCGCAGCGGTGGCCGAACGCGAGGAAGCGCATTCCCTAATAGAACCCCGGGCAAAGGAGGAAAAAGAAAACAGTGTGAAAGCAGAGGGACCAAATAAAATGATCCCCGTAGAAAACTCGCGTAGCGAAGAAAGGTCGTTAGTGGAAGTCGCAGAAAGGGAGAGCAGCACTATACTTTCACCTGCCTCTGGGGGCTTTGACAGGCTTCTCCAGGTGGACTGCTCCAGTCGCTCAGCACGGAGCAACTGAGGGACCAGACTCTGACACGTTTACACTACAACGCGAAAGAGGGAATAGCTAGGCGCAACATGACCATCCACGAATACGGAGGACTGCTGTATAGACACTACAGAGATCGTAGGGGCCGCATCCTAGACCAGTTAATCATTCCGGAATTGAATTGAATTGCCTATTCTTATGTGAACTGTACCTTTTGTTATATTTGTGTAATCATCCAGCGTACGCAGGAAATTATTCATTATTGTGCCAATCAATCGTGCATGTATATTATGTACCAATTATGCATGTTGTTTTCCTTTTTTTTGTGATGCCTTCCTTACGCAATGCTTCTCACGAAGCCCGGTAAGGACTTCTTAAATAAATAAATTAAATGTTAAAAAATAAATTAAATTTAAATGTGGGCTCGGCAGCAGCACAGCAAGCAATATGCTCAGAAACCCATTCTGCTTCTTGGTGCAGGTTTTCGTTGCTCTGGTAGCCCGGCCATCGCTGTGCACTTACGCACATTATGGACTTGGCGCCGATCACATAGGCGACGGCGTGCACCTGCAATTATCGGTCAATGACTGGCGACAGATCAACCACCTCATCGAGACACCGTTCACAGTTTCGGCGCCTGCGCTCTCGACGGTGACGTCATCTCACGTGGACACTCAAGCCTCGTTAAAAGACGACGCACCGGAGGAATCAGCCAGTGGGCTCGGCAGCAGCACAGCATGCAATATGCTCAGAAATCCATTCTGCTTCTTGGTGCAGGTTTTCGTTGCTCTGGTAGCCCGGCCATCGCTGTGCACTTACGCACATTATGGACTTGGCGTCGATCTCATAGGCGACGGCGTGCACCTGCAATTATCGGCCAATGACTGGCGACAGATCAACCACCTCATCGAGACACCGTTCACAGTTTCGGCGCCTGCGCTCTCGACGGTGACGTCATCTCACGTGGACACTCAAGCCTCGTTAAAAGACGACGCACCGGAGGAATCAGCCAGTGGGCTCGGCAGCAGCACAGCAAGCAATATGCTCAGAAACCCATTCTGCTTCTTGGTGCAGGTTTTCGTTGCTCTGGTAGCCCGGCCATCGCTGTGCACTTACGCACATTATGGACTTGGCGTCGATCTCATAGGCGACGGCGTGCACCTGCAATTATCGGTCAATGACTGGCGACAGATCAACCACCTCATCGAGACACCGTTCACAGTTTCGGCGCCTGCGCTCTCGACGGTGACGTCATCTCACGTGGACACTCAAGCCTCGTTAAAAGACGACGCACCGGAGGAATCAGCCAGTGGGCTCGGCAGCAGCACAGCATGCAATATGCTCAGAAACCCATTCTGCTTCTTGGTGCAGGTTTTCGTTGCTCTGGTAGCCCGGCCATCGCTGTGCACTTACGCACATTATGGACTTGGCGTCGATCTCATAGGCGACGGCGTGCACCTGCAATTATCGGTCAATGACTGGCGACAGATCAACCACCTCATCGAGACACCGTTCACAGTTTCGGCGCCTGCGCTCTCGACGGTGACGTCATCTCACGTGGACACTCAAGCCTCGTTAAAAGACAACGCACCGGAGGAATCAGCCAGTGGGCTCGGCAGCAGCACAGCATGCAATATGCTCAGAAACCCATTCTGCTTCTTGGTGCAGGTTTTCGTTGCTCTGGTAGCCCGGCCATCGCTGCGCACTTACGCACATTATGGACTTGGCGCCGATCACATAGGCGACGGCGTGCACCTGCAATTATCGGTCAATGACTGGCGACAGATCAACCACCTCATCGAGACACCGTTCATAGTTTCGGCGCCTGCGCTCTCGACGGTGACGTCATCTCACGTGGACACTCAAGCCTCGTTAAAAGACGACGCACCGGAGGAATCAGCCAGTGGGCTCGGCAGGAGCACAGCAAGCAATATGCTCAGAAACCCATTCTGCTTCTTGGTGCAGGTTTTCGTTGCTCTGGTAGTCCGGCCATCGCTGTGCACTTACGCACATTATGGACTTGGCGCCGATCATATAGGCGACGGCGTGCACCTGCAATTATCGGTCAATGACTGGCGACAGATCAACCACCTCATCGAGACACCGTTCACAGTTTCGGCGCCTGCGCTCTCGACGGTGACGTCATCTCACGTGGACACTCAAGCCTCGTTAAAAGACGACGCACCGGAGGAATCAGCCAGTGGGCTCGGCAGCAGCACAGCATGCAATATGCTCAGAAATCCATTCTGCTTCTTGGTGCAGGTTTTCGTTGCTCTGGTAGCCCGGCCATCGCTGTGCACTTACGCACATTATGGACTTGGCGTCGATCTCATAGGCGACGGCGTGCACCTGCAATTATCGGTCAATGACTGGCGACAGATCAACCACCTCATCGAGACACCGTTCACAGTTTCGGCGCCTGCGCTCTCGACGGTGACGTCATCTCACGTGGACACTCAAGCCTCGTTAAAAGACGACGCACCGGAGGAATCAGCCAGTGGGCTCGGCAGCAGCACAGCATGCAATATGCTCAGAAACCCATTCTGCTTCTTGGTGCAGGTTTTCGTTGCTCTGGTAGCCCGGCCATCGCTGTGCACTTACGCACATTATGGACTTGGCGTCGATCTCATAGGCGATGGCGTGCACCTGCAATTATCGGTCAATGACTGGCGACAGATCAACCACCTCATCGAGACACCGTTCACAGTTTCGGCGCCTGCGCTCTCGACGGTGATGTCATCTCACGTGGACACTCAAGCCTCGTTAAAAGACGACGCACCGGAGGAATTAGCCAGTGGGCTCGGCAGCAGCACAGCAAGCAATATGCTCAGAAACCCATTCTGCTTCTTTGTGCAGGTTTTCGTTGCTCTGGTAGCCCGGCCATCGCTGTGCACTTACGCACATTATGGACTTGGCGCCGATCACATAGGCGACGGCGTGCACCTGCAATTATCGGTCAATGACTGGCGACAGATCAACCACCTCATCGAGACACCGTTCACAGTTTCGGCGCCTGCGCTCTCGACGGTGACGTCATCTCACGTGGACACTCAAGCCTCGTTAAAAGACGACGCACCGGAGGAATCAGCCAGTGGGCTCGGCAGCAGCACAGCAAGCAATATGCTCAGAAACCCATTCTGCTTCTTGGTGCAGGTTTTCGTTGCTCTGGTAGCCCGGCCATCGCTGGGCACTTACGCACATTATGGACTTGGCGCCGATCACATAGGCGACGGCGTGCACCTGCAATTATCGGTCAATGACTGGCGACAGATCAACCACCTCATCGAGACACCGTTCACAGTTTCGGCGCCTGCGCTCTCGACGGTGACGTCATCTCACGTGGACACTCAAGCCTCGTTAAAAGACGACGCACCGGAGGAATCAGCCAGTGGGCTCGGCAGCAGCACAGCAAGCAATATGCTCAGAAACCCATTCTGCTTCTTGGTGCAGGTTTTCGTTGCTCTGGTAGCCCGGCCATCGCTGTGCACTTACGCACATTATGGACTTGGCGCCGATCACATAGGCGACGGCGTGCACCTGCAATTATCGGTCAATGACTGGCGACAGATCAACCACCTCATCGAGACACCGTTCACAGTTTCGGCGCCTGCGCTCTCGACGGTGACCTCATCTCACGTGGACACTCAAGCCTCGTTAAAATACGACGCACCGGAGGAATCAACCGTAGGCTCGGCAGCAGCACTGCAAGCAATATGCTCAGAAACCCATTATGCTTCTTGGTGCAGGTTTTCGTTGCTCTGGTAGCCCGGCCATCGCTGTGCACTTACGCACATTATGGACTTGGCGCCGATCACGTAGGCGACGGCGTGCACCTGCAATTATCGGTCAATGACTGGCGACAGATCAACCACCTCATCGAGACACTGTTCACAGTTTCGGCGCCTGCGCTCTCGACGGTGACGTCATCTCACGTGGACACTCAAGCCTCGTTAAAATACGACGCACCGCAGGAATCAACCGTAGGCTCGGCAGCAGCACTGCAAGCAATATGCTCAGAAACCCATTCTGCTTCTTGGTGAAGGTTAGTCAATATCTTCCTGCAAAATGTTATCGCAGTGATAACCGCTTGTTAGTGCTGCTGCTGTGCCCAATCCGTGTAAATAGTGCTGTGACAGCTTTGTTACCTTTCAAAATGAATCTTTTGGCATGTGGCGATGTTGAGTCAAACCCTGGCCCAACGGAAAAGGAAATGTTGTCGCAACTTCTATCTGGCCAAACTAGCATGACAGCCTCTATCAATGATGCATTGTCTAAATAGAGTAGAATTGAAAAAGATATCGCTGATTTAAAAGAGCGCATGCTTAGTTTAGAAACTCAACTGAGCACCTTAAGCTCATTGCAAAATGATGTCATTAATGTCAAGACAACAGTCACCGTGTTGGAAAAGAACGTCTCCAGTTTGCTATGTAAAGTAGATGAACTGTAAAACAGAGGTAGACGAAACAATTTGATCATGTACGGCCTAAATGAGCAAGAGGGGGACACAAACGACAGCCTCTTGAATATGATCAACGAAGATGTTTTTAAGGAAAGGCTTGGACTTACTATTAATAATGTGGAAAGATGTCATAGGCTAGGAAGGAAGAAAGAAAAAGCACGCCCCGTGATCTTGAGGTTTTTGGACTATCGCGATAAAAGTTCAGTGCTGAAAGAGTGCAGAAAGCTTAAAGGGACCACGGTTTCTATAACAGAGGACTTTTCTTTGAAAGTTCGGGAGATAAGAAAGAAATTATGGCAAAGCTCACAACAGGAACGTGATCGAGGCTCCAAAGTTAAACTAGTTTTTGATAAATGCAGCATAGATGGTGAGATGTTTGTGTGGGATGTAGAAAAGGACAAACGCTGTAAACTAAAAAGAAGGAGCAACTGACATCCTAGCCGTTGCCAGTTACCATCTTAAATCTTAACTGCCGCAGCGTTGTCAACAAAGTAGAACAGCTTGAAGGCATCCTTTGCTCGCTTGACCCCGATATCGCCGTATTGACGGAAACCTGGCTAAATGAAGATATATAGTTTTCGGAATGCCAGACACCCCGGGAGTAGGAAGCGTTTTCTGCAACATCTATATTAACGATATCAAATACATTCTTGGAGCCGTATACAGGCCCCCTAACTCGGCTGTTGCAAACTTGGAATCCTTGAAAGAATACATGTACACCCATTTAGGACAAGCAGATAAACTAATCTTAACCGGTGATTTTAATCTGCCGAATGTTGATAGGAGCTCATTCTCGTGCCGCTCCACCGCAAATATTGATGGTGAAATGATTGATATTGCTATTAATATCGATTTAAAACAGGTAGTTAAGGAATTCACTAGAATCCACAATGATTCAAAAGCAGTTCTCGATCTATTCTTTGTAAGCGGAAATATACGAGATGATGTCTCATGTATGGTCACAGACGGCATTTCAGATCACCAAGCAGTGGTATTATCGCTGCAATGTGCCCTTCGCAGTAAAAACGATAAGATTCAGTATTACCCGAATTTTTCTCGCGCAGATGACGAGCCTATAATAGATGCACTTGCATTTCATCTGGATGCCTTTAAAAATAACAATGCTAGCGGAACGATCTGTGGCTTTCATTTAAAGATATTATTTCCAACTGCGTGCA
The DNA here is from genome assembly GCF_013339745.2 of Dermacentor silvarum. NCBI lineage: Eukaryota > Metazoa > Arthropoda > Arachnida > Ixodida > Ixodidae > Dermacentor > Dermacentor silvarum. Next base: position 145,865,661 of record NC_051163.1, on the reverse strand, counting down.
ACAGTTTGTTCCAAAGATTGGGAGGAAGACCGCGGGTCGGAATCCCTGGATTTCCCGGGAGACGATGCACCAGCAACGCAAGCTTAAACGGCTTAAAAATCGTGCAAAGAATAAAACTTGTTCAAATTTCGAAAGGCTCATTGAGGAAGCGTCAAATAATTTAAAACAAATTATGATAAATGATAAACAGAGTTACTTTAATGTACAGCTTCCTAGTTTTATGAAGACGTCTCCAGGGAGATTCTGGAGGACGATCACTCATTCTTCCTAGCTTTCCGATATCTTCATAATAGACGGCAAATGTGTACACGATGAACAGATTGTATGTTCTGCTTTGAACAACCATTTCAGCAGTGTATATACAAGGGATGATGGTTATCTGCCTTCTTTTTACATGGATTTGCCTTCCATTCTTGATATTGTTATTTCTGAGCATGGTATTTGTCACTCACTGTTAAAAATAGATGAAAAGAAATCCCCCGGTCCAAATGAGACATGGTTTACCAAATGCCTTCTTAAAACGGTATGCCGAGTGGTGTGCAAAGTACTTGGAAATTTTGTTTAGTAAATCGCTTCAGGAAGGCATGCTTCCGGATGACTGGAAAACAGCAATAATCAAACCCTTACATAAATCGGGAAACAAGAATTTCATAAAAAACTATCGACCGATTTCTCTAACTTCGACGACATGCAAAATTTTCGAACACATAATCTATAAGCATGTAATTGGTTTTCTTGATGATCACTGCGTGCTGACGAACGCTCAGCACGGATTTCGGCGGGGCTTTTCCACAAACACTCAGCTAGTAGAAACAATTCATGATTTTGCCAATACAATAAATAAACGAAAACAAACCGACGCTATATTAATGGATTTCAGTAAAGCATTCGACAAAGTAGCCCACAGCAAATTACTTCACAAATTGAGTTTTATACTTAGAAATGATAAACTATTAAAATGGATACAAGCGTACCTAACCAACCGCTCCCAATTTGTTCGGATAAACCAGACTTCCTTTGACACATTACCTGTTGTTTCTGGCGTTCCCCAGGGATCCGTGCTGGGTCCTCTTTTTTTCTTGCTTTATATAAATGACATTGTGAATAATCTATCTGTCAAAATTAAACTTTACGCGGATGATTGTATACTTTATGCCGAAATTTAATCCCCCCAAGACCAAATCAGGCTAAATAGTGATTTTGGCAAAATGGTTGCATGGTGCCATCGATGGCAAATGTCTATTAACTATGAAAAAACCGTCTTTATGAGAATAACACTAAAGAAAAAAAATGTGGTTGATCCCTCTTATATAGGAATCGGTATAGAACACGAAAGTGAAACGTGTCTTCACAGAAGTAGTGTAATGTTTATTGCACATTGATATATAATGTCTATTGGTGTTTTGTGGCTAAAGCGCCCTTAGGCGTTGATGCACCCACGCTGACGCCTGGTGGCACGTCTCCTCCATCACGACTACCAACGTCGATGACCATGAGCAACCGTCGTGCATATGGAAGCTGCACTACGCTGCACACGCTAGCACAACGCGAAAGACGAAGCACGTAACTGACACACTAATACAACGCGCAAGACAAAGCACGTAACTGAATCGTCACCGAGTCAAATCAGCGCGTACAGCGCGTCGTAATTGCAGCCTCCGCGATCACCTTCAGAAACATTTTCAGAGCTAATTGCGGAGGCCACGCTCCGCTGTGCTGAGTACGGTGAACGCCACCTAGGTGGCGTTGGTAGTGCTTCTTGATGCCAGCGTCCCTTCGAATGCTGGCATCGAGGCGTCGTAGTGCTGAGACCACCGAAGCGTTCACTGTCGGTGCGCGTTAGTGTCATAATGCAGTACTTCTCTTTTCTGCTCGTAGGCGGCGGCACCGCCCCGAGCAAGAGCGTGGGTACACGGAGGAGTGTTAGATATATAAGGCGCGTCTGTGTAGCTCTCTGCAAATGCGTTTGTGGCGCAATGGGTTAAACGCTCGGCGATCTATCGTCGCGGACGGAGAGGTCGTGGGTTCGATTTCCAAATTTTGCATGTTTGTGGAACTTTTTCTTCTGGTTTCTTTCTTTGTATTATGTTCTATGACGTATTTCCGTGACGGAAATACGTCAGTGAAGTCTTGGTGGACCCCGGCATAAAACACTTTCATGTTAAAAGCCATTTCTCTTCGACTATTTTGCCAACAACACTTATATCTCCGAAGTATCTCACTATAAATATCTCGGTGTACACATGTCTCACAATCTTTCCTGGTCAAAACATATTGACACTGTAATGGCTAATTGTCTTCGCAAATTGTTTACCCTAAGACAGTCGTTGAAATTCTCGATACCTGCTGTGCGCCTTCTGGCATATAATGCAATAGTTCGACCTACTTTAGAGTATGCAATAATCATCTGGGACCCCTACACAAAAACAAATATTGAAAAATTATAACGAATTCAAAAGAAAGCTGTTCGATTTATCTACAATTCTTACGGTCGAACTTCTATAACAGATCTTCTTAAACGTAGTGGCGTCTCTTCGATTACAGAACAAAATCATGTTTCCCGACTAAACTTCTTTTTTCATTTAGTGAATGGCCACTACCGTATTGATACCTCACACATTTTAACACCTGTAACTGGTTATGCCCGACCGTACTGTCATAAACATTCCCAAGCAGTAGCCCCGTTAACGACGCATAACTGCTTCAAATACTCTTATTTTTCAAGAACAATAGTAGATTGGAATCAACTTCCTGACGAAGTCGTTACACTAAATTCTTTATCCCTTTTTCAGGCCCGCCTGCATTCTTGACTCTGCCGCGCATAATTTACTTGCTTCTTTTTTCTTGCATTCTGTCCTTTTATTTGCGTCTTTTTGCTTGCATTTTGTCCTTTTGTCATGTTAAATTCAAGCGTCGGCAAGATTGCTTGTAATATATGTTTGTATGAGTGTACTTGTATGCTCCCACCCTTCTAAGATCTTGTAAAAGATCGCAGTATCTATAAATAAAATAAATAATAAATAATAAATAGAAGTATCGGGCGGATCTCCTGACTTTGTGTCACGGAAATGGCTGGTCGGGCCATCTCGGAATCAAGAAAACGAAGGACAGGCTTTTGTTAGAATATTACTGGCCAGGATGTTTTAAGGATGTGGAAAATTATGTAAGGCCCTGTGACGCGTGTCAGCGAGTTGGGAAGCCGGCACATAAACGCAAGGCACCTTTAAGGATGGTTTCCTTAATCACGGAGCCATTCCGTCGGCTGTGATCGACACAGTCGGGCATTTCCCCCCGAGCAGATCAGTGTGCAAGTACCTTTTGTCCACGCTCTGTCCCGCGACAAAGTTTCCTGAGGTGATTCCTTTGAAGCAACTGAGCTCCACCGAGATAGTCAACGCTCTATTATCCACGTTTGCGCGCATCGGTTTTCCTGCAGAGATTCAGGCTGACTAGGGGACGGTATTCACAACTGCTTTAACCACGACGTTCCTAGAAAGGTGTGCTGTCTGGCTGATAAACAGCTCCGTGTATCATCCACAATTAAACAGCGTTGAGAAGATGCACTTGGTACTTAAGAGAGTGTCATGTGCATTGTGCCATGAACACAAAGCAGACTGGGAGGATTGTTTACCCGCAACACTGTTCGCGTTGAGAATGGTCCCACACAAGGCAACGGGGTGAACTCCTTCCGAGCTGGTGTACGGTCGGGCGATCCGTTGCCCTCCTCGGAGAAATATGGGAAGGAACAGTTGAAAGCCAGACGGTAGTGAGTTACGTCGCTTAAGTTTCTCCCGAGAAGTGGTGGAAATAAGCCTAAAAGAGGCCCAGGAATCCGCGAAGGCGTACTATGACAGAAATGCGCGTAGACGACAAAGTCATGAGGCCGTCACGAAAAAGCAAACTTGAGTTACAGTGGGACGGACCCGCAGAAGTTACCGAGAAGATTTCGGGACTAACTACACCGTGGAGGTTCACGAAAAAAGGAATAAAGGAAACATTTACCACTGTAATTTAATGAAACCCTATTGTGGAAGGGAAGAGGTTGTGAACATGGTGGTAAACGCGTCTGAAGTAGTAGCGACCGAACTTCCAGTTTTAGCGACAGTGACAGGTGCGGAACGCTCCATAGAGGACAACCTGAATCTGTCTGTAAACCGAGTGGCTGTCGAGGCCGATCAAGTAAGCGACCTCCGGAAACTCTTTGAGGAATGTCGCCAATGTTTCAGTAGCCAGCCGGGGAGAACGGCGCTCATTACTCGGAGATTGAGTTGACATCAGACGAGCCCGTCCAATCCAAACTGTACCATGTCTCACCTCGTCAGCGATAAATAATTGAAGTAGAGATCAAACGAATGATTGAGTTTGTAATTACTGAGCCAGCAGACAGTGATTACACTTTCCCGATGATTCTCGTAGAAGCGAGCGGGAAAGAGCCGCGTCCATGTGTGGACTATAGGAAATTGAATGCGATTACAAGGGACCAACTTTACCCTATACCTAACATAGAAAAACGAGTGGAACGGGTGAGCGGAGCCGAGTGGCACAGCCTTTCTCACTGCGCGTTAGAGACATAGCTGAAGAAACAAGGGTTCCACTGTTTGAATACCACCTTATGCCCCCTGCTATAAGGCCCCCGCCGTGGCAGTGGCAACTTATACACTGTGACACATCTTTCGTAGCTATTACAAAGCGTGCACATGTCGCGCATATCCGAATGTACTTCCTCGAACTACAGCACAAATACTCCTATCCTGAATTTTTTACAGATGCATCGAAGTGTAATTCCGGCGTGTCTTACGCAGCGGTCGATTCGTCCTTTTCGGATGCGGGCGTTCTGCACCCTAACACAAGTATTTTCACAGCAGAGGCCCACGCGATATTGGCCGCCGTTAAACACATTAAAGAATCTAATATCCCAAAGGCAGTTATATACACAGAATATTTGAGCGTCCTAAGCGCTTTAAAAACTGACAAAAATATAAAAACACTGTAATTCTATCCCTTTACTCAGTACTATGCACCACCTATGCGTCCAAGCAACATATCGTGGTATGCTGGGTGCCGGGGCACCGAGAGATAGAAGGTAACGTGTTGGCTTACCAGCTCGCCACATCCGTCCACGCGAACGTTTCCAACTGTTCCACGACTGTCCCTGTAATGGACCTCAAGCCCACCCTAAAGAAAAAGCTCAGGGCTTATTGGCAGCGGTTGTGGGATAGAGCAACCGAAAATAAATTACATGTTATCAAGCCGTATCATGGCAACTGGCCGCCGGTATCAAAGAACCGCCGCACAGAAGTAACACTTTGCAGACTTAGGATAGGACACACATACAGTACACACGCTTACCTCTTGTCCGGTGGTGATTCACCCACGTGTGGTAAATGTGATGAGCCACTTACCGTGCTCCACATCCTGCTGCAATGCACTGAATTGAACGCTAATCGGAAAAAGCATTTCCCATTACCACACCGGCAGCAAATTCCACTTCATCCTCTAATGATCTTAGGTATAGAACCTCTCTTTAAATATCAATCATTGTTGGAATTCTCAAAAGATGTACACAGTTTTCATGTTATAGCCCCAGGCAATCCGTAGCACGGCCTCACAGAGGTTTCTGCTGCGGTAGCTGCGTTAAAGAAAGCACCTGCCTCAAAGCCTTTGGGCTCAAAGGCCTTAAGGAGGCATACGTGCTATTTCCATTCTCTTGCATTTTAGCCTCATGATCACTTGTCATTCGTACTGCACCCACAGACCACTCCACATATCACTATCATAATTTTATACTATATATCGTTTTACGCTTTTACGATAGCGATTGATTTTAGGCCACTTTACAGCCATGTTACATCCTATCATCGCAACTAATCAATCAGCGCTTAACACAACATTATCAGTCATGGCCATCATCATCATCAATATATTTCAACAATCGACTTAGTTGGGGGTTACTGGCAGGTGCAAATGTCAGAAAGCTCAAGTTGCTACGCAGCGTTCACTTCCCCGCTTTGCACATTTAGACCATTAATGTTAAGTTTCAGGCTGAAAAAAGCACCGTTTAGCTTTTCCAAGCTGGTGGATATTGTGTTGAAAGACCTACAAGTTTACGCAATCCCCTACTTAGATGATGTGGCTATCTTTTCTGACAGCTGGAAGGAACACATGGAGCAATTAAGGAAAGTGCTGGAACGTCTACGAGACGCGGGTCTTACGGTAAAGGCCGAAAAGAGCATCTTCGGGTGTTCGCAACCTAGGTCATGTCGTACGACAAGGAACGCGGTGGCCCTCTGAACTAAGGATAGGGCCTATCAATAACTTTCCTGAATCGCGAACTAAGACGGATGCCAGGGCCTTTATGGGGCTCGTGGGATATTACCAGCCGTACGATAAAAATTTCTCACAGGTAGCAAGCCCCCTGACAGACACCCTCCGAAAGGGAGAGCCCGAAAAAGTTTAATGGAATGAGGCCAAAGAAAGCGCATTTCCACACCTGAAAGGGGTTCTGACGTCAGGACCAGTGCTTCGGAACCCCGATTAATGTAAGGAATTTATCGTGCAGTGCGACGCTAGTGACAGAGGGTTGGGAGTCGTCCTCAGCCAGGTGGGCGAAGACGCGGAGGAGCATCCGGTACTGTATGCTAGCCGAAAATTACCATGCAGAGAGGAGGCGTACAGCGCTTCCGAAAAAGACTGCGCCTGCTTAGTTTGAGCGGTCCAGCGTGCTACCTGCACGGAGCGAAATTCACTTTCGAGACGGACCACTGTCCTCTAACCTGGCTCAGACACATATCCCCTAAGAACGGACGCTTGCTCAGAAGGAGTCTTACCCCCGTATTCACAAATGCTCCTTTCCTTACACGTAAAGCTGGCCTTTCGTAAGGAGAACTTAAGTTAAAGTGTGAGAAAAGGTAAAGGAGCGCTTCAAAAATCCACCTTACCACATTTTAAGGGCACCTTACGAAAGGCGCCCTTATCCGAATAAGCGTGTGACATGGGAGCGAGGCTATGCACACTTTTACGCTTGAATCTTCTGTGCATGTGCGTATAATTTATTTTTATGACAAGACGTTAATAAAACTGTGCTCCACCATTCCTACAAGCAAGCACACCCAACGTTAAACAGTCAGTTAGCCCGTTGTTGACTCAACCTTACTTTCAGCTGGCCACCATGCAGCGTAGCCGTCACAATAACAGGCTTGCTAAAATTTCACGTCGTGCCTTTTCTTGTGTTCGTTTGGTTTGTACCGTCCCGCACGTTTTGTTATTTGTACTTTTTCTCATTCCTTGCTCTTTATTTCTTAGCTGTGTTGCGCACTTTACTTAATATTAATTGATAGCCAAAAAAGGTGTAATGGACGGAAAAAAGAGGGTAAATTTTAGTGAAGAGGAACGAAGCGTGCTAATTAATCTCGTCAGTAAGTACCAAATGATCGTGGAGAACAAACGGACGGATGGAGTCTCCTTGGATAAAAAAAAGAAGACATGGAAGGAGATCACCGACGAATACAACTGCCGGCCCGATGTTCGATTTCGAACTGAAGCTCAACTGCGAAAATGCTGGGACAATTTAAAAGAAAAGTGGAGAAAAGGAAAGGCCGACGACATGAAGGAAGTGTTTACGACAGGTGAGCTCCTGCTCTCTCTCTGTTTTCGCTGCTCGCTACTTTCGCTGATTCCTGTTTCAGTACATTTTGCTGATAATGCTGAGGCTCCTTGATGTATTGTGTTGCGGCTCAGCCGTGTCAGTTCTGTCGCCATGCCGTTATAAGTTGCTTCGGTGAAATATGACACATGCGATAGCTCGCATCTTGCGTCGAGGCCTTTTTTTTCCCCCTTCTTCTTCTTAGGAAGTGCATGTTGCGCTCTCGAGCCGAAGCACGCACTTCTATAGCTTTCCTGCGTGGCCGTGATTTGACCTATGCGAAGTCGAGGCCGGCCTGGGCGCAAGCGCGCGTTTCCTGTAAACACGAGCTCGGGTCCAGACCAGCCTGTCGCCAAATTTGCTGCTGCCCGTAGACGGCGATGCGTTCCCTGCCATCCACGCAAAATATCGCAAAAGTAATGACTAAAGCATGTCACGCTCTTGATGCATAGCGCGACGGTAGCCGTCTGCACGTAATTCACGAATGATTGGGGCATAACGCAAATTCGTGCTGTCTTTTCAGGAGGCGGCTGTGCGCCAGCTAGCCAGCTTACGGACGAGTTGGAGCGAGTTGGGGCTGTCGCGTCGCACATGTCGACACGGGTGGAGAACCCCTTTGACAGCGACCGTGGGCGCCACGCAGCCACTCCCCGATCACAGAGCACCCCGAGTGTCGTCTCGTTGCTGCAGCCGATGCAGGTGGAGACGCTTGAACCGCCAAATGGTATGTACATTGCAAGGACAGCTTCTTTTTTTTTGGGGGGGGGGGAGGGGGAGTGGTTGACCGTAATGTGCTGGGCGAGCATAGATGTGCAAAGGAGTTGTACCAACATCTCTCATCCAGAGAGGAAACCCTGTAAACACATGAAGCTTGCATAAGTCTCTTCCTGATACATGAAGCTATCACCAAACCCAGCAACTCCCAACTTTAAGCAATCTTGGCCATAGATTTGAAGAAAGCCTTCGACAACGTCACCCACGATGCCATGCTTGTGGTGCTCTCTTCCACCAACTGTGGCACCAAGATATACAACTACATGCGAGTCTTTTTCCAACTCCGTACGTACATCCTCAAAATTGGCGATATGACACGTACCCACACCTGCAAAGGCGCATACCGCAAGGAGCCGTGCTCTCACCAACACTGTTCAACTTAGCAATGTGTCGCATACACATTGCTACTCCTCATACCAGACATACATTACACACTATATGCCGACGACATAACCATACGGATCAACAAAGGCTCTCCGGGGAAAATAGAGGACACCATGCAACGCGCACGATAGATGCAGCCCAAGTGGCAGGTGCGAGCATTGGCTTAGCGGGCTCCCTGGAAAAGTTGGCGCTGCTTGTGCACACCACGCGCTGGAGACCCAACCCATCACTACACAACACAGGACAATATTTTTCCACAAATGCATAATATCAAAGTACTGGGCCTACACATGCAGCGAGATGGAGTGGGTGCGGCCACTGTTCAGCACTTGCTAAGGCAACGTGAACAGGTCTTGAACATGGTGCTGTGCATTTCTGATTGCCACCGAGGGCTTCATGAGACAGACATGCTGCGGCTGCATGATGCCTTACTCTTGTATCACCTTCGCTATCACGCACCATACATTAACCTCACAAAGGCACACCACAACAAGCTCAACACCCTCATTCGCAAATCCACCGAACTTGCAATGGGAGTGCCAACCAACACAAGTACAGAGCTGCTAGACAAGGAACCATAACACCCTAGAAAAGCTTATCAGGACAAACAAACACAGGCAGGAAATTAGACTGAACAGTACTACATCAGGCAGAATAATCCTGCAAACGCTGTGTTTCAAACTCAGTGACACCCCATTGTTTGCTACAAGCACGCTCGGCAAAAGTGCTCGAGCACTGCTCGCAATAGCCCGCATATCAGGGTACATGGACCCCGAACGAAACAAAAAACGCAGAGAACAGCGCATCACGTACAATATCAAGTACATTCAACGAGCCAACACATGTATGCTAATTCTGTACATCGGTGTACATACCTGTACACCGATGCTGCCATCAACAACATCGTTGCAGCCATAGCCATTACCGATCACCACTGCACAATCATTCACACGCAAACTATCAAAAAGACTGAACCATAGTGGGTGGAGCTTGCCACCATCATCAAGGCAATTGAATTCGCGTCAATCACCGCGAAAAAATGTATCATATTTACAGATTCGATGAAAGCGTGCTGCATAATTCAGAGGACAACTGCCCAAAGATTACTCTGAAGCAATCCACAAACACCTGCGCCTGCCCACTCTGGTGATCTAGATACCGGGGTACGCGGGAATGGACGACAATGGAGGACGACAAAGCAGCCAGGCAGTGTGCATGCAAGATGCACAAAATGAGCAACCGCAGCTGAGGTCGAGCTGTCGGCAGAAGGGGGACCAGCTCCCTTGCAACCTGCTGTCCTGCAACTGGCTTCCCCATTACAGGCTGCCCCGTTGCAGACTACCCCTCAACACCCCGCTCCGGCACAACGCAGAATGCACACAAAGAAAGAAGCTGTTGAGGAAGAGCTCAGCGCCCGCCTTAGCGGTGTTGAAGAGGACAATAAGCGAAAGAGAAAGGAGCACCTTCTCAAAATGAAGCTTATGAGAACTCAGCATGCGCTTCACATGAAGCATGCAATAGAAATGCACGAACTTGATTGTGCAAGTAAGAAGGCTAAACTTGAGCTTCTCACGTTGAAAATAGCTGCCGTGAGAAAAGCCAGTAAGTAAAATGGTACAATTTCTTTATTTTCAATATGCATGCCCTGTTTTGCTCTACCACATTTTAGGAAAAATATTGCTGAATAATGCGTGCTCGTGTTCTGAAGCCGCTCGCCGAGTCAACGGGCTGTGGTCCTTGAGCTTGTGAAGCTGGGGAAGGCTGCTGAACATTGCATGTGTCTGGAGGCAGTTCATCACTTGGACGGTTCCGGCCAAAGTTGTGCAGAGCTGCACATGCCGTGATGACAACGACAGAAGTTGTTGTTTCTATTTGTAGCTTCATATCAAGACATGGAAATCTTCTTTTCCAGATGCCGAAAGCCCTTTCGACGCTGTTCCTGGTCCGGATTTGGGATTTGTTATACCTAAATAAAGAGATGTTACATATTTTCATGTACTGGCTGTATATTATTGTGACCATCCATACGCACCTGTACTCCGGGCTGTCTTTGCCTCCAGGATCTTTTAGCGGCGTCATAAGGTATGGCCGGCAAGCATACCCCATGTCGCCGAGGAGTACGCCAGGTACATCCCCTTCCTCATAACGTACTCTCGCATTGCTGTTGTCAAAAATCCTGCTGTCATGTGCAGAGCCCGGCCAGCTTGCAACTAAATCAAAAAATTGGAGTTCAGGTCCTGTGATTGCCTGCAAACATGCCAAAAAAGAATGAACGTGATCTTTTTTGCAGCTGCTGTTACCTGCAGATTTTCCAAGCTGTTTATATGCAGTCTAGTAACAATGTTTATAATATAATAGCAGTCGAGTGCCTCTTAAATCTTGTATTTGAACGTTAGTGGATGAAAATAATTTTCTGTCTGAGATAAAAATTGAAGCAGAGATTGAGCTTAATGCAGCTCGCGACCTGATGCGCCCGCGACGTCGCACACTTGTATTCTCTGCTGCGTATTACCATTGCAATGAGAGGCCGACGCAGGTAAAAAAAGCAGGACTACAGTAACCACTTTACCGTGCAGCAAATGCAGCGCTGGCAAGCGCTGCAGCGGTACAGCAACTGTATTGCCGGTACGGCTGTCCGGCAGGATCTTGTTTTTAGCGCACTTCTGGTTGAGTAAATAGGGGGAAATAGAACAGACACACGTATTTAGCGCCACTCCGAGTGAACACGAAAACAATAAAATAAAACGCGACAGAGACATTCTCGCATTTGCCTCGTGTTTTTTTTTTCTGTTTAATCAACCAGGGTTACGCTGGTAGACAAGATCATGCCGCAAAAACTCGCCTAATCCGCTACGCTTCTAATCACTAAGCTATTTCAAGTAGCGCATCCTTATACTACGTAAAAATGCGATTTTTTTTTCACGTCTCTGTACGCATTCTGACGGTTATGAACATATTGCACTTACCTGCACATTGAAGGAGAAATATCCTTTCCTGTTCCGGAATACCTCGGCGTCGTCTCCGCCTGGAATTTTAATACGCACGTGGGTGCAATCAATGCAACCAGTCACCCTCGGAAACTTTGCCTTGATGTAGAATTGGTGCATGACCTCATGCATTTTCCCCGCGTCGGGGAACTTCACAAGCGCAGGGAACAGCGTTGCGGCAATCATTTTTGACACCCGTGTGACAACACGGGAAACGGTTGGCTGCGACACATTAACTAGGTCGCCTGAGACAATCTGAAAAGTTCCCGCGAAAAGTTCCTTGACCCCAATGGCAGTACAAACAGACACAACTGTCACAGACAACACAAAATCCATAACCGAAACATTCACACAGACACCAACACGCTCGCCTGCACACGCAAAGACTCAAACAGAAACAGAGGTGGAACTAAGTGAGGCATGCGGAAACAAACCCGCTAAACAGAAGCAAACGACACGCAAATCTACCCGCCAAAAGGCAAATAAATGACAGTCATTGAAAGTTAATAACCACTCTCAGCCACGCAGTACAGAATTTCTGCAGGCCAGAAAACTTACCAAGAAACGTGTGAGTTACACTTTTCATCTGAAAACATACACAGACTGCACACAGAACAATATAATCCCCAAGGGACTAACCCTGAAGGCTATACCAGCTCTAGGAACACTCCCACCCCATCATCGTGCAAACTGGCAGACAACATTAAACAATGCCTCCTTCTCACTTTTGAATATACTCACGGAACATTGCGAAGAACAACTGGAAAGTTTTAACCATAGACTTCAGAACATAGCTCTGACACCAGATGAGACGAAAGATTTAGAACAGTACCACGAAGTACAGTCTCGAAAACTGGTTCAAAAACGGAGGAAGAAAGCGAACTTCAAACAGAAAACAACCTTCCAGGCAAACGGCTACCTCACGCCAACAAAAGGGAGTTCGAATCTACAAATAGCAGACGTGGCTGAAGGCTCCCTAAAATTAAATCAGTCTAATGTTGTAGATATTTCAAAAACATTAAGTAGGGAAGAAATAGACGTACTTAGCAAGGGCCTAAACCTTTGTCCCACGAACAACACAATAAATGAATTTGAGCTTCACAAGGATCTTTCGGAATTTTCCCGACGAATGCGGATAAGACATTTTTTCGCCGACAACAACGCACCAGACACCGGGACGACCCCACTTAGAGCCCAATCTACTTGGACTCCTGAACCAGAACAAGCCATAGAACTCGACCTATACCTCAAAACTGTTACTAAAGAAATTATAAGCCAATCCAAGACAGCTAAGCGACCTAAAAACATAACTTCATCAGAGAATCGTATCATTTCAAATCTTAGTGGCCGGAACGACATTGTCATTAAGGAAGCAGATAAGGGTGGAAGTATAGTTATTTGGCCGATAGATAAGTACAAGCACGAGGCTTACAGACAGCTAAACAACCCTGAACATTACCGTAAGCTAGACAATGATCCGACGTTACCATACACACTGCAAATTACCAACAGGCTGAAATCACTTTTGGATGATGAATTGATAACACCGTCAGAATTCAAATTTCTTAAACCAAGCAACAAAGCTGCAGGACGCTTCTACCTCCTTCCGAAAATTCATAAAATTCCACCCACTGAACTTCACACCGCTAATATCCCAGGGCGTCCGATAGTATCGAACAACAACACCCCGACAGAAAGCCTCTCCACATTTCTTAACCACTTCCTTGGTGACTTTCCGAAAACACTTGCGTCATTTGTACAAGATACCCCCCATCTACTCAGAATTATAGAGGACATTACTACAAAAGGCACACTACCGCAAAACATAATTCTCGCAACACTAGACGTCACGGCCCTGTACACCAACATTCCAATCCCTGATGGTTTAAACTCGATAAAAGAAACGCTGTCCAAACACAATGCACAACACTCTATTGAAGTATACTTGTCTCTTCTTGAACTAGTTCTGACATATAATTACTTCGAATTTGAGGAAAATTACTATCTACAAATACATGGGACAAGTATGGGCACACCTTTTGCACCAACCTACGCCAACATATTTATGGGTACTCTAGAAACGGATTTCCTATCTCGTTGCACGCACAAGCCCCACACATACCTACGATACATAGACGATATATTCATAATATGGGAACATGGTCAGGAAAGTTTAGATAAATTTGTAACTTTCCTAAATTCTTTTCACACAACAATAAAATTCACATCGGAATCTTCAAATGAGCGCATAAACTTTCGGGACACAACAATATATATTGATAATGGGACACTAAAGACAACGCTGTATAGAAAACCTTTTGATAAACAACAGTACCTAGACTATACAAGCCACCATCCCAGACATTGCAAACAAGGTATCTTTAAAGGCCAAGCCACACGACTTCGTCGCATTTGCGTTGAAAACCATGACTACATAGACAGACTCGATCACCTTAAGGAAACCCTATCAAGCAGGAACTACCCGAACACTGCCCTTCAGAAAGCCTACACCGCTGCAACCAAGCTTGATCGAGCCAAGGTCCTCAAACCCCGCCCTAAGATCACAAGGACAACAACACCTCTTCTTACTACTAAATTCTCAAACGCACTCCCCAACGTGAACAATATCCTCAGGAAATACCACCCAATTCTCACCAGCAACCAGAAACTTAATAAGATCTTTACCGACCCGCCCAGAGTAGCCTACAGACGGAACAGTAATTTCAAGGACATTCTTGTACACGCCAAACTAAGGACAAAGACGAAGCCAACATCCGGCCCCTGTGGCCGCTCCAGGTGTTCCACATGCAAACATATTCAATCTACTACTACAGTAAAAAGTACAGCGTCAGATTACATTCACAAGGTAACTGCGAATTTCACCTGCACGTCAAGCAACGTAGTCTACTGTCTAGAATGTGCCACTTGTAACAAGCAATACATAGGTGAGACTGGACAAGAAATGCACACGAGACTCAACGGCCATCGCGCAGATACAAAACACAATTTACCTAAAGCAGTAGCCAGCCACTTCAATGAGCACGGCCATATATTTGATGAAGCAAGACTCTATATACTACAAACAAATTTTCGTTCACCTCGCGAGAGAAAATATACAGAATCATACCTCATACACAAGTTTAAATGCCTGCACCCCACGGGGATGAATTTATCGCGTGGCAACTTAGAATCGCTAAAAGCAGTAACATAAACCTTAAATTGTTATACCATTAACAAACGCACAAAACAAGTTAAACCTCCAGCTAATCTCGATGCTCAACCTCACCTATTCTTCCATTTCCAGTTCTTCACTGCATCTCCCCTACCGCTCAATTTATTATCCTCCTCCATGCTTTTACTCATTGATAAACCATACGAACGCTTTTCCAGGTACACCTGTCCCCTCAGTGTTCATGTTTCAAATTATATTTCTTCCGCTGTCACTCACCTGTGCCGGTTTTCTTTCCTCAACCTGACCTATTCTTCCATTTCCAGTTCTTCCCTGCATCTCCCCTACCACTCAATTGATTATCGTCCTCCATGCTTTTACGCATTGATCAACCATACGTGCGCTTTTCCAGGTACACCTGTTTCCCCCCCAGGTTTAAATTTCTAATTATATTTTTTCTACACTGTCACCCTCCTGCGCCGGGTTTTTTTTTTCCCTCAAACGCGCGTTTTCTTTTTTTTTCTTTTTTTGTTTTTTTTTCTCCACACGAGATCCACACCGAGACAGTCCAAAATCCCAGACGCCAGGATACCTTTTTCGGCGCCTTGACCACACAAGGTCTCGCCAATTCTGTATACCGCCGCGACGACGCCTAGGGCGAACTAGTGAGGCTAACGTCCCTTGACGGACCAAGCTGCTCCCTGTAAACCACAAAATTACCCAATGCCTTGATGCTACGCTACTCAAGTCATGCTTTCAACTCGTATTGTGACCTGCACACTGACCGGCTCTTCAGGGACCCCAAACGCACGCCGACCACGACTCCTACGAACGCTCACTCGCCTCTCGCTCCCCCAACCCCCTCTGACGGTGTTTTATATATATATATATATATATATATATATATTGTAGTGAGATGATTGCGGACCGTCACGTTTGTTGACGTGCGGTGCGGTGAAGGATGGAGCCGTAGACGTTTAGGTTTGAAGATAACATATATTAGAACTAAGCACTCTGTAAAACACTATACAAACAGCACGACGCACACACCACACAGTGACTAAAGTACATATAACCCATGCATGCTACGTCCCTATGCTACAAGGTTCTTGCTCACGTCCTCGTCGTCTTCAGTAGAAGGAGACCGCGGTGGGACGACTTGGTCGCTGAGCAAGACGTAGTGGGTCGACTTGCCGCGATGCTGGGTTAGCGGTGGCGGCGGCTCGAACGTTGAGGATCGGCAGGCGATCAGACGACCAGGAACAGTACTATAGCCGGGAACAGTCTCGCGGGCAGGTAGTGGCCGCACAGGTCACCGACATCCGCAGGAACGCAACTGGTCAGGAGGTTGCCCAGCGGTTCACCCGAGCAACCCTCTCGAACCCTGGCTCTTCGAACGCCGTCTCCAACGCCTCTGCTGCGCTCGTGCCCTTCTACCTCTTCTTTTTTTTTCTCCGCCGCGCCACCTCGTGCTCTCTCTCTTCTTTCCGCAACGCGCCGCACATGTAGTCAATGTCGTCGTCGTCGTCGTTTCACCACACTACCCCTCACCCAAGAAAGTTGTTTATCTTTAACCAACTTTGCTCTGAGGAGTGGGCTTGCAGAAGGAGCACTGGTTTCACTAGCACTTATCGCACACACTTGAAAGTACACAGACTGTTCGCACTGTTCATACATTTCTAAAGCACACGCACACGATACACAAAAGCAGTAACCTCAACACATACATAAACAATAGTCGGTGTCATTTTGGGGACTACGAGACTCTGCTGAGGTAGTCGGCGCCAATGTTGTCACTGCCTTTGATATACTCGACAGTGAAGTCATACTCCATGACTAGCAAACTCCAGCGGAGCACTCTGTTGTTTACATGCTTAGCGGAATTAATGTAGGAAAGTGGTTCGTGGTATGTTTGCAAAACGAAACGCTTTCCGTAGAGGAACACGTGGAACTTTTGGATGACCCATACAAGGGCGAGGCCTTCCTGTTCTATGGTGGAGTAGCGTGCCTCCCTGGGTTGTAGCTTGTGTGGTCAGTCTTAGTTGGCATTCTACAAGATGCGTCTTGCCGGGAACATCCGAGAATATGTCTTGGAATGCACGCATCGTATCCTTTGCTTGGTCGCCTTGCTCTACTGGTAAGTCTGTGGCAATCTTTACGTTCTGGTACGTTTCTTTCTGCTTGAATACAAGAAATGTAGGGTCGCTATTTTCAACACCTTCGCGAGTGTTGACCGCGGCAGCAGCTTGGTGTTTTGTCGGCGGCAACGACTCCCGCTCCTCGTACTTTTTAAGGAGATTGATGTGGAAGGTACCTTCTCGTGTGCCTAAGTCTACGACAAAGTCGATGTCGCTTCTCTTGTCAATAATAGTAAATGGTCCCTTCCAGGTCAGTATTAGTTTGTTGTTGTCGGATGGGAGCAGAAGTAATACTTTGTCTCCCACGGCAAGGTGTCGAACCTTCGCCTTCCGGTCATAATATTCCTTCTGGGTCGCCTTTGACCTTCGAAGTGCCTCATGGGCAAGTTCGCACGTTTGGTGTAATCGTTCTTGCAGCTCCACAACGTAGCCGTACGTTGTTTTTGTCTCGTCATGCAGTTGGCTTCCCGACCACAGCTCCTTGAGGATTGCCATTGGTCCTCGTACGTAGCGTCCATAGAGCAGATCAAAGGGTGAGAAACCCAAGCTTGCCTGCGGGACTTCCCTGTAGGCAAATAACAGTGGGGCTAAGTATCGGTCCCAATCTTTCAGGCTTTCTTGGCACATCTTTCGGATCATTTGCTTTAATGTTCCGTTAAAGCGCTCCACTAGACCATTCGCCATTGGATGGTAAGGCGTGGTTGGTAGCTGTTTAAAAGACAGCAGACGGCTTAACTCTTTCATGAGCTGTGAGGTGAATTGTGTACCTCGGTCGGTTACTATTTCTCGTGGAATTCCGACCCTGGAAAACATCTCAAGCAATGCCTCGGCAATTCTTTCAGTGGTGATGCTTGGCAACGCAACCGCGTCTGGATAACGGGTTGCAAAGTCTACCATAGTTAGGACATATCGATTACCACTGGCCGATATGGGTGACAGGGGTCCAATGATATCGATAGCGACACGCTGGAAAGGCGTATTGATTATCGGCGCGTTTCTCAGAGGCACACGTCCTACAAGATGTTTTGGGACGGTCCTCTGACAAATGTCACAGGATTTCACAAACCGCGTGACTTCTGCTTGCACACCAGGCCAGTAGAATTCTTCCGAAACCCTATCCGCCGTCCTCTTTGTCCCTTGGTGACCGGACAGTATGCCTTCGTGTGCGATCTTCAGGACGGATGCTCGAAGGTCCTCCGGAACAACCAGCTGTTCCACTTCTCTCTGTGTCGCAGACTTGTACCGCCGGTAGAGAAGGTCATTGATGATGACGAATATGGCAGTGGTTGATCGTGTCGTTTTAGTCTTGCCAACGTCCGCGAAGCAACCACTGAGGCTTCGGTCGTCTTTTTGCATTTTTGCGAATCTTTCGGGACCAACGTCCAACGGGCTTGGCATGACTACTGGCAGCTTTGGTGATTCTTTGCCACCGGATCGTGATACAGCAGCCACATCATCATCGCAAACAAGTTCGGTGTTGTCCTTGCAATGTAGACAGCCATCAGTACGTTTTTCTGGCGTCCGCGCGACAGGACAAAACTCTCTTTAACACCTTTTGAGAGTCTCACTTTGTTTATGTGCGGTGGTTGAAGATGGATGCCGAAAAGCTGATAGGTTTTGGTAAAGAGTTAGGACTGTCAGGAAAGGCACTCCAGCAGTGGATAGAGAAGGAGCGCGAGAGAGAAAGCGAGAGATATACGCTGCAGCGTGAAGCTGCTAAGGAGGATCACGACAGAGAGTTAGAGCGGCAAGCCGGAGAACGCCAGTTACTTGAGCTAAGGCTACGCGTGCAAGAGTCGCAACAACCTAGTCAAGCAGGCACAGCTGAACCAAACGAACGCAGCGCGAGCAGTCAAGGTTTTCGGAGTCCGCACAAGCTAATTCCAGCTTTTAATGAATCCCGGGATGAACTCGACGCTTATATTCAAAGGTTCGAGCGAGTAGCCACTGACCAAGGATGGCCTCGTGACAGGTGGGGTCTATCCCTGAGTTTGTGCCTAACAGGGGAGGCTCTCACTGTTGTCGGACGTATGTCAGCGGAAGATGCGACTGACTTTGCAAAGCTGAAGTCAACATTACTTCAGAGGTTCCGGTATACCGAAGAGGGTTACCGAATCAAGTTCCGAGAGGCCACACCCGAAAATGGCGAAACAGGACGCCAATTTGCAGGCAGACTGCTTGGTTATTTTGACCATTGGCAAGAACTGGCCAAAACCGAAAGGACATATGACGCCTTGAGAGACAGGGTCGTCTCGGAACAATTTTTGCGTCGATGCGACCAGAAGCTCGCGGTATTTTTGAAGGAACGAGGCTGTAAAGATTTGAGCAATTTGGCCGCAACAGCGGATCATTATCTCGAAGCCCAAGGCCTGACACACCTGGCGAGAGGCAGAGAAGAGAACGCGTATGTGAAGAGCGGGACGGTGCCAAAAGAGCCAACGAGCGCTCAAGGAAAGCCCCATTGCTTCATATGCAATAAACGAGGCCACAAGCCGTCTGATTGCTGGTCTGGAGCCACAGGGAGTAGGCCCGTGAACAATGTGAAAGGGAAGAAGCCACAGAGCTTTCCCAAGAACACGAAGGACTGCAACGAGGCTTTGTGTTCCAGTTATGAACGTGGCCAAACAAAGCAAGAAAGCACCCTGCGCGAACAATGCCAAATTTCAACAGACATTGAAGACACCCGATGTGACAAGATTGGGTCGGGTGCGGAAAGCCCCGTCGGTCCGATACGTCGAACAGCACGAATGCCGACAGCGCAAGGTTATCTGGAAGGTCAGCCTGTGACCGTTCTCAGAGATTCAGGCTGCGACACTGTCATTGTAATACGCGCACTTGTTCCAGCCGAGAAACTTACTGGGAAAACGCGGACTGTTTATTTATTAGACAGTTCCGCTCAACACCTTCCAGAAGCGGAAGTTGATATCGACTGTCCGTTCTACAAGGGCACGGTACTTGTCATATGCATGGAACGGCCACTGTATGACGTTGTGTTGGGCAATATCAACGGCGTCTGCCCCTCTCTCGAGTTGCCTGGAGGCGAAGCCGCGCTAAAGCCTGAAAAACGTACTGATGGCTGTCTACATTGCAAGGACAACACCGAACTTGTTTGCGATGATGATGTGGCTGCTGTATCACGATCCGGTGGCAAAGAATCACCAAAGCTGCCAGTAGTCATGCCAAGCCCGTTGGACGTTGGTCCCGAAAGATTCGCAAAAATGCAAAAAGACGACCGAAGCCTCAGTGGTTGCTTCGCGGACGTTGGCAAGACTAAAACGACACGATCAACCACTGCCATATTCGTCATCATCAATGACCTTCTCTACCGGCGGTACAAGTCTGCGACACAGAGAGAAGTGGAACAGCTGGTTGTTCCGGAGGACCTTCGAGCATCCGTCCTGAAGATCGCACACGAAGGCATACTGTCCGGTCACCAAGGGACAAAGAGGACGGCGGATAGGGTTTCGGAAGAATTCTACTGGCCTGGTGTGCAAGCAGAAGTCACGCGGTTTGTGAAATCCTGTGACATTTGTCAGAGGACCGTCCCAAAACATCTTGTAGGACGTGTGCCTCTGAGAAACGCCACAGGATTTCACAAACCGCGTGACTTCTGCTTGCACACCAGGCCAGTAGAATTCTTCCGAAACCCTATCCGCCGTCCTCTTTGTCCCTTGGTGACCGGACAGTATGCCTTCGTGTGCGATCTTCAGGACGGATGCTCGAAGGTCCTCCGGAACAACCAGCTGTTCCACTTCTCTCTGTGTCGCAGACTTGTACCGCCGGTAGAGAAGGTCATTGATGATGACGAATATGGCAGTGGTTGATCGTGTCGTTTTAGTCTTGCCAACGTCCGCGAAGCAACCACTGAGGCTTCGGTCGTCTTTTTGCATTTTTGCGAATCTTTCGGGACCAACGTCCAACGGGCTTGGCATGACTACTGGCAGCTTTGGTGATTCTTTGCCACCGGATCGTGATACAGCAGCCACATCATCATCGCAAACAAGTTCGGTGTTGTCCTTGCAATGTAGACAGCCATCAGTACGTTTTTCTGGCGTCCGCGCGACAGGACAAAACTCTCTTTAACACCTTTTGAGAGTCTCACTTTGTTTATGTGCGGTGGTTGAAGATGGATGCCGAAAAGCTGATAGGTTTGAAGATAACATATATTAGAACTAAGCACTCTGTAAAACACTATACAAACAGCACGACGCACACACCACACAGTGACTAAAGTACATATAACCCATGCATGCTACGTCCCTATGCTACAAGGTTCTTGCTCACGTCCTCGTCGTCTTCAGTAGAAGGAGACCGCGGTGGGACGACTTGGTCGCTGAGCAAGACGTAGTGGGTCGACTTGCCGCGATGCTGGGTTAGCGGTGGCGGCGGCTCGAACGTTGAGGATCGGCAGGCGATCAGACGACCAGGAACAGTACTATAGCCGGGAACAGTCTCGCGGGCAGGTAGTGGCCGCACAGGTCACCGACATCCGCAGGAACGCAACTGGTCAGGAGGTTGCCCAGCGGTTCACCCGAGCAACCCTCTCGAACCCTGGCTCTTCGAACGCCGTCTCCAACGCCTCTGCTGCGCTCGTGCCCTTCTACCTCTTCTTTTTTTTTTCTCCGCCGCGCCACCTCGTGCTCTCTCTCTTCTTTCCGCAACGCGCCGCACATGTAGTCAATGTCGTCGTCGTCGTCGTTTCACCACATATATATATATATATATATATAATTTTTTTTGCCACTTTCTCGCTCTCCCGCTCTTGTCCCCTCATCTTAGAAACCGCGCCTAGCCAGTCAAGCGCCGGCGCTCATTTTCTTTTCAGTTTCTCCCTTTACAGACAGCCACAGCGGACATCGACGTGACGTCACTCCACTAACCCTTTAAAACTAACCCGCCGAGGATGACGAGGCCGCCTTTGACGAAGATAGGTCCTCCTATCGAAACGTTGGCCAGCCTTTCTGAGGCACCTTATCCCTGTTTATAATCCTTATTCCTCGTGTGCTACTCCATTAGTCAGCCATCTTTTCTTGATTTTGGATTTCCAGACCAGCTGACAATGACGGAACAGGGTAAGTGCCCCTTGTTATCCTTTGCACATGTAGCGATCCTTGCAGATAGCCAGTACAAGTACCTGAAGAAATACTTTCCACCCGGACCACACGCGCCGTACATAAGACACTTGAGCGGGGCGCAAACATTAGATATTCTTCCATTAGTTTGTGACGCACCAGTGGACACCACACACTTCATCATCAATGTAGGCACTAACAACCTCAACACACACAACGCCACGGAAACGATCGAGTCCATGAACGACGTAATACGCACCATACAAACAGCTCGCCCAAACGCACACATAACCGTGACAACGGTTGCTCCCCGCCTACAAAACAAACACCGACCACTAATCCACCAAACTAACAAGCTCATGAAACACAATGAGGAAATCAACAAACTCAACTCGTTAATATTTAACTTAGAACACGTCCACAAGAACGTCGACACAATGCACCACGCAGAAATACACGAAGCACCGCATGAACACCTAGCTTGGGATGGCTTCCATCTGAACCCCAGAGGAATACATCTAGCTTCCGAAAACATCAAATCCTTTATTAAGGACAAGTACAGAAAAACACCCTGTAAATCTAACCCTACCGACACTGCCACCCCGCACAACACAACTGCAACAGTCACTTCGGGCACACAGACAACTCATTGTGAAACGAGCCACCGCGCACATGTTATATCAAAGACGAAATCAACGGCGGTGCAAACAGACACAACTGTTACAGGCAACACGAAATCCATAACCGACGCATTCACACAGACACACACACGCTCGCCTGCACACGCAACGGCAGTACAAACAGACACAAATGTTGCAGACAACACAAAATCCGTAACCGAAGCATTCACACAGACACCCACACGTTCGCCTGCACACGCAATGGCAGTACAAACAGACACAACTGTCACAGACAACACAAAATCCATAACCGAAACATTCACACAGACACCAACACGCTCGCCTGCACACGCAAAGACTCAAACAGAAACAGAGGTGGAACTAAGTGAGGCATGCGGAAACAAACCCGCTAAACAGAAGCAAACGACACGCAAATCTACCCGCCAAAAGGCAAATAAATGACAGTCATTGAAAGTTAATAACCACTCTCAGCCACGCAGTACAGAATTTCTGCAGGCCAGAAAACTTACCAAGAAACGTGTGAGTTACACTTTTCATCTGAAAACGTACACAGACTGCACACAGAACAATAGGGACTTCAGGGTTAGTCCCAAGGGACTAACCCTGAAGGCTATACCAGCTCTAGGAACACTCCCACCCCATCATCGTGCAAACTGGCAGACAACATTAAACAATGCCTCCTTCTCACTTTTGAATATACTCACGGAACATTGCGAAGAACAACTGGAAAGTTTTAACCATAGACTTCAGAACATAGCTCTGACACCAGATGAGACGAAAGATTTAGAACAGTACCACGAAGCACAGTCTCGAAAACTGGTTCAAAAACGGAGGATGAAAGCGAACTTCAAACAGAAAACAACCTTCCAGGCAAACGGCTACCTCACGCCAACAAAAGGGAGTTCGAATCTACAAATAGCCGACGTGGCTGAAGGCTCCCCAAAATTAAATCAGTCTAATGTTGTAGATATTTCAAAAACATTAAGTAGGGAAGAAATAGACGTACTTAGCAAGGGCCTAAACCTTTGTCCCACGAACAACACAATAAATGAATTTTAGCTTCACAAGGATCTTTCGGAATTTTCCCGACGAATGCGGATAAGACATTTTTTCGCCGACAACAACGCACCAGACACCGGGACGACCCCACTTAGAGCCCAATCTACTTGGACTCCTGAACCAGAACAAGCCATAGAACTCGACCTATACCTCAAAACTGTTACTAAAGAAATTATAAGCCAATCCAAGATAGCTAAGCGACCTAAAAACATAACTTCATCAGAGAATCGTATCATTTCAAATCTTAGTTGCCGGAACGACATTGTCATTAAGGAAGCAGATAAGGGTGGAAATATAGTTATTTGGCCGATAGATAAGTACAAGCACGAGGCTTACAGACAGCTAAACAACCCTGAACATTACCGTAAGCTAGACAATGATCCGACGTTACCATACACACTGAAAATTACCAACAGGCTGAAATCACTTTTGGATGATGAATTGATAACACCGTCAGAATTCAAATTTCTTAAACCAAGCAACAAAGCTGCAGGACGCTTCTACCTCCTTCCGAAAATTCATAAAATTCCACCCACTGAACTTCACACCGCTAATATCCCAGGGCGTCCGATAGTATCGAACAACAACACCCCGACAGAAAGCCTCTCCACATTTCTTAACCACTTCCTTGGTGACTTTCCGAAAACACTTGCGTCATTTGTACAAGATACCCCCCATCTACTCAGAATTATAGAGGACATTACTACAAAAGGCACACTACCGCAAAACATAATTCTCGCAACACTAGACGTCACGGCCTTGTACACCAACATTCCAATCCCTGATGGTTTAAACTCGATAAAAGAAACGCTGTCCAAACACAATGCACAACACTCTATTGAAGTATACTTGTCTCTTCTTGAACTAGTTCTGACATATAATTACTTCGAATTTGAGGAAAATTACTATCTACAAATACATGGGACAAGTATGGGTACACCTTTTGCACCAACCTACGCCAACATATTTATGGGTACTCTAGAAACGGATTTCCTATCTCGTTGCACGCACAAGCCCCACACATACCTACGATACATAGACGATATATTCATAATATGGGAACATGGTCAGGAAAGTTTAGATAAATTTGTAACTTTCCTAAATTCTTTTCACACAACAATAAAATTCACATCGGAATCTTCAAATGAGCGCATAAACTTTCTGGACACAACAATATATATTGATAATGGGACACTAAAGACAACGCTGTATAGAAAACCTTTTGATAAACAACAGTACCTTGACTATACAAGCCACCATCCCAGACATTGCAAACAAGGTATCTTTAAAGGCCAAGCCACACGACTTCGTCGCATTTGCGTTGAAAACCATGACTACATAGACAGACTCGATCACCTTAAGGAAACCCTATCAAGCAGGAACTACCCGAACACTGCCCTTCAGAAAGCCTACACCGCTGCAACCAAGCTTGATCGAGCCAAGGTCCTCAAACCCCACCCTAAGATCACAAGGACAACAACGCGTCTTCTTACTACTAAATTCTCAAACGCACTCCCCAACGTGAACAATATCCTCAGGAAATACCACCCAATTCTCACCAGCAACCAGAAACTTAATAAGATCTTTCCCGACCCGCCCAGAGTAGCCTACAGACGGAACAGTAATTTCAAGGACATTCTTGTACACGCCAAACTAAGGACAAAGACGAAGCCAACATCCGGTCCCTGTGGCCGCTCCAGGTGTTCCACATGCAAACATATTCAATCTACTACTACAGTAAAAAGTACAGCGTCAGATTACATTCACAAGGTAACTGCGAATTTCACCTGCACGTCAAGCAACGTAGTCTACTGTCTAGAATGTGCCACTTGTAACAAGCAATACATAGGTGAGACTGGACAAGAAATGCACACGAGACTCAACGGCCATCGCGCAGATACAAAACACAATTTACCTAAAGCAGTAGCCAGCCACTTCAATGAGCACGGCCATATATTTGATGAAGCAAGACTCTATATACTACAAACAAATTTTCGTTCACCTCGCGAGAGAAAATATACAGAATCATACCTCATACACAAGTTTAAATGCCTGCACCCCACGGGGATGAATTTATCGCGTGGCAACTTAGAATCGCTAAGAGCAGTAACATAAACCTTAAATTGTTATACCATTAACAAACGCGCAAAACAAGTTAAACCTCCAGCTAATCTCGATGCTCAACCTCACCTATTCTTCCATTTCCAGTTCTTCACTGCATCTCCCCTACCACTCAATTTATTATCCTCCTCCATGCTTTTACTCATTGATAAACCATACGAACGCTTTTCCAGGTACACCTGTCCCCTCAGTGTTCATGTTTCAAATTATATTTCTTCCGCTGTCACTCACCTGTGCCGGTTTTTTTTTTCCTCAACCTCACCTATTCTTCCATTTCCAGTTCTTCCCTGCATCTCCCGTACCACTCAATTGATTATCGACCTCCATGCTTTTTCGCATTGATCAACCATACGTGCGCTTTTCCAGGTACACCTGTTTCCCCCCCAGGTTTAAATTTCTAATTATATTTTTTCTACACTGTCACCCTCCTGCGCCGGGGTTTTTTTTCCCTCAAACGCGCGTTTTCTTTTTTTTTTCTTTTTTTTGTTGTTTTTTTCTCCACACGAGATCCACACCGAGACAGTCCAAAATCCCAGACGCCAGGATACCTTTTTCGGCGCCTTGACCACACAAGGTCTCGCCAATTCTGTATACCGCCGCGACGACGCCTAGGGCGAACTAGTGAGGCTAACGTCCCTTGACGGACCAAGCTGCTCCCTGTCAACCACAAAATTACCCGATGCCTTGATGCTACGCTACTCAAGTCATGCTTTCAACTCGTATTGTGACCTGCACACTGACCGGCTCTTCAGGGACCCCAAACGCACGCCGACCACGACTCCTACGAACGCTCACTCGCCTCTCGCTCCCCCAACCCCCTCTGACGGTGTTTTTTTTATATATAATTTTTTTTGCCACTTTCTCGCTCTCCCGCTCTTGTCCCCTCGTCTTAGAAACCGCGCCTAGCCAGTCAAGCGCCGGCGCTCATTTTCTTTTCAGTTTCTCCCTTTACAGACAGCCACAGCGGACATCGACGTGACGTCACTCCACTAACCCTTTAAAACTAACCCGCCGAGGATGACGAGGCCGCCTTTGACGAAGATAGGTCCTCCTATCGAATCGTTGGCCAGCCTTTCTGAGGCACCTTATCCCTGTTTATAATCCTTATTCCTCGTTCTGTTGATTTAGGCTTTCAGAAGCTGAATTGGGCAAATGATAATAGACTGTTTTAGTTTAGCATACGCTATATGCAATTGCGTACGCTATAAAATAGCGGGTCATCACTGCGCATGCGCAGAACGCTATCTGACCGGTAGCGTATAGCGTGCGCACGCTATTTCTCAGATTTGGCGTTACCGTCTTTGCATGGTTTGCGTAGTTTACGTAAAACATGGCGGCGGTCCCCGCTGCCCGCTTCGAATTAAATTTAGCGTGGCTTTTGTAGAATTCGCTTCATTCGTAGCAAATGACTGCGTAAATGGCTTTCGCTTAGTCTCAGGCCGCTTTGACAACAGTGTGTTATGGATAACCTTGTGGTGTTTTCGAGATCGCTTCTCGCTTCGAACGACACGAAGCCAAACGAGAGAAACCGATGATGATGATGATGAAAAGGGGATTGGCATCCCCTTTGAAACGGGGCGGCGACAAATAGTCACCTAGCCTGCTTGATTTAATCAGGATTACTATACATGTTCTTTATCTAGCATTTTTGTATGCCTCTCATTATTGTTTTTCTTTTGCAAAAAATTACCTTGTATCGCTACCTATTCTTTTAAGAGATGAGGTCGTATCGATCGTTTCCCAGCTTTTTTCCCACCAGTACTCTAATCGTCTCTTGCTGATCTCTACGGCTGATCTGTTGATGTTTCCTTCCACTTTAAACCCAAGCGGTTCTGGGAGTTGCACCTACGGTTCTCGCTGGGTGGATCCCGTTGCATTCCATTAGGATGTGCTGAGTGGTCTCTGGATCTTTACAGCAGCATACACATGCCTCATCTAGTTCCGAATATTTGCTCCGGTATGTTTTGGTCCTTAGGCAACTGGCTCGAGCCTCAAATAGCAAGGCATGGCACTTTGTGTTATCCTACAGATTTTCCCTTCTAATTTCTTTCTTCTCATTCTTGTAATTCCCCCGCAGGGGCGTCTGCGTAAGCAGGCGTTTGATGTGTTGCGACACCACGGACCCGAGCACACGGCGTTTGGACCCTCCCGCGCTTAACTTTGCGTGGCTTAGCCGTGCCCGGGGAAAAGGGGATCCTGGGGGTTGAGCCAATGCTGAGTGCTTGGACCTTTATGGCCCCTCCGAGGAGTCAACACACCCCTTCGGCCTCGGCTTCACGTAGACGGCACCTCTGGACTGACCCACCCAGGGGAAATCGGTGGTCGCCTTTTCCTGTCCCTCTCCTCAACCTGTTCCGTTCCTATCAACTTACCTTATCTGTCCTGTTATCTTCTTTCTTCCTAATTTTTTCTGTCTCTTCAAGGCGGCTTGGGTTAACCTGGTGCTCTATATCCAACCTTGAGTATGGCGCATTGGGTTATAGCAGCGATGCACGGCTGGCGTGTGCAAGTATCCGTCAAACTTGCAACGTCCCCTTGTTGGGCTACATGGTGGGTGGCTGCCATTGCTGCCGAAACAAGTTCATCAAGCATGCATAGAGCATCTTTCCCTTTGCTTACTGATCATACCACTGCAAAGCGCGTGCACACCGAAGTATCCCTCAACTTTTTCGCCCCACGCAAAGAATCTTTTCCACGCTACCACGTAATCCACAGCGATAAACCTGAGAAACCAGTAAGAGTTATCTCACCTTTCCTCGTCTCGAAATCCCTGACGGACACCATTGGACCAGGCTCTAAAGCTTGCAAGATGGCAAGCGGCGACCTCCTCCTTGAGGTTCGTGAGAAGCTGCAACATGAAAAACTCGCAAATCTCACCTTTGCAGACATCCCAATAACAATGACCCCACAGCGTTCCCTCAACACAGTCCGAGGCGTAATTTTAGATTCCGACCTCTTAGAACTAACTGAAGCAGAACTGTTAGAAAGCTGGCAAGACCAAAACGTCATTGAGGTAAAAAGAATAAAAATCAGGCGAGACAACAAATAAATTCCCACAAGACATCTGATCATTACATTTGCCTGTAGTGTGCTACCAGAAACCTTTCAGACAGGCTACACAAAAATCCGCGTAAGACCTTATATTCCAAACCCTCGTCGATGTTTTAAGTGTCAGAAGTACGGCCAGGGCTCGCAAAGCTGCCGAGGTCAACTCACCTGCGCAAAATGTGGTGAAAAAGACCATACTTCCGAAAACTGTTCTGGACCACCCCACTGTGTAAACTGCGAAGGTGACCAACGCGCATATTCCCGATCCTGTGAAACCTGGAAAAACGAAAAGGATGTAATTACATTGAAAATCAAAGAAAACATATCGTTCCAAGAAGCACGAAAACGTGTTTCTGCTTTTCACACCGCAAGGTATGCTGATGCGTTGCGCAAGGGGGCAGCGTCGCAGCAGACTCCGGCATCGGCCCGGTCCACAAGCAGTGTGGCTGCGGCTGTACCAGCCCCCGTGGCGAATGCAGCTGACGCTGCTTCGCCGTCCGCGAAGGGGGGCCCGTCAACCTCCGGGTTGGCGGCCCCAAAGGTCTCGTCCGACGTGTCGAGGCCTGAACGCCCAACACAGGGCGTGAAGGGCGCGTGTCCAGCGCCTCACAAGAGGCGATGGACATAGCACCTATTCAGACGGTGCAGCCAGCGCCTAAGGAGGGCGCGTGTCCAACGCCTCACAAGAGGCGATGGACATAACACTTATTCAGACGGCGCAGCCAGCGCCTAAGGAGGGGCGGGATTCTCTCGACCGCTCCAAAACAGACAAAACCCGAGTCACGGCGCCTGGAAAAGGCCCCGTGAGCTAATATTAGTCTCTTAAACACACAGCACAAACACTTTCTTCATTATGGAGACACAAATACTACAATGGAATGTTAGAGGACTTATTCACAACCTCGACGATATAAGAGAACTCCTACACACACATAATCCTAAGTTGCTGTGTGTTCAAGAGACACATCTGAAACCTACAAACACAAACTTCCTTCGTCAATACACCATCTTTCGAAAAGACCGCGATGAGGCTAACGTCTCGTCCGGCGGTGTAGCAATAGTAGCAGATAAGTCTTTAGCTTGCCAACAGGTAGCCCTCGATCCAGACGCCCCTTGAGGCAGTGTCAGTTCGGGCCATTCTATTTAACAGACTAGTAACTGTATGTTCCATTTATACACCCCCCAATCATCGCCTTGAAGAAACAGACTTTTATAACCTCATTGAAAAGTCTTTTATAAAAAAAAGTCATTGAAAAGTCTTTTATAACCTCATTGAAAACAGACTTTTATAACCTCATTGGACGAAGAGGAAGACGAAGTGCCTTTCAGGCAGAGCGCCGAGTCTTCGAGCTCTACTTCTTTTGTGAATTTTCTTGGACTTTGCTGGTGAACTGCTGTTTCCTGCTTAGTTGCGGTGGAGATGGACTCTCACGCGCGTCCGCCGGACTCAGTAGTGCCCGCGGCGGCTGCCTCCAGGAAGCGCAACGGCACCGAGAGCGACACTGACAGCGACGACACCATGCAGTACTATGTCAGCAGTGAAGAATCTGGTGACGACACCTTCGAGCTGGTGCGGAGCCGTAAAGCAAAGAGAAGATTTGTCAGCACATCATCGAATTCGAGTGCGTCCACCATGAGGTCATCACGGATTACCGAGGTACTCACCATTCTTTTCACGCCAGTTCTCGCCAAGGATAACCTGAGATGCCTCAACCGGCAAGCCGTGTCTACACATCTAGAGGCACTGGTCCCGAATGAAATCAAGGACATCAGAGTAAATACCCGTAAGAACGTCGTAGCGATCGACGTAGAACATGCGGCTGCGTTAGATTTCTTGCGCAAGGTCACGGAACTTGACGGGATTAAAGTCCACCCTCATATTCCGCTGGGAAAAGAAAGCAGTACTGGCGTAATTTATGATGTTGACGAAACCATTGCCGACACTGATTTGTCGATCTTAATCAAGCCGGCTACAGAAAACACCGTCATCGCAAACGTTTTTCGTCTCGGCACGTCACGGTGTGTAAAGATCATATTTAAGGGCGAATCCCTACCAACACACGTAAAAGTGGGCCACTTCCGACACGCAGTTCGGCCTTTTGTACCAAAACCACTACAGTGCTGGAAGTGCATGAAGTTAGGCCATGTGAGTAGTGTGTGCAAAAACACTTCCGTGTGTTCTCGATGCACGGGGCCGCACACCACTGACACGTGCGAGGCCAGTGTGCTGAAGTGCACAAACTGCAGCGGCCCTCATGATGCATCCTCAAAGGAGTGCCCCTTCATTCGAAAGGAAATGGCAATTTTAATGAAAATGGTTAGAGACCACTCGTCTCACCGAGAAGCGGCAGCATCTATTAAGCGACGAAGATCACGTCGCCGACGCCGCTCAAGAACCTCCAAAGCCTCTGTACCGCGCGAGCCACGTACATCACCACCCCCTCTCCCGCCCAGGCCAAACGCAGTCAGCTCTAAGGACAAAGGAGCTTCGAACAACACGTCAGCTGACGCTTGGCCTGAACTCCCGAGGCTACATGCACCTACGGAGCGGGAACACACATCTACAGCAAGGGACACCTCATCTGTTCCTGATAAATTGACAGACCAGGATCAACAAATTGTTGTTATGCTCAGCTCTCTGGTGAGTGCTCTACGTGTTCTTCTGGACAAGCTGCAGACACCAACAGCTAGGAGTGCATTGCAAGTGCTGGATGCCATCAATCCGGTTCTCGCAAGCCTTCAGAAGTCCAGTGCTTGAAAACTTATATAGCGGAACCATGGCTCGTCGACAACAGCAGCGATCGTTCCGGGATGATGTCAGAAGCGCCTCCATATTCCAGTGGAATGCGAGAGGCCTGAGGTCACGTATTTCGGATTTCCGGCAGTTCGTGTTTGAAAACCGCTTTCCTGTTCTGGTCATCTGTGAACCGAATTTATCAACTACCTTGAGACTATCAGGATATGAACCTTTCGTTTCAACCACTTGTGCCCGAAGTAGTAAGGTTCTGCTTTACATTCGCAAGGACCTTACGTATTTCGCCCAGCCCGTACCTCCACACGACGATAACCAATATGTCTGTGTTACTGTGAAAAAGAAGAGGCTGTCTTTTACACTTATTGGCGTCTACCTTTCCCCAACAAGTCAATTCGATAGCAAAAGACTAAAAGATCTTATGGCTGCGACTCACGGTCCTTGGATAATAACAGGAGATTTCAACGCTCACCACCAGATATGGGGAAGCTCCAGGATAAATTCAAGAGGCAGGTCACTCATATCCTTTGCATCAGGCCACAACCTGCGTCTTCTAAATGACGGAAGCCCGACATATCTGCGAGGAACAACATACAGCAGCTGCCTAGATTTAACACTGGTATCACGTTGCCTAACTTCGAGAGTGCAGTGGTTCACTGATATCGAAACCCATGGAAGTGATCATATTCCGACCTATGTGAGAATCGATGGACTAGAAGCTACATTACCCAATATATCTCGCCAAATTGACTGGTCAGTCTTTGAAGATCTTGTGGAAGACGCATGCAAGAAACCAATCGCACGCAGGCTAGAAGATATCATTGCAGACGCAATGCACGATTGTACGCGTAGCTTAACACATTCATCAAAGCGTACAGAGTATGACATTGAATTGGAAAGACTTCGTGCACTACGTCGTCGAGCTGAAAGGAGGTACAGGCGCACGAAGTCAATTCTTGACCTTAGAGTAGCTCGGCGAATGCAAAAGAAGATACAGCGCCGGATGGATAAGCTAGAAGATCAAAGATGGAAATGCTTTTGTGAGTCACTGGACCCCCGAAAGCCACTGTCCCGTGTGTGGCGTACCCTAAGGGGTCTTCGCTCATGTCCCCAGCAACGACACCCATTTAACGCCCTTGCTCTCCATCAAAACCGCCGTGAGATAGACGTCGCAGAAGAGTTTTGTGCGAAAGTCGCCGGTGGAACAGTTCTACTCCCTGACATGGTTTTAGGCGACATTCCTGGTCCACGAGATACAAGTATGGACGCTCCTTTTTCTATGGAAGAGCTAGAGGCTGCTATGGCGCTATGTAGGTGTTCGTCTTCGCCAGGGCCCGACGGAATCACATATAATGCTATGCGCCACCTACGTCGAGAAGCGCGACGAGAACTGCTCAACCTTTTTAATAGGTCATGGCATGATGGTGTCGTTCCACAGGAATGGAAACGCAGCCGCTTGGTACCGTTGCTAAAAGCAGGAAAGTCACCGCTAGAACTGTCATCATATCGGCCTATAGCACTCGCCAGCTGCGTCGGAAAACTCATGGAGCGCATGATCCTCATGCGTCTCGAATGGTATCTTGAACACCACAACATTTACCCTGACTCTATGGCGGGATTTCGGCGAGGCCGTTCATCGATTGACAATGTCATCGATCTAGTGTCATCTGTTGAGCAGCAAAAGTCTTGGAAACGATTATCAGTAGCACTCTTTCTTGACGTGAAAGGCGCCTACGACAACGTTTCCCATCAAGCCATCCTAGACGCACTTTTGACATTGGAACTAGGAGGGCGAGTATTTCGATGGATCCAAAGCTACTTGACACAAAGGTCCTTGTTTGTACGCACAGAAGATGGTCCGACTACTGACCACTACACATGCCGTGGCGTTCCTCAAGGCGGTGTTCTAAGCCCTATTCTCTTTAACCTCACACTTCTTGGGCTGGCCGATTCCTTACCGGAAACAGTGAGTGTCTCCATCTACGCCGACGACATCTGCATCTGGGCATCAGCGGTGACTCGCCCGCAGGTTCGTGCAAGGTTGCAGAAGGCAGCAACACAGGCAACTGGCTATCTCTGCACACACGGCCTAACCATCTCGACAGAAAAATGTGCGTTAGTCGCTTTTACGCGAAAAGCGATGTCTGGTTATCCAGTGTGCA
Source organism: Dermacentor silvarum (assembly GCF_013339745.2). NCBI lineage: Eukaryota > Metazoa > Arthropoda > Arachnida > Ixodida > Ixodidae > Dermacentor > Dermacentor silvarum. The sequence continues at coordinate 145,831,712 of NC_051163.1, read as the reverse complement.
TCAATGGCCAGCGTATCTCCTACAAGAGAAATCATCGGTTTTTGGGTGTCTTTGTTGACCGAGACCTCTCCTGGAGCCCTCAGGTTGCCCACTTGAAGAAGAAGCTCACATCTATGGTTCACGTTTTCAAATTCATCGCCGGTAAAGCGTGGGGATCATCAGTGAGCTCTATGCTACAGTTGTACCGAGCACTTTTTATCGGCTTCCTACGCTATAGCTCTCCCGTGCTTGCTAAAACATGCAAATCAAATCTTCGAGCCCTTCAGAGCGTGCAAGCACAGGCATTACGTGTTTGCCTCGGCCTTCCGCGGAGCGCCTCAACAGCAGGAACAGTTATCACGGCTCAAGACCATCCGATCACAACTTACATGACCATCGACACGCTTAGGGCCCATATTCGCCACGTTTCACGGATGCAATCAAGCTCTCTTGCCTCCCTGCCAGAACGACGACCACGGGCGTCATTCTCCAATGTGGTCAGCATTCATAGTGCCTCCCTACCATCGGGGTTCACACCCTCGACACGTTCACCGTCAGCGTTGTGGTGTTTAAAACAACCTGAAGTGCGCCTTTACGTTCCAGGAATAAGAAAGAAGACTGACCTGCCCACTTTGGCCTTGAAGCAAGCAGCTCTCGATTGCTTGCACTCTTTCTACTCTGACCGAATCCACATATATACGGATGGCTCTTCCACTCAGACCAGCTCCACCGGCGCAGTGGTTATACCATCACGATCAATGAGCATCACATACAAGACTTCTCACGTGACATCATCGACCGCTTCGGAGCTTGTTGCCCTCCGAGGTGCCATTGATTATATTAACAACCAACCGGCTAATCGGTGGGTAATATTATGTGATTCAAAGGCGGCCCTACAATGTCTTTTGTCAGCTCTCCGTCGCGGGTCCTGCGAACAACTCGTCTCGGAGATACGAGAAATGCACCACCATACGATCGCAAAAGGACACGACGTCGTGTTTCAGTGGCTGCCGAGTCATTGCGGTATTACCGGCAACGACATCGCCGACGAAGCTGCTAGGAAAGCACACGAAGGAGCAAATATTGTTTCTGTACCTTTATCGAGGACTGACGCAGCCCAACACCTAAGCAAGCTGGCGCAAGCTATGACATTGGAGAAGTGGCATACAACGGAATTCGCCCAACATTGGTTGCATTCTCTCGACCCATCTATGCAGCTGCGGCTGTTGCCTGGACTTCCTCGAAATGAGGAAACAATGCTGTGCCGCTTACGCTTGGGTGTTGCATTCACCAATGCTTACACGTGTTTGATTGGAATGGCTGATAGCGCCGAGTGTAATGCCTGCGGTGTCGATGAGACTATAGAACACCTACTATGCTACTGTCCATCTCTTCAAAACGAAAGACATGACCTCTGCAACGTTCTCAATAGGCTAGATAGAAGACCGTTCACTTTGAGCAAGATCTTGGGACCATGGCCTCGAATATCACAGCTGCAAAAGGCCACAAAAGCGCTGCTGCGATTTTTAAAAACGACAGGACTGAGTGACCGTCTATGACCCGGACTGATTGATAATCAGTGATAGAACAGAGATCTGTTGCTATGTCGGCGATATCAACAGTGGACTTTCTATTCTTCTCTTAATCTCTCTCTCCCCTTTTTCCTTCCCCCAGTGTAGGGTAGCCAACCGGGCTCAGTCCTGGTTAACCTCCCTGCCTTTCATTAAATCATTTTCTCTCTCTCTCTATAACCTCATTGACCAGCTTCCCGAACCTTACATTCTCGTGGGAGATTTTAACGCTCACAACACGTTGTGGGGAGACTCGCGATGTGACGCAAGAGGTCGTCTCATTTAAAATTTTCTTCTGACCTCTGGTGCCTGCCTTTTTAATAAGAAAGAGCCGACCTACTATAACGTCCAACATGATTCGTATTCATCGATAGATCTAGCAATTGGATCTGCCTCTCTTCTGCCTGACCTCGAATAGAATGTCACTAACAATCCTTTTGGAAGTGACCACTTCCCCGTAACTGTAAACTTAATAACGCAGCATGATAACCCTCCCAGTATTCCTCGATGGAAATTAGCATCGGCTGACTGGGAGCATTTTAAAGAACCATCTTATTTACCACGATATTTTTTAAACAATTTTAGTATCGACAATGCTGTGGCATATTTTACTGCGTTTATTATTGATGCTGCTGAAAAGTGTATTCCGTTAACGAATGGTGGTTCACTTAAAAGACGTGTTCCCTGGTGGAACGAAGACTGCAGAGAGGCACGAAAGAAACAAAACAAAGCATGGGGCATATTGCGCCGATTTCCAACTGCTGAAAATCTCGTTGAGTTCAAGCACGTCAAGTCACAGGGAAAGCGGACGCGCAGACAGGCAAAGAGGGCAAGCTGGGAAAGGTTTCTCTCAAGCATAAACTCTTACACACAGGAAGCGAAAGTCTGGAATGGCTTGAAAAGACTTAATGGCCAGCAAACCCAGCCATTATCCCTGGTCGATGACCAAGGGAATACATTGAAAGACCAGGCTGACGCTCCTGGCGAGCACTTCGAGCGCCTATCCAGTTCAATTCACTATTCCGAGGCATTCTTAAAACACAAAAATATAGCAGAACTCAACGTATTAAACCGCAGATGTAGACATAACGAACCTTATAACCTCCCCTTCTGTATCGCCGAGCGGAAAGCTTCCCTTACTGCTTGCCTCAACTCTGCACCCGGACCTGACAGAATCACGTACGACATGATTAAACACTTCCACGAAGACACTCATATGACACTGCTTGCACTGTACAATCTTATATGGGCTGCAGGACACCCCCCGCATTCATGGAAAGAAGCTATTGTAAGCCCGGTCTTAAAACAGGGCAAGGACCCATCCTCTGTGACAAGTTATCGCCCAATTGTGCTCACTAGTTGCCTATGTAAGCGATCCGAAAAAATGATTATTCGGCGTCTTCTACATTTCCTGGAATCTAACAGATTACTTGACCCTTACCAATGCGGTTTCAGAGAAGGCCGGTCTACAACCGACCATCTCGTGCGCATCAAAACAAGCCTTCGGGATGCTTTCATACATAAACAGTTCTTATCTGTATTTCTAGATATGGAGAAGGCGTATGACACAACATGGCGTTACAGAATCCTGCAAGACCTGTCGGCAATAGGCATCCGCGGGAACATGCTAAACGTTATAGAGAGCTACTTGCAGAATCGTACTTTCCGGGTCAAATTAGGTAATTCATTCATACAGGAAACTGGAGTACCTCAGGGAGGCGTGCTCAGCTGTACGCTCTTCATAGTACAGATGAACTCACTCCGCACATCAATGCCTTCAGCCATTTCTTATTCCGTGTACGTCGCCGACGTACAGATGGGTTATAAATCTCGTAACCTTACAATATGCCAACGACAGGTTCAAGTTGCCCTCAACAAAGTCTCTAAATGGGCCACATAAAATGGCTTTACATTAAACCCAAATAAAACCTCGTGTGTTGTATTCACGCGAAAGAGAGGGCTCTTAGCAGACCCTGAAGTGGAACTACACGGTCAGCTCATACCAGTAAATACAGAATATAAATTTTAGGCACTATTCTGGACTCTAAACTGACCTTTATTCCCCACATAAAGTACCTTAAAGCCAAATGCTTAAAAGCAATAAACATTCTTAAAGTATTGTCGCACACTAAATGGGGCAGTGACAGAAAGTGTTTGTTAAACTTATACAAAAGCCTCATTCGCTCACGCATAGACTACGGTGCGATAGTCTATCAGTCCGCCGCCCCCAGTGCTTTAAAGATGATCGATCCTGTTCATCATTTAAGCATCCGCCTGGCAACCGGAACCTTGCTGTGCAAAGTCTTTATGTGGAGTCAAATGAGAGGCCCCTAAACCTTCAAAGGTCCTACTCTAGCTTTATGTATTTCCTGAAAGTAATCTCAGACTGCCGACATCCTTGTTACTCCATCATAAATGACACTACGTGTGCCACACTTTTCCATAACCGACCTAGAGCAACGGAACCCTTCTCACTGTGGGTGAGGAAACTCGGCGAAGAAAGCGGTGTTCCACTGCTTGAGTATCACGTATTGCCTCCAGCAACACCGTTACCACCGTGGCAATGGCAACTTATAGATTGCGACATATCATTTGCTGAGGTCTCGAAGCATGCTCGGAAGAACATATCCGAATGCACTTTCGTGAACTTCAATCGAAATACTTTTGCCTGGAATTCTTTACTGATGCATCAAAGTCGCATGCTGGCGTGTCCTATGCGGCAATCGGTCCTTCCTTTTCTGAATGCGGTGAAATTCATCCGGAAACAAGCATATTTACCGCTGAGGCTCATGCCCTGTTGTGTGCAGGAAAGCATATTGACACGTATACATGTTTATCTTTCACCGGTGGCCGCTTTCCACCGGCTCACAAATGTTAAACGTTATCGCTCGGTGCAGGACGCGCCTCTATCTGAAGCTTCTAGAACGTTATCGATGGTTCTTTAAGTTGCCTGTTTTCACCGACGCTTATGTTATCTGATTGTATGACTGACGCGAATTGTCTATAACTTTCTGGAAGACACGCGGGCATCAGGGATTAATCTGGAACCTTCGATGACTCAGGTATAAAAGCCGACGCGTCTCGCCGGTGATCACATTTCGACGACCGCCGACTGTTTTCGCCGCTTTCGTTGTGCTTCGAGTGTAGCTTGCTTTTGTGGGCACAGGTTCGCCCAATAAACAACCACTTTCGTCATACACAGTTTTACTACTGTTTACTGCAGCGTCACTACTACGTGACATCTGGTGGGGGTGCGGGGTAGTGACGCTGAAGTAAACAGTAGTAAAACTGTGTATGTGTAGGTGGCAGACTTGCCTCGTCTATTTGGACGACGTCGTTGTGTTTGCCTCAAGCTTCGAAGAACACCTGCGGCGCCTCGAAACAGTTCTTCAAGCAATCAAAACCCCTGGACTCACGTTAAAGCCAGAAAAGTGCCGCTTCGCATGTGAGGGGCTCTTGTTCTTGGGCCACGTCATCAACAAGTCTGGAGTGCACCCCGACCCTCAGAAAACTGCAGCCATCTCCAACTTTCCTCCGCCGGCCGACAAGAAAGCAGTGCGTAGATTTCTTGGACTGTGCACCTATTACAGGCGCTTCGTCAAGAACTATTCACGGATCACCGAGCCGCTGACGTACTTCACGAAGGCCGACGTCGAGTTCAAGTGGGAGACGCCGTAAATCGAAGCATTTGAAGAACTGAAGCGACGCCTGCAATCGCCGCCAATACTTGCGCATTTCGACGAAAACGCCGATACCGAAGTCCACACCGACGAAAGCAGCGTAGGACTCGGCGCCGTTCTTGTGCAGAGGACTGACGGACTAGAAAGGGTTGTAAGTTACGCTAGCCGGTCGCTATCGAAGGCGGAAGCAAATTATTCCACAACAGAAAAGGAGTGCCTCGCCAACATCTGGGCTGCATCAAAGTTTCGTCCCTACCTCTATGGCAGGCCCTTTAAAGTTGTGAGCGACCACCACGCCTTGTGTTGGCTAGCTAACTTGAAGGAACCTTCAGGTGGCCTCGCACGATGGAGTCTTAGACTTCAAGCATTCGACGTCACCGTCGTTTACAAGTCCGGGCGAAAGCACTCTGACGCCGACTGCTTGTCTCGCGCCCCCGTCGAACCGCCGCCACAAGACGACCAGGATGACGACACTTTCTTGGGACCCATCAGTGCCGACGAATTCGCTGAACAACAGCGAGCCGACCCCGAACTAAGGAGCCTTGTGGACTACCTCGAAGGCAAGACCGCCATTGTGTCGAAGGTCTTCAGGCAAGGATTGGCGTCGTTTTTCTTGCAAAACTACATTCTCCTAAAGAAGAACTTCTCGCCTCGCCGAGCCAACTACCTCCTCGTGGTACCCGCAGCATTGCGTCCAGAGGTTCTGCAAGCTCTCCATGACGATCCAACGGCTGGACACCTCGGTTTTTCCCGCACGCTCGCGAGGATACAAGAAAAATACTACTGGCCTCGCCTCTCTGCCGACGTCGCCCATTACGTAAGGACATGCCGAGACTGTCAGCGACGCAAAACACCGCCAACAAGGCCAGCCGGACTTCGACAGCCGATCGAGCCACCTCGCCGACCGTTCCAGCAGATCGGCATGGACTTACTGGGGCCTTTTCCGACGTCGACGCCCGGGAATAAATGGATCGTCGTAGCTACGGACTACCTCACCCGCTACGCCGAAACAAAAGCCTTGCCCAAAGGCAGTGCCGCCGAGGTAGCCCGATTCTTCGTTGAGAACATCCTCCTGCGTCACGGTGCCCCAGAAGTCCTCATCACCGACAGTGGTACGGCCTTCACGGCTGAACTAACTCAAGCCATCCTGCGCTACAGCCAGACAACCCATCGCCCGACCACCGCCTACCGCCCGCAGACGAATGGCCTCACCGAGCGCCTAAATAAGACCATCGCCGACATGCTGGCAATGTACGTCGACGTCGAACACAAGACGTGGCATGCCATCCTTCCGTACGTGACCTTCGCATACAACACGGCCGTGCAAGAAACGACGCACATGGCGCCGTTCAACCTGTTCTACGGAAGGAACCCGGCAACGACGCTTGACGCCATGCTACCGGACGTCTCCGACGAAGAAAATCTCGACGTTGCCACCTATTTGCAGCGTGCCGAAGAAGGTCGACAGCTCGCCCGCCTGCGCATCAAGAACCAGCTGAGGACCGACAGCCGACACTACAATCTTCGATGACGCTACGTCGAGTACCAGCCCGGAGACCGTGTTTGGGTCTGGACTCCGATACGCCGACGAGGACTTAGCGAGAAACTCTGACATCGCTATTTCGGACCATATAAGATCATCCGACGTATTGGCGCACTGGACTATTAGGTCGTGCCAGACGGTATTTCGCAATCACAGCGGCGCCGCGCGCGACCTGAAGTCATACACGTGGTGCGTCTTAAGCCTTTCTACGCCCGTTGACGAACTTAGGTCCTTTATTTTTGTCCCTTTCTGTACGCGTGGTTTTGTTTTTCGCTTTCGTGTTTGTAGCATCGGGACGATGCTTTTTTAAGGGGAGGGTATTGACACGTATACATGTTTATCTTTCACCGGTGGCCGCTTTCTACCGGCTAAAAAATGTTAAACGTTATCGCTCGCCGTAGGACGCACCTGTATCTGAAGCTTCTAGAACGTTATCGATGCTTCTTTTCATTGCCTGTTTTCACCGACGCTTATGTTATCTGATTGTGTGACCGACGCGAATTGTCTAGAACTTTCTGGAAGACACGCGGGCATCAGCGATTAATCTGGAACCTTCGATGACTCGGTTATAAAAGCCGACGCGTCTCGCCGCTGATCAGATTTCGACGACCGCCAACTGTGTTCGCCGCTTTCGTTGTGCTTCGAGTGTAGCTTGCTTTTGTGGGCACAGGTTCGCCCAATAAACAATCAGTTTCGTCATACACAGTTTTACTACTGTTTACTTCACCGCCACTACTACGTGACAATATTGATACATGCATATTGCGTGTTTCTTATGGACGATGCGCGCGGGCGCCCAGACGAAGAAGACGAATTGCGTTTGGCTCTCGAGCTGTCGGCTGAACTGGCCAGCGCTGCAGCTATCCTGTGTAAATATATTTTGTAAATAGTCTCCAGTACTCAATCCTTCGTTCGCGTAACATTTTGGTGGAGCGTGCGGTTCCCCGTCCTCGCCACGGAGCTCCGCAGCGGCCGCACCGTCCAGCTTTCCACCATGGCTCCCGCTGACGAGACCTCGTCTGCTCCTACTACTCCGACTCCAACCACAACGTACGTCACGGTTGCCACTCCCCGCGATCCTGGCATATTCTCCGGTCAAGATAATGTCGACGTTGATGACTGGCTCGGCATGTATGAGCTTGTTTGCCGCAACAACCACTGGGACCCTACCATAATGCTCGCGAACGTCCTCTTCTACTTGGACGGAACTCCTCGTGTCTGGTTCCGGACACACGAGGAGGAGATCTCTAGCTGGGATGCTTTCAAGGAGAAGCTCCGCGACCTTTTTGGAAATCCGACCGGTCGGCAGCTGGCTGCAAAGAAACAGCTTGCTACTCGAGTGCAGTCTTCTACTGAATCGTATGTCTCGTACATACAGGACGTGCTCGCTCTTTGCCGAAAAGTCGACGCGAACATGGTCGAAGTTGACAAGGTAGGCCACGTTCTCAAAGGGATCGCGGACGATGCGTTCAACTTGTTGATATTCAACAATGTGTCCACCATCGACGTCATTATCAAGGAATGCCGCCGCTTTGAGCTCGCCAAAAGCCGCCGCGTCATTCCGCAGTTCTCCCGGCTCCCTAACACGGCTGCGACGTCCTCCTGCGTCGCCATTACCGCTTCACCCCCGTCCAATGAGACCGTCACACGTATTGTTCGCCGCGAGCTCGAGGCTGTAAGTCCTGCCCCGTTCCATCCACGCCCAGTTGACCCCACCTTTGACCAACCAGCCCCGGCGATCTCCCTTATTCAGGAAGTTGTGCGGCAAGAATTTGCCAACCTCGGTTTTCCTGCTGCCTGCTCCGTCTCGCGACCTGACGCCCGACTGGTGCCGACAGCTGCGCCTAGCACCAATCTGTATTCCCCTCCCAGATACCGCAACCCTACAGAGTGGAGAACTCCGGATGACAAGCCCATTTGCTTCCGTTGTCACCGCATTGGCCACGTCGCTCGCCACTGCCGCACCTCCTGGATCTCGCCGTATTCGAGCTACTTCTCCCCGTCTCCGCGCCCTTATGCCGACCCTCGCCGCTACTCGCCTCGCCGTATGCCTTCTACCTCTGACGTATCCATCGATGACAGTCGTCCCGCTCGCTCACCGTCACCTCTGCGCCGTCGGTCCCCGTCGCCCCAGCCACGCCGCTATTCGTCGCCGACCAATTATGGGTCTTCCCGGACGGAAAACTAGACCATGCAGCTCCTGGGGGTAGCGCTGCATTATCTTCGTCGTGTCAAAATCCCCCATTGACGCTCCCAACGAACCAGAACTTACTTGATGTCCACGTCGACGGTGTCCCTTTGACGGCGTTAATAGATACTGGAGCCCAGGTGTCCATCATGAGTAATAACCTCCGTTGTCGATTGAAAAAGGTTCTCACGCCTGCTACTACACGAGCCGTACGCGTCGCCGATGGCAGCGCTGTTGCCGTCACTGGAATGTGTACTTCCCGGATCAGTATCGCCGACCGCCACATTCCCGTTCTTTTTACAGTGCTGACCAATTGTCCCCATGACCTAATCTTCGGACTAGACTTCCTTACGGCGCATTCAGCTTTGATCGACTGTTCTACCGGTACCCTTTGCCTCGAACTTCCTCTACTCGCGCATATTCGTGCTGAACTGCCGAACAACTTTAGTCCGACCGCCTTCGTCCGCCTGCCGCCTAAAACCTTGACTTTCGTCGAATTGCTATCATCTTTCCCTCTGCCCGATGGTGATTACGTCGCTACTCCTGTTCCTGATGTCCTTTTGATGCGCGATATCACTGTGCCCCACTCCGTCGTCACCGTCGCCGATAACCGGACATGCCTTCCCGTCGTCAATTTTGGACTAACAAAGCAAGTTCTACCCCAAGGCATATCGGTTGCAACGCTGCGCGCTATAGGAGATGACCACGTCACGGCGTTTTCCGTCGACGGCTGCTCCGAGTCTTCACCATGTCCACAGGATGCTATTTGCCGTGACGAAACCTTTAGTCCCATGATTGCTGCGGACCTATTGCCTGAACAAGCAGCAGCTCTGTGTCGCCTTTTGGTTTCGTACCACGACATCTTCGACCTCAACAATCGACAGTTGGGCCAGACTTCAAATGTTAAGCACCACATAAATACTGGTGATGCCAGTCCTATTCATCGCCGGCCATATCGCGTTTCTCTTTCAGAGCGTAAGGTTATTCAAGATGAAGTGCGCAAGATGCTTGCCAAAGGCATTGTTGAACCCTCGTCGAGCCCTTGGGCGTCGCCCGTTGTGCTTGTTAAAAAGAAAGATGGCACGTGGCGCTTCTGCGTAGATTATCGTCATCTAAACCGAATTACTAAAAAAGACGTCTATCCCTTGCCTCGCATTGACGACGCCCTCGATTGTCTCCACGGTGCCAACTACTTCTCATCAATAGACCTTCGGTCTGGTTATTGGCAAATTTCTGTGGATGAAAGGGACCGAGAGAAGACCGCATTTGTCACCCCTGATGGTCTTTATCAATTCAAAGTTATGCCATTCGGTCTGTGCAACGCCCCAGCCACTTTCGAGCGTATGATGGACTCTTTGCTTCAAGGGTTCAAATGGACAACATGCCTTTGCTACCTCGACGACGTTCTCGTATTTTCACCTACGTTTGAGACACACCTCGAGCGCTTATCAGCTGTTCTTCAAGTCTTTCGCGAGGCTGGGCTCCAACTAAATTCCTCGAAGTGTCACTTTGGTCGTCGGCAGATTACAGTGCTGGGCCACCTCGTCAACGCTTCCGGTATTCAACCAGACCCGGAGAAAATTCGTGCTGTCACGTCTTTTCCTGTACCTCAGTCTGTCAAATACGTCCGAAGTTTTGTAGGACTCTGCTCCTACTTCCGACGGTTCATTAAAGACTTCGCAGCGATTGCCCGACCACTTACGGATCTTCTGAAGAAGGACGTGCCGTTTACCTGGGGTCCCGCTCAAACTGCCGCGTTTTCCCACCTGACCAACATTCTCACCACGCCGCCTATTCTGGCCCACTTTGACCCGTCCTGCCCTACAGAGGTCCGTACCGATGCCAGTGGTCACGGTATCGGAGCCGTCTTAGCCCAACGTCAACAGGGACGCGATCGTGTTATCGCCTACGCTAGCCGCCTCCTCACAGCAGCGGAGCGCAACTATTCGATTACAGAGCGTGAATGCCTGGCCCTCGTCTGGGCGGTTTCTAAATTCCGCCCGTACTTGTATGGCACGCATTTCTCTGTAATCACGGACCACCACGCGCTCTGCTGGCTTTCCTCACTCAAGGATCCTACCGGCCGGCTTGGTCGCTGGGCTCTGCGGCTACAAGAATTTTCCTATGCGGTAGTCTACAAGTCGGGCCGCCTACATCAAGACGCCGACTGCTTATCACGCTATCCAGTGGACGAACCACCCGCCGACCCTGACACCGATGCCGACGCTTGCGTTTTCTCGGTTTCTCGGCTGCCACAAGTCGCCGACGAGCAACGCCGTGATGCCTCCTTGCGCGCCATCATTGATCGTTTGGAATCTTCGCCTTCTGATTCGTCCCTTCATTTGTTTGTTCTCCGGGATGGTGTATTATACCGCCACAACGTCCGCCCCGACGGTCCTGCCCTACTCCTCGTCATTCCTCGGCACCTCCGGTCAGCTGTTCTCCAAGAACTTCATGACTTTCCAACGGCAGGTCACCTCGGCGTCTCCCGCACCTACGACCGGATTCGCCGACGCTTCTTTTGGCCAGGCCTCGCCCGCTCCGTACGGAAATACGTTGCGGCGTGTGATAAATGCCAGCGGCGGAAAACACCATCGACGCCCCCTGCCGGGTGCCTTCAACCGCTCGACATTCCTTTGGAGCCGTTCTTTCGCGTTGGCTTGGACTTACTTGGCCCTTTCCCTCTATCAACGTCTGGCAACAAGTGGGTCGCTGTGGCGACAGATTACGCCACGCGCTACGCCATCACCAGAGCGCTTCCAACAAGCTGTGCCACCGATGTCGCCGATTTTCTTTTACGCGACGTGATTCTGCAGCATGGAGCTCCACACCAACTGCTCACTGACCGTGGTCGGACATTCCTTTCAAAAGTCATCGCCGACATACTGCAGTCCTGCTCAACCAGGCACAAGCTGACTACGTCTTACCATCCACAGACCAATGGTCTCACGGAGCGTCTCAATCGAACCCTGACAGACATGCTTGCAAAGTATGTCTCGTCTGACCATACTGATTGGACCTCGTCCTACCGTATGTCACATTTGCATATAACTCTTCGCGCCACGACACTGCCGGCTATTCCCCGTTCTTTCTGTTGTTTGGCCGAGAACCCACATTGCCACTGGACACATCCCTTCCAACCGCCGCAGCAGAGACCAGCGAATATGCACTTGACGCCATCACCAGGGCTGCCCAAGCTCGCGAAATTGCCCGCGCTCGCCTCCTGACCTCCCAAGCGAACCAGCGGCGTTTGTACGATCGACATCACAGAGACGTTCACTTTTCGCCTGGATCTCTGGTACTCCTGTGGTCACCGACTCGTCACGTTGGCCTGTCTGAAAAACTCCTGTCTCGGTACACAGGCCCATATCGAGTGCTGCGTGCCGTGACTCCAGTTACGTATGAAATCGCCCCAGTCAGTACCAGTGCCCCATCTGCCCCGACTTCCACTGACGTTGTGCATGTCGCACGCCTAAAACCATATTACCCTCCTGTACCCTGTGACATTTAGATGCACCGGGACGGTGCTTCTGCTGCCGGGGATAATGATACATGCATATTGCGTGTTTCTTATGGACGATGCGCGCGGGCGCCCAGACGAAGAAGACGAATTGCGTTTGGCTCTCGAGCTGTCGGCTGAACTGGCCAGCGCTGCAGCTATCCTGTGTAAATATATTTTGTAAATAGTCTCCAGTACTCAATCCTTCGTTCGCGTAACAATATAATGAAAACAAAGCTTCAAAAATCTGTTATATTCACTGATTCTTTAAGCGTAGCAAAGGCGTTAATGTCTCCTCGTAAACACAAAAATCCTGTGCTCAGTGAGCTCTATTCAGTGCTGTGCACAGCATATACATCTAACCAACGTGTCACAATATAATGGGTACTAGGCCACAGAGGCATTGAGGGCAACATGCTTGCAGAAAAAACTGCCGTTTCCCTTGTAAGAAAGGGGAATACATCCAACAGCTGTTCCCGCAGTAGATTTGAAGCATATCTTGTGCAAAAGCCTTAGGAGCTATTGGCAGCACTCATGGGATGCTTAAACAAGAAATAAAATTCACGCCATCAAACCACAATTAGGTAATTGGCCACCCACCACGAAAACACGACAAACTGAAGTTACTCTTTGCCGCCTTAGGATTGGCCACACGTATGGCACGCACTCTCACCTGTTCACTGGTAATGAACCCCCTTCCTGTAGCAAATGTGGTGAGACGTTAACTGTAATCTATGTCCTAATAGAGTGCAAGGAATTAGAGCCTCAAAGAAAGAAATACTACCCCTTAGCATACAAACAACACGTTCCTCTACACCCAGCAATGTTTTTGGGCACAGAACCGTTCTTTGATCACAGGTTAGTTTTAAAGTTTCTTGAAGATGCCCGTACATTGAGAGTCATCAGCCCCCTACATTCGTAGCACATCCTCTCTTCAGAGGCTGCTGCTGCGACAGCATTACTGTAGAGCACGTGCCTCTCAGCCCTTGCGTTCAAGGGTCCTGTTGAGGCACCGGTGCTACTTTCACGTACACGTTTTATGACATTATCACTTCAGAACAAACCATGCATGGTCATTGCTTACATCTCCGGTCATTGTCATCATTTTAATAGTTATATATCTTACGCAAGTTACAGTGACTGATTTTAGGCCTATTTACAGCCATTTAACACCGATCATTCACACTACATTCCTTTATTTCATAAGTAATTGATTAGGAACTTATCACCACGTGTATGGCGCTCTTTGGCCATATCTGGCCCTTGCGCCAAAAAACCCCGTACATCATCATCATCATTCTTGTAAATCTCCATTGTCCTTTTTGTTTCCATTCTTTGAATCCAATTCACGGTCTCTGTTTCTCTCACTTTCTTTCTGATGACTCCTGGTTGTCTATTTACAGTTCCGATTATCCTGTACTTGGTTGCCAACTACATTGACCTCTTCCTTCATTCTGTGTCCACGCTTTTCACGTACAGATACTTGTGCACTTTAGCCGCCCATTTATTTTCATCCATGTTCCTTCCTGAGCCTTTCTTCAAAACTATTTTTGCTCTGTGCTTCTCTGACTTCAAAAGAGGCCCAACCCATGTCACCCTGCACTGCCTCATTTGTGGTATTACCGTAGGCTCCCAAAGCCAACCGGCCTACTGATCTTTAGTTAACTTCCAAACCCGCCAATATATCCGATTTTAAGCATAGAATGGCATTTGCAAATGTTAGCGCTGGCACCATTACTCCTGTCCAGATTCCACAGACCACCTCATACTTATTGTGGCCCCACAGTGCTCTGTGTTTCATTATTGCTGCATTCCCCTTCCCCTTTATTTTCAGATTATCTTGGTGGTTGCTTGAGTGATTCTTTCCTTCGTTTATGTGTAAACCGAGGTGCTTATATTGCTTCACTATGGGTATTTCTTACTTTTGAATTGACACCACGAAGTTACTCGTCCCTTCATTAAAGATCATAATTCCTGATTTTCTGTGCTAAACTTAAGGCCTAGATTTGTCGCTGCATTCCCACAGATATTCGCAAGTATCTGTAAATCTTTTTATTGTCTGCTAGTAGCACAATGTCCTCTGCGTACATAAGTCCACGGACCATCTGTTGCACCATTTGTCCATTACGCATGTAGGATAAATCAAAAGCTAATTCGCTGTTTTCCAGTCGTCATACCCTTAACGTAAAGCGTGAACAACAATGGTAACAGAGGGCATCCTTGCTTCAATCCTTGGTGAATTACCACCATTTCATTACCTTTTCGAACCCCGCAGGGGCGTCTGCGCAAGCAGGCGTTTGGTGAGTTGCGCCACCACGTATCCGAGCACATGGGGGTTGGACCCTCTCGCGTGTAGCCGTGCGCGGCTTAGCCGTGTCTGGGGAAAGGGGGATCCTGGGGGTTGAGCCAATGCCGGGTGTTTTGGACCTTTAAGGCCCCCCGGTGGAGGCAACACACCTCTTCGGCCTCTGCTTCACATAGACGGCACCCCTGGGCTGACCCACCCAGGGGAAATCGGCAGTTGCCTTTTCCTGTCCTCCTCTTAAATCTTCGTCTTTCTCTCTCACTTTCAATCTATCCTGTCTTCTTTTCACTTCCTTTTACTTCCGTTTTCCCAGGCAGCTAGGGTTAACCTTGTGTGGGTAGCCAACCTTGGATATTCCATATTTGGTTATAGTAGTGGCGTACAGCTGGCGTTTGCAGGACCAATCTTTTCCAGGTATTGCAGCGTCCCCTAGTTGGGCTCCATGGTGGGTGGTTGGCGCTGCTGCCGAACATTCACCTATACTTATGGCAAGTTCTTTCCCCCCACTCACTGATCGCCGTCTGAAACGAGGGCGCACCGAAGATGTTTTCCAGTTTTTTGGACGTCAAACACAGAACTTTCCCCGATTTCATGTGATCCACTCAGAAAAAACAGACAAATCAGTACGAACAATCTCACCTTTCCTTGTGTCAAAGACTCTGACTGAAATTTTTGGACCAGGCTATAAAGCATCCAGGATGGCAAGCGGGGATCTCCTCTTGGAGCTCCATGATATGAAACAATACGAGAAACTACCCAACCTAGTGGCATTTGGAGAAGCTCAATTAACAGTAACCCCGCACCGTACCATGAATACCACCCGTGGCGTTGTATCAGATGATGATTTGTTGCAGCTGAGTGAAGCTGAACTCCTGGAGGGCTTCAGTGACCAGAACGTAATCAATGTTAAACGGATCAAGATGAGGCGCGACGGCAAGGAAATCCAGACCAAGCATCTGATACTTACTTTTAACTAGAGTGTGCGGCCCGAAACCATCGAGGCCGGATAGATCAAGCTTCGTGTTAGGCCATACGTGCCAAATCCTCTACGATGTTTCAAATGCCAGCGGTTCGGCCATAGTTCACCGAACTGTCGAGGCCGCCAAACTTGTGCAAAATGCAGTGCTTCTGAACACTCCTCCGAGTCTTGTGAAAGCTCTCTACATTGTGTTAAATGTGATGGGGAGCACGCCGCCTACTCGCGGTCGTGCCCAACCTGGAAAAAAGAAAAGGAAATAGTAAATATTAAAGTAAAGGAAAACATAACTTTCAAGGAGGCACGCAGGCGGGTATTGCACCTGCCAAAAACCAGCTTTGCCGAAGTGGCGCGTCAGGGGGAAGCGCCACAACGGCTCCCGGCGGCTGTCTGGCACACGCGTAGTGGGCCGGCGGTGACGCCATCCGCCCCCTCGGCGGCTGCAGCTAGCGCTGCTCCGCCATCTCAGAACAAGGGGCCATCGACCTCCGGGCTGGTGGCCTCCAAGGTCTCGTCCCTCGAGACGAGGCCTTCACGTCAAACCAACCGCTCGCAAGAGCGCGTGTCCAGCGCCTCGCAAGAGGAGATGGACACAACACCAAGCGTGAGGGCGCAGCCAGCGCCTAAGGAGCGGCGCGATTCCATCGACCGCTCCAAAAAAGAAAAATCTCGTGTCACGGCTCCTGGAAAGGGCCCGTGAGCTAACTTTGTATTCTTGAACGCACAGCACAAAAACACATCCAAAATGGACACACAAATTTTACAGTGGAATGTGAGAGGACTTCTCCACAACCTCGACGATATTAGGGAACTCCTTAAAAAATATAACCCAAAAGTGCTGTGTGTTCAGGAAACACATCTAAAACCCACACAAACAAACTTCCTCAGACAATATGCTATCTTCCGTAAAGACCGTGACGTTGCTGTTGCCTCCTCTGGAGGTGTAGCAATAATTGTGGATAAATCTGTTGCTTGCCAGAATCTCTCTCTTCAGACACCACTTGATGCGGTGTCCGTGCGAGCGATACTCTTCAAGAAGTTGGTAACCATCTGTTCTATCTACATACCGCCAGACTACAAACTCAGCAAAACGGAATTTTATATGCTAACTGACCAGCTCGCGGAACCATACATTATTGCCGGTGATTTTAATGCTCACAGCACTTTGTGGGGCGACTCCCGGTGTGACGCCAGGGGTCGGCTTATAGAGAACTTTCTAATAACCTCTGGTGCATGTCTGTTTAACAAAAAAGAGCCCACATATTGCAACATCTACCATAATTCATTTTCTTCCATAGATTTAGCGATTGGCTCTGCTACACTTCTTCCCTATATGGAATGGAATGTCGTTAAAAATTCATTCGGGAGCGACCACTTTCCTGTGACACTGACTCTGATAGAGGAGCATGGCAGTCCTCCCCACGCCCCCCGTTGGAAAATAAAATCAGCTGACTGGAAAGGTTTTAAAGGGTCAACCTACTTATCACCAGATTTTATCAATGATTTTAGTATTGACGACGCAGTAGCATATTTTACTGGTTTTATACTTCACGCAGCTGAAAAATTCATTCCACAAACAAAAGGCCTCTCATGTAAAAGACGGGTTCCCTGGTGGAATGAGGAGTGCAGACTGGCACGAAAGAAACAGAACAAAGCGTGGGGCGCATTGCGTCGCGCCCCGACTACGGAAAATCTTATCGAATTTAAACTGGTAAAATCGCAGGGAAGGCGTACGCGGCGACAGGCAAGGAGGACTAGCTGGGAGAGGTTTCTCTCTAGTATAACATCCTATACCCAAGAGAGTAAAGTATGGAATGGCCTAAGAAAGCTAAAGGGGCAGCAAATCCACCCATTACCTTTAGTTAACGACCATGGGAATACCTTGGAAGACCAGGCCAACGCTCTGGGCGAACACTTCGAACGTGTATCAAGCTCCATACATTACTCAAAATCATTCCTTAAATATAAACAAATAGCAGAACTTAAGTCACTGGATCGCAAATGCAGACCGAATGAACAATACAACCGTCCATTTAATATAGCCGAGCTGAGAGCTGCCTTGAGCGTATGCAGCAGCTCCGCACCGGGACCTGACAGAATCATGTATGACATGATTAAAAACTTACACACTGACACACAGATGACACTTCTGGGACTTTTCAACTCTATCTGGGCTGCCGGATACCTGCCTTCCTCATGGAAGGAAGCTATTGTTATTCCAGTTTTGAAGCTGGGCAAAGACCCTTCCTCGGCGGCAAGTTACCGCCCGATAGCTCTCACAAGTTGCCTGTGTAAACTTTTTGAAAAAATGATTAATCGCCGACTTAAACATTTCCTTGAACTGAACAATATGCTTGATCCCTATCAGTGTGGCTTTAGAGAAAGGCGTTCCACAACTGACCATCTTGTGCGCATTGAAGGACATATACGTGACGCATTTCTACATAAACAGTTTTTCTTGTCGATATTCCTCGATATGGAAAAGGCGTACGACACAACTTGGCGTTACGGAATTTTGCGAGACTTGTCGGGAATGGGCATCCGTGGAAATATGCTAAACGTAATAGAAAGCTATTTGTCTAACCGTACCTTCCGTGTGAAAATCGGCAACGTATTGTCGCGTCAATTTATACAGGAAACTGGTGTACCCCAAGGAGGTGTGCTCAGCTGCACACTGTTTATCGTGAAGATGAACACGCTTCGTGCTTCATTACCGCCAGCTATTTTTTATTCCGTCTACGTAGACGACATACAAATAGGTTACAAATCCTGCAACCTTACAGTGTGTGAGAGACAGGTACAACAGGGCTTGAACAAAGTGTCCAAATGGGCAGACGAAAACGGATTCAAAGTGAACCCCCACAAAAGTTCTTGTGTTCTTTTCACCAGGAAGAAAGGGCTTCTTCCAGATCCCACTATCGAAATGTATGGACAACAAATACCTGTCAACAAAGAGCACAAGTTCCTAGGCATCATACTTGATTATAAACTTACTTTCATTCCGCATATAAAATATCTGAAGGTGAAATGTCTAAAAACAATGAACTTACTGAAAATTTTGTCTCACACATCCTGGGGTAGCGACAGGAAGTGTTTACTGAATCTTTACAAAAGTCTCATTTCATCTCGATTGGATTATGGTAGCGCGGTATATCACTCTGCCGCCCCTAGTGCGCTGAAGATGCTGGATCCCGTCCACCATCTAGGTATCCGCCTGGCCACTGGAGCTTTCAGAACAAGCCCCATTGAAAGTCTATACGTCGAATCAAATGAGTGGTCACTCCACCTGCAGAGAACATTCACCAGCCTCACATATTTCCTTAAAGTTCACTCTAATCAGCAGCATCCGTGTTTTAATACCGTTAACGATATGACGTGTGCTACACTTTTTCGGAATCGTCCCTCTGTAAGACAGCCTTTCTCTCTGCGTGTCAGGGAGCTTAGCGAAGAAATGGACATCCCACTCCTCGAACATCGCTTAATGCCTTCAGCCAAGCTGTTACCACCTTGGGAGTAGCAGGTAGTAGAATGTGATAAATCCTTTGTAGAAGTTACAAAGCACGCTTCAGAGGTCGAAATCCGAATGCATTTCCTAGAATTACAGTCCAAGTACTCGTGCACAGAATTTTACACGGACGTTTCTAAATCATATGCCGGAGTATCTTATGCAGCCGTCGGTCCGTCCTTCTCGGAATCTGGCGTACTCCAGCCAGAAACAAGTATCTTTACGGCTGAGGCCTACGCAATATTGTCAGCCGTAAACCATATAAAGAAATCAAAACATCAAAAAACTATTATATTTACAGACTCTCAAAGCGTCGTAAAAGCCCTGAAGTCACCCTGTAAACAGAAAAACCCTGTCCTCATTGAGCTCTATTCTGTTCTTTGTAGAGCATACGCAACTAACCAGCATGTGATTATATGCTGGGTGCCTGGGCATAGAGGCATCGAGGGCAATGTTCTTGCCGACCAAATGGCCACATCAGTCACATCACCCGCTATAACCCTACAGCTGCTGTTCCTGCAACAGATTTGAAACCTTTCTTGCGAAAGAAACTGCGAAGCCACTGGCAACGCTTGTGGGACGCAGAAACAAATAATAAGCTTCATTTGATTAAGCCACAGTTAGGTTACTGGCCCTCCGTAACAAAAACCCGGCGAACTGATATCCTATTCTGTCGTCTGAGAATAGGACACACGTACGGCACCCACAATTTTCTATTGAATGGTAATGATACTCCAACCTGTGGTAGATGTGGCGAGAGGCTCACCGTCCTCCACGTCCTCCTGGAGTGTCGGGAAGCCGAAAGAGAAAGAAACACTTTCCTCTAGCATATCGCTACTGTCTCCCTCTACATCCCGCTATGTTCCTTGGTAAAGAACCGCTCTTTAACACCTCAGCAGTCCTCGCATTCTTGAATGATGTTGTGATACATGTTATTAGGCCAATAAGTTCGTAGCGCATCCTCTCTTCAGAGGATGTTGCTGTGATAGTTCTTTATAGCACATGTCTCCAGGCCTTTGTGTTTCAAGGGCTCTGTTTTAGGCACTTGTGCTTCTGGCCGATTCTTACGTCTGTGATATTTTGTCTTATCACTCTTTTGCAATGCATTGTTCATGTCTATAGTACACATCATTAGTCATTGCCATAATCTTATTACGTATAGATTTTACGCACTTTACAGCGACTGTTTTTAGGCCCCTTTACAGCCATGCCACATCTCTTCATGTAATTGACTATTCATATATCATTAACAAGTCATTACCATCGTCTTGGCGCTCTTTGGCCATAACTGGCCCTTGCGCCAACAAACCACAATAATCAATCAATCAATCATTACCTTTTCGACCTTCCCATACCACTTGTACTTGGTTGTCTCTATATATCTGCCTCAGGAGCTCCACGAAATCGTCATCTATGCCTTCGTACTGAAGAATATCCCATAGCAATTCCCTGTATACGTTGTCATAACCTCCTTTAACATCTAGATATGCTATCGATAAAGGGCTATTCTAAGCTACTGAAATCTCTATGCACTGAGTTAGTACAAACATATTATCCTCTAAGCGTCTGCCTGGCCTGAACTCATTCTGTAGTTCCCCCAATGCATCGTTTTCCTCCATCCACTTCGACAGTTCTAATTTTATGCATTCTATATATCACCGACATTACTGTAACTGGCCTGTACGAGCTCGTCTTATCCTTATCTCCTTTGCCTTTGTAGATGAGGTTCATCTTGCATTCACGCCATCCAAAGAGATTTTTTTTGTTCTAATGACTTGCTCTATGGCATTAGTCAGCAGTGCCTTGCTTTTTGGACCGAGGGTTTCGATTAGCTGTATTGGGATTTCATCGGGTCCAGCTGCCGTGTTGCTAGGGACATTTTCTGCTGCGTTTTTCTAATCAAAGCTTTCTATGCTAAATTTTGATCTCTCAGGCCTCTCTGCTGTTGCTGGATCTGTTGTCTCAACTACGCTTTTTCTCGTGCCGAAGTTATCCCTAATAACGTCTGGGATGTACCGCATTGCATCATCTCCTTCGTAGATGTTACCGTCTTCATCCATTATAGCCGTTTGCGAGTTTTTAGTTGGAGCTCCGAGTGCCTTTATATAGTTCCAGAATCTTTTTGGGGCGCCTTCGTCTCTTATGTGAATGTTATACACCCAACGTTCACTTGCGCATTTAATTTTCTCTTGCACGAGCTCACTCGCTACCCTTTTCGTCTCTCGGTATGTATTCCATCTAAGGAGCACCTCTTCTTCTTGTAATCCCAACTTTTTGGCTTCTCGATGAGCCCTAGATGCCTCTTTACGCTCTTCTATAGCTTGTTTTATTTCCTTGTTCCACCACTTACGTGGTTTCCTCTTTCCAATCCAACAATTGTTTTACCTGTCTGCCTTATTTCATGCTGCATAACATCCAACAGTCCTTTATATTCCCAGACTGCTGTAGGAAAAGCCTCAATTTTCTTCTCTATGTTGCTTGCGATCTTTGTTATTTGCTCGTCATTCATTTTTAAAAACTCTGAGGCTATTGGTTTATGTTATGCGCTAGTATCTCGCCCAAAATTTAATGATAAACGTCTATGATCGCTTCCCAGGCTATTTTTTTCCATTTTCGTCTATTATCATTTGGTCGAGTTTTTCGTAGATCATTTCTGAGACTAAGGCGTAGTCGATACATGACTGCTTGTTTCCGCATTGACACGTTACCTGTCTATGACACTTTTTCTCCCTGTTAACTACTATAAGGTGCTGTTCATCACACAAATCCAGCACTAGAGAGCCGTTGTAATCAGTATATCCGTCTAAATCGTCCATGTGCGCGTTCATATCTCCCACTAATATCACCTGGCCCGAGTTACTGAACTCATTAATATCGCTTCTAATGCAATGGACCAATTCCTTATTTTTTTCTCTGCTATCACTACCTGTCCATAGGTAAGCTACTCCCAGCCACGTCATTTTACCTTGCCATGTACCACTAATCCATAAATGCTCTTTACATGTCTCGTTTACCCTTCGCCACTTCAGACCTCGCCTAATTAGTACGCCTCCGCCTTTCCTTGACCCGGTCATTCTGTTGCACCCTTCCCATACAAAGTTGTCAATAACAGGCGGCTGCTCCAAATCTCGTAGATGCGTTTCGGTCAAGGCGTACACGCTAATTGCTTCATCATTCAGTTGCGTTTGAATTTCCAGCCATTTTTCCTGCTTACGACCACCCTACATGTTAATGTAGCAAATTTTACCTTCTCTATTCTTATCCTTTCTGCGTCTTTTCCTGACTCCTGGTCGCCTAATTCTGCCCTTTACTGGTGTTTCGCTACGTTCAATACTTAATCCTGCTTCCTGATTGCCTTGGGCCCGCCTAAAAAAGCTGCAGCTCGTGCCGCGACTCGACGTCCGACCGGTGTTGCTACACTTTCACTAAAATGTACCCCGTCAACCACAAAAGCGCCTTCGCGGCCTGCTCGGTGCACTTCTCGGTTGATGTCAAGGACCGTAAAATTCATTGCTTTAGCTAGAGTCCAAATTTCCCAGTTTACTGCAACAACTGCCCTTTCAATTTTATAACCCTGCCTTTCAACCTCTGGCACCGTGCACACCATGATTTGTACTTCCTTTGAAACATTCCGCAGGTCGGTGACCCCTTTGGCTATTTGCTTTGGGATCCCTGCTCCTCGTCCGTGCAGTACGTCAATCACTCCGCCCATTATCACCACTAGGTGTCTCTCCTCCATTGTGTCCCACATGCGTTCCTTGGCCTTCGCTATCACCTCTCTAATCGGCTTTCCGGGAAGCGCACTAACCTGGACTCGTTCGTCTGCCCCTACCCTCTCTGCTATCGCCGGTTCTACTTTACGCATGTTGGAATCTCCAACAAAGACAACTCGACGCTTTCCTTCCCCTTCACCGCCGAAAGCTGCCCCCGAAGTCACAATGCCCTCCCCTCCTTTCTTATCCTTGCCCTTGGCTTTGTTTTCTTCCCCGGCCGCGTCAGTGGTATCCCCTTCGTGACTATCACTGACGTTTCCGCCACTGCTTCCCGGCGGGGCGGGTTCGGCTGTCTCTGCACTCGCATCGGAGCCAGCTCCGTTCGCGGTGCTCGCCTCGATGCGTTCATCATTGCTTTGCAGAATGGTGGAGCTCAGCTGGATTTCTGCGTTAGCTAGCTTTTCTTCTGCCTCCTTCCTCTGCTTCTGCTCGATTTTAAGTTCCTTTTCTAGCTTTCCAACCCGCGTAGCTAACTTATCTTTGTCTTGCTCTAGGCGGTCTAGCCGCGACCCTAGCACACACATCCTACAGATAAAATCTGAACCATTCGCTTCGCGTGCTGACTTAAACCGCGTTTCTTCCAAACATGACTGAGTGGCGTCGCCTGGTGGGAGAATCTGAACTACACGCAAGATGGCGACAGTGATACCTCCACCTTAATACAAGACGAAACTACCTCGCTTTCACTGACCGGATCTAGGAAAATGGTGTGCTCATTATGATATTTTAATGTTGGGATATAATTATTCGTGCACAAAGGGGTGAAAGAGACAAAAAAACTATTAAATGCGTTAGAAAGCTCCGAGCCTTCTAACTCCATTCCGTCCTTTACTAGTTTCGTAAGCGGTTCAGAAACATGACCACTTACCTATCTTAATTGTTTCCATAGCTGTTCAGAACTCCCTTGAGAAGAGCTACAGATCGGTGTAGTATTCCTTTTTGGCTAAGCGAATATTTTTGTTGACGCGGTTTCTGAATGCTTTATAAGTTTTCAGTGCTTCTTCGGTAGACCTTACATGAACAAATGATTTGTAAAGTTGTTCCGTTTTCGTATTTGGCTTAGCAGTTCATGATTCATCCACGGTTTCCTACACTTTGTAGACCTGCCAGATGTTTTGTAAGAGAAACATAAATACATTCGCGTGAATTTGCGTAAAAAATTTTCATAGGCTGCATCTGGGTCGTTTTCTTTTAAAACATCGTACCCGTCTACGTCAGACAAGCAGTCCCGGAATTTTAACAGCGTGACAGGGTTTATCTCATGGTACACGTAAGAGTGGTTCTGCTTTTTTAAAGTGTTAATTTGAGAGAGTGAAATGTAAACAAGCAAGTGATCACTTATAAAGCATCCCTTATTATAACATATGATTACTTATTATAACATAATTAATAACGCCTGCCTTAATGTAAGAACTGTTATAATTGGTTCAGTTTCAGTTTGTTATTCTATAAATACAGTGAATAGGTTACAGATAATATACAGACGAGGGTCCCAAAGTCAAAGACTGCAACGGGACCCTCGGTTAATAATCATTACCAGGAATCTGGTGATCATGATGATGACGCTTTATTGGCATCCCCTTTGAAACGGGGCGGCGACAAATAGTAACTTAGCCTGCTTGATTTAATCAGATATACATGTTCTTTATCTAGCATTTTTGTATATCTCTCATTATTATTTTTCTTTTTCAAAAATTTAGCTTGTACCGCTGCCTATGATTTTAAGAGATCAGGTCGTCGTATCCATCTTTTCCCAGATTTTTTTTTCACCAGTACTCTAATCGTCTCTTGCTGATCTCTACGGCTGATCTGTTGATGTTTCCTTCAACTTTAAACCCAAGCGCTTTTGAGAGTTGCACGTTACCTACGGTTCTCGCGTACAGATTTTCCCTTATAATTTCTTTCTTCTCATTCTTGTAAATCTGCATTGTCCTTTTTGTTTCCGTTCTTCGCATCTCATTCACGGTCTCTATTTCTCTCACTTCCTTTCTGGTGACTCTTGGTTATCTATTTGCAGTTTCGATTATCCTGTACATGGTTGCCAACTTCCTTGACCTCTTCCTCCATTCTGTGTCCAAGCTTTTCATGTAGAGATACGTGTGCACTTTAGCCACCCATTTATTTTCATCCATGTTCCTGAGCCTTTCTTCAAAACTAATTTTGCTCGGTGCTTCTCTGACTCCAAAAGAGGCCCAACCAATGTCACCCTGCACTGCCTGATTTCTGGTATTACCGTGGGCTCCCAAAGCCAACCGGCCTACTGATCTTTGATTAACTGCCAAACCCGACAAGATATCCGATTTTAAGCATATAATGGCATTTGCGAATGTTAGCGCTGGCACCATTACTCCTTTCCAGATTCCACGCACCACCTCATACTAATTTTGGCCCCACATTGCTCTGTGTTTCATTATTGCTGCATTCCGCTTCCCCTTTATTTTCAGATTACTTATAGGGACGTCGCCGAACAGCGCCGCTAGCGGCCGCCTCTGAAAACATGCGCGTTTTCTATGGGAAAGCGTCGTTGTTCCCAAATAACCATGGAGGAAGGAAACAAAACAGGAGATGCCCTGACGTGACGTTCTTGAAGCCGGAAGTGCAACCATGTTGGTGTGCCACCTCTCTTTGCGCCTCCAATCAGGGGTTCTGCAGCTCGCCGGAGCAGATGGGCGCGAACTTTGAACTTGCATTGTTACGACCCGCCGGAAGTGTGTGCTCCTGACGCGCGTCAAAAGCAGTTTCTGTAGCAGTTTTAGTGAAGCAGAGGCACTCCTGTGTTTTTCAGTGGCTTGTTGAAAAAGACGACGAAGACCCGCGCCGTGATTGCTTGAGTGTATCTGTTGCTGGCCGACACTCACACTCACAGACCCAAAACACAACTTTCAAGCTTACACACCACACTCCAAAGTCCGCTTTTCTCGCGAACAAAAGGTGCTGCGGGAAATACACCGGCGGAGAAATATTATCTCACTTTTAAGAGACCGAGAGCAGCAGCGAAAGCTTCAGGAGCGCGGTTGCCATGGCAACGTTGACATTTGGGGTACCCGTCCCAGTGCTCCTTTGCGAAAAACAGCACGTGACCTCCGCCACACCTTCTCCAATACGTTCGTACTGGCCAGGGCCCCTCCTGGGGTTTCCTTCCTCCATGCAAATAACTAATCATAGAAGCCATCTTTCAAAATATTACCGTGGAAATAGGCTCTAGGAGCTTAGCCCGACATCTCATGCAAGCGGTACCATTACTTAGGACAGAAAACCCGTTCCAAATTGCGGGCAAAGTTCGATGTATGGGAGTCTATGTAAAAGGCCAAATTTTGGAGGCTTTTTTGGCCAGTAAAAAGCAATTTGCCATGAGCCTATTGCATCGATCGACGTATTCTCGGGGATTTATCAACTTCAATGACTCAGCTTTCAACTAGTTGCAGCAACAGCTCTTGAAATGGTAAAAAAATCCCAATACAGCTAATCAAAAACCTCGGTCCAAAAAGCAAGGCACTGCTGACTAATGCCATAGAGCAAGTGATTAGAACAAAGAATATTCCCGTTGGATGGCGTGAAAGCAAGATGAATCTTATCTACAAAGGCAAAGGAGATAAGGATAAGACGAGCTCGTACAGGCCAGTTACAGTAACGTCGGTGATATATAGAATAGCAATGCAAGCCATAAAATTAGAACTGTTGAAGTGGGTGGAAGGAAACGGTGTATTGGGGGAACTACAGAATGGGTTCAGGCCAGGCAGACGCTTAGAAGACAATATGTTTGTACTAACTCAGTGCATAGAGATTTCAGTAGCTCAGAAAAGACCTTTATGGATAGCATTTCTAGATATTAAAGGAGCTTATGACAACGTAGACAGGGAATTGTTGTGGGATATTCTTCAATACGAAGGCATAGATGACGATTTCGTGGAGCTGCTGAGGGAGATATATCGAGACAACCAAGTACAAGTGGCATGGGAAGGCCGAAAAGGAAATGAAATGGTGGGAATTCACCAAGGATTGAAGCAAGGATGCCCTCTGTCACCATTGTTGTTCACGCTTTACGTCAAGGGCATAGAAAGACGACTGGAAAACAGCGAATTAGGTTTTGATTTATCCTACATGCGTAATGGACAAATGGTGCAACAGAAGATCCCTGGACTGATGTACGCAGACGACATTGTGCTACTAGCGGACAATAAAAAAGATTTACAGATACTTGCGAATATCTGTGGGAACGCAGCGACAAATCTAGGCCTTAAGTTTAGCACAGAGAAATCAGGGATTATGATCTTTAATGAGCACACGAGTAACTTCGTGGTGTCAATTCAACAGCAAGTAATACCCATAGTGAAGCAATATAAGTACCTCGGCGTACACATAAACGAAGGAAAGAATTACTCAAGCAACCACCAAGATAATCTGAAAATAAAGGGGAAGCGGAATGCAGCATTAATGAAACACAGAGCACTGTGGGGCCACAATAAGTATGAGGTGGTGCGTGGAATCTGGAAAGGAGTAATGGTGCCAGCGCTAACATTCGCAAATGCCATTATATGCTTAAAATCGGATATATTGGCGGGTTTGGAAGTTAACCAAAGATCAGTAGGCCGGTTGGCTTTGGGAGCACACGGTAATACGACAAATGAGGCAGTGCATGGAGACATGGGTTGGGCCTCTTTTGAAGTCAGAGAAGCACAAAGCAAAATTAGTTTTGAAGAAAGGCTCAGGAACATGGATGAAAATAAATGGGCGGCTAAAGTGCACAAGTATCTCTACATGAAAAGCGTGGACACAGAATGGAGGAAGAGGTCAAGGAAGTTGGCAACCAAGTACAGGATAATCGAAACTGTAAATAGACAACCAGGGGTCATCAGAAAGAAAGTGAGAGAAATAGAGACCGTGAATTGGATGCAAAGAATGGAAACGAAAAGGACAATGGAGATTTACAAGAATGAGAAGAAAGAAATTAGAAGGGAAAATCTGTACGATAACACAAAGGGCAGTGCCTTGCTATTTGAGGCTCGAGCCGGTTGCCTAAGGACGAAAACATATCGGAACAAATATTCGGAATTAGATGAGACATGTGTATGCTGCAGTAAAGATCCAGAGACCACTCAGCACATCCTAATGGAATGCGACGGGATCCACCCAGCGAGAACCGTAGGTAACGTGCAACTCCCAGAAGCGCTTGGGTTTAAAGTGGAAGGAAACATAAACAGATCAGCCGTAGAGATCAGCAAGAGACGATTAGAGTACTGGTGGAAAAAAAGTAGGGAAAAGATGGATGCGACCTGATCTCTTAAAATCATAGGCAGCGGTACAAAGTAAATTTTTGAAAAAAGAAAAATAATGATAGGTATACAAAAATGCAAGATAAAGAACATGTATAGTATACCTGATTAAATCAATCAGGCTAGGTGACTATTTGTCGCCGCCCCGTTTCAAAGGGGATGCCAATAGATCATCATCATCATCACCACATGCGTTCCTTGGCCTTCGCTATCACCTCTCTAATCGGCTTTCCTGGAAGCGCGCTAACCTGGACTCGTTCGTCTGCCCCTACCCTCTCTGCTATTGCCGGTTCTACTTTACGAATGTTCGAATCCCCAACAAAGACAACTCGACGCTTTCCTTCCCCCTCATCGCCGAAAGCTTCCCCCGAAGTCACAATGCCCTCCCCTCCTTTCTTATCCTTGCCCTTGGCTTTGTTTTTTTCCCCGGCCGCGTCTGTGGTATCCCCTTCGTGACTATCACTGACGTTTCCGCCACTGCTTCCCGGCGTGGCGGGTTCGGCTGTCTCTGCACTCGCATCGGAACCAGCTCCGTTCGCGGTGCTCGCCTCGATGCGTTCATCATTGCTTTGCAGAATGGTGGCGCTCAGCTGGATTTCTGCGTTAGCTAACTTTTCTTCTGCCTCCTTCCTCTGCTTCTGCTCGATTTTAAGGTCCTTTTCTAGCTTTCCAACCCGCTTAGCTAACTTATCCTTGTCTTGCTCTAGGCGGTCTAGCCGCGACCCTAGCACACACATCCTACAGATACAATCTGCACCATTCGCTTCGCGTGCTGACTTAAACCGCGTTTCTTCCAGCGCGTAGGAACGCTCGCACTCAGAACAACGCACGCGTGGGTTCCCCCTAGTACAAACCATCCTCTCGTACTAACAAGGCGTAGATGTGTGGAAAAAAAACAATTATTCTCTACCTAATTTTATCTAAGCGAGAAGACCAAGAAAGTGAAAAAGCATTAACATAATTTATAAAGATTGCTTGGCTAAGCTAACCCTCCTAAAAAAACCAAAGAGTGAAATATAAAATAACAAAACTTACCTCTTTGGCACGCTGCTCCTGCTGCGCTGAAATGGCACCTCAACTCGACACGTCCGCTCCCGTCGGCTTCACTAGTGAGAGTAACCTTCGAGGTATGTCAGCGCCACCTGTCCGTGAAGTCGAGAGATAGGCGCGACGATGGCATATGGCCTCTGAGATCAGAAGACCTTGCAGGCCAGCTAAAACTGTCATAAACGTGCGCTGTTTAGCGTACGCTGTACTATACCGTATAGCGTACGCTATACTAAAACTGTCTATTATGTTGTTATTTTCGAAAAAATTATTAAGTTGGCGATGCAATATTTTTTCCAAGCCCTTAGAAAAGATAGGCAATATGGATCTAGGCCTATAGTTTTGGATATCATTTCTGTCTCCCTTTTTAAATAAAACAC
The DNA here is from genome assembly GCF_013339745.2 of Dermacentor silvarum. Lineage (NCBI taxonomy): Eukaryota > Metazoa > Arthropoda > Arachnida > Ixodida > Ixodidae > Dermacentor > Dermacentor silvarum. The sequence continues at coordinate 145,801,993 of NC_051163.1, read as the reverse complement.
TCACTTTAGCGATTTGCATTCTTTTCGGAAAAGTTGCACTGGCCAAACATAAATTAAAATATATGTAAAGTGCGGTGTGATAATATCTAACACGTGCTCTACTGGTCTAATTTGCATGCCTGCAGAATCACACGAGGAACTATTTCGCAGTGAAAAGAAAGCAGAGAAAACTTCATTTTCAGAGACAGGTCCAAAAAATAATGAAAATGGACTAGCAACAGGCTTCACCTTAAACAATGTCCCGGGCAGGGGCGTAGCCAGGAAGGGGGGAGGGGGGGGGCTGATGGGGCTCCAGCCCCCCCCCCCCCCCCCCAAATTTTTTCGTGCTGTCGTGCACCGCCGACCAAAACAACCACCGGCGCCGGGAATCATTCTGGATTTTGTCTACAATGTCTTTTTGACGCTCGAAAAGACATTTCGGCGCGAAAATTGCGAACTCGGGCTGGATTTCGTGGCAACGCCCATGCACCTGGAGTCACATAACGTAAGGAGCCCCAGCGGAGCACAGTTTCTAGGGCTTTTCGATAGCGAGCGGGCGCGTCGCTGCATCTTGCAGCGGCACCGGAATCTACGGAGCGCATCGATTTCAATTCCGAAACTTGATGGGTATGAAGTTCTCATAATTTTTTGACGTGAAAGATGCACTGACATGCACTTCCAAAGGCGTGCTTCTGATTTTTAATTTTGGAACTTTGTGGGTTTAATGTTCTTTTAAACTTGGGCCAACATGTTCGCACTCGAACGTGCGTATCCAAGCCGTTCCAGATATGGAAGCACGCGCTCGCAATCTTCCACACACACGAAAATATTAAATATCACCGTGACTGTCAGCTGGCATCTGATAATTTTCTCCAAACATTTTCAGGAAGCGCGCCCAATGTGATCGATCAGCTGGACCAGGGCAGGCAAAGTAAACTAAGAGAAAACAGAAGTTAACGGCCTATTAAGTTTGAGACAGTTCTTTTTTGCGGGCGACAAGGTCTGGCTCTCCATGGCGATAGGGACAATGGTCCTATGGATTTAAGCAAAGCCCCCTCTGAAATTATTGGTATTTCCAGAGCGCTTCTTCGCATGCAAGATGATTGAGGAGATACATATCTGAAGAACCATTTGGAAAGTTGCCCCAGTAATGCCTCGTATTTAAACCAGATGTACAAAACAAAATTATAGGAATTTGTGGTGAAATTATCAAATTAGCCTATAGATGGAAAAGTGAACATTGCAGGCTGCTTCTCCGTACTTGCTGACGAAACGACGGATATTGCTGGAATCGAACAGCTTGCTGTTTGTGCAAGGTACCTAAACAAGAATGTCAACGATATCGAAGGAAGGAAGGAAAATAAGAGGTGAAAGGCAGAGAGGTTAACCAGGTTAAGTGTCCGGTTGGCTACTCTGAGGTAAGGGCAGAAAAAATTAGAAAACAAGAGAAGATTAAAAATAAAAGAAAAAGAAACGTATCAGTCTGCATATTCTATAGTTTTTCACTAAGTCCTGTTTCGTTTAAAAAGCGCACTAGCGCTTTTAAAGCAGTTCGTTCCGACGTCGGCTGGGACCAAGAATTCTGACTTCCGTAAGGAGACGGCTGTAAAGCTTGTCGAGCGTGGTGCTGAGGATATCGAAGAAGTGTTTTTTAGGTTTTAGCACAGGAATAGATGCCCTCTCTCATTGAGATTGCAGGTTATATGTACATGTGTAAAAACTGCTGCATATTCTAGTCACCCTTCCAGTGCCACTGCCAGCGCAGAGATATTTTCAAACATGACATTACTAAAAAAACACTTGCGCTCTACAATGTCTGAGGAACGCATGGTTATGCTGGCGCTTCTATACGCCCACAGAGACGTCGCCATCAACGTGTCCGAAGTCATTGACCGCTTCGCTAAACTTCCCCGCCTAGTGAAGTTGGTCGTTTACATAGCGAAGCATCGAAAATCAATGCATGTAAAAATATCTGTTCCTTCACGTTCGTAGCTCGTAGCTCGTAGTTATGAAAACGTATGACTGTTCATTAGCTTTTAAAACCACAAAAATTTTCACCGTTTATTGTAGCAGCACGATGATCAAAATTATCATGTGAATACAACAATTTCGGGGACATCAATAACTAATTTTGACCGTCCTTGCTCATTGAAAGCCCGGCACACGCGGCGTTTCCCAAAAACGCACTCGGATGTTGGGTAAATCAACTTGCCGTATCATCTGTTACTTTCATTTGTCCTTTTCTTTCCTTTTTAGCTACATGATTTTACTTCTTTTTTTGAAACGAAGCAATACCCTTCTTTAATTTTGGGTGCAGAATAATTGTTGCCGCTGTGCAGGCAGTTAAAATACGCATTTTCGTATTGATTTCTGCATTCTTTTTCTATTCTAGCCACATGGTGCCTGTAGCAAGGCTGAATAAGTGCAACGTCACGCTTATATGTATGCACTGCGCATGGCCCACTGCGGTCACTACTTTGTATATATACCCATGTTCCAATAAAGTTGTTCATTGCCTGACCCCGACTCGCACACGTGGTGGCAGCGGTTCACTATCGCTATGTTGGCCCCGTCAACGCTGCTTCTCCCGCCGAAACCACTGGACCCGTCAGCAGACGCATGGCTTGGATGGAAAACTTGGAAATGTGAGTTCACATTGTTCTCCACGGCTACCCAGTTAAGTAAGCAGCCCAAAGAAGTCCAAGCAGCAACGTTACTTGTAACAGTTGGAGAGGAGGGCAGGAAAGCTTACAGCGCCTTCAAAATCTAAAATGAAGCGGATAGGAACAACGTCAACATTTTGCTTCAGAAATTTCAAGATTTCTACAAACCAGTGACAAATTTGACGTTTAGTGAATTTCGTTTCGGATCAAGAGACCAAAAGCAAGGGGAGTGTTTCAATGACTGGCTAACAGACCTCAGCCTCAGCAAACATCTCCGAGTTCGGGCACCTAGAAGACCGTTTGCTCCGTAGCCGAATCATTCTGTGACTGCGAGACAAAATCTTACAGAAAAGGCTTATTTCCGAGAGCCCGTGATACAGTAAGACGATTTAAATTTGTCGGGCTCAGGAACTGGGAAAAGAGCAATTTAAAGAAATCAGTGAGGGTACAGAAGCAGCACGTGCCACAGTAATTAAAGCAGTCACCAAAAAAAAAAACAGTGTAGTGGTTGTGGCTATACCACTCACCGTGGCGAAACATGCCCGGCTGAAGGAAAAACATGCAAGAAGTGTGGTGGGCGTAATCACTTTGCTCAAGCATGTAGATTGTCGGTGCGGCGACAAACCAGAGGCGTTAAAAACGTGCTGCGCGAGGTACAAGCAGAAGGCGATTTCTTTTTACAAGCCCTGACTGTCAGTGCAGTCGAAGCGGCAGATCATTGGAGTGCAACGGTTGACATTGAAGGCCGAAAGTTCACGTGCAAGCTAGATACAGGTCTAACTGTTGCGTCATTTAAAGCAAGGATGCTAAACAGCTGCCGAACAAGCCCCAACGACCCTGCCACGCCAAATTGACCGCTTTTTTTCGGTCATAAGACTACTGCGAGAGGAAAAATTCGGCTGCGATTGTTAGCAAACAGCAGAGTGCAGGAAGAGTCGTTTTTCGTGGTCGAACAAAATGTGCCCGTGACTCTAAGCGGATCAGTGGCCTCGGGTTTTTTTTTTTTTTTTTGTCGCGTGCAAAGCGTTCTGTCGAAGAGTTATACCCGGCAGCACAACCTTTCGCATAAGTTTTCAGTGGACTGGGACAGCTGAAAGGCGTGGAGTATACAATGAAACTAAAGCCAGTAGCCGTAGGAGTCGTCGGGCCAGCCAGGAGAGTTCCAGTGGCCCTTCAAGACGAAATCAAAGAAGTGCTTCAGCGCATGGAAGAACAATGCGTGGTAGCAAAGGTACAGGGCCCAACGGAATGGTCGAGTTACAGTCGTTAAGAAAGATAAAGTGCGGATCTGCCTGGACCCCATAGCGCTGACCAACGCGTTGTTACGGGAACACTATCTTATGCCTACTCCAGAAGACGTTGTGCCAAAGCTTCCAGGCGCCAACGTTTTTTTAATCTTAGACGCAGCATCGGGGTTTTGGCAGATAAAGCTAGACGACTCAAGTTCCAAACTTTGTACAATGAGTACAGCGTATACGGACACTACCGCTTCTTGCGCATGCCGTTTGGCATTGCCTATGCTCCGGAGATATTTCAGGCAGTGATGCACCGCGTCCTAGAAGGTCTGCCAAATGTCGCGGTAGCAATGGATGCCATTCTTCTCTGGGGCAAGACTAAGCAAGAGCATGTGCTTCATTTAACGCGCTGGCGTGAACAGAATCTTCGACTAAATTTGAAGAAATGCTTCTTTTTGCAGCGAGAGGTGCGCTACCTGGGACACGTGCTCAGCGCCGAAGGCCTGCGTGTGGACGCCCAACGTGTTCACGACATTCTGGAAATGCCGACACCGAAAAACTGTAAGGAACTTCAAGCGTCTGCACTATGAATTTTTTACAGCGCTTTATCCAAAACATGTCTGTAGTGACGGCGCCACTACGAGCTTTGTTGCGAAGAGACATTCCATGGGTTTGCACGGAAAAACAGCAAGCTTTTCTAGACTGCGTGAGGCTCTGATTCAAGCACCTGTCCTCGGCTATTTTGACCCAAGCAAACTCGTAACGCTATCAGTTGATGCAAGCCAGCGGGGGGTAGGCGCTGTGCTTATACAGTATGCGCAGCCCGTTGCTTTTTCGTCACGGACACTCACAGAGGCACAGACAAGATACGCTGAAATAGAAAAAAAACTCTAGCTATTGTTCATGGATGCACCAAATTTCATGACTACATATTTGGACAGCATGCAATAACAGTTGAAACTGACCACCGCCCCTTAGAGGCGATATTCAGTAAGCCGCTATACCAGTGTCCGCTACGTCTACAACGCATGCGCCTAACTCTACAACGTTATCGTATCAATGTGACGTACAAGCCTGGCAAAGAGCTGTTCCTCGCTGACGCCTTATCGAGGTTTCCTAGTAAAAGATTTATGGAAGAAAACGAACAGTTTCAAGTCAATGTTCTTGAATCTGTTTCAGCCTCTCAATGCTCTCTGCAAGATTTACTAGCAGCAACCAATGCTGACATCACCCTCGTAAAACTACGGGAGTACGCGAATACAACGTGGCCGATTCACAAGCAAGAAGTCCCTGAGCCACTTAGGACGTACCGGGACGAGATACACGCACAGGACGGCCTCGTGTTTCGAAGCAACAAGGTACCGCAATCAAAGATATCGGAATTGATGATTCACGCGGCGCACGTGGGAGTGGATAAGATTAAGGCGAGAGCAAGGAACGTGATGCCCAATATTTCAAGCAACATCGAGCAATTCTTTAAAGCCTGCAAAGTGCGCCAAAAGCATCAGCCTCGAAACCCTAAAATGCCACTCCTGAATCATGATGTACCCTCACTACCATGGGAAGTTGTTGGCATGTTCTCCTTTGAAGGCCATGAGTTCGCCCTTATTGTCAACTTCTACTCCTTCTTTGAAATTCGAGAGTTTCGTACAAAAACTGCAAGCTCTCTAAACACGTGGTGTTCTGAAATATTCTTAGTCCATGGCTTGCCCAGGAAGTTGTGCGCTGACAATAGACCGCTTTTTAACAGCCGTGAGTTTAAGGACTTTCTCAACACTCTGGGTGTTGATCACATCATCTCAAGCCCCTATCACCCGCGTTCAAATGGCATGACGGAGAGAGCGGTTCAGCAAGGAAAAAAGCTTTTAAAGAAGTGTTCCTTTAAAATGCCTGTGTTTCAAATGGCTTTACTTGAATGGCGCAATACTCCACGTGATGCTGTGATTCAGTCCCCCGTGCAGAGGCTGATGGGATGTCAGACAAGGACTCTTCTACCAGCCACTTGGAACCACGGACAATTCCATCTGACGTGGTCCACGGCCGCCATCAAGACATACGCCAACGACATAGGACCAACTACAGTCGTGACAGCAGGAACTTGTCGCCTGTGATGCCAGGTAACAGTGTAAGATACAAACCAGCAGACCTGGTCTCCCGCCGCTGTTCTCCGACCAGCCGATGAACACCGCTTGACCATCGTCCAGACCGAAGACGGCCGGGAACCTGGGCGCCCACGAGAGCACCTCCGCGTGGTAGACCTGGAAGCGAGCCTTCTGCCCGAAGACCTATCTTCCACAGAGCCCGCTCAAGAACTACGGAGAAGCTCAAGACAGCGACGCGAGCCCTGTCGGTACCCTCGACAACAGACACATTAGACAGTTTTAGTTACACGCACGTAGAGGCTTTGCGTACGTAGAACTTCTACGTGTAAGTAGTGCGCATGCGCAGAACGTAGCGGCCACGCGGTGGTCTCACGGACGTACGTGAGATTCGATTTCTTGCGCGCGTTTCTTGCGCACGTAGACAGATTCGCGCGGGGGTTTCGCGAGACCACGAGCAAGCGATAGCGTGCTGAGCATGCGCAGATGGCTTGCATGGAAACACGGCGACAGGATGACTGGTCATCTATTTCATTCCATGTCAACGATGACAGCAGATAACGCTTGCACAACACACTTCCGGGCATTGCGCAGACGATGACCGGCACGCATCAATGCACATCACTGGCTTGGCTGAAATACTCATCTTGAATTGAATTGGCTACCGCAGTGTTCATATTTCCCGATAGATGTGGCTACGTGGTGCGTCGCGTACGTGTAGCTAAAAGCGTTTCAGATGGCGTGCACGTAAGGTACAGTACGTAGACTGTTCACGTTTGCGTACGTGAAGTCTCCACGTACGTGTAACTAAAACTGTCTATTAACCACGTCTTAGTTTCCCTATAAAAGGGAAGATGTAGCAAGGCTGAATAAGTGCAAGGTCACGCTTGTATGTATGCACTGCGCATGGCCCACTGCGGCCACTACTTTGAATATACACCCATGTTCATTCTTCCAATAAAGTTGTTCATTGCCTGAACCCGACTCGCACACAGTGCCGTCGCGACCGCAGCATGGCCCAAATGCATATCACGATTTCTGATATCATAGTTTTGTTCCTAACTGGATCGTCTGTCTTTATACTCGTATGCTGAAGTTTACTCTCTGTGGCTGCGCAACATGTTTGCTTGTCTTGCTTGACGCATTATGTATACAGTGACGTTTCCTTAGATACGTAGATTTATTGCAGACTTATACGTATATTTAAATATCTTGTTGCGAGGCTTTGTGTATACAAGCAGTGAACTTGGTTTCACGCGACAATTTCTTGCCGTTTATCTTCGCATTTCTAATGTAAATTTTGCAGAACTCCTGCTTTTTATATGTTTTCACTGATGCAACTATAATTACGGTGCAATTAGAATATACGACCGGTAACAGCTGCTCCTGCGCAATCGATTGCAACGAAGGACAGCGTCATTGAGGTTTTTCCCTGGCCCTTGCATATGTACAAAAATGTAAACAAGGTTGTTGAATGACAAAGATTCACCAAAATGTTTGTCCTCAACTTGTTCATTTTATGGCCTGTACGTTTTTCATATCAGGTGCATGCACTGCTTTGCTCGTTTCGAACTGATATAGTTCTAAAGTTCGCGTGATATTTTCTTTACTTATTAAATAGACAAAAAAACGTGGAAGCATTGATATCAGCTATTTCTGCCACAATGTTTGGGACATACTAACAGAACCTTTTATGAAAAAAAAACATATCGTACTTGGCATGCACAGTGCGTAGCGTTCAATAATGCGTATGCAGCATCTAATATACAATGGCAATGGCAATGCAGTTATTATTCATGTATGTGATGTCTCGACAACTTCTATAAGGGGTAGGCTGCACTGCAACTTGCGCCCCCCCCCCCCCCCCGAGCAAAATTTCGGGCTACGCCACTGGTCCCGGGTGAACTGTTTTGATTGTTTCTAACAAAAGGGTCATTAAACATAGTAGCGAGAGGGATGCGAGATATCTCGTCGCCATTTATGTTCAGCTTTTCTATACGAGAATGTGATTTATTACGATTTAGGACAGTATTTACCCTCTTCCATTAGAAATCAGGTTTTGGTGTAGGGCACTCAAATTCGGACTGACTGTGTCGCATTCTGCTTAGTTTTATTTCCTTAATCATTTTATTGCGATATAGTTTGAATTGTTACAATGTGCCTGGGTCCTTATTTTTAATAAATTTATAATACAACTCGTTCTTGCGATGTATTTTTGCAAGCAAATTAGGCCCAGGGTTCAGGAATTTTTTTTCCCTAAGATAATTCTCGTTTCGGGAAACTGGTACTTGTACACCTTAGAAATTATATCTATGAACTTTGAATATGCCTTATGAGCATTGGTGATTTGACCGATAACTTCCATGTCACACGTTAACATCTGAGTTCTAGAAGCCTCAAGGTAGGCTGCTATAATTGGCTGATAAGTGAAACATCTAACATCCCTCTTGTCTCGAAAAATATGTTTAGGTGTCATGATAAATATTGGAATGTGGTCGCTTATGTCGTATGATAGCACACCGGCGGTTATGCTTTCGTTCTGTATATTTGTTATAAATAGTTCGATTAAAGTTTCACTGCTCTCCGTAGTTCGGGCTGGCGAAATAATCAGATTTTCACAACCCTTTGACGTTATTATAGTGATCATTGCTTTCCGGTATACAGAATTTACAGACATATCTATGTTAAAATCACCGCCAGATATCAAGAACAAGTTATTTTCGGAAACAAACCAATATCATAGATACAAAAAAAAAGCTAGGAAGGTTCCCATTTGGGGGCCTGCAGAGAACGTGTATTTGCCGGCACGTTCCTTAAGTATTCGGAAGTGGTCACATACAGAACGATGGAAGCAATTCATTCCATCTTTCGACATAACACCATGCCCCCGACGATTTAAAAAATAGCAGTGAGTAGGAGCCAAGCTAATCGATCATCTTTGAACTACGTCTCCGTGACGATGACGGCGTCGAACAAAAAGGAAAAACTAGAGATATCTGTCGGTTTAGTGCAGAGCGAGCGTGTATTCAGGTGAAGGCATTTCAAGCAATTTTTCTGCTCGGTTATAGAATAGAATACAAGTTTATTTCTCTTTGTGGTACAGTTTCAACTAGAGCACTGCACGGGCCAATTTTTTCAGCCCGGGCCCGTTTTTACGATGGGCTGCCCGCCCGAGCCCGACCAAAAGTTTATGGCGAGACCCGGGCCCGGCCCGCGCCCGCAAATAACTTGCGTTACCCGCCCGGCCCGGCCCGCCACCCCTTTACCTTAGGCCCGAGCCCGGCTTGAAACCGACCCGAACCCGGCCCGAGACCGAAAAAGATCACCAAGCGGCATTAAAAAAAATAAAGAATAGAATGAATGGAATTTATTCTTCAAGCATAAATACATGTCTATGCAATTATGAACACCATTTGAGTGGTCTGAACATAAATATACCCGCGCGCGAAGTAGTACGAATGACCCTGCCGAGCAGTATCGCCAGCAGTTTCCAACGGCGCGACCTTGATGTGGCCCAATCCACTTCTATCGCAGCGCCGCTCAGTATTTTTCCACGTCGGGCGCCTCACTGCAAAGCATGCGCCACCCGAGCCGCTTGCCCCTCTTAACCGTATTCCAGTACACTCTAGCCGAAGCGCCGCCACGACTGGTCGTGAGCGCAGCGCATGGATGGATTAAATGGCGAAAGAAAGTGTCTCGTTGCTCCATGGTGCAGCGTAATGCGCTGCTGCTAGTCGGCCAGTTGAGAACATGCGTGCAATCATGGATGGACGCAGTGCCATATTTCAGCCGCGTGACGAATTATCTTATCTTGCCAGTCACCGTCTTACCAATTCGCCTTTGAAGAATCAGCAAGTTGCCAACGCGCTTACACCGCGCTGAAAGCTTAATTACATTGATTTAGGTAAGGAATACATTGACATCCTTTGGTGTGAGGCAACTGCGCTCTTTCTGGACCTTTACATTCTGTTCAAACCGCACAAAATACGACGGAAGAAGAAAAGGGAAGTACACAGGAGTAGCACTGCTAGCTTCCAGCTGCGCCAGGGCAACAGGTTTTTCAGAATCGAGACGCGCGAGGATAACTCGCTGCACATTACATGCACACCACCATAAAGTGCGAGCCCGACCAGGGCCCGCTTCAAAATACCTGAGCCCGGCACGGGCCCGGGTCAAAAAGCACATGCCGTGCCCGAGCCCGGCCCGAGCCAGTGAAAAAACTGGTCTACCCAGCCCCGCCCATGCAGTGCTGTAGTTTGAACACAAAGAGCGGACGCCGAGCAAAAAGCAACTTTTTGCAGCTTGAGAAACGCCCTGCGCCCGTAGGTCACACGTCATTCAGACAGATGCATTGTACGCACAAAATGGATAAACAGCAACACCAACGATTGTTTAAGACTACAATCTAAATTCACTGAGACTGACATACTCACATCGGTCAAAAAACACAAGCAAACCAAATAAAATATAAATCACATATCTAACATCGACACTTCTACCGAAACGTACTGGTGCCAGTAGGCCAATATTACAACCATTTGTATAAATAAACGAAGAAATGACATGCAGTGTTGCCAGGTCCCATGAGGCTCCGTAGCCAAAAGCTAGAGAAGTTGTAGCCCAAATGTAGCCAAACACAAAAAAATTCAAAAAATTTTGCCATTTTTATTTGCAGTTTTATTTGTGTATACATTGGCACATTCGGCTACGGCTATCTTTTTTTTTGCACAAACCGTCATAACAAAATGTCCGTGCCGCCGTGACGGTCGGCTCTTTACATCAACAACAGCGACACATGCTTGCAAAGAACACTTTTTGGTTGGGCCCGGAAGTTCTTAAGTTCCAGCGAATCGCTGCAGAGGGCGAAATCAGTGCTTTTATTTTATGACAGATACTACTAAGTTATTATTTTTAGTTATTTACAGTAATCTTAATTACGCACTCTGCTTACTAGCTGTCGTGAACGCAAAATAATGTTCAGCGTCATCGATCTCTCACGTTTTCTCTGCCTACGGCGTAGAAGTTCAGCTGTACAGCGATCTGCGACGGCGACGTGATCACGGCTTCTTTTTTGATGAGCTAAAACAAATCTTTCGCGCTATGATATCTCGCGTTATTTGTCGCATCATTCTATCTTGTTCTCTCTTTTTTTTTCAATTAGCTTGGGCCGGATTAGATATCCGCCACTTCCTCGCACAACAACCGCACCGTTTGCTTCGAGATAGGAAAATGCCGTCGAAAATGGTCATCTCGCATGTCAAACGCGTCGTGTGGCTCTCCGTGTCCGCGTCGGCGACGGCGAAGAGCCACCGCAGGGGGCAGCCATTTTTTTATGTGTTCTGAAACGACCCTACCTCCAGCGGTGCTAAAAAACTGACTTTTGCTGTGCAGAATGAGTATGTCAACGTCATTTTGATGTAGCGGGTTTCTGCGGGCTCCTGAGGTCGCTCGATCGACAGACAACATGGGTGCGGCCCGGTCATTTTCAACCAATCGCAGCCGGGTGATGACGTCAAAAGTCATAGGCAAAAGTAATAGAATTGCTACAAAATAGCACCCCTGATGTAGATTCCGGAAAGGGGCCGAGAAGGTCTAAGCCCACACGATAGAAGGACTCGGCAGGGATGTCGAGCGGCTGCAGGTAACCAGCGGGGAGCTGGGAAGGCTTCTTGCGTCGTTGGCAGAGTTCAGAAGCGGTGACGTAACGCCGTACGGAACGGGCAAGGCCCGGCCAGAAACAACAGTGACGTACTCGGTAATAGGTACGAGATACGCCGAGGTGTCCTGCCGTTGGTGCGTCGTGAAGCTCTTCTAGAACGGTTGAGCGCAGGTGTTTAGGTACTACAAGTAGGAACCCAGAACCGTCCGGATGAAGGTTACGACGGTACAGAGTGCTGTCGCGGAGGATGAAGAGGCGTAGAGTAGCATCGGCCGGAGAGTGTTCCAAACAGTCCATGAGTGCTCTGATGTAAGCATCACGACGTTGCTCGTCGGCGAAATGAAGGAACTGGGATACTGAGAAACCTCAAGCAGCACTGTCAGTATTGGAGGAGTCAGAGTCGTCAACAAGGTAACGTTACAAGCTGTCAGCGTCTTGGTGCAGGCGGCCAGACTTGTGCACCACGGAATATGAAAATTCTTGTAGCCTCAAAGCGAAATGACCAAGCCGGCCTGTGGGATCTTTTAGCGATGAGAGCCAGCAGAGGGCATGATGGTCAGTGACTACGGAGAAAGGACGACCGTAAAGGTAAGGACGGAACTTCGCAATTGCCCAGACAAGAGCAAGGCATTCCCTTTCTGTAGTGGAATAGTTGCGCTCCGATGGTGATAGGAGGCGGCTTGCGTAAGCAATAACGCGATCCTGGCCACGCTGACGCTGGGCAAAGACGGCACCTACACCATGACCGCTGGCATCTGTACGCAATTCGGTAGGGCCATCAGGGTCGAAGTGGGCGAGAATGGGTTGTGAGGTGAGAAGAGTGACGAGGCGAGAGAAGGCAGTGGCTTCTGAAGTACCCCACGAAAATTGTGCGCCTTTCTTTCTTCAGAAGATTAGTGAGGGGTCTAGCAATTGCCGCGAAATCTTGAACAAAACGACGAAAGTACGAGCATAGCCCAACAAAACTGCGAACGTCTGCGGCTGTCTTCGGAAACGGAAAGTTCCGGACAGCGCGAGTTTTGTCCGGATCAGGCAGTACTCCGGAAGCGTCGACGAGATGGCCCAGAACCGTAATTTGGCGGCGGCCAAAACGACATTTGGGCGAGTTGAGTTGCAGCTTCGCCTTTCGAAATACATCAGTATAGTTGTTAGACGCTCAAGGTGAGAGTCGAACGTTGGCGAGAAGACGATGGCGTCGTCGAGGTAACAGAGACACGTGGACCATTTAAAACCTTGGAGCAAGGAGTCCATCATACGCTCAAAGGTGGCAGGGGTATTGCATAACCCAAACCGCATTACAATTGCTATAGGCCATTAGGTGTTATGAACACGGTTTTTTCTCTGTCTATATCGTCAACAGCAATCTGCCAGTATCCAGAGCGAAGATCAATAGAAGAGAAATAGCTGGAACCGTGAAGGCAGTCAAGAGCGTCGTCGATACGTGGGAGTGGGTAGACGTCCTTCTTAGTAATTTTGCTCAAATGACGGTAGTCTACACAGAAGCGCCACGTGCCGTCCTTCTTCTTAACCAACACCCCAGGAACTCGAAGAAGGCTCAATGATGTCTTAATCTAGCATTTTGGTCCCTTCATTTTGAATTAATCGGCGTTCCGATGCAGAAACGTGATACGGTCGTCGGTGAATAGGCGTAGCATCGCCAGTAGGAATCCGATGCTTGACCGCGAGCGTCTGGCCTAAAGGGCGATCTTCGAAGTCCCAAACGTCTCCGTAGAACGATAACACTTTGCAAAAGTCTTCAGCCTGCGTAGAGGACAGGTCCGCCGCAACCATTTTTTTATGTTGGGATCGGCGCTCGAGGCTGGCGCGAGGGGCCCGCCAAGCTCGGAAGAAACATCGGTTGATAAAACTGCCACTTGATGTTCACCGAGACAATCAACGTTGGCAAGGCAAATACCTTGCGGGAGAATTTGCTTTGTCAATCCAATGTTAAAGATAGGCATGCGAGTGCAGTTATCAGTAATAGTAAGAATACTGTGAGGCACGGTGACGTCATACTGTAGTGGAATGTCGGGCAGAGCAGTGACGAGGTACTCACCATCAGGAACAGGTGGAGAAGACAACCGTTCAATATAGGCTATTGATTTTGGTGGCAGGCGAATAAAGCCGGTGGGGCGTAATCGGCACTGGGGTGCACCAGAAGGTTCTGCGAGAAACGGCAACTCAAGGCGAAGGCAGAGCAGTCAATAAGAACCGAATGCGCAGAGAGAAAATCGAGTCCGAGAATCGTGGGGGCAATGAGCAAGCACGGTGTGTGGCAGCCGGCGGTGCTGACACGTGCCGTACACATGTCGACGACAGTGCCATCATCCGCAACGCGGACGACGCGTGCCGACGATGGGGTGAGGAGCTTTCTGAGTCGTCGTCGGAAGCTCCTGTATCGATCAGTGCAGTGACAGGATAGCCGTCGACGTCAAGAAGGTATCGTAATGATATCGCAATAATATGGACACTGCCGGCGCATTCTTGCCGTCGGTGTTGCCGTCATCGTGATGTTAAGAGGAAGCTTTAGCTCGGGCCCAACTCCGACGCGGCCTACTCAAATACATGTAAAACGCATAAACGCCTTTCTGAGATACCCCCGGGCCGATGCTAAGGAAATTTGTTGCACTTGAGAGAGAAAGTTAAATTCTAGGGGCTGTTGGAAGCGTAATTTCAATTTAGCGCCTAAAATTTGTTAAAAGAATTTTCAAGAATTCGGAAGATCGAAAAAAAATAGAAGCACGAAGTTAACAAATTAATAGCTCTACATAAAGAACAGATATCGCTGTTCTGTAAACAGCATCCATTAGAGCATTCAAAGGGGGCAAATTCGATTTTTCATTTTACGCTTTACTTGAATTTGTGACGTTTTGTAAAATGGTTCGCCAAAACGTTTGTTTCTGTATTAATAATTTTTTTTAGTTTTATGTGCAACATAGCAATTTACTCCGCTTTAGATGCAGATTCGGATACAAGTTTATTGCTTCATAAGTGGCACATATATGCAGTAGAAGTTATACAGAAAGAAATCCCACAGTTAGAAACTGCAGCGGGACCTCTTGTTCTTAGTTGCATAATAATATATAAATAAAAAGGCGTCAATTGTGCTTATGAACAAAGAACAGATTACACAATTTCTACAGTGTTAAAGCAATAAAACCTATGGCAACACATCGCAACATAAAAATGTACATAATAAGCAACATAAAAAATACACCAAAGCAGAAGTGCAGTTTACAAGGTAGTAATATAAGCTCTCAGTGAACGTTGGTATGACGATAATGTAGGTGAGGATTTCACGTTAGCAGGTAAGTTATTCCACATTCTCACACTAGCAAAACAAACAGTTAGTTGGCCATAGTTGCTGCGTGATTTTGGAAGTAAAAGGTTATTTTCTAAAGAGAACCTGGTAGTGTTAGGATTAGCAAGGCTATTCCTGTCAATGATATAATGTAATTGTGGGTTTTCAAGTAGGTTGTAAATAGCGATGCTGTGGTTGTACCAGATAAATTTATTTACTGTGAGGAGATTTAACTCAGTGAAGATGGTAATATGAGCGTTATAAGGAGCCGAAGCGATAATACGGACAGCGTTATTTTGGTTGTGCTGCAAGTGTGCTCTATGACAGCGATATGTGAGACCCCAAGAACTGATACAGTAATTTAAATGGCTATAAATAAAGGCATAAAAATACAATTTCAGGAGGGTGTGCTTTTGAAAGCAGTGTCTGGCCTTTAAACGCACCCTGATACCATAAGCGGCTTCCTTTTTTATGAAGCTGGCATGCAAATTAAACATTAGAAAGGAGTCTAATTGAACAACTAAAAAGAGAGCACTAATTAGGTGGTAATATTGGGTGAGCAGCTATGTACAGTGGAGGAAGGTTAGGGCATGGTTTATTGTGCGAACCAAAAACTTTGTTTTCTGGGGGTTAATTAGCAATTTATTTTTTTTCACCAACTACTGATATTATTTAGTTCATCATTTAAAGGCTCAGTTAGCGTACAGATGTCGTTATGGGAAGCGTAAACAGTGGTGTCGTCCACGCACAAAAGACATTCTGTAGAAGTGAAGCAGTTTGGAAAATCATTATTGAAGATTAGAAATTAGAGGGGGCCGAGTATGGACCCCTGTGGAACGCCAGTGTCAATTACTTTTGTGTCAGATAGTGCTCCTAAAATGCAAACCTGTCGCTGTCTGTCGTGTAAATAACTGAGCACCAGCTCTAAAGATGGGCCTGTTATGCCATATGTGCTGAGTTTAGTAAAGAGAATGTTGTGATTGCGGGAATCGAATGCTTTCGAGTAATCGATAAAGACAGATCCTACGAATAGGCCCGCATCAATTTGCGCTTTGATCTTGCCTGTGAGGGTGATTAAAACTAGGTTAGTAGAATATTCAGCGCGAAAACCAAACTGTCCTGGTGTTAATAGTTGGAACTTGTCCAAGTAGTTAGATAGGGGCTGTGCTTTTAGTTTTTCTACTGCTTTACTGAAACAAGACAAGATGGATAGAGGCCTGTAATTTGCTAGTAAGGTGACGTCTCCTTTTTTGTGTACAGGAATTATTTTTCATCTTTTGAAGTCACTAGGGAAAACGGCAGTTTTAAAGATTAAATTGACAACGGGATTGAAAGCCTCACATATGCTGTCAACAATTTCCTTGATATGGTGCGAGCTTATTTAATCTAAACCAGGACTACAATTTTTATGATTCATAGTTGTTTCGAGAACTTCACTGGGTGTAGTTGGGAAGAGTGAAATGATTGTTGTGGCAAGCGCGACATGTGAATGTCATTACCGCCAGGGATGTCAGGCACAGTAGCAGAAAATTTGCTGAATGCGCGCGCAATATCTTCAGGATTTGTGTGTATGCAGTCTTTTTCTTGCATTTTCCTTATTCTATTCTTATTCAAAAACGCATTAAGTACCTTGTAACGCTCGTCAAAGAGAAGGAAGAAGCGCACATGGGAGATCAAGAGAAGAGAAGAGGTAGAAGTGGCGGCCAGATTAATGATGCTTGATTAAACGGAATGTTACATTTTGGCGAAGTCGCAGTTTTCAACAATGAGGGTGTCATTCACCATCGCCCGACATGAAGATGGTCGTCTACTGGTGAGGAACTACCAGGAAGATGGATACAATGCCGTCGAGTTACCTGAAAAGGTCAGCACACTGGACTTCTTGTCCTTCTTAGCCGATAGACCCAATTTATCGCTTGAGAATCTCGAATCCATTGTCTCAATCAGAGTGCATATGCGTGTGACTGACTTCCAACTGCTGGATTGACAGTTCAAGTATATCAATGGTAGTTAAAAGCGAAACTCAAGCTGCCGACCATCTCATACAACACTTTTTGAAAAATCAGGAACAGCAAGCGCAGCGACAGCGAGAGCTTCTGACCATATTGTCATCAACACCACTATCAACAAAGCAGGCGGTGAAAGCGCTTATCAAGCCAGAACCTTTTCATGGTACATCGTTAAGCCCGTCAACATGGCTTCACTTTTATGAATATGCATGTTCGCAGAACAATTGGACCACGGTCTGTGACCGCGTCTATAATATGCGCCATTTTCTTTTGGGAAATGCGAAGAAGTGGTTTGAATTGCTCGTACCCATCAACACAGATGTACCATGGGCTGAATGGCGAGCTACCTTTCTGCGAGACTTCGCTTTGAATCCAATATAATGCTGGGGAAAGGCCATTGCATACAAGCAGCAAGAAGGATCGGCTATCGACTACTTTTACGAGAAACGCTTGCTTCTGCAACGTGCCGACCCCGACCTGCAGGAATCGTCCATTGTGCCACTGGTTATTCTGGGCATGACAAAGGATTACCAGCGTCTAATCATGATGAGACAACCTGCCACATTGGATAAACTCTTACAGTCACTGAAAGACGTCCCCGACGACCTTTTAGTAGCCAATGACCAAGAGAGCAATATCAGTAGCCGGAGCTCCACCATCGGATCCCCGGAAGACCAGGCGTCCTATGGCCAAAACACTATAGTGAATTCTGCTGAAATTGACTCAGTCAAAGAGAGAACTCCATACCCGAAACAAGTAAAAGAAGTGGTAAGCCCGGATTATTCCTTCTCTTTGGAGACACGGAAAGAAAGCGTCTGTGGCAGGTCTACTGTACGCACAGATGAGCATCAATGAAAACATGATTTAAGTATTAATTGACACTGTAGCATCAGTTGGCATAGTTAACTTGCTACTGATTCCGCAAGATCAAATATTCAGTGGAAAGGTTGTCAAAGTACACAGTTACGATGGAAGTTCTCAAGTGGGAACGCGTGTGTGTGGAGTTTGAAACAAGCAAAACAACTGTAGAAGCACTGCTTGTTCATGACGCCGCATTTAATTTTATATTGGCACGCCCTGATATGAAGAAATTAAAGATAAACATCTCATGGCGTGATGAAGTCGTTGTTGACATTCCGGTTGAGACACCCCAGTTGAATGTGTGTGCAGACTCTGAAACACGTCTCAAAGTGGTCAGAGAGAGTTCGCATGTACCGACACAGTTCCCGGAGCTGATATGCATCGGAGTTTACCCTCCTGCAGCAAAAGTAACTAAGTTCCATTCAAGCTCAGCGACACGACACCTGTTAAAAGAAAGCCCTATGGGATGTCCTATGAAAAAAAAGAAATGGCTGAAAGAAGAGTTACAAGGCTTGCTAGATGCTGAAATTATTCGATCATCAACATCTACCTTTGCATCTCCGATTACAATTGTGCCCAAGGATGATGGCACTTTCAAGATGTGCACTGATTACAGACTTGTAAAACGTCAGACTAATTTATTCCCATACCCGATGCCAAGGATCGACGATATTATTGACGAGACAGGCGGATGTACATGGGTTTCCCGCATCGACCTTTGTAAAGGATATTGGCAGATTCCGCTGCAAGAAGACTACAAACCATTCACGGCATTTGTTACTCCTTTCAACATTTTTGAATACAACCGAGTGCCTTTCGGTTGGAAAAATTCTGGTGCATGGTTTCAGAAGATCATGAACAGCGTGCTTAGCCAATTCACCGGAAATTTCTGCAACGTGTATGTGGATGACATCTTCATTTAATCGAAGACTCGTGATGAGCACTGCTCGCATCTATACCGGGTACTAGAAGCACTTAGCAAAGCTGGGCTAAATATTAACTTGAAGAAGAGCGAATTCTTTAAGAACACCGTTGTCTTCCTAGGGAGAATATTTGACGGACAAATAAAAAGCACGAAAGAAGAGTCCGTCAAGCGCATCTCCCAGCTGACAAAACCGTACTATTTTCACTCTCTTCGAGTGTTCCTGGGTCTCGCTGGACATTTTAGGGATTTTATAAAAGACTACGCCCTAAAGACCAAATGACTAACGTTGCTGACACAAAAAGATACTCCATTCGTGTGGACTAATGAATGCGAAGAGAAATATCAGCAGCTTGTAAAAATTATATCATGTGACCCCGTGCTGACAATACCGGATTTCTCGAAGCCGTTCGAGCTAAACACCGACGCTTCCCATTATGGTACTGGCTCTGTACTATACCAGCGGGATGAGAGTGATCATCCGAAGCGACAGCTCAAAGTGATCGGCTATTATTCATACACATTCACCAAGGCAGAAGTTAACTACCCAACGACGGAAAACGAAGCATTGGCAGTCGTAATGGTCTTTCGTTATTTCAGGACGTACCTGGAAGGCAAACACTTCAGCCTATTCACCGACAACCAAGCACTGACATACATTCTTAATCTCTCGCAACCTAAAGGAAGGTTGGCCATGTGGGTGAGTGAAATACAACAGTTTGCCTTCGATGTCGCTCACAGGCCAGGAGAAAAATTACCAGATGCAGACGCCTTGTCAAGACTGCTAATTGGGAACGAAGATGACGACAAGTATGTCACCCTTTTGTTGTGGGACGGCACGGAAGAGATGACTCTCAAAAATGGTAGGCTACACGTGCCTGCAACGAGTGTAGGAAAAATCTTAAGCCTGTATCATGATTCTCCAGAATCCGGTGGCCATGACGGTTTTTGGAGGACCTACTGGAAGATTAAACAAAGATTTTACTGGAAGACGATGAAACAAGATATTTCGGAATATGTGAAGACGTGCCATCAATGCCAGCTCTGCAAAGCGAAGTTCAGGCCCCGTGGAAGCGCAATGATTGTCCAAAAACGTTCAGAAAAACCATTCGAGACTATACACCTTGACTTCGCGGAGCTCAAAAAAAAGGGGGAGGGAGTACGAACTACGCATGCTTTTCTACTGGCCATTGATGAGCGCACACGCATGGTGGCATGCAAGCCCGGAAAAGAAGATTCCAAGAGCGTTATCTCACTGCTTAATCGAGATATGTTCAAACACGCCCAAGTAATAATCACTGACAATGGTCCAGCTTTTAGAAGTGATCGCTTGAAACGTTGGGCTGACGAGAGGAACATAGAGCTTCGTTTCGCTGCACCATACCATCCAGAAGCAAATGGACTCGCCGAGAGAGCGATACGGGACGTCAAACAGTTCATCGCGCTCTACCCGGGATTTCCAGGCGGCTGGAAATGTGCCCTTGAAGCTGCTGTGAACCACCACAATCACTCACACACGGCTGGCTTGGGGTGCACACCGTACTTCGCGCACCATGGCAAATCGGAATGGCTTCCCGCAGACCACCTGTTGGAGATCACGAATCTTTTGGTGCTGCAAGAACGAAAGAAGTTTGAAGATCAACGTGCTCTATACAAGACCGCAATGAAAAAAAAATTACGACCGCCGACATTCAGTCCAATCTGCGGACACACAAGTGGGAGATTACGTGCTTGTTCGGAGGGGTCTGCAAGGATCAAAGACTCCTTTTACAGGACCCTACAAGGTTGTGAAGACCGCCCATCAGCAAGGCATTTTAAAGACTCTGTGCTACAGTGGACCACAAGGTGTTATTGAAACATCATCTGTGAACAACGTGGTACCATATCAACCCAGGAGGGTTGACGACAGAGGGGAGGCTCGTGTAACACTCGTGAAAGAGAAGGAAGAAGTGCACATGGGAGATCAAGAGAAGAGAAGAGGTAGAAGTGGCGGCCAGATTAAATATGTTTAATTAAACGGAATGTTACATACCTATCATTGCTTTCGGGAGTCGTTCTCGGTTTGATTTATTCCATTTTCATGGAACTTTTTCTTAGTTTTTTTTGAAGTAGATATGTCAGTAAGGTGCAAAGGTTTTAGTACCGAAGCCTAAGAGATTGGTTAAATGGTTTATTTTTGCATTTACGATACAGATTTTCTTTCTTGCGCATGCTCTTCAACAATCCTGGTGTAAGTCAAGGGTTTGAAGGGGAGGCAAAATGTTTACGGCACTTACTAGTGTTGTTGCTGAGGATATACAAGCTTTAATTATGCCAGATAACTCATTATAAGAGGCTTCAGCGTCATTTATTGATGTTAGGTGCGACAAATCTCAACTGTTAACTAGCTCTAAGAAGTGTTCTTTGAAAAACCTGGATCTTGTGTACAGAGTTTCAAAGGCGCGATTAAGACGTGTAAAATGGAGCAGAAATTGGAAAGTGGTCGGTTATGTTGCTTCGTAGGATAAAAGCCTCAAGGGGATGAAGCAGGTTTTTAGTGCATGATCGATGAGAGTACTCGAGTTAGAAACGCACCTAACAATGACAGATGCTGATGTATTCTCTGCTGTAAGCACAGTCCTCATCCAGATGTCTCCCAATATAGCCATGCTATTGTTTTCATTCGAAACAGTTTCGTCTAGAACGCAGCAACACGTGTTCACACTAGAGCTCGGTGATCGGTAGATGCAGTCAAATACCGGTATTGAAATATGAATTATCGATTTCAATCCATACTGTTACGCAATCAGGCATACTAAGGTTTAAATGTAGCCTGCGTTTGTACTGTATATTTTGGGAAGTAAAGATGGCGGAACCGCCGTGGCTGGATGACACGCGATGACAGTATTCCGGAGTGTACGATGGAAATGAAAACAAATTCTTATCGTTATCACTTAACCGTGTTTCTGTTACACAAACCAGTGAAAAGGAAACTTTGATCAATGATAACAGCAGATGAAATTCATCATAGTGTTTTCTCATAGTTCTTGCATTGAAATGGATAGCTGAGCAGCTTGAATTCGACAACAACGATGCCAGTTCGTTTGATTCAACGTAAGCCATGTTGGAAGAAGCGAAGTGCTATTACGCATGGTTAGTGAATAGATGTACTATTGGATGTAATTCACCGAATTGTGATATCATTTTTCATTGCCGAGTTGCAGAGTTTTGTTGATAGTTTCGTTTTCTGACTATTTGCGATTTTTGACAGTTTTTAATAAAACATTGACAACCTAAATCAAAAATTAGAAACCAACAATCATTCCATTTTGCGTTTTTCTTTTATGTGCAACAAACGTCGTCAAATTTGGTGCTGTGGTTGCCGACAAAAAACAAATTCTCCTTTTACATGTATTTACGAGTACATACGAGCACCCGAGCTAAAGCTTCCTCTTTAAGTATAAAATTGAGAAAATGATGCCTCCAAACCCACTACTTTGCCAATAGTACTGCAAATTATCATTAATACACTCATGTTTAAGTTATAGAATGTCACTTGCCTTTCCTTGCTATCTTTTCTCGTTTGAGTAATCGTGCAATCCAGTGGTGACGTCTAGTTGAAAGAGCTGGCTGTAATTAAATTTCTTACAGCGGAACGTTATAGCGCATCTATATGTAAAGCGCATCAGTGTACATTCTTGCTACGATGAGTTTAAATTTTAGGTAGCCGACACTATTCGTGCAAACGGTGTAATACTTAAGCTGTTCTTGAAACGCCACTTTTGTGTAGAATGAAGTTATTTGTATTCATGTATTGCCAGCGTGCATGTGTGTGGGCGGCCGCAGCCGGGAGGCCGCGAGTCTCAGCTGCGGCGCAGTGAGGAGGCACTCCGTTTCCAGCTTTCCCTTTTCTTGGAACTGAGGAGACCTCCAGCGCTCTGGAGAAACGCAGTTATCGCCGATGCGTTTTTGTCGTTGTCGTTCGGCTGACGAGCTTGCGACTGACCGCAGCTAAACAGTCGTGGAGACCACCGCTCACTGTCCTCCTGTAGAGCCCCGGCTTTTGCGAGGGACTCGCCGACCCAGGCCGAGAGCGCAGATGCGCACAAGGATCTCCATTATCAGCCTCTTGCGTGATTTGTGGTTGAGGCCACAGCTCCGCGGGACGCTCTGCCGCGGTAGTTTTGTTATGGGGCACCTTCAGTTAAAAACTCGTCTTGTTCCCTCTGGCGTGAACCCGCCGTGGTCGCAACTCACTCCGAACCCCAAGTTAGGGGTCACAGCTCTGAGTGTTCTGGCTGCTGCAAACGTCCTAGCTATCAGACTGCCCCTCTCCTGGCATGTAGCGATTCAGGGAAGGTTCAAGTCCGCACATGTAATACCCCTTCACACAAAATAGACGCATTTACGTCACAAGGATTCAATTTCATGTGATGTGCACCTTTCTCACCGCAATATTCTAAAACCTTCCTCCATTCAACAGTTCACTTCGACTGAAAAAAGTGGACAGCTGCACGACCCCTAGACAGAAGCGGTCACTGTGCTTCATGATTCTCCACGGCAATACTCGAGAAGTGTAGTCGCTTCATCATCCCAAGGGCGTTCTCAACTCACTAAAGTGGAGGAAGAGCTTGGAGTGAAGGATCGTTTCAGTACACGCGGCGGTCAATGTTCCTCGATTACCTGGAACTCGCGTTGATCTTAGGACAGGAGTGACTGGACGGGAGAAGACAGCGAGGCGCGCAGTTCTTCGTTCAATATGTAATTGTACATTCAAGCTATGATCTAAATACGGAGGAAACACATTTTGCATGTGTGTGCTACATTTATTGTGACGTGGTAAATGCATGCTGCGGAGCACAGTAAAGATGAAGGCAGCTCATTCATGGTGTGTTGGAGATAATATTTTTGTACATTACTGCGCGAAAAATCGACAAGTGCACAAAGAGAAGAAACACGTGGTGCTTGTATTGCTTGTGTCCATGACCTTTGTACCTTTGTGGCCTTGCCGATTGTGCGCAGTGAAATATACAAAAGGATGAATTACTAACTCGTCCAACTTTCTGTTAAATCTAGAGATCTCCAGGCTTATTCTGCATTCACCGTGATATGAATAATTATTATGATAATCTCTCGGCCAAAATGTGTTTATTACATTCAATGTCACATTGCAGCATTCGCCTTTCTTCTTGCCCCAAGAGGAAGGTGACAATGAAAAACGAGGCGTCGATATCCTGCTGCTTCAAACCTTGGCACTAGCCCTTGGCTTCAGGTGAGACTAATTTTCTTCTGCGAGCCGAAGGTTTTCACTTAAGTCTTCCACGTAGCTGTTAACAGTAACGTAACTGCTAACAGTGGTAAGCCAAAGATGTTTCTTGTCTTTCATGAACGAAAATTGTTCATCAGATGGGGTGTCTCTTGTCTACCTTTCCTGCGTCCTATGTTTCTTTTACAGCGAAGCTGTTAAGGGCCTAGTCTTCGATGGTCCCGTCCGGATGTAGAAAAAAACTCTCATTGGCCGTACGCTGTATGTGCGAGTGAAAGTGCGCGAGGGACGCGCGCTTACACGGGGAGCGAACGCACGGTGGAGAGCAAACGCGACTTCTTCCGTTGCGCGAAAAGCCGTGGGGGACGGGAGGGAGGGAGGGGAGGCGACGTTTAGCTGCGGCACCAAATGCTATCTTGCGACGGGGCGCAAAGGAAACTGGCGGCTCAATCTCCCACGCGAAAGGAGGACAGCGGGAAGGCAGCGCGGGAGGGGTTGCGGCTTCTGCTCTGCGAGCAACTTGTACTTTCCGCGGTGGCGGGCGGTCGCGCGCACCGTATCTTGAAAGCGATCTGCAACACGGCTCCTACCTTTGTATGCACTGTGCTTCCGCCGCTCAGTTTCCCTTGAAGCGTTAGACCGCATGAACCTTTGCTCGCTGCTGCTGGACCACTCGCTCACGTCAGCGTTTTGACAGCGGTTGTGTGCGGTCACATAAACAACGTGCAGAACTGTTGTCGACGGCGGTGGCGTTTTGCCCGTGTTTGCACCGAACGCGCGCGGCGTTGGTGACGTGTTTATGAAGAACGTGCCAACCTTTGCCGCACACCCTATGACGGTGTGCCGCAGCGACTATGGCCTTGGTCCCTGTGGTCACTAAATAAATGAAAACCACCGGATCCTATATATTTATCATTCTTTAATAGTTCAAATAGCCAATTACGCCATCACATCTTAATAGTCATGATTGGAAATACATAATTTCCACCATAGTACAGTCTCACCATGCAAACATGGTGAGACTGTAAAAAAAAGCTTTCCTTGCGGGAATCAAGTTAGCAGATTTAAAGGCTGCCCCCAAACGGGGGCATTTATATTGAATGACAGCTAGGAACTAGCAGGACTTATTCACACCCGTGCGTTCATTCCCTCGGGAACGGCGCCTCTGCGCAACAGCCACGACTCTGCCGCAGCACAATCCTTCGGAATAAAAGTTCTCACTTGCATCGGTCACTCACCATTGAGACTTCAATGGTGCTGTTATGCGTTACATTCGAACGGAAGCTATAGATACTATTTCGCGTCGTACAGTATATCAATGACACTTGCGTATATATATATATATATATATATATATATATATATATATATATATATATATTGAAAGACAGAAGACGACCAGGACAGGCAGCCCTGGCGGACCCGTTTATTCCGTAGGCACGGCCCTGGCTCAAACACGCAGAAGAAGAAAAACAGGGATGATAATGGCTATATAGAAATGAGAACGATGAAGTACGTTAAATGTGCTTACACTAATCCCCCCCCCCCTTCATGGAAAAAGATCGGCTGAACGGGGAATAAAGTGCTTCATGCGGGAGACGTGAACAATTTCTGCGCTACGACGATGGCGGTCCGCGACAGAGGGAAGCGGAGTGACTAGATAGTTCACTGCGGAAGTCTGTTGTACGACTGTGTAGGGCCCAATGTACCGGTGAAGGAATTTCTCTCGCAAAGTCCAGTGGTTCGAACCGGCGTCCATAGAAGTACTTGGTCTCCAGGATGGAAGGCGACGTCGCGGCGTTTACTGTCGCAGCGACGTTTTCTTTCTTCTTGGGTAGCGGCGGTGTTCCGACGAGCAATTTCACGGCAATGCGCGACTACAGCTGCAAACTCTGCTGGGAGGGAGGTGTTAGGCGAAGCAGGGGAGAAAAAGAATTGTGTCGAAGACGGAGGACAAAGCAAAGTGTCGCTTCCTCACCCACTTTAAGAAGGCTCTTTACGTAGCTGGAACGCACCCCCTCATCGGCGGCGATTTCAACCTCGCTCATGCAGGCTGGGGTTACGTTCGCACGGAAGCTGCAGCTCGCAATCTCTGGCAAGATTACCACGACTTAGGCCTCACCCTTATCACAGATCCCTCCTTTGCCACACGCCTCGGTACCTCCACTACCCGGGACTCTACACCCGACCTCACCTTCATCAAACATATCAACAATGCACAATGGACCAATATACAGCAAGACCTGGGCAGCGACCATTATATCCTTGCTATATCTTTACCCCAACTCGCTGCCATCCCTGCCCCCACTAAAGAATTCGCCGTTACCGACTGGGATGCTTTTCGTAAGATACGCACTGGTGCTGCCTCAGCAGAAGGCATTGCCGACATCAACACCTGGATGCAAGCGCTACGCACTGACGTTCAAACGGCTACTCGGGTGGTAACTAGAGATGCTCCAGTTGAACGTATGGATAGCCGCCTCGCCCATCTTCTGGAGGCTAAGGCCTCCATCCTAGCTCGATGGAAGGGGCAGCGCCTAAACCTTCGCCTCAGAAGTAAGATCTCTAAAGACAATACAGCCATCGAGGAGCATTGTCAAACCCTCAGCCGGCAACAGTGGACTGAGCTGTGTAACACGGTGGATGGACAATTTCATCGCCCATCTACGTGGAAACTCCTCAGACACCTGCTTGACAATACTACCACCCGCACTGCCCAACAGGATCGGTTGCAGAAACTCCTTTATACGGAGACCCTTAAGCAAAGTCCACAACGAGTGCTTGACTACCTCTGCACCAGATATATCTCCAGGGGACAAGTCAGTCCAAACAGAAATTACATCGGTAATCCCAACCCTACACTAGACGCCGATTTCAGCACATCTGAAATACATGCTGCTCTTTGCACGCTTAACGGTCGTTCTGCTCCAGGCCCAGACGGAGTCACTAACAAAACCCTTCGCAATCTCGATGACGAGTCCGTGTCCCATCTAACTGACTACATCAACGATTGCTGGCGCAATGGCGCCATCCCAGCTGCCTGGAAGACTGCCAACGTTATCCTAATCCCAAAGCCTGGCAGACCATCTAGCCTCGTAGCCTGGTAGACCATCTAGCCTGACAGATAATCTAGCCTATATCCCTCACTTCATGCGTAGGCAAAGTGATGGAACACGCCTTCTTAGCACGCATCAACACACACCTCGAAGACAACTCTATCTATCCCCACACCATCATTGGATTTCGCCCTCACCTTTCTACTCAAGACGCTATGCTGCAGCTCAAACATCAAGTACTAAACGACCATTCCCGTAACACGAAAGCCATCCTCGGACTCGACCTCACTAAAGCCTTTGACAGCATTTCCCATGAAGCTATCCTTGACCAGGTCTCCCACCTCCACCTGGGAGAGCGATCCTACAATTACATCCGTGACTTCCTCTGCAATCGCACGGCCACCATCTCGGCCGGGGATTTACGATCAGACCAGCTTCCCCTTGGCAGCCAAGGCACCCCGCAAGGTTCAGTTATCTCTCCCATGCTTTTTAACTTAGTCATGGTTGGCCTTGCCGAGCAACTACAACGAGTTGACAATATCAACCATACCATCTACGCCGATGACATCACCATCTGGGCGTACCGAGGCAGCGATGGTCAAGTGGAGTCAGCCCTCCAAACGGCGATTGACACGGTTGAAGCCTATCTCCAAGGGACCGGACTGCGTTGTTCGCCGGCTAAATCGGAGCTTCTTCTCTACAAACCCATTCAGTGGGGACACCCTCCAAAACACCAATCTGAGCACCGACCCTGTGACTCGATCACCTCACGCCTTCAAGATGGCAGTCCTATACCACACGTCCCTAGTATCCGGGTCCTCGGTCTCACCATCTCTACCAACGCCTCCAATGCCTTGGCTCTCAACAAGATCTGCGCCCAATCCTAAAACACCCTACGCCTTCTTAAACGTATCTCCAACCGACCAGGGGGACTCAAAGAAGAAAGCCTTGTCCGCCTCGTGCAGTTCTTTGTCATATGTCACATCACCTACGTTGCTGCGTACCTCAACTGGTACCGGGCTGAGCAAAACACGCTCGACACCCTCATACGAGGGGTCTACAAGCACGCACTTGGTCTCCCGCATTACACCAGTACTGAACTCTTCAACCAACTAGGAGTTCACAACACCCTTGCCGAACTCATTGAAGCACAACAACGCTCTCAGCTTGAACGGCTCACCCTTACTGAAACGGGACGCTTTATTCTATCTACGCTTGGCTTTACTTACCATCAGCAACAGGGCCCCAAACAATGTATCCCGACTGACATCCGTAGCTGGATCCACACAGACCCTATTCCTAGAAATATACACCCTGATTATAACAGGGCCCGGCGCCAAGCTCGGGCCGGAGCAATCATAAAAGCCCTTGCTCATGTACCTGGCGTTACATTTGTTTATGCAGCCCAATATTCCCATGGCACACGATTTGTGGCCGTCGCCACACGCGATGGAGTCCTACACTACGCCTCCAGCGTCACTACCCCCACTGCCGAAACGGCTGAAGAAGTGGCCATCGCCCTGGCCACTCTAGATCCCACCTGTCACACCATCGTGTGTGACTCTCGCTCAGCTGTCACTAACTTCAGCAAAGGCCATATTTCTCCTCAAGCTCTTCGTATCCTCCGCCAGGCACCACACTCTAAAGAAAGCATGATCTCCCTGACATGGATCCCGGCCCACGCGGGCACTGTCCACCCACACCTCCCCAACCTCAACAACGTCACCCAGAGAGTAAACATTTTATTGCAAGAAGAAAAGCTAGTAAGAGTGTGGGAGGGACCCCTAGTCCGGGGTCCCTAGAACGATCTCAGCGACAGCACGGGCCCGTTGAACAAGGGCCCGGCGGACCTCTGGAGGCCCGTCGCGGAGGGCATCCTCCCACAGCTCTTTGGTGCGGAAGGGGTGCAAGATGACTGGCAGGGGAGGGAATAATTTTGCGGTGCACTCCACGGTGACATGGAACGCCGTGGGAGAGCTTCTACAGCCCGGGCAAGAGTCTGCGTAGCGGTCAGGGTAAAATTTATGTAGGGAGAGGAGATTGGGAAACGTGTTTGTTTGGAGTTGGCGGAGCGCCACCTCTTCCTCTCGCGAGAATGACAGCGGCGGCGGATCCATGGTGTGTCTAGCTCGTGTATAGTATTTTAATACGTCTCTGTATGTGAGTGTTGAGCCCGCCTGATCTGGACTACGATCCTCGTCATGCCGGGCAGCTCGGAGGGTAATTTCTCGAGCGACCGCGTGTGCGCGGTCATTCCCCGGCCGTGAGGCATGGCCAGGGTCCAGAGCAAGTGGATGCGCTGTGGGGCTGATGTGTCTGTGTTTGGGGACAAGGTCACCCACTCCATTGCGCGAGGACTAGTCAACCGCGCCGGAGACACTGGAGCCGAGTTGGACACCAGGGACAATCTGACTACTTATAACGATCTCGTTAAGGCATTTTACCTTAGTCGCCGAACCTTCCCCCCACCTCACCCCAAGTTCAGCCGGGCGCAGGCCCCCCTGCGTCCCTACAAACAAATACGTACCCGTCACCCGCCCGCCTCCACCTTATATTCCCTGAAGTTTACAATACCCCCAACTGCCAGTGCTGTGGCACTCACCCGGCTACACTTCCGCATATGCTGTGGGAGTGCCCAGCACAGTACACACACATTAACACCACGACCCTCTCGTCGGGGTTGCGTGAGGCTCTGCGGAGCTCCGCCCTCGACGACCAAACCTGGGCGACCCAGCACGCCCGTGAAGCGGCGGTGAGGCAAGCCCTCGACGTCCCCTCATGGGAGGCTTAGGCTCGGCCATCTTAAAGTGCTGGTTCCGCAATAAAAGTTTATTCCTCCTCCTGGAAGACGGAGGAGGCAGATCGTCCATACACGAGGAAGAAATGGCTGTAACCGGTAGTTCGTTGTGTCACAGTATTATAAGCGAATGTAGCATAAGGAAGGATGTTCCAGTTTGTGTGGTCAGGACGTAAGTACATAGAAATCATGTCAGAGAGCGTTCGGTGGAAGCGATCAGTAAGGCCGTTGGTTTGCGGGTGATATGTAGAAGTGGTTTTATGCTTCGTATTAGTTCCCCGCAAGACTTCCTCGAGGACGTGGGACATGAAGGCTTTGCCACGATCGGACAAAAGAACGTGAGGATCACCATGGCGCAAGACTATGGATTGCAAGAAAAATCAGTAACCTCAGAAGCAGCACCAGATCGAAGAGGCGCAGTCTCGGCGTATTTTGTTAAATGGTCTACCGCAGTGACGATCTAGTGGTGATCGGAGGGCGTCAATGGCAAGGGATCATATAAGTCAATTCCAACGAACTCGAAAGGTTCGGTCGGACATGGCAGAGGCTAAAGAAAACCGGCAGGAGAGGGTGTGGAGCGTTTACGGTGCTGACATAACGCACACGAGGCAACGTATTTGGCTACCATTGTGGATAATCCAGGCCAGAAGCAGAGGGTCTTGATGCGGTCGTAGGTCTTGTGGAAGCCTAAGTGGCCGGCGGCAACGTCATCATGAATACTTCTAAAACTCGAAAACGAAGGCAGCGAGGTACGACTGGGAGCCACTTGTTACCCGTAGGACGATAAGTATAACGATGAAGCACCCCATCTTGAAGGCGAAATTGTCGAAGCTGGCGTCGCAAGCGGCTGTTGGGTGGTTTAGTTAGGCCGCGAAGGCGATCAATGAGAGTTCGACAGTAGGAGTCTGCGTGCTGAAGGGAAGTGAAATCGGAGCGTAAAGAAAGCTGAGCTTGATCCAGTGGCATTAGCGTGAGCTGGTAGGAGGCAGGCGTTGCGTCACAGCGACGTGGGAGACGGGGAGTGCGCACGATCGATAAAAGACGAAAGCGGGCATCGAGACAGTGCGTCTGCATCATGATGACATTTGCCAGACCGGTGCGTTATTGTGAAATCATATTCTTGTAAGCGCAGTATTCAGCGTCCCAGGCATCCTGACATGTTCTTCAATGATGACAGCCAACACAGAGCATGATGGTTGGTGAAGATGGTGAAGTGGCGACCGTAGAGATACGGGCGGGAATTCCGAATGGACCAAACAATAGCCAGGCATTCCTGCTCTGTGATCGTGTAGTTCCGTTCAGATGGCGAGAGGGTCTGGCTGGCAAACGCCTAAACCTGCTCTTTAGACGCGGGACCCGGTTGCAGGAGCCTTGCTCCTGCAACCGGGTCCCGCGGTTGCGGGAGCAAGCCTTGTGCGGTTGCAGGAGCAAGCCTTGTGCACTTGCGTCATTGTGGAGTATAGTGGGCGCCCTCTCATCGAAATGGCGAAGCACCGTTCCGGAAGTGAGATGTTTCTTAAGGGCTTGAAATGCCGACTCACAGTCTTCGGATCATGTGAAAGAGGCGCCGGTGACCAGTAGCTTATGTAGAGGAGCTGCTATTGTAGCAAAACTGCGTATAAAACGGCGAAACTAAGACACCAGGCAGAGAAAGCTGCGCAATGTTTTTGAAGCTGGAGGAAAAAACAACGATGTCATCCAGATAACAGAGGCAGGTCTTCCACTGTAGGCCACGAAGAACAGTGTCGATCATACGCTCAAACGTGTCTGGAGCGTTGCACAGGCCAAATGACATTACATTAAATTCATAAAGGCCGTCCGGCGTGGCGAAAGCGGTTTTCTCTTTGTCAGCCTCGTTCATGGGAACCTGACAATATCCCGATCGCAGATCAAGGATTCCGCTCCTTGTAGTGTATCTAAGGGTTCGTCAATTCGGGGCATGGGATACACATCTTTGCGTGTAATCTTATTGAGCGTTCGATAATCAACGCAAAAGCGAACGGAACCGTCCTTTTATTGCGATAGCAATTATATGGACACTCAAAAGCATATTTCTGCCGTCGGCGTCGCCATCGCCGTCGCCGTCGCCGTGAGGTTCCGTATGACGTCATTTGGAGATGAAATCGTCGCCGCGCGCCGAACGCTGTATGTGCGAGTGAAAGGGCGCGAGGGGCGCGTCTTTCACGGGGAGTGAACGCACGGCGGAGAACAAACGCGCGTTCTGCGCCGTGCTCGCTTAAGGGCTGCAGAATTAGGCGTCTCGTTTCTCCTTTACAATCACCATATATGTAGAGCAAACGCGCCTTCTCCAGACGCGCGAGAGGCCGTGGGGGAGGGGGAAGGAAGGGACGCGACGTTTAGCTGCGGCACCAAGTGCCTATTTATATGAGAGGCTCCAGCAACAGTCACCAACGCCGCACGCATTTTGAGCTAACGCGGGCAAAACGCCGATGGCGTCGACAACAGTTCTGCGTGTGGTTGCTACCAAAGCCGCTCACCTTACTTCGTATGACATTGCTGTGTTGCTATCGCATTCATTGCTTCGCCCTTAGGGCGATACTGTGACATTTTTTCTTCACCAGAACGACAGGGGACGCCCAGGAACTGGATGGAGGTCGTATAATATTTCGTGCTAGCATGTAATCAACTTATTCATCAATGAACTTCCGTTCTGACTGCGAAACACGATATGGGCGACGGCGTATAATTGCAGAACCGTCGGTTTTGATGCGTAGTGCAGCCATGGAAGTCTGCCCAGTGCGGTGGCACAGCTATCAAAGCGGGATTTGGGTTAAGCCAAAAGGGCTAGTAACGCATCCGACTGCGCAGCGGTTAGGTCAGAACCAATTAGGGCTCGGAGAGAAGAAGAATCCAAACCTGAGGTTGGTACTGGTGACGAAGAAGGGGAAAGCGCTGCGACAGAGATCAGTGGCGGGTCGGTGAAGGTTGCCACGGTCATCCCTTTGGGCAACAATACAGGATCTAGGGTTGTGTTGCAGGCGTACAGGAGAGCTCGGCCACATGAAAACCGGACGAGACAAGGGGTGACTAGAATTCCTCGTGAAGTGCAGTGTGAAGATGGGGTAACCAGTGCGTCTCCATCGGTTACCTACCTGGCTGGATGTGACAGCCATAATGTGTTCGTGACCAGAGTGCTGGACGTAGTCTGCAGCGACAGCCAAGTTCAAGATGGAGGATGATGACTCCAAAATAGGTGCATACGTGTTATCTGTGATGTGGACGCGTTCTCCCTACAGGATATAACAGCGGAGGCAGAATGCAGGAAGTCCGAACCGAGAATAACTTCATGGATGCACGCGGGTAGCACAATCATCTCAATGTGGTCACGAATGCCGTCAATCAAAACACGAGCCGTACATTGTCCGTCGGGGTGAATGAGTCCGTTATTAGCGCCACGTAAAACGGGTCCAAGATAAGGCGTTATGACTTTACGGAGCCGTGAGCACAAATCACTACGCAGAACGGAAACAGCGGCACCAGTATCGACGAGAGCCTGCACAGGAACACCTTCGAGAATTACAGATAGCATATTGGCCGGGCGACAAGGAGGTATTTCCGATGTTCGACAGGACGCAGTTTCCCCTCCAAAAACTGCAATCCTTAGTTTTCCGAGTGTTGGTCATCAAGGCGGGACATGGGGCGAAGCGGTGATGCAGAGCGGCGGTAGGGCGAAGGAGAACGTCGTAGGGCCGAACGGGAGCCCTGAGGCAGATGTGGAGACGTTCGAGGAGATGGAGAACGACGCTGCGTGAAAGCGGACGGACCTGGGTAGTAAGCGCTGTGTCGTCGGATCTCGTCGCACTCGAAATCGGCATAGCCTCGGCTTACTTCCAGCTGGCGGCGACTCAAGTAACGCGATATGTGGCCCCGTATACCGCAGTAAAAGCAGACCGGACGAGGTGGACGCCACTGAGGATACGAAGGTGCAGCAAGTGCTCGGGCGCCCATAGAGGCCAAATGGCCGCAGGTGAGCTCAGGAGGCCCAGAAGGGACAGTGGCAGGTGGTATTGCAGCGACTTTCGCGTATGTGGGCATCGGGAACGCTGCTGGGGCAACAGACTTTGTCGGTGTCGTCATGGCTGCCAACTCCTGCTTCACAAGGTTGCGCAATTCGAACGTTGGGGATGCGGCGGAAACAACAGTGGATCGCGTCTGTTGCTGCTACTGAAGTTCTTCGCGAATAGTGCGCATAAGAGCACGTAAATCAGAATGAGGTGGCATTGGATGGTCGCTGTCATGGTGAAGACATGACATGAAGCTCGTCCAAGCGCTGACATGTCGATGTAATATCTTGAACTGGGGTAGGATTTTGAACAGCTAAGGTGTTGAATGTGATGGAACCAATGTCCTTAAAAATGTGGCGAATGCGTATGGCTTCCGTCATTCCAATGTTGGCGCGGCGGCATAGACCCAGGACATCTTCGATGCGCGATGTATGTGACTCTTGTGGAAGTTGAACACGCGTAGCGAGCTTCTGTTTGGAGACTTCTGAACGGCCGGATGAAGACGCGAAGATTTGCCGCAAGGTGGTAGTAAACGCTGACCAGTCAGCGAAGTCAGTTTCGTGGTTAAAATACCACGTCTTCGCAACGTGGGTCAGATCTAACGTGACGTTAGCCAACTTCAGTCTGTCGGTCCACCCATTGGCCGAACTTACGCGGTTGTAATTGTCGAGCCAGTCGTCCATGTCATCTCCGCAGAGACCCGCAAAGACTGGTGGATCACGTTGAGGGCTGGTAATGGTGCACGATGTCAGTGCAGCCAATGTCGTGGGAGTGGGAGCGTCAGGGGTAGCGATAGTGCCAGCGGCGGGCGCAGGGGTGGCCATAGCTGTAGGGGTGGCAGGGCACAGGCGGCGACCGGAACGTAGCTGCAGGTAGGGCAGGAACGCAGGAGGACGCCGGGATCTTCACGCACCTCCACCACTTTGAAAGACGGAAGACGACCAGGACAGGCCGCACTGGCAGACCCGTTTATTCCGCAGGCACGGCCCAGGCTCAAACACGAAGAAGAAAAACAGGGGTGATGATGGCTATATACAAAAGAGAATGATGAAGTACGTTAAGTGTGCTTAGAATATATATATAAAGTTCAAAAAATGATGAAGAAATGATCAAATGATGACACTTGATGAAGGCCGGACACCGGCCGAAGCGTCAGTAAAGTCCTGTTACATTTTCCTACGTGCTTATGTTTTTTGAACTACTTCTATGCCGGCTCCTGTAATTCTTTGCCTCACTGATATATATATACATATATATATATATATATATATATATATATATATATATATATATGGTTTTGCCTGCCATGAGTATTATTTCTGCGAATTAGAGTTTTATGTGCAGTATTCACTAATAAGTATGTTTGTTACTGCAAACACGTGCGCTTATTCCGGTCGGTATTTCTCACTTTTTCAATTAGTGCACAGAATATTTAATATTTTTCCCTTACACATATAACGTAAATATATAAGTCTATGTACCCTTTGATTTATTGCCTAGAAATACATTCGCCATTCTTCGCGCCACGCAGTTAATAAACCTGGTTTATTTCACTCTAAAATTGTTTTCTTCGATCATTGTCCCTGATCAACATCCACCAACAAGAAGCGCGCGTACAATGACACGATATCATTAAAGGGTCCCTGAAACGGTTCGGACAAATTTTCTGGGCGTGTAGGATACAGCTACAGTAAAACATTCGCGTCACAATTTAAGACAAGCGTCTCAGATTAAGAGAGCTACGGACGATTACAAGTTGCCCTCCTCCCAAGCCATGCATTTCCTCCTCAACTCGTTCGCCGAGTGATCGGGGCTAAGCTCCGCCTTCGCTGGCTCTACGTCATGTTGTAACGTACGTTGTCGTCTACTTCCGGTTGTCTTGGAGCCAGCGCGCGAAGGCTCTCCAACCTCTCCGCTAGCCGCCCGGCCGTCGATCCCCTCCGAGAGCAATCAAGCAGCGTGCGTTGCGAGCGTTCTGTCGCAGCGCCGAGCGTGTCCGGTATTCCGGTAACCACAGGCGGGCTGGGTGTTTTGACGGATAGCCAGTGGCGTAGACTAAAGCCCCTCCATACGGCTGTGATGAAGGAGCTTCGTAGACGTGCGTGAGCGCCCTGATCGGCATGCACGGTCCAGCCATCTGGTGGTGCAGAGCTTAAACAGCCAAATACAGATGTAATATTCCTGTAACCAAGTGTAAAACATTTGAAACATAAAAAGACAACGTGTTCAAGATTACGCTCCGGCCAAAAATTTGACCAGCAGCAAAGTAGAAAAAACTTGGTTACTGCTACAACTTTTTTCGTCATTTAATCAATTTTCTGTATATCGCTGTGATCGACAGTCGCGGACGGGCGGTGGTGTATTGCTCGCCATCTCGAAAGAACTTCCATCGTACCGCATTCACCTTCCAAGTAAGCTGGAAACCGTTTGGGTAGTCACTGAATTTTCCAAGCAAAAAATAATCATTGGCGTCTGTTACCGCCCCGCTGCTCACAATTCCATTTTCGTTAACGAACTACCCGACGTGATCAATCCTGTGGTGTGTCAATTCCCGAGGTTACTGCTTTTCCTAATGGGTGATTTTAACATCCCTAATGTTTAGTGGGATTGTGAGCCACCTGTGTTGAATCCTCCTTCTTCACTCGCAAGAGATTTTTTGGATATGTGCGCTGTATTTTCTTTAACACAATTGATAACGAAACCAACTAGAATCGCTGAATCAACATTCTTGATCTCGTATTAGCAACATACCCTGAATACGTTTCTAACGTCACTCACCTGCCCGGTATAAGTGACCACTCCATTCTATCATTTAGCATTAACATTTCACGTACAAGATGCAAAAACAGAAACAACGTTATCAAAGATTATAAAAAAGCCAATTTCGAACTAATCAACCAGGAACTTTGCACTTTTCTTGACGTTCTTCTCGATGGTTTTGAAGAGCGAACGGTACAATCAAATTGGAATTTATTTTTATTTAAGGTTAAAGAATTAACGAATAAATACATACCTACTCGTACGATAATTGCAAGTGCTGATGCACCATGGTAAAGCCGCTACATAAAACGCTGGTCGAATAAGAAAAAAACGCACATACCGCTCAGCAATACAGTCCACAGATGACGGCCGCTGGGCAGCCTACGAACAAGCTTCCGCCCTGTACATAGCAGCCCTAAAGAATGCTAAAAATAATTTTCTAAATAACACGTTACCTTCAATGCTCACATCCGATCCCAAAACGTTCTGGCACGTGTTTCATCCTAAAAGTAATAGCGCAATCAGTCTTGTTGATTCTGCAGGGAATACTATACCTGATGCGCAGTGTGCCCGTGTGTTAAATGAAGTCTTTGTCCGCAACTTTTCTACAACAACTCAAACAATGCTTCCTCATGTTAAAACTTTACGATTTATAGTAATGTCTCCCATTAAAATTGACTACAATGGCGTGGTCAAAGCTATAAAAAATTTTAAAGAATTCTCCTCACCTGGATACGATTCCACTAATCATATGTTTCTTGTAAATACAGTCTGTTACTCGTCAATTATATTACCAAACATTTTTCAACAGTCCCTAGAGAACAGTTCCCTCCCCACTGACTGGAAGATCGGGAGGGTAGTTCCGGTTCACAAGTCTGGTAATAAACACTCGCCTCTAAATTATCGCCCAATTTCTCTCACTAGCATTCCATGTAAATTTTTCGAGCATATTCTATTTTCAAATCTTGTTTCTTTTCATGAATCGAATTCATTTTTTTTATTGCGATAGCAATTATATGGACACTCAAAAGCAGATTTCTGCCGTCGGCGTCGCCGTCGCCGTCGCCGTGAGGTTCCGTATGACGTCATTTGGAGATGAAATCGTCGCCGCGCGCCGAACGCTGTATGTGCGAGTGAAAGGGCGCGAGGGGCGCGTCTTTCACGGGGAGTGAACGCACGGCGGAGAACAAACGCGCGTTCTGCGCCGTGCTCGCTTAAGGGCTGCAGAAGTAGGCGTCTCTTTTCTCCTTTACAATCACCATATATGTAGAGCAAACGCGCCTTCTTCAGACGCGCGAGAGGCCGTAGGGGAGGGGGAGGGAAGGGAGGCGACGTTTAGCTGCGGCACCAAGTGCCTATTTATATCAGAGGCTCCAGCAACAGTCACCAACGCCGCACGCATTTTGAGCTAACGCGGGCAAAACGCCGATGATGTCGGCAACAGTTCTGCGTGTTGTTGCTACCAAAGCCGCTCACCTTACTTCGTATGACATTGCTGTGTTGCTATCGCATTCATTGCTTCGCCCTTAGGGCGAAACTGTGACATTTTTTGCCTTCACAGCGTGGTTTCCGCAAGACATTCTCGTGGGATACTCAACTCGTATGTTTCACTCACCGTCTTCATGCTATCCTCGATCGTTCTTCTTTAGCTCACTGCAGATTTTTAGATTTTTCAAAAGCCTGCGATAAAGTATGCCATAATCTCCTTTTATATAAGTTGCAGTTACTAAATTTGGAATCCAAACTGCTTCCATGGCTTGAATGTTTTTTTACTAAATCGTTCCCAGTTTGTCTCTGATAATAACACTGACTCTCCTCCGAGTCCTGTTTCCTCAGGGATCGGCCCTCTCCTCTTCCTAATCCACATTAACGACTTACCTTCCTGCGTCTCTTCCCAGATGACTGTGTAATATTTGGAGAAATAACTAGCCCAAATGATACCACTATTCTACAGTCTGATCTTGATGCTGTGTCCGCTTGGTGTAAGACTTGGTGCATGGAATTAAACACTAAAAGATGCAACGTTATGCGTGTAACTAGGTCTAATAATGTAAAGGTTTCATATCAGCTTGATAACTTTCCTTTGGAAGTAGTATCGTCATATCGCTTTCGATCTTGGCGTCATTATATCCTCAAAACTAACCTGGAATGATCACATTGAATCCATAATCGCCAGCGCCAACAAAACACTGCCATCGGCCGAGGCAGCGGAGGAGATGGCCATAGCCCTCGCGGCACTCCACGGAAGTACGGAGGATAGCCCGATCATTAGCGACTCCAAATCAGCTATCCGGTACTACACCAAAGGTTGGGTGTCCGCGGATGTGGAGCGCATGCTCAACGCCAGAGTCGGGGACTTCGTGTCCGGTACGATTACGAACAAGGCCCTCAAATGGTTCCCCGCGCACGTCGGGGAGCTTGGCACCACCAAAGACAACAGACGCGACAACAACTACAACAACAATACCAACGACCGAAGAAACACCGGCATTCCGCCCAACCACAACGAGCGCGCCCATCTCGTCGCGAGGCAGCTTACCCGCCGCGACGCGATCCCCCAGAGGGCAGCCGCCACCGTTGTTGTGCGGGGCCCCAACGGAGGAGTTACCAACACAACCCAAATCGTGGCGGACGGAGCTGGGGGCCACGGGGACGCCAACTGCGACATCACGGAGCTTCCGGCCTCGTATCGAGATGTTCTTGGTCACTACAAGAAAGAACGTAAGAAATATCCACAACCACATGGGTGGCTGGACAGGTCCCAGGCAGTCGACCTGAGGCGGTTGCAGACAGGCACTTTCACCAACCCCTACCACCTGCACCGCCTGTGGCCCGCGCGGCACCCGCGCTGCCCCTGGTGCGAGCACGAACGGGCTGATATGGCCCATATGCTTTGGGAATGTCAACGCCATGAGCAAGAAGCACCAAGAGGAAGGCAGAAAACAACATCAGGACCCTCTGAAGGCGGGCGCCTCACAGAGAGATGGCAAGCCGCCCTCCTCAGCGAGGCACCCGAAGACTAGGAGTGGGCCGTCCAGCGGGCCAGGGACGGATCTCGAGGATTTCGAGGATCTCGAGGAATTTTTCTCCGGCGATGGACCCCAGGCAACCTAGCCCCGGGCACCAACAGCCATAACCGTTGGACATATAAAGTTTATTCCTATCCTATCCTAACAAAACACTTGCATATCTTCGTCGGAATTTCTCACGCGGTCCTCAGGCCCTTAAACTTTTACTTTATAAAAGACTAATTCGTTTGAAGGTGGAATACGCCGCCTCTGTTTGGGACACTTTCCATGACAATCTAATCTACTCACTCGAAATTGTTCAAAATAACTCTGAACCTTTTATTATGTCTAATTATGCTCGAACCGCAAGTGTGACTAATATGAAATCGAGCCTTGAACTACCATCACTAGCATCTCGCCGTGAGATTCTTCGCTTGTGTCTTTTTCACCACATATTTCACCATCGTTCATTACACAATGATTTCATCTTTCCTCCCCAGTATGTATCATCACGCATTGACCACCGACATAAAGTAGCCGTTCCTTTTATTGCGATAGCAATTATATGGACACTCAAAAGCAGATTTCTGCCGTCGGCGTCGCCGTCGCCGTGAGGTTCCGTATGACGTCATTTGGAGATGAAATCGTCGCCGCGCGCCGAACGCTGTATGTGCGAGTGAAAGGGCGCGAGGGGCGCGTCTTTCACGGGGAGTGAACGCACGGCGGAGAACAAACGCGCGTTCTGCGCCGTGCTCGCTTAAGGGCTGCAGAAGTAGGCGTCTCTTTTCTCCTTTACAATCACCATATATGTAGAGCAAACGCGCCTTCTTCAGACGCTCGAGAGGCCGTAGGGGAGGGGGAGGGAAGGGAGGCGACGTTTAGCTGCGGCACCAAGTGCCTATTTATATCAGAGGCTCCAGCAACAGTCACCAACGCCGCACGCATTTTGAGCTAACGCGGGCAAAACGCCGATGGCGTCGGCAACAGTTCTGCGTGTTGTTGCTACCAAAGCCGCTCACCTTACTTCGTATGACATTGCTGTGTTGCTATCGCATTCATTGCTTCGCCCTTAGGGCGAAACTGTGACATTTTTGTAGGACTTCTACTTTTCAGTATTCATTTTTTCCCAGGACTTGTGAGGAGCGAAACCATCTTCCTACCACTACTGCAGAAATTACAGACCAGCAACGTTTCAAGAATGTTTTAACTAAAAGTAACTAAATAGTACTTTACCTCATGTTATTTTTCGTTGTTTCTTCTTGTTTGCTTGTGTGGACCTGTATCATCTTGGCAGTTTACATTGTTTTATAGTTCGGTGATTTGTATTAATTTGTATTGATTTGATTTGTTAGAGTAGTGCATTTGTATTGGTACATTATATAGCTCCATGTATAAGTGTATCTTCTCACAGAAATCGTTTTCTTTTGCAACTCCCCTCTGTAATGCTTCGGCCCTGAGGGTGCAATAAATAAATAAATAAATAAATAAATAAATAAATAAATAAATAAATAAATAAATTAGCTGTTTGTTTGGTTGAGCTTTGTGCCGCCAGGTGGCTGCACCGTGCAAGCAGTTCACGTCTGCCCCTCCGTTCATCACGTAAAACGTGGTAAAACGGCCAGTACAATCACGCTTGCGTTCACCTGAATACCGGACAAGCCAAATTCTATAGTGACAATCTTTCGACGTGAAGTGACTGCCGCAAACGCGTAGATGCTCGCGCCGTTTGGATACCGCCAGTCCGATGCGCTGCAGCCACTCCGCTCGTCTGCTGCCTTGCAGCGGGGTACGATGTCGCAGCTTGACATGTCGCCGATCGCTACGTTTGCAGCCCACAAGGCAAGGGCGAACCATAGTGCCTGCGAAAAGAAAGAACAAGACCAACACTAGACAGTTTTAGTTTAGCGTACGCTACGCCATTGCGTACGCTATAAAGTAGCGGGTCATCACTGAGCATGCGCAGAACGCTATCCGACCGATAGCGTGTAGCGTACGCACACTACTTCTCAGATTTAGCGTTAGCGTCTTTGTGTGGTTTGCGTAGTTTACGTAAAACATGGTGGCGGTGGCATGGCTTTCGTAGTATTCGCTTCGTCCGTAGCAAATGACTGCGTAAACGGCTTTCGCTTAGTATCAGGCCGCTTCGACAACAGTCTATTATGGATAACATTGCGGAGTTTTCGAGATCGCTTCTCGTTTCGAACGACACGAAGCCTAACGAGGGAAACCGGATGGATGGATGGATGAGGCTGAACCCTAGCTATAAATCGGGTGGTGGCTTACGCCACCTAGCCATGACTATTAACATATTTTGTACTTTGAGGTGGGTGAAATTTCACCACTGACTTGATTTTAGCCACCAATCAGATAACCTCCGTTTGGTTATTTCTACCCGCCTAAAGTCTATTTTGCCTTCACTGTCCCTAAGCCCCAATGCTTTGAAAAAATCAGCCCCGTTGCTTTGCACTATAGGGTTCAGCCCTTTAGAGAAAAGTATGAGGTGTTCAGCCGTTTCCTCTTCTTCTCCACTCGCACCGCACAACGTGTCTATACCTTGCTTCTTGACTCGGTACATCTTAGTCCGCAATACTCCCGTCCTGGCTTCAAACAACAAAGAGCTTCCCCTAGAATTATCATAGATATTTTCTTTCGCAATTTCTTGCTTGAAAGTTCTGTATATTACGAGTGCAGATTTCGTCTGCATCCCTGTTTTCCTCAGACCCCTCTCTGTTTCTTTAACCTTTTCATCACAGCTGCATTTCTGCTACCTTTAGCCGTTACATATTTTTCATGTTCCGTTAGGTACTCAGCCCCATTGTTTATCCACACTCCAAGATATTTGTACTTGTCCACCACCTCCAGCGTAACCTCCTGTATCCTATGCTCACTGCCCTGATTATCATTAAAAATCATGACTGCCGATTTTTCTTTACTAAACTTCAAACCTAAGCTATCTCCCTCTTTACCACAGATGTCCATTAATCTCTGCAAGTCTTCCTTGCTGTCAGCCGTGAGTACAATGTCATCCGCGTACATCAGTCTTGGTAATGACTGTTTAATCAATTCTCCTTACTTGAAAAAGGAAAGGTTGAAGCCAAGTCCGCTCCTCTCAAGTTTTTTCTCTAATACTTGTAAATACTGCATGAACAAGAGAGGTGATAAAGGGCACCCCTGCCTAGGCCCCTGCTGTATCTCTATAGGCCCAGATACCTTGTTTTCCCATTTTATAAGCACCTTGTTACTTTTATAGATATCTTTTAAAAGATTACTTACTCCATCTTCCACATCTAGAGTGCCCAGTATGTCCCACAAATCCTTTTGGTTTACACTGTCATAGGCTCCCTTCATATCGAGAAATGAGAGCCATAGGGGCCTGTGTTCCTTTTCTGATATTTCAATACACTGCGTCAATGAGAACAGATTAACTTCTAACCTTCTTTGTTTCCGGAACCCATATTGTTGTTCCCCCAGCACCTCCTCACTCTCCACTCCTGCCTGCAGTCTGTCCTTTATAATCTGCATCACCACCCTGTAAACCACTGACATCACTGTTATGGGACGGTAGTTGTCTATGTCGGCTTTGTCCCCCTTTCCCTTATATATCATGCTCATCCTGCTCAGTCTCCACCCGTCGGGGGCTTTACCGTCCATTATCATTTTGCTCACTGCCTCTCTTAATGCTTTCTTAGATTTTGGGCCCAATGTCTTTATCAACATAATTGGGATGCCATCAGGACCTGTTGACGTGCTACTAGGGACCCTTTTCTGTACCCTTTCCTACTCGCTTTGTACAAGTGGAGCCACTGCACTAACTAGTCTGTCCTCACCTGATTGAGCACTTGCTATGTTTCGTTCTTTGAATTTTTCTGTCATCATTGTTCTTATATGTTTCATTGCCTCATTTCCTTCTAGCCGAACACCTTGAGCTGTAACTATAAACCTCTGCTCTAGGCTAGTCTTATTACTCAAGGAGTTGAGATGTTTCCAAAATTTCTTCGCTGCTTTTCTATACTTTTTGTTTACTTCTGACAACGATTGGCTCCCCTTTATTCTGATCTTCTCATTGATAAAATTGGATGCTTCCCTTCTA
The DNA here is from genome assembly GCF_013339745.2 of Dermacentor silvarum. Classification (NCBI taxonomy): domain Eukaryota; kingdom Metazoa; phylum Arthropoda; class Arachnida; order Ixodida; family Ixodidae; genus Dermacentor; species Dermacentor silvarum. Next base: position 145,758,284 of record NC_051163.1, on the reverse strand, counting down.
CAGTTTAAAACGTTATTCCATTTTCTGTCTACATCAGCTTCTGGTTCACCCCTCTGCTTTGAATATCTGTGTTCCCTGGATGCTTCCTGACGTTTCTCTATGGCCTTCTTAACCTCCTCATCCCACCAGCTCTTGGGTTTACGTCTTCTGTTCCCCTTTGTCCTGACTCGTACCTTAGTAAGCTCTAGCTCAAATAGCCCTCTTAAATTTGCATATGTCCATTCTGTTTTTGTATCCTCTGAAATTACTTCCTCAATTTGTTGGGTTGCTATTTCCAGCTGCTTTCCCGAGTAAAATATCCCACCTGGTTGTTCATCTTGCCTCCTACCTACTTTCATTTCTCTTCTAAAACTCACCTTAATACGTTTGTGATCACTACCAAGACTTCTGGAGCCATATTCATTTATGTTCATTACCTATAGCCTATCGTGCATCCTATGTGACATTAGTGCATAATCTATCGTTAACTGCAGGCTCCCTACCTCCCATGTTATGTGCCCTTCACACTTCTCAGTACTGTTGCATACAACTAAGTCATGCATTTCACACATATCCAGCATCATGTTGCCTGTTGAGTCTGTGTACCCGTCCATGTCTTCTATGTGTGCGTTCATATCTCCTGGTATAATAATCTCGCACCCTCCTCCTAGCTCATAAATGTCACTTGATATGCATTCCAGCATTTTTTTGTTTTCCTTTTTGGCATTTGCTCCTGTCCACAGCTATACAAAGCCAAGGAGAGTCTGCTCTCCTGCAACTTTTCCTTTTGACCATAAAAGCTCCTTGCATTCCTGTTTGACCCTTTGCAAATTCATACTTTTATGAATGAATGCTCCAATTCCACCCCCTTTTCTGCTGCCCTCTGTTCTATTGCAATATTCCCATGCATTGTCAGGACTACAGGGTGGTTGCTCCATGTCCCTAAGATGTGTCTCCACAAACCCGTATACCATCAGCTTTTCCTGCCTTAGGGGCTCGTCTATCTCCTCCCACTTCAGCCTCAGCCTGCCACCTTGCATGTTAAGTACCCTATGTGAGAATAACCTTGCCCCTGGTAATTACGTCTCGTTCTTCTTCTACCGATTCTACGTTTCTTGAATCTCGGGGCCTCTCTGGGTCCGTATTAGTCTACACTGGTGGCTTTGGGTCCCTCCAAAAAGCCGTAGCTTGGCGCCCTATCCTACTACCTACCCTCCCGCCCGGGGCACCACTGTAGTGAATGCCATCCTGTGCAAAAGGGTGGGAGCCAGACTCGTACACTTCCCGGTTTACGTCCATTACGCCGTACCCAAGTGGTCGGCTCAGACCCCTAACGGCCCGGTTAGCCTCAACCACACTGCGTTCCATCCCGCTAGCCTGGCCCTGGACCTCTAGGATTGTGCATATGGTCAAATGCACATTCGCAGAGGCTTCTCTGATTTTACGCAACCCAACTTCTCACTGTCTCTTTAGGTTCTGGCTCCTTCCCTTCAGCACATCGTTGAGACCAGCATGGATATTTTCGTGCTACATGTTGTCCCATACCACCTTCTGTGCTTTTGCCATTGCGTCAACCATGCACTTCCCTGACTGGGCCTCCTCCCTCACCCGCCCGTCTGCCTTCACTTTCGTAAGGACGCCCTCCTCAACCCTCGCTACGTTGCAGTCCCCCACCACTAGGACCCTTCGCTCTACACGTTTGCCTCCCGCCTGCGATTGCCGTCCTCCAGTTCGCGCTAGCTGGTTCTCCACCCGCCGTGCGCCAATCCGTGCGGGCAGCCTGTCGGATAGCTGGCCCATTGACATGTTATGGGCAAATCGCGTCACTTGGGCACAAAACTCAGCCGCTTGGCGTGCTGCGATCGTAAGCGATGTACCTTTTTAAAACCTTATAATAAATTACACGCTTTACGTGGAGCGCTTAGATGCGTCAATTAATGATCAGAAAGACCTACTCTAACGACTCAGTACGTGTGTACAAAATCGTCAAAATCGTTTCAGGGTCCCTTAAAGGCGCTCCAGCTTTCAGCATCGTACGGTGGAGGCCATACGTCCTCCTGCATCTCGCCATACTGGGTCCTTCCGGCGAGGGAAGGCCGTCAACGCTTCCCTTGCCGTACCTGGGACTACCTCGATCTCCAAGCCCTAAAGGCATGCCTCCACACTGCCTTGAACATGGATCCTCGCCGTCCTCGGTGCCTCCTGCGGCCAGGGAATGCCGTCCACGCTTCCCGTGCCCTGGATCACTGCCCCATGACATCATCGACATCTCAGCCAGCAAGGGAAGCCGTTCACGCTCCCCTGGCCATGCTTCTGGTTACAGTGAGTACCGCGGCCACCACCAGCCCTGGCTCAACGGATGTCGTTTACGCTCCCTTGGCCACTGGTCCGGCTGGCCCGAGTACTGGGGCCGCTGCCGCCGCCTCAGTGTGCGCGCATTCCGCCCCTCGCTCAATGGGCGTCTCAGCCGGCAGCTTGACGGACGTCATGCGAGCCATCTCGGTGCTGTCGCAGCATTTAGACTACATCGTTTCGGCCACCTCCGGTTTCCCGCTAGCAGCCTTACCATCACCGGTTTCCTCGAAACTACCGGAGTTCCACGGATTTCAGAATGACCCTATTCTGTGGGTACAAGCAGCCAACACGCTCGGGGCACGCCATGCCTGGCCAGGCAACACGATAATGGCTGGTTGCAGCAAGGCGACTTCGAGGTGGCGCAAAGGCGTGGGACAACTACGAAGGCCACAATTATCGGTCCTGGGAAGAATGAAGTGCTGCTTTGATGGCTGTTTTTCGCCCTCACACGTGTTCCGGAGACGAGCCCGACCAGCACTGCGCAGCGACCGGAGCTCGTGAGATACACCGCTCTGACGCGCCAGTCGTGTCCAGTACCGCCTCGACAGAGAGGCCCGCAGGCTGCCCCGACGCAGCAGCTGGTTTACTGGGTGTCGTCATCGGCTACATCTGCCCCCCCCCCCCCCTAAACGGTGGGAAGCGCGTGCCGACCTCCGCTCCTGCGTCGACCCACCTCCGGGCGGCGCATCATAAACCGACACCACCGGCTCCACCACAAGCTCTGAACATGCAGCAAGTCACCGCTCTACTTTCACGTGGCAGTCTACGCTGCTGCGACGAAAACCCTGCGGAGCTAGGAATCCGCAATATCTCGACACTTTGGTTTTGGCAGGTCGCTAGCCACCGGCCCCGCTGTAGGCCCAGAATGCGAGCCATTTTTACCACCAAGGGTCTCGGACTCTGCGTCGACTTCCGACACCGTCCATACCCTTCCAGAGACCGAGACCACTTTCGGTTCACAGCAGTCAGCGAAACGGCTCTCAAACACATCAACGCCGGAGCGCATGGAGGCGCCGGCGCTACCACTCCAAGAGCCCGACCTGTCCACGGATCGTAGCAGGGACATGCTTCCTGACTCGTCGGAGCCCCGCAGTCATTGGCCGAATTCGCGGCTGTTCGCTCCGCGTTGACTGAGGCCTCGCTGATAGAAACGAATGCGAGTAAGACGCCTGGGGCCATCATAATCGAAGACCTGCCCGTTAGCGAAAGATGCGCAAGAGGCCTGAAGACGCTCAAGAGACCATCATAATGGACCGCAAGAGACATGCAAGAAACCAGATGCGCAAGCAACTATCGGTTTCAAAGCGGACGAACCTTGTTCCACATTCGAGTGCAGGCAGGCGTTTTTTATACAAAGTCCATGAGTGTGTGAAAAAAAATGTGGTTGATCCCTCTTATATAGGAATCGGTATAGAACACGAAAGTGAAACGTGTCTTCACAGAAGTAGTGTAATGTTTATTGCACATTGATATATAATGTCTATTGGTGTTTTGTGGCTAAAGCGCCCTTAGGCGTTGATGCACCCACGCTGACGCCTGGTGGCACGTCTCCTCCATCACGACTACCAACGTCGATGACCATGAGCAACCGTCGTGCATATGGAAGCTGCACTACGCTGCACACGCTAGCACAACGCGAAAGACGAAGCACGTAACTGACACACTAATACAACGCGCAAGACAAAGCACGTAACTGAATCGTCACCGAGTCAAATCAGCGCGTACAGCGCGTCGTAATTGCAGCCTCCGCGATCAACTTCAGAAACATTTTCAGAGCTAATTGCGGAGGCCACGCTCCGTGAACGCCACCTAGGTGGCGTTGGTAGTGCTTCTTGATGCCAGCGTCCCTTCGAATGCTGGCATCGAGGCGTCGTAGTGATGAGACCACCGAAGCGTTCACTGTCGGTGCGCGTTAGTGTCATAATGCAGTACTTCTCTTTTCTGCTCGTAGGCGGCGGCACCGCCCCGAGCAAGAGCGCGGGTACACGGAGGAGTGTTAGATATATAAGGCGCGTCTGTGTAGCTCTCTGCAAATGCGTTTGTGGCGCAATGGGTTAAACGCTCGGCGATCTATCGTCGCGGATCGAGAGGTCGTGGGTTCGATTTCCAAATTTTGCATGGTTGTGGAACTTTTTCTTCTGGTTTCTTTCTTTGTATTATGTTCTATGACGTATTTCCGTGACGGAAATACGTCAGTGAAGTCTTGGTGGACCCCGGCATAAAACACTTTCGTGTTAAAAATAAAATATAATATAATATAAATCAAGGGTTTTATGACAAGGTTAAGGAATACGCATCAAGGTCATTTTGAATTATGGCTGCAGAAATATGCATATCACTTCATAAACATGCCATGTTATATGTGTTATATAACCGTTACGAAATGCATGTACATATATATATATATTGTAACGACGTGGGATCGACGAGGACGCGGAGCAGCACCAACAAAGACACTTTATCAGTGGCAAAGAAAAACCAACAACGTCTTCTTCGTCTCCACGCTTAACCTAAAAGCCCGCGCTGCTTCAACCTTGTCCCCACTGGCACATACCCGCGGCAGTATAGTTGTTCCATTGGCTCCTCCCATAGAAAAAAAATCATCGTCCCGATGACAGAGGCTTGGCAAACTGCTATAAAGAAAAAGAACTGTGCAGTCTTGTCAGTCTTCATAGTACGGCTTCATACGAAGCACGTGAACGACTTCGGGTAAATGCCGTCGGCGCTTTGAACAGTGAGAGCCATCCGGAACGACTTCGTAGGTGACGTCACTGATGCGTCGAAGAACTATGTAGGGCCCGAAGTATCTGCGCAGGAGCTTTTCAGAGAGCCCACGCCGACGAATAGGTGTCCAGACCCACACTTTGTTCCAGCAGTATAGTTGTTCCAATATATATATATATATATATATATATATATATATATATTCAAAAAAGGAAAAAAAGGAAAAAAAAAGTTGTCGCAGTTTCACCTGAAAGGTGAAGCATCAATTGCGATAGCAAATTTGTAGAGATATATACGGAGTAATGATATTAGCTTTATCAGCTGTATAAACTTGGACATGCAGCAGCACCGGCAACGCGCCGAACTGTTGTCGACGCCGTCGGCATTTTGCCCGCGTTCGCTCAAAATGCGTGCGGCGTTGGTGACTGTTGCCGGAGCCTCTGATATAAATAGGCACTTGGTGCCGCAGCTAAACGTCGCCTCCCTTCCCTCCCCCTTCCCCCCCTCCCCCACGGCCTCTCGCACATCGGAAGAAGGCGCGTTTGCTCTACATATATGGTGATTGTAAAGGAGGAAAGAGACGCCTACTTCTGCAGCCCTTAAGGAAGCACGGCGCAGAACGCGCGTTTGTTCTCCGCCGTGCGTTCACTCCCCGTGAAAGAGCGCGTCCCTCGCGCCCTTTCACTCGCACATACAGCGTTCGGCGGCGCGCGGCCACGATTTCATCTCCATTGACGTCATACGGAACCTCACGGCGACGGCGACGCCGACGGCAGAAATCTGCTTTTGAGTGTCCATATAATTGCTATCGCAATAAAAGACGAACGTTTATGGCATATTTACTGACTGACGTTTCGGCCGGAGGACCGGCCTTCGTCGGAGTGAATACAAGTGAGGTTGCGTTGCAGGTATATATAGAGACACTAGACACTTATCGCGTTGTCCCACACGACATGCGCACAATCAAACCCTAGTCACAGCACGGTGACAAAATGAAAATAAAAATGAAAAAAATGGCCGGGCAGTTCTAAAAATTACAGCAGATGGAAATCATCACTACATATAATCACATAATCATGCGGTGTTAAAAAAGTACAAGCTGCGCACGAGTGTATAACATGAACGCGAGTGCTGTCTTCCGCCCTGTGGCAGAAAGCAGTATTAAAAAATGCGCCCGTGGACAGATTTAACAATGCACACGTGGACAAAAACCTTTATATCATGAATTCACAAAAAAGAATAACTTCCCAGTGCTGCAATATACAACAGTCAGTCAACACGTGACCAATGCAGAGAATGTCATAGCCGTAGCTGCCAGTCACCGGGCACAAACACAAGCTTTCAATTTAGAAAACCTGGTATAAGCAGCCACAGTGATCACGTACACAAGCAATATATATATATATATATATATATATATATATATATATTGCCACCTGTAGGTAGTGGGTCGAGGGCAAGAGTGGGTCGAGCCCAACAGAAAAAGAAGACCGCGCGCTCCTTCTCTGCTCGAGCCAGCCCCGACGGTCGCGTCTTCCAAGAGCCAGCTGCTCTACGTTTATTAAACCTTCAGGGCTACTTCTCGAGGCTCGTGACAAACTGGTGGAGGTGCTGGGTAAGCGTCTTCACGGATGTTGCAGACCCCTCCAAGGATCCGCGCTACGAATCCAGTGCCTGTCGACACTCCCGTGCATCGGGCCAGCCGCAGGATCAGGGGACTGTCTCCAGAAGTCGTCAACGCTACAGTTCCCACCACATCAACCGGTATGACCAGCGCTTCTCTTCAAACCGCCCCAACCGGTACGGGAAGCACGATGTCGAACCGTTACACACTTGAGAGCCCACGGATCCCGAAGACGTTTCATGGCACAGTGTTCGAAGACGTCGAAGACTGGATGGTCGAATACGAGCGCGTGGCCTCCGTGAACGAATGGAACGACACGGAGAAACTCCGACACGTCTACTTCTACCTGGAGGATGGCGCGCGTACGTGGTTTCAGAACCGCGAGGGGCAACTGACGTCGTGGCGCGAGTTTTGTCGTCAGCTTTTGGAGACATACACCAGTCCTGATCGCCACGAACGAGCGGAACGTGCGATTCAGGCCCGCGTCCAGTTGCCAAACGAAACTGTGACCACTTACGTCGAAGACATGACGCGCCTCTTCCGACGGGCCGATCCAAGAATGGCGGAGGAGAAGAAGTTACGTCATCTGATGCGCGGGGTCAAGGAGCAACTCTTCGCTGGCCTCGTACGGAGCCCTCCGCAGACGGTCGCGGAGTTCTTGTCCGAGGCCGTGACTATGGAAAAGATGCTTCTGCATCGCTCGAACATGTATGAGCGGCAAGCGAACAGCATGTCTGCTGCTGACATTTTCACGGCCATAGGAAGCAACGGTGACTGTCTGCGAGAACTCATCCGCTCTGTCGTGCGTGAAGAGTTGCGAAAGGCCGCCGTAACACCGCACCCTACGGTAAGCTCCATAGCGAGCATTATCAAGGACGAAGTGCACCAGGCGCTCCGTGACACCTTGCCTCCTGCTAACGCTGCGGCAGTACCTGTTGAATATCCGCGTGCGACCTACGCGGAAGCCCTGAAGCGCCCTTCTCCCTCTCCGCCGCGGTTCGTTCGTGCTCCTCCTACGGGGTCAATTCAGCCGGCGCAGCCGATGTCGTACTACGACGCTGGGTAAACACCGCCGCCGGTTGTTCATGCCGCTCCATTTGCCCACCATTCGGAGCAAGCGGTTCGCTACGTCGACGACAGACGCCCGCCCCCTCGGAAGTCGGATGTTTGGCGCACACCCGATCATCGGCCTCTGTGCTTCCACTGCGGTGAAGCTGACCACCTGTACCGCCAGTGCCCATACCGGCGCCTTGGGATTCGCGGCTTTTCCGCATACTCGCCGCCACCCCGATACGGCCAGCGACCCCGGGACATTGAGGACTACCTCTCTCAGCAGCGCTTGCCACCGCCTGCCAGGCGGCAGTCGCGATCGCCGTCTCCCAGACGATTTTCACCTCCGCCCCAGCGCTATTCTCCTGAGCGGTCGACCAGTCCCCGCCGGGAAAACTAACTGAGGTGATCTTTGGGGGCGAGGTCGCTGACGGTCGAAGCGCTGAAGACCTCCGACGGACGCAGTTACGGAAACATACCGATCCGCCATCACCTGCAGCTGAACGAGACGACCGGCTTTCGCTCGATATCCCAGTGACCATTGACGGTTATGCCGTGAGTGCTTTAGTGGACACCGGCGCAGACTAAGCAGGAAAATAGCAACGCAGCTGAAGAAAGTGATCACGCCCTGGCATAACTCGCAGATTCGGACGGCTGGTGGCCACGTCGTTACTCCGCTGGGCGCCTGCACGACTAGAGTTGAGATTCAAGGATCTACATTCGTTGCGAGCTGCCTTGTCTTACGCGAATGCTCCCGCGACGTTATTCTTGGGGTTGACTTCCTGCAGGAGTACGGCGCGATTATCGATCTGCAAGAGCGTCGTATCACTTTCTCTGCCGCACGAGCAATCGACGTGCAAGACGGCCAACGGCGCGACGACGTACTTCGTGTTTCGGCAGACAGTGTAACGCTTCCTCCACGAGCCAGTGTCCTCGTCGACGTTACATGCTGTGGCTTACGCGATGGCGAAGCGGTGGCCGAAAGTAACTTGGAACACCTACTGAAGCAAGGTGTTTGTGTGCCTCGAAGTGTTATACAGATTCGTGCTGGTCATTCGCAATTGCTTGTTACCAACTTTAGCTACGAGCACCGACACCTGTTCCGCGGCACTTCGTTAGCGTTTGCTGACGCAGTAGCAAACGTTAACAACTGCTTCACGTCAGAAGTAGTGGAGACCGCAGACACGTCTCTGGGCCATCTCGACATCAATTCTGAACTGTCCACCGATAGCCAGACAGCACTGCGCAAGCTCTTGCTTGAATTCAGGACCTGCTTCGCACATTCTTCCAAGGTACGCCAGACTTCGATCACTAAACACAGGATCATCACGTACGAAGACGCACGCCCGATACACCAGCAGCCCTACCGCGTGTCGGCAAAAGAACGCGAAGCCATACGTACGCAAGTCCGCGAGATGCTTGACGATGGCGTCATCGAACCTTCTAACAGCCCGTGGTCGTCTCCGGTCGTTCTTGTCAAAAAGAAAGATGGAACGCTACGCTTCTGTGTCGACTACCGCAAGCTCAACAACGTGACTAAAAAGGACGTGTACCCGCTGCCGCGTATCGACGACTCGTTAGACAGACTACGGCGTGCCCACTATTTTTCTTCTCTCGATTTAAAAAGCGGGTACTGGCTAATCGAGGTAGACGAACGCGACCGCGAGAAAACAGCCTTTGTGACTCCAGATGGCTCTATGAATTTCGAGTGCTTCCTTTTGGCTTGTGTTCAGCCCCGGCTACTTTCTAGCGAATGATGGACACTGTCCTTACTGGACTGAAGTGGCAGACCTGTCTTGTGTACCTGGATGATGTGGTCATCTTCTCTGAAACGTTCGAGCAGCATCTTCACCGCCTACGGAGTGTTCTAGACGCCATCCGATCGGCGGACCTCACACTTAAGCCCGAAAAGTGTCACTTTGGTTACGAAGAGCTCAAGTTCCTCGGGCATGTAGTAAGCGCCAAAGGGGTCCGACCCGATCCCGACAAGCTTGCCGCTGTGGCCGCGTTTCCAGCTCCTGCCGATAAGAAGGCCGTCCGGCGCTTCCTGGGTTTGTGCGCCTACTATCGCCGGTTTATTAAAGGCTTTTCGAAGATAGCGGAACCCCTGACACGCCTTACGAGGGACGATACGCCATTTGTGTGGCATAATGAGCAACAGGCGGCTTTTGCTGAATTACGACAGCGCCTGCAGTCAGCACCCGTTCTTGCACATTTTGACGATGATGCTGATACTGAGGTGCATACCGACGCCAGCAGCATTGGCCTTGGCGCAGTGCTCGTCCAGCTTCAAGATGGAGTGGAAAGAGTTATAGCGTATGCGAGCCGCTCCCTGTCCCGTGCCGAGGCGAATTATTCGACTACGGAGAAAGAGTGCCTCGCGGTCGTGTGGGCGATCATCAAGTTTCGCCCCTATCTCTATGGTCGTCCCTTCAAAGTAGTGACGGACCACCATGCCCTCTGTTGGTTGGCAAGCATGCGCGACCCTTCAGGACGACTGGCACGGTGGAGCTTGCGGCTACAGGAATTTGACATCACCATCGTTTATAAGTCTGGCCGTAAGAATGAAGACGCTGACACGCTATCCCGCGCACCCATTGATCCTGCCAGTCAGGAAACAGAGGATGATGACGGCTTCCTGTGCGCCATTAGATTGTCGGACTTGAGCAGACGGCAGCGTGACGACGCTGAGATTAGACCGATCATCGATCATTTAGAGGGCCGCGACACAACCATACCACGCCATCTGTCCCGCTCGCTGACGTCCTTCTGTCTGCGAGACAACGTGCTTTATAAGAAGAATGCTCGTTCGACCAGCCGTGCTTACCTCCTGGTGGTTCCAAGGGACATGCGCGACGACATCCTCTTCGCTTGCCATGACGAACCGACATCTGGTCATTTAGGCTTTTCACGAACACTCGCTAGAGTAAGCGAAATGTACTATTGGCCCGGGCTTTCAGCAAGCGTCAAACAGTACGTTAAAGGCTGCCGTGAATGCCAGCGCCGCAAGACACCATCCGTTAAACCGGCTGGCTTACTTCAACCAATTGAAGCGCCTCACACGCCTTTCGACCAAGTCGGCATGGACATTCTCGGACCGTTTCCTCTGTCTGCCGACGGCAACAAATGGGTGATCGTCGCGACTGATTATTTAACACGCTATGCTGAAACGCAGGCGATCCCACGAGCCACGGCCTCAGAGGTAGCGCAGTTCTTCATGCGCCACATCGTCTTGCGTCACGGTGCTCCCTCCACTGTAATAACCGACAGAGGGACAGCTTTCACAGCGCAGCTTATGGACGAAGTTTTTGAATTGAGCAACACCAGGCATCGCAAGACGACCGCGTACCATCCGCAGACCAACGGACTTACCGAGCGACTGAATAAGACTGTCACAGACATGCTCGCAATGTACATCAACGTTCAACACAAAACATGGGATCGGATCTTGCCTTACGTGACCTTCGCGTATAACACCGCCGTGCAAGAGACGACGCGCTTCACGCCCTTTCGCCTTCTCTACGGTCGCGAAGTCCAGACGATGCTGGACGCTATGCTGCCGTGTCAAGACGCTGACCAATTGACAACTGACGCCGAGGAATTTGCAGAGCGTGCTGAGGAAGCTCGGCAGCTCGCGCGGCTGCATATCGGCCAGCAGCAGCAGGCAGACGCACAACGCTACAACATCCGCCACAGGGACGTGTCCTACAACCCCGGAGACCAAGTTTGGGTGTGGACCCCCGTTCGCCGTCGTGGCCTCTGTGAAAAGCTTCTGAGCCGGTATTTCGGTCCGTATAAAGTGCTCCGCCGCATCAGTGACGTAAACTACGAAGTTGTTCCGGACACAACATCGCAGACACGGAGTAGGACACAAAGACAACCGACCTCAGACATAGTTCATGTTGTGCGCATGAAGCCGTACATTGCGCGTCCGTAATTTTTTTTGTTTTCATTTTTTTCTCTCATTCCCTTCTTTGTTTCTACTTTTCATTTATCTTTGGGAGCTTGCTTCTTCGTTCATTGACTGTGCCGGCGTGACGGCTACATTTTTTTTGTGTACTTTCGCTTTGCCTGCCTTCCTCTTCTTTGTCTTCTACGCCTATTTTTTTTAGCATCGAGGCGATGCTTTTGTTCGGAAGGGGGATATTGCCACCTGTAGGTAGTGGGTCGAGGGCAAGAGTGGGTCGAGCCCAAGAGAAAAAAGAAGACCGCGCGCTCCTTCTCTGCTCGAGCCAGCCCCGACGGTCGCGTCTTCCAAGAGCCAGCTGCTCTACGTTTATTAAACCTTCAGGGCTACTTCTCGAGACTCGTGACAATATATATATATATATATATATATATATATATACTCAAAAAAGGAAAAAAAGACGAACGTTTATGGCATATTTACTGACTGACGTTTCGGCCGGAGGACCGGCCTTCGTCGGAGCATTCACTCCGACGAAGGCCGGTCCTCCGGCCGAAACGTCAGTCAGTAAATATGCCATAAACGTTCGCCTTTTTTTCTTTTTTTTGAATATACCTTCGGGTCTGGCGCGAAACCCTTCATCATGTATGCATATATATATATATATATATATATATATCGATAAGACGCGTTCAAGGTTAGATGCGCTTGGCGTTTTTATGAAGGCCAGAAACAGGCAACGGCCAAGCGGAGCGAGAGCGAGCACCAACAACAAGAAACGTCTTCTTCTTCGTCCTCTGCTGGCGCCGGTATTTGTCACTACAATCACTCCTCGGCGAAAAAGAGCCATCCTGGCGACCTATGGAACAGGCAACACTGGTGGGTCGTAGTGTGGCTTCAGTCGGTCGACGTGAACAGTTTCGCGTCCCCGACGCCGTTGGTCCGTAGAAGGCTGAATGGGCTCAATGACGTAGTTGACCGGGGACGTCTGTCGTAGAACCCGGTAAGGGCCGTCATACTTTGAGATGAACTTTGTGGAAAGGCCGGAAGTAGACGAGGGAACGCGGAGCCATACCAGCGATCCAGGTGAATATGAGGGAAAGGACAAGCCGGCGTCTCGACTATGTTGCTGGCTGGCCTGGTTTTGCGCGGTAAGAGAACGTGCGATCTGACGACATTCTTCGGCATAGGTGGCAGCTTCGGATAGAGTCGTAGATTCTGAAGCGTCGGGGCGATACAAAAGAATCGTGTCCATAAACGAGGAAGGTTCGCGACCATAAAGAAGAAAGAAAGGAGAGAATCCTGTGGTCGACTGAGTGGCGCTGTTGTAGGCATACGTAACAAAGGGAAGGATGCGGTCCCAGTTAGTGTGGTCAGCGGAAACGTACATAGCGAGCATGTCGCCGAGAGTGCGATTGAAGCGTTCAGTCATACCATTGGTTTGCGGATGATAGGCGCTCGTAGTTCTATGGAGAATGTTGCATTCGCGGAGCAGGGCTTCTACAGCCTCGGAGAGGAATGAACGACCACGGTCACTCAGTAGCTCGCGAGGCGCACCATGTCGAAGAACAAGGTTGCGAAGGATGAACGAGCCGACTTCACGTGCTGTGGCCGCCGGAAGCGCTGAAGTTTCGGCGTAGCGCGTGAGGTGGTCCACGGCGACGATAACCCAGCGGTTGCCATCTGGGGTGTACGGTAGAGGGCCGTACAAGTCAATGCCGATACGGTCGAAAGGCCGGGAGGGACAAGGCAATGGTTGAAGCGGCCCTGTTATCTGGTTAGGTGGGCTTTTGCGGCGTTGACACTTGGAGCACGAGCGGACGTACTGCCGAACGAAGCGGTACATTCCGCGCCAGTAGTATCGAAGCCGTAGGCGTGCATACGTCTTTAGGACACCGGCATGGGCGCATTGAGTATCCGCATGAAAAGAGGCACAGATGTCAGAACGTAGATGGCGAGGAATCACTAGCAACCATTTACGGTCATCAAAGAGGTAGTTGCGGCGGTACAGGAGCCCTTCGCGGATGGCAAAGTGGCGAGCAGTGCGCCGAAGCGAGCGGTCGGTGGTGCGGGGTGATGGCTGAGATAAATACTCTAGAAGAGATGCTATCCAAGGATCCCGGCGTTGCTCGGATGGCATGTCGGCCAATGTAAGAGAGGAAGAATCATAGCTTGAGACAGACGCAGCACCAGACTCATCAGGCAGTGGTGAGCGCGAAAGAGCGTCGGCATCCGAATGCTTACGGCCTGACCGGTAGACAACACGGATGTCATAGTCCTGGAGACGAAGCGCCCAACGAGCTAAGCGACTAGATGGGTCCTTTAATGACGACAGCCAGCACAGGGCGTGGTGATCAGTCACGACATCAAATTGACGGCCATATACGTAAGGTCTAAATTTGGTGATTGCCCAAACGATAGCAAGACATTCTTTTTCCGTGACCGAATAGTTCATTTCCGCTTTGGTGAGAGCGCGGCTGGCGTAAGAGACGACGTACTCTTCGAAGCCAGACTTACGCTGGGCTAGAATAGCGCCCAGGTCGACTCCACTAGCGTCTGTGTGGATTTCTGTTGGAGCGTCTGGGTCAAAGTGGCGTAGAATAGGTGGGGATATCAAAAGGTGGCGTAAGGTGGCAAACGCGTCTTCGCAAGCTGTAGACCATGCCGAGATGCCTTGGCTGTTGGCAAGCAGCTACGTTAAGGGGGCGATTATGGACGCAAAATTACGCACCAATCGGCGAAAGTACGAACACAGGCCTATAAAGCTACGGAGCTCCTTCAGCGTAGACGGCCTGGGGAACTCGGCGACGGCGCGAAGCTTTGCAGGGTCGGGAAGGACACCGTCCTTGCTGACAACATGACCTAAGATGGTAAGCTGGCGGGCGGCAAAGTGGCACTTCTTCAGGTTAAGCTGCAGTCCAGCGTCGGAAAGGCAAGTCAGGACGCTTGCGAGACGCTTTAGATGGGAGTCAAAGTCCTTGGAAAAGACTACGACGTCGTCCAGGTAGCACAGACACGTGTGCCATTTGGGGCCTCTAAGAATGTTATCCATGAGGCGTTCGAAGGTGGCAGGCGCATTACAAAGGCCAAATGGCATCACGTTAAACTCGTATAACCCGTCTGGGGTTACAAACGCTGTCTTCGGACGGTCAGTGTCATTCATAGGGACCTGCCAATACCCATATCGAAGGTCCCAAGAGGAAAAGAACTCTGCTCCTTGCAAGCAGTCGAGAGCGTCGTCGATTCGGCGCAGCGGATAAACATCTTTTCGTGTGATCTTGTTAAGGCGCCTATAATCAGCGCAAAATCGAATGCTACCGTCCTTTTTCTTTACCAGCACAACTGGGGAGGCCCAAGGGCTGTGTGAGGGTTGTATTACGCCACGATGAAGCATGTCGTTGACCTGTTCATCAATGACACGACGTTCAGCGTGAGAAACTCGGTATGGACGCTGGCGTAGGGGTGCATGAGTGCCGGTGTCAATGTGGTGAACGATGGAGGATGTGCGGCCCAAGGAAGATTGCTCATGATCGAACGACAGCCGAAAGCGATCGAGCACTTCCAAGAGTTGGGTACGCTGGGCAGGTGGAAGTTCGGAATCAATTGACGGGAGGAAGGCTTCTAAGGAGGACGAATCGGCGGTGGTAACAGGAGTAATGCTGTCGACGTGAAGACTCATCGCGTCGTCAACCATTGGGGAAAGTGAACGGCGACGTGGTGAGGGCGACCGACGTGGGCCGTAGTCACGTCGATTCGGTGAGCAGCTGTTCATCGTTGAGTGGGAGGAGATCGGGTGTGGTGGCTCAGAAGGAAAGTAGCCTTGATTTACTTCGCCCGCACTAGTACGGATGTCACGACGACGACAGAAACGTGCGACATGGCCAGGTAGACAACAGAAGTAGCAAATAGGCCTGTTGTCCTGGGTGCGCCAAGGATTAGTGGACGGCGGCGCGGGACGGCGAAAAGGAGGCGGGTTCGGGTGGACAGGCGCACGCGCAGCGTAGAAGGTATTTGCTGGTCGAACAGGATCCGTGCGGAGTGGCATTGCTGGTGACTGGCGGCGTGCGACCTCAGCATAGGTGAGTGGAGCGGAAACAGGCGGATGCTGGTAGGTGGTTGGGAGAGCCTCAGAAATTTGCTCCTCTATGGCCTGTCGTAGCGTCGGAGCAAGCGCCTGCGCAGAGTCCGGGACGCCGAAAACAAGCGACAATTGTCGCGCCACTTCTTCTCGGACAAACTGCTGTATCTGCCGCATGAGCATTGTGGTGTCAGCAGAAACGGAGCCTACAGTTAACGCTGACATGTTGGCTGTGTCAGAGCTCGGGAGGAGTGTAGAAATGCGCTGTTTCAGCAACTCGTCGTAGCTCTGACAGTACTGAACCACGTCCGTGACAGTTTGGGGATTTTTGGCTATGAGCATGTGGAAGGCGTCGTCCTCGATCCCCTTCATGATGTGTCTGATTTTATCGGCTTCGGACATCGCAGGGTTGATGCGACGGCAGAGGTCCACAATATCCTCGATGTAGGACGTGAAGTTCTCGCCGGATTGTTGGGCGCGACCGCGTAAGCGCTGTTCTGCGCGGAGCTTGCGAACAGCGGGTCGGCCGAGGACTTCCGCGAAGCTCGCTTTAAAGGCGGACCAGTTGGCAATATCAGCTTCGTGGTTGTGTAACCACAGCTGTGCTACGCCCGCCAGATAGAAGTTGACGTAGCTGAACTTGTCACCGTCATTCCATTTATTGTGGGCGCTTACCCGCTCATATGAAGTGAGCCAGTCCTCGACGTCGTGCTCGTCGGTGCCGTTGAAAATGACAGGGTCTCGCTGTCGTGGTACGCCGGAGCAGGCGACCACCGCTGGTGCGGGAGCACCCTGCTGTGGCGCGTCGTCAGGCATTGCCGAGGCGGGGGGTAGAGTCCGGGTACGGAGTTCCAGGATGAAGAGGGAACGAGCACGCTCCACCAATTGATAAGACGCGTTCAAGGTTAGATGCGCTTGGCGTTTTTATGAAGGCCAGAAACAGGCAACGGCCAAGCGGAGCGAGAGCGAGCACCAACAACAAGAAACGTCTTCTTCTTCGTCCTCTGCTGGCGCCGGTATTTGTCACTACAATACATATATATACATAAGAACTATACATAAGAACTGTTCAATGTGAGTTGCTGATGCAGGTTAGTTTTCTGATGTTTTCGTTAATACCACAAGAAAGGGCGTTGAACTTGTATATCAGGTAAGATTCGCGGACTAAACGATCGTGGTGGGAAGGAAAACCAGATTCCAATATAGCCAGTCTGATACTGTCAAAAGAGTGCCCAGTTAACCACAGGTGTTTTCACAGCGGAAGGTGTGGGAGATATTTTGAGTGAGAACGATGATTATTGAATCGATTTCTGAACGGCGTTTCTGTTTGACCAATATATTGTAGGTGGCACGTACCACACTCAAGCAGATAAATGGCGTTCGACGTGTCACAGTTGAAGCTGCCTTTGATACGGAGCGCGAAGTTTGAAGCACTGCTTTTCGCCGTTATCATGGTTAGCATATGCGGGCATACTTTACAGCGTGGTTTTTTACAGGGACTGCAACCTGCATGTACGCGGGCGCCGACTTTAGAAGATGTTATCAAATCGCGAATGTTTTTTGAGCGTCGGTACACTACGCGCGGTGCCTCTGGGAAAATTATTCTGTCTTTCACTTTGGCCTAGAATATTTTGATGCTGTTTGAGAATAGCAGAAAGATTCGGAATAGACGCCGAGTGCGTCAAAATAAGGTTAGTAGCAGAAGTGGTCACCGCCGGCTTTGACTTCACGAGAATATCTTCCCTTTTCAAGTTATTGGCTCGTTTTATTGCGTCATCAATAATTTCCTTAGGGTACTGGCGGTCCATGAGTGTGCGCTTTAGCTCTGCACAGTTGGCATCAAAATATTTTTGTTCAGAGCATATACGTCTAATACGGTGTGCCTGACTATAAGGGATCGCGGTTTTACAATGACGAACGTGGCTGCTTTGGAAATGGAGATATTGGCGCCTGTCCGTTGGCTTTTTGTAAAGCTTGGTTGTCAAACTGTTTCCGGTTATTGACACTGTAACATCGAGGAAGTCAATCTCTGACGTTGAGTGGTTATGTGAAAACTTAATGCTCGGGTGAACGCTATTGAAGCCAGTTATAAAGTTAAGGAGTGTCGATTCACCATGGGGCCATACAAGAAATATATCGTCAATGAAACGCCTATAGTACACAGGTTTTAGGGTGCAGTTTTCAAGAAATTCATTTTCCAGTACGCTCATAAAAGTATTAGCATAATTCGGCCCAATCCGTGTTCCCATAGAAGTACCACTGACCTGTACATAATGGAAATCATTAAATTCGAAATTATTTAATTCAAATTAAATTAAATTATAGGGTTTTACGTGCCAAAACCAGTTCTGATTATGAGGCACGCCGTAGTGGGGGACTCCGGAAATTTGGACCACCTGGGGTTCTTTAACGTGCACCTAAATCTAAGTACACGGGTGTTTTCGCATTTCGCCCCCATCGAAATGCGGCCGCCGTGGCCGGGATTCGATCCCGCGACCTCGTGCTCAGCAGCCCAACACCATAGCCACTGAGCAACCACGGCGGGTAAATTATTTAATTCAAGAATGAGTTTCAATAACGTGCCCAGTGGGAGAACGCTAATGGGCTTGTCAATGGCAGCTTGTCCATAGGCAAAGGATAAAGTGCGAATGCCGTCTAGATGGGGGATATTTGTATAGAGGGACACGACATCCATCGTCACAAGCAGTGAACCAGAGGGAATGCGTAGGTCTACTATTTCGCTTAAGAAATGGTTAGTGTCTTTCAAGTAAGAGGGGAAGGTTGGGGGAATTGGTTTGATTAGCTGATCTACATACCGAGAAAGGTTCTCGGTAACACTCTGTACGCCTGAAACAATTGGACGTCCTGGGTTCCCTGGCTTGTGAATTTTTGGTAATAGATAAAAGCGATCTGCTACTGGACTGAGTGGCACAAGAGACCGGAACGTGTTTTCGTCTATCGATCCTTGTTGAAGGAGCTCCGACAGTGTTTCTTTAACCTTGCTTTTAAAGTCACTGGTTGGGTCATTGGGAAGAGCTTGATAAAACGAACGGTTGGTTAAGTGTCGATTTGCTTCATTGATATAGTCTTCGCGGTTCATTACTAAGATCGCTCCGCCTTTATCAGCTGGTTTGATAACGACGTCTTGGCGGGAGCTCAATTGCTCCAAGGCGCTGGTTTCATTCCGAGATAGGTTGCGACGAAAGGGCGTATGCACCTTATAGGCGTTAAGAATATCATCCTTTACCGCTCGGATATCTAAGCATTTGTCTCGCTGTGCCGGGGGTGTCCAATGCTTTTGAGACGGAAGTATATGGCGAGCACAGTTTTCACACGCTCGTCCATGAAAGGACTCGCACAACCTCAAATTTCGAGCGAAATTGTCTAGGTCCTTGAATAGCTGGAACTCGCTAAAACTACCAGTTGCTGGACAAAAACTTAATCCTTTTGAGAGTACCGCAATTTCAACTGACGACAAAGCCACGTTCGAAAGGTTTATGATATTGCTATGCTGTGACGACACCTTTTTCTCGGAATGAAGATCCTGGTGGTCTGCGTTTCCTGCAGGCGGCGGGCGATGTTGGGGTGCGTGCGTTAGGGGAGTACTTTTAGAAAATAATGTTCCTATTTCTTTGGCAGGCGCACTGTCGGGAACATTGTCGCGTAACAGCTTTCTAGATTTTGTTTTAGTCAGTGTATCTGCTTTTTGGGCCCGGTAATGTGCTAGAGAACATTTGTCCGGGGAAGTATGCAAAGAAAACATAGTGCTCTATTTCTTACAATAAGTCGACACACAGGACTCATAGTGGGATATTAGGATATGGATTAGTTCAAGCGATGCATTATTTAACGCACACTGCCATCTAGTCTTATCGACACTGCATAATTCAGAAGTCGCTGGGCGTAATTTGATTCTCAGGCCCTTTGGTATGATCGAAGCATTATTTCTCAAGCGCATCAATATGGGATTCGGCACGAACACGCTTCTCAACCAGCTTTCTAACTACAAGGAAGTCCTTCGAATGAGCGGGAAAAGGAGCATTACCGGTACGGAGTCAATTTGAAGCAGAGTTCATCCTGGCATTGCGTACCGTCACGAAGGCGGTGCGATTCCTAGCAGGAGATGCACCAGATGCCTCGCTGGACGGTCCTGTCGTGATGCTGTCAGAACACCGTGGTGACACATCACCGACGCTTGCTTTTTTTTCATTTTGTCACCGTGCTGTGACTAGGGTTTGATTGTGCGCATGTCGTGTGGGACAACGCGATAAGTGTCTAGTGTCTCTATATATACCTGTAACGCAACCACACTTGTATTCACTCCGACGAAGGCCGGGCCTCCGGCCGAAACGTCAGTCAGTAAATATGCCATAAACGTTCGTATTTTTTTCCTTTTTTGAATATACCTTCTGGTCTGGCGCGAAACCCTTCATCTTGTATGCATATATATATATATATATGTGTGTGTGTGTATTATATCTGTAAAATGCAAAGAACAGGAGAACGTAGTAAAAAAGAAGAAAAAACATACAATAACACGTCTTTACTGATGTTATATATATATATATATATATATATATACATATATATTGCCACCTGTAGGTAGTGGGTCGAGGGCAAGAGTGGGTTGAGCCCAAGAGAACAAAGAAGACCGTGCGCTCCTTCCCTGCTCGAGGCAGCCCCGATGGTCGCGGTTTCCAAGAGCCAGCTGCTATACGGTTTATAAAACCTTCAAGACTGCTTCTCGAGGCTCGTGACAAACTGCTGGAGGTGCTGGGTAAGCGTCTTCACGGATGTTGCAGACCCCTCCAAGGATCCGCGCTACGAATCCAGTGCCTGTCGACACTCCCGTGCATAGGGCCAGCCGCAGGATCAGGGGACTGTCCCCAGAAGTCGTCGATGCTACAGTTCCCACCACATCAAACGGTATGACCAGCGTTTTCCTTGAAACCACCGCAACCGGTACGGGAAGCACGATGTCGAACCGGTACACACTTGAGAGCCCACGAATCCCGAAGAAGTTTCATGGCACAGTGTTCGAAGACGTCGAAGGCTGGATGGTCGACTTCGAGCGCGTGGCATCCGTGAACGAATGGAACGACACGGAAAAACTCAGACACGTCTACTTCTACCTGGAGGATGGCGCGCGTACGTGGTTTCAGAACCGCGAGGAGCAGCTGATGTCGTAGCGCGAGTTTTGTCGTCAGCTTTTGGAGACATACACTAGTGACATACACCAAGAGCAACGGAACGAAAAATCTTAGGAATAACTTTAAGAGACAGGAAGAGAGCGGGGTGGATCAGAGAAGAAACGGGGATAAACGATATTCTAGTCGACATTAAGCGGAAGAAATGGAGCTGGGCAGGCCATGTAATGCGTAGGATGTATAACCGGTGGACCATTAGGGTTACAGAATGGATACCAAGAGAAGGGAATCGCAGTCGAGGACGGCCGAAAATCAGGTGGGATGATGAAGTTAAAAAACTCGCAGGCGCACGTTGGAATGCGCTATCGCAAGACAGGGGTAATTGGAGATCGCCGGGAGAGGCCTTCGTCCTGCAGTGGACATAAATATAGGCTGATGATGATGATGGTGATGATGATGATGATGATGACACCAGTGCTGATCGCCACGAACGAGCGGAACGTGCGATTCAGGCCCGCGTCCACTTGCCAAACGAAACTGTGACCACGTTCGTCGAAGATATGACGCGCCTCTTCCGACGAGCGGATCCAAGAATGACGGAGGAGAAGAAGTTACCTCATCTGATGCGTCAAGGAGCAACTTTTCGCTGGCCTCGTACGGAGCCCTCCGAAGACCTCAGAAGTAGTGGAGACAGAAGACACGTCTCTGGGCCATCTCGACATCAATTCTGAACTGTCCACCGATAGCCATACAGCACTGCGCACGCTCTTGCTTGAATTCAGGACCTGCTTCGCACATTCTTCTAAGGTACGCCAGACTTTAATCACTAAACACAGGATCATCACGTACGAAGACGCGCGCCCGATACACCAGCAGCCTTACCGCGTGTCGGCAAAAGAACGCGAAGCCATACGTACGCAAGTCCGGGAGATGCTTGACGATGGCGTCATCGAACATTCCAACAGGCCGTGGTCGTCTCCGGCCGTTCTTGTCAAAAAGAAAGCCGGAATGCTACGCTTCTGTGTCGACTACCGCAAGCTCAATAACGTGACTAAAAAGGACGTGTACCCGCGGCCGCGTATCGATGACTCGTTAGACATACTACAGCGTGCCCACTATTTTTCTCCTCTCGATTTAAAAAGCGGGTACTGGCAAATCGAGGTAGACGAATGCGACCACGAGAAAACAGCCTTTGTGACTCCAGATGGTCTCTATGAATTTCGAGTGCTTCCTTTTGGCTTGTGTTCAGCCCCGGCTACTTTCCAGCGAATTATGGACCCTGTCCTTACTGGACTGAAGTGGCAGGCCTGTCTTCTGCACCTGGATGATGTGGTCATCTTCTGTGAAACGTTCGAGCAGCATCTTCACCGCCCACGGAGTGTGCTAGAAGCGATCCGATCGGCAGATCTCACACTTAATCCCGAAAAGTGCCACTTTGGTCATGAAGAGCTCAAGTTCCTCGGGCATGTAGTAAGTGCCAAAGGGGTCCGACCCGATCCAGACAAGCTTGCCGCTGTGAACGCGTTTCCAGCTCCTGCCGATAATAAGGCCGTCCGGCGCTTCCTGGGTTTGTGCGCCTACTATCGCCGGTTTATTAAAGGCTTTTCGAAAGTAGCGGAACCCCTGACACGCTTTACAAGGGGCAATACGCCATTTGTGTGGCATAATGAGCAACAGGTGGCTTTTGCTGAATTACGAAAGCGCCTGCAGTCAGCACCCGTTCTTGTACATTTTGACGATGATGCTGATATTCAGGTGCATACCGACGCCAGTAGCATTGGCCTTGCCGCAGTACTCGTCCAGCTTCAAGATGGAGTGGAAGGAGTTATAGCGTATGCCAGCCGCTATAACTCTTCCGTGACAGAGTCCCGTGGCGGGGCGAATTATTCGACTACAGAGAAAGAGTGTCTCGCGGTCGTGTGGGCGATCATCAAGTTTCGCCCCTATATCTATGATCGTCCCTTCAAAGTAGTGACGGACCACCATGCCCTCTGTTGGTTGGCAAGCATGCATGACCCTTCAGGACGACTGGCACGGTGGAGCTTGCGGCTACAGGAATTGGAAATCACCAAGTCTGGCCGTAAGCATGAAGACGCTGACACGCTATCCCGCGCGCCCATTGATCCTGCCAGTCAGGAAATAGAGGATGATGAAGGCGCCATTAGTTCGTCGGACTTGAGTAGACGGCACCATGACGATGCTGAGATTCGACCGATCATCGATCATTCGACCGATCATCGAGCCTCGGCTGCGGGAGGCTATGGGTTCGTTTCCCACCGCCGCCGGGCACCCACTGGTTCAAATGGGTACAAGCGTGCCCCGGCCTGGCGTTCGGCTTTCTTCAGGGGTGATGCGCTTGGGAAAGGAGCCTGCGCCCTGAATTCCCGTCGAAACCAACGTGAGCACGGAAAAAAAGTGATGTCTGGGCCGCTCCCATGGCGGTCATTTCCCATGTGGTGCCCCAAGCACCTATTGAGGTGGGGGCACTTTCGGGTTGAGGTCAAACACCCCTTTTCCAAGCGTTGAAGTCCCATAATGGCCGAGCACCAGGCCGGAAGCGCGCTTGTACCTATTTT
Organism: Dermacentor silvarum; assembly: GCF_013339745.2. Taxonomy (NCBI): domain Eukaryota; kingdom Metazoa; phylum Arthropoda; class Arachnida; order Ixodida; family Ixodidae; genus Dermacentor; species Dermacentor silvarum. The sequence goes on along the minus strand of NC_051163.1, from coordinate 145,734,844 downwards.
ACCGGTAGGTACCCGGCGGCAGCACTTGCCTTCCACAGCCGCGGCGGATGTTCGTCTTCAAGGCCGTCTGTGGTTGGACAAGAGGCGCCCAGAGACAAGAGCTGAAATCTCTATTGGGTCCTCTTTCGAGATGTGGACCCCCACGACAGCCGAGCACCAGGCCAGGGGACACCTCTACCCAATAGAAAAACCGGTGGGTTCCCGGTGGCACCGGGATTTGAGCTCGGTACCTCCCGCATACGAGGCAGATGCTCTACGCTAGGCCATCGCTGCGGTCAAAAAAAAACCCCTTGGATTACAAGAAGTATATTGCAGCTGAAAAGAAAAATTAAAAGGCTTAAACGACAGTGCGCCAGCAAGAGCACAGTACAGAATAATCGGAAAATTCTAAACCAAGCTATCAGTAGTGCGAAGCAGCACTACTTTAATCACACGCTGCCTAGTTTCATTTCTGGTTCACCACAAAAGTTCTGGCAATTTCTTTCGAAAAGTAAGAAGTCGATCGACCGCATTGTACAGGATGACATTGTCATCGTTGATAAACAAGACATTGCTGAAAAGTTCAATGCCTATTTTTACGGTGTCTTTTCCAACCCTGCTGAACCCTTACACCAGAATCATGTCAGTTATGACGAAACAAATCTTGTATCATTATCCGGTGTTATATCAATGTTACTAAACCTTAAGACAAAAGCATCGCCTGGCCCTGACAATGTACCCAATCTTTTCTTTCGCCGATATGCTGAGATGCTCGCTCCATATCTAATAGTTCTTTTTAACAAATCATTGACGTCAGCTATCATTCCTGAGGACTGGAGGACGGCAAGAATTGTACCAGTGTTAAAGAAGGGCGACTCTGCATTGCTAACGAATCATAGACCGATATCTTTAACCGCGTCTTGCTGTAAGCTCTTTGAACATATTATCGCAACTTATATTACGAAATTTCTTAATGATAACAGTGTACTGTCTCCATTTCAGCATGGTTGTAGGAAAGGTCTTTCCATAGCTCAACTAACCACAGTCATACATAATTTTGCCTCTATTCTAGATAAATCAGGCCAGGTAGACGTAATATTTTTAAATTTTAGGAAGGCTTTTGATCTTGTTTGCCACACAAAACTAATTTTAAAGTTAAAAACCATAGGACTACCAGAGTTCATCGTTGCTTGGGTTTCCGCATACCTTGGAAACCGCACAGTTTGTAAGTATTGAGAATAATTTTTCACGACATTTGCCTGTTAGCTCAGGAGTCCCACAAGACCCACTTTTGTTTCTCATATACATCAACGACATTGTCCAGGTCATAAATGAACCAGTTCAGATTAGACTTTTTGCAGATGGTTGCTTGCTTTTTAAGGAAATTAAATCTCCGGATGATCAAGCCTTGCTGAATACTAACCTGCAAAACATACATACATGGTGTCAAGAGTGGGAAATGCAACTTAACGCTGACAAAACGGTTTTCATGAATATGAGTCGAAAAAAAAAACATTTTACTTTCTTCGTATAGCCTCCCTTCACAAGAGCTAACGAAGGTCCCTCACTACAGATACCTCGGCGTCACAATAACTAGTACACTCAGTTGGAATACACATATTTCGAACATTTGCACATCCGTCTTCCGTAAACTATGCTTTTTGCGACATAAGTTAAAACACACACCACCTGATGTCAAACTACTCGCATATTCATCCTTTATAAGACCCAAACTCGAATACGCATACATTGTCTGGGACCCTCATACGAAAAGGAATGTCGAAGCATTGGAGATGATCCAACGAAAATTAGTTAGATTTATTTATTCTAAATACCGCGAAACTGACTCTCCGACTCAACTAATGAATCTTTATGGTATAAAATTATTGCAATTACGAAGAAAAATTGACAGAATAAAATTTCTCTTTATTTGAAGAATCGTCAATTGCCACTCCCCCCTGAGCCATACGTGACATCACTGGTGTCACGAACTACAAGGCATCGACATGAAGAATCACTAACCCCATACAGCACCAAAACTAACCTATTCAAGTTTTCATTTTTCCCGCGCACAATTAACGAGTGGAACTCGCTGCCAATATCATCAGTGCAAAGTATAAAAATAATTGAAAGTCTTCAGGATTGATGTTGATTATTTCACTTATACTCCTTTTTTGTGTGAATATTGAGATATTCAAGGTATTATTACTTTCGTGCTTTCCTGTACAAATTAAACACTGTATGAACTACACTGTATGTAAATGTGACTATGTATTGCCTTCACGTGTACACTTTTGCCCCTCCTGCTAGGGCCCAAGTCGGGCCTGCAGTATTTTGTAAATGAATAAATAAATAAATTTAGAGGGCCATGACACAACCATACCACGCCATCTGTCCTGATGGCTGACGTCCTTCTGTCTGCGAGACAACGTGTTGTATAAGAAGAATGCTCGTTCGACCAGCCGTGCTTACCTCCTGGTGGTTCCAAAGGAGATGCGCGACGACGTCCTCTTCGCTTGCCATGACGAACCGACATCTGGTCATTTAGGCTTTTCACGAACACTCGCTAGCGAAATGTACTATTGGCCCGGGCTTTCGGCAAGCGTCAAACAGTACGTTAAAGGCTGTCGTGAATGCCAGCGCCGCAAGACACCATCCGTTAAACCGGCTGGCTTACTTCAGCCAATTGAAGCACCTCATGCACACGCCTTTCGACCAAGTCGGCATGGACATTCTCGGACTATTTCCTCTGTCTGCCGACGGCAACAAATGGGTGATCGTCGCGACTGATTATTTAACACGCTATGCTGAAACGCAGGCGATCCCACGAGCCACGGCCTCAGAGGTAGCGCAATTCTTCATGCGCCAAATCGTCTTGCGTCGTGGTGCTCCCTCCACTGTAATAACAGACAGAGGGACAGCATTCACAGCGCCGCTTATGGACGTAGTTTTTGGATTAAGCAACACCAGGCATCGCAAGACGACCGCGTACCATCCGCAGACCAACGGACTTACCGAGCGACTGAATAAGACGGTCACAGGCATGCTCGCAATGTACATCGACGTCCAACACAAAACATGGGATCGGATCTTGCCTTACGTGACTTTCGCGTATAACACCGCCGTGCAAGAGACGACGCGCTTCACGCCCTTTCGCCTTCTCTACGGTCGCGAAGTCCAGACGATACAGGACGCTATGCTGCCGTGTCAAGACGATGACCTCTTGACAACTGAGGCCGAGGAATTTGCAGAGCGTGCTGAGAAAGCTCGGCAGCTCGCGCGGCTACATATCGGCCAGCTGCAGCAGGCAGACGCACGACGCTACAACATCCGCCACAGGGACGTGTCCTACAAACCCAGGGATCAAGTTTGGGTTCGGACCCCCGTTTGCCGTCGTGGCCTCTGTGAAATGCTGCTGAGCCGGTATTTCGGTCCGTATAAAGTGCTCCGTCGCGTCAGTGATGTAAACTACGAAGTTGTTCCGGACACAACATCGCAGACACGGAGTAGGACACAATAACAACCGAGCTAAGACATAGTTCATGTTGTGCGCATGAAGCCGTACATTGCGCGTCCGTAACTTTTTTTTTGTTTTCATTTTTTTCTCTCAACTCCTTCATTGTTTCTACTTTTCATTTATCTTCAGGAGCTGGTTTCTTTTTTCATTGACTGTGTCGGCGTGACGTTTACTTTTTTTGTGTACTTTCGCTTTGCCTGCCTTCTTCTTTGTCTTCTACGCCTATTTTTTTTTTCAGCATCGAGGCGATGCTTTTGTTCGGAAGGAGGGGATATTGCCACCAGTAGGTAGTAGGTCGTGGGCCAGAGTGGGTCGAGCCAAAGAGAACAAAGAAGACCGCGCGCTCCTTCCCTGTTCGAGGCAGCCCCGTCGGTCGCGGTTCCCAAGAGCCAGCTGCTATACGGTTTCGAGGCTCGTGACAATATTCTAGAGGCTCGTGACAATATTATCACGTAGTAGTGACAGTGAAGAAAACAGTCATAACACTGTGTATGACGAAACCGGTTGCTTATTGGGCGAACCTGCGCCCACAAAAGCAAGCTACATTCAAAGCACAACGATAGCGGCGAACACAGTCGGCGATCGTCGAAAATCTCATCTGCGGCGAAACGCGTTGGCTTTTATACGTGAGTCATCGAAGGTTCCAGCATAGAGGAAGGAATTCAACGCGAGGGGACACTCCCATAGGGCCCAGCGGCCGAATTGACTGCAGCGTGCCAAGCGGTTGGTGTCGATCACTTACATCACTTCCGGTTTCAGTTTTGGGCGCGCGTATTTTGAACGCAAGCTAGCATGCCGGCTGCGCCCCCACCCCCCTTTCCTTTCCTTTTTTTTTTTTGCTCTTCGTGCAGAATCGGTTTATTATTTAGTAAAAATGATTGCGAACGATCTCGTAAAGTCCCATCGAATCTGTGCCACATGCAATTTCACAAAGTAGACGCAAGACCTTTTGTGCAATGAGGAAATATTTATTTTTCTCTATATAAAAGCTCGTTCCGCGCTTTTTGTGCGTTCATCCAACGTTGTGACACCAGCAGGCAAGGCAGTAGTTCCTGTATGAAGCTCCACCGGACAGTACCAGCTGAAAAAAAAAGTAAATTACAAGCATGTTACATTTGCAAGCACGTAACAGCATGTTACAAGCATGAGTCATTTTGGTATTTAGACATAGGAATACTGCGAGGCGAAACGTGCGAAAGCGGTGAATGGGCGGCATTACAAACAAAAGCAATTCGCTTTTACATACATGGCGTAGAAAATACCCGACTCATCCCAAACATATATGAAAACATCTGATTTCCAAGCGTTCCCCAATTTCCGGGTATTATTTCCTGCACTTAGGCAGCACAAATACACGAGCGACTTCGCGTTTCCAAAACTTGGCCTCGGGCGACGCGACGGTACGCTACATACATAGAGACGGACGCAACAGGTACTCAAGACAAATGCGCGGGTGCAATGCCTTTTTTCAGTCCTTTAGAAGACGTAATTTTCCAATTACAAGTTTCTAATATGTTCATCGTTCGCGCGTTCTGCCGGCGCCAGCAGCACACCCCATGTTATCACTCTTGGCAATCGCCCATCGTGTTTTCAACAGGCGTGAGTACCGAAAGAAGGTATATGTTGTTGCGGAGCCACAAAAAACGTCACAGACTTGTCCCTCTAAGATTTATTACACGCCAAACTAACTTTATCACCACAGCCGAGCTGCTTATCGCTAACTGCGACACAGTGCGCAGTGCGGCCATCGTGCCTCAAAAGTACCCCAGAAAGTAACGAAATTACTTTTCAGTAATGTCTGGCGTCAGAGAAAGCGGCACAAACTTCTCCTAGCAAGATGCACTAGACTACACACCACGGCTGAGTTCTCGCTAACTGCGACACGGCGCCCTGTGCGGCCAGTGTGGCTCAAAAACCGAAATAAGTTACAATAGTCCCATAGGAAGCGTCGGAAACATGTCTCAGCACGATTCATTTACTCAAATTAACTGCGCCAGGATGGCCGAGCTGTTTTTCGCTAACTGCGTCTTAAGTCTCGGTCCCATGCCGTAAGCCTAATTGCGTCGTAGACTGTGAAACAAGATTTCTCACCTTGCCGTAGTCCAATAGTGCAGTGGTGTCTTGTCCCAGTGCAGAAGGAGCGCAAGAATACGCCTAGAGCCCAATAAACCAGGTTACATTTAAAAAAGAAAAAAAAAACGAATGAGACAGACGGGTCACCGCGCGCGAGCGCTCAAACGCGCGCGCAGCCATCCTCGCTGGCTTCGGGGGAGTGTCTGGCAGATGACGCATGTATCTGGCGCGTCATTGACCTGTGGCTAGGTAAGGCAAGGAAAATAAGTCGCAAAGCTTCAGTTCATTTATATGCAAAACGTTTTAGTTTTCGCGGCAAAGAATTAAAAAAATAAATGAGTGCCTGTTAACTTAAGTTCACTTTCTTTTTTTTCGATGCTCGCGGCAGCTAACGTTCGGTGTCAAAAGTATAGCGTGACGTATGGTGACGTGTTTCCTGTTGCCAGTTTTTGCCGAGTGTCCCCTCTTGTTGAATTTCTTTCTCTATGGTTCCAGATTAATCCCTGGTCTGTAATCCCTTGTCTTTCAGAAAGTTCTAGACAATTCGCGTGGGTCATACAATCAGATTACATGAGCGTCGGATAGAAGCTCATGTAACAGACGACGGATAGAAGCATCGATAACGTTCGAGAAACTTCCGATGCAGGCGCGACCTGCGCCGAGCGATAACAATTAACATTTGTTAGCCGGTGGAAAACGGCCACCGGTGAAAGATAAAAATGTATACGTGTTAATACCCTGCCCTTAAAAAGCATCGTCCCGATGCTACAAACAAACGCGAAAGCGAGAACAAAACCACGCGTACAGAAATGAAAAAAAAAAAAAACATAACAAAGCAACAAAGGACCTAAGTTCGTCAGAGGGCGTAGAAAGGCTTAAGACGCACCACGTGGATGACTTCAGGTCGTGCGTGGCGTCGCTGTGATTGCGAAATGCCGTCTGGAACGACCTCATAGTCCACGGCGCCAATACGTCGGATGATCTTATAGGGTCCGAAATAGCGACGTAACAGTTTCTCGCTAAATCCTCGTCGGCATATCGGAGTCCAAACCCAAACACGGTCGCCGGTATGGTACTCAACGTAGCGTCGTCGAAGGTTGTAGTGTCGGCTGTCGGTCCTCTGCTCGTTCTTGATGCGCGGGCGGGCGAGCTGTCGACCTTCTTCGGCACGTTGCAAATAGGTGGCAACGTCGAGATTTTCTTCGTCGGTGACGTCCGGTAGCATGGCGTCAAGCGTCGGTGCCGGGTTCCTTCCGTAGACCAGGTTGAACGGCGCCATGTGCGTGGTTTCTTGCACGGCCGCGTTGTATGCGAAGGTCACGTACGGAAGGATGGCATCCCACGTCTTGTGTTCGACGTCGACGTACATTGCCAGCATGTCGGCGATGGTATTATTTATGCGCTCGGTGAGGCCATTCGTCTGTGGATGATAGGCGGTGGTCCGGCGATGGCTTGTCTGGCTATATCGCAGGATGGCTTGTGGGGGTCTTCCCCAACCCGTAGCGCGTGTAATCGCAGCTACGTAGGGTTCGGGCGAATAAGGCAACCAGCGAGTCAACTCAACAACGTTTATTGCTGTCAGCAATAAAACACACTTGTAGAGGGAAGTCCGCTCTGTATAACAACTAATAAAATAGGCTTGCCTCGTCGCGTGTGGTAGTCACGCGAACGAGGTCACTCACGGCTTTCAGCAGGTAAAAATCCGTCCAGGCAGAAGGTCAAGCGAGGTCAGAGAGAGCGGGGGTCTCTCGGTCGCGCTCTTTTATGCCTTTTTGCCTTTCCGCGAGGGGAGTGTCCTCCTCGCCCGCCGGATACTTTCGCTCTTCCCGCGCGGCACGCGCGTCGCGAGAGGCGAGCGAGAACCGGGAGAGGGCAAAGTGCATTTCTCCCGTGTTCGCCCGGCTCCCGCTGAGCCATGCTCCCTCAAGGGCTGCAGAAGATAGCGCCAACCTTTCCCTTTCCCTCAAGAACCACTTATCATCCGGCTCCCGCAGCGCGCGGTGTGCGCGCACGAGATGTCCACCCGGCTGCTGTCGCGGGCGCTCCGTGCGCCGGCGACGGGCGAGCGCCCGCGGGAGAAGGTGGCAGCGTGTGCTCCCCCACATCCTCCCCCCCTTAAGAAGGCCCCCGTACGTTGAGGCTGGCACCTAGGGACGTCCGTTTGCCTGAGTACCCGCCGAGGTTGGCGACCGAGGAAGCGTTGTGGTGATGTAGCCCTCAGCTGGCGGACACTTGATGCCGACTCGGAGGCGGCTGGTCAGCTGCACTGCTCGGGCTTGCGAGGCGGGATCGTTGTCGGGGCTCGAAGGTGACTCTCAGTGCTGCGCCCTAGGTGTCGGCTGCGCTGGAGGGGGTGGTCGTCCGCCAGCTAGCGGTTCGTGCGGCTCCAAGGCCGGCGTAGCGCCGTCAGTTGTTCCAGCGCGTACTGCAGGCAATTCGCACGGCCGTATCTCGTCTTGCTCTGCTCCTGGAAATTATTATCAGGAACTGCATAGCAAACTGCACGGAACGGCACTGTGATCAGCAGCATAGTTGGCCGTATCCGGGGACACCTATCGACGTCTGTTGCGAAGAGAATGTTCGCAAGCATCATCACCAATTCGAGTCGCAGCACAGGATAATCACCGCACTGGCCCTCACAGCAGTCTTTGGTGAAACCGCACACCCACGCTTCGAGCGTTCACGCCACATTCCCGTCGTGGCCTCGACGACTCGTCGTCCATACTCGGCGCTCCGTGGTCACTAGACGTTCGCTTCCCCGGCAGGAACTACCAAGGTGCCAGCCCGGCGCGGCTGTATGCTCACGCGGTACGCAACGCCACCCGGACTTACGAATGTTCCTCGCAGTCGTTGGGTTACGCAACTAGCAGTCAGATTACCTTCGCCTGCTACGCAAATTGTAGCGCGGCTGCGGGCTCGCCGTTCTGTTCTGACTGCTCTCTCTCACCGATCGCGGTTGAGGGAGGGCCTGATCGTCATCCCACTGCTCATCACGCGGCACGTAGCGTTTCAGGTCGCATACGTGTACCGGTCCGCCGATCGGCTTTCCTTTCTTGTTCTCGAGCCGGTAAACAAGCGAGGAAACCTTCTCTCTCACTAGATACGGCCCGGTCCACTTCGGCGCCAGCGAGGCAGCGAACTGTTTGGTAGCATCGCTGAGAACGTGCTGGCGTCGAAGCACCAGATCGCCCACTTCGTAGTGGACGTTCCGATGCGAGCGGTCGTACTGCGCCTTCTGCTGTGCCCTTGCAGTGCGAAGATTACAGCGTGCTTTATGTAAAGCTTCCGTCATCTTGGCACGTAGATGCGTCGCGTATTCAGCTCGTGCTGACGGCGCGACTGGCATTCCGCTGCGATCCGCGAGAACCCTATCCATCGGATTCGGCAGCTCTCTCCCCAGGTTGAGAGAAGAAGGCGCATACCCAGTCGAGCGGTTCACTGTCGATCGCAATGCAAACCCGATCTCTGGAAGGTAGGTATCCCAGTACTTATGCCTTTCAGAGAACGCGACAAGCATGTGCTTGATGTTGCGATTGACTCGTTCAGTGGGGTTCGACTGAGCATGGTAGGTTGTCGTTTTCTTATGCTTAATGCCCAGTGCGGCGCATGAGTCAACGAACACCTTTGCAGTGAAGTAGGACGCATTGTCCGTTATCAACTGCTCCGGAAAACCAAACCTGGTGAAAACCTCCATCAACTTATCCATGATCACCCGTGCCGTCAGTTTTCGTAGGGGGAAAAGTTCTACCCATTTACTGAAGTGATCCGTGACCACCAGCAAGAATTTGTTCCTGCTCGGTGTTGTATGATACGGTCCCATGACGTCACATGCCGCGATTTGCCAGGGAGTCTGGCTGTCGATAGGCTGCATGAAGCCGGGCGGTCGTCCGCCTCGGGGCTTGACGCTTTGGCACACATGACACGATCGGGCGTAGCGAAGCACGTCCCGTTTCATGCCTGGCCAGGTAGCGAAGCGACACAACTTAACGTAAGTCTTGGGGCCGCTCGCGTGCCCAGCGATGCACGAGTCATGAAAGTAGCGTAGCAGTGCTCCTCTCAACGCGCGCGGTATCACCACCTTAAACGCCTCACTTGTGTCGTTCTCGGAGGGAATATACCTCAGCAAGACGCCGTCGGAATTCAGCAGATAGGAATCCAGTGCGCTCACAGCATTACCAGCTGTTCCTGAGCGCTCCGCACCGACAGCAGTACCAGCTGCCTCCATGTGCGCGGCGGCCGCGCCGCCCGGCTCTCGGAGCCCGTCGAGCACTTTTCGACAAAACGGATCCTTCTGCTGAGCCTCGAACAGCTCCTTTCTGCTGAAGACAACTCCTGCGGAACCGACAACATCTACGTGGTTCACGCTCTCGCCCAGGACCGACGGTTGTTCCGCGTCCCTTACTCGGGCTACGGCCAGGGTTTCTCCCTCGCCTCGGACGGGCGCTCGCGAAAGTGCGTCCGCTGCGGCATTGCTTTTTCCTTTGCGGTAGCGCACGGTGAAGTCGTAACGCTGCAGCAGCAGTGCCCAACGCGCCAGGCGACCACTCGGCTCACTCAAGCGCCTCAACCAAGTGAGAGCCATGTGGTCAGTCTCAATCGTGAAAGCCACTCCGTCGACATAATAGTCAAACTTTCGCAGAGCGAAAACTATCGCGAGGCACTCCTTCTCTGTCACCGAGTAGTTCCTTTCCGCCGGCGTCAACGAACGGCTCGCGAACGCAACCGGTCGGAGAATGCCTCCGTGCTCCTGAAGCAAAATTGCACCTAGACCCAGGTCGCTTGCGTCTGTTTGAATCACAAACTCCCTGTTCAAGTCGGGCAGCTGCAACTCTGCCCTGTCAGCGAGCACCTTTGTGAGGCCGCGCAGTGCCGCCTCCTGCTCTGGACCCCAAGTCCAACGCTCGTCTTTCCTCAAGAGCTTCGTTAAAGGCGCTTGCACTGCCGCGCAGTCTGGAATGAATTGGCGATAAAAGTTCACCAATCCCAGAAAGCGTCTCAGTTCGCCGATGTCTTTCGGCGAAGGGTAGCTAAGTATAGCCTCGAGCTTATCCTCACTCGGCAGAATGCGGCCGTTGTCCAACGTGAATCCCAACAGCGTTATTCTGTTCGCAGCTATCTGAGCTTTACTCGGGTTCAACGTGATACCCGCGGACCTCAGCCTGTCTAGGACGTCTCTCAAGTGTCGCAAGTGCTCGTCGAATGTTTTCGAATAAACCACTATGTCGTCGAGATATGCGAGAGCATGTTGCCACTTCGCATCTCCTAGAACTCGGTCCATCAACCTCTGATAAGTAGCGGGAGCTCCGACTAAGCCAAAAGACATTCTTTTGAACTGAAAGAGCCCGCGGTGACAAGTGAAAGCCGTTTTCTCTTTGTCACGCTCGTCCATTTCGACCTGAAAATATCCCCGACTAGCATCGAGCGTCGTAAAGTACTTCGCCCCGCCTAGGTTAGATACTAAAGAGAAAATGGAGGGTAGAGGGTACGCATCCTTCTTCGTAACCTCATTCAGCCTGCGGTAGTCTACACAAAGGCGATAAGTATCGTCCTTCTTCGGGACTAGAACTACCGGGAAGCCCCATGGGCTGTTCGACCTTTCCACAACGCCTGTGTCGATGAGTTCGTCTAAGGCGCTGTCAAGTGCTTTCCGTTTAGTCAAGCTTATCGGCCGAGGATTACATTTCCACGGCGCAGCGTCACCCGTGTCTATCCTGTGCCTGACTAACGTAGTGAGGCCCGGCCGGTCCGTGAAAATCGCGTCGTATTCGTACAACAGCGATGACAGTCGTGCCCGTTCTCTCTCCGGCAGGCTGTTGACCTCTGACAAAAGTGGGTGCGCTGCCCCTTGCAACGTCGCGGCACAATGTTGTGCTACCGTCTCTCCGTTGCTTTGATCGTCTTTACCGATTACGGTTTGCTCGCTCGGCTGCGGCTGGGTGTGGCCCGCTCGCGCCGCCCCCGGAGACTGGCGTGTCGCCGCAGGCACGGGCGCTTTTGCGAAACGCTTCAAAACACCCGTTCCGTTCTCTCGGTAACCTCCGCTGGCGATGTCTATCAAAATACCCGACTTGGCGAGAAAGTCTCGACCTAAAATAACAGGCACTGACAGACCGGGAAGATGTACGAGGCGTTGTCGCCTGACGCGTCTCTCCCAACGAATAACTAGTCTAGCTGCACCGCTCGATTGTGCTGTGCCGGAAGCAAGGCGGAAAGTGATGTCACTATCTCTTAAGCGGATATTGTTCTCGCGGAGATGCTGCAACACCTCGTCACCAAATAAAGAAGCGCTTGCCCCAGTATCCAATAATGCGGCAAACTTCTTTCGGGCTATCGTTAGCTCGATGAACGGCGCCTGCGAGTCCGCGACATCTCCTACGCGACAAGCCAAAGGCGCAAGTAAATCGAAATCGCCAGTTGTGTTCGAGATCGCCGCCCGGGACCCAAGGTGGATCACCGGCGGCCTCGCCCGTTTCCCGAACCACGTGCTCGACCTTGGCCCGGCGTGCTTGCGCAGTCACGGGCGATGTGCCCCAGTCCGCCGCATTGGTAGCAACGGCCACCGAAGCCTCGGTGGCGTGGGCGCCCGTCGCTCCCATCCGGCGGGCCGTAGCTTCCACGCTCGGCGGTCGGCATGTGCCGCTCCTCTGTTCTCGCATTAGTCGCAAGTTCCTGCCGCGGCGCACTGCGTGCCGCGTTATGCTGTGCTGTTTTCAGCGCGTAGGCGTACGGGTCCAAGGCGCGGTCTGATAATTCCCAACCACGCTGGACCTGCTCGTCGGCGAACGATGCCGACGCGTCGACCCTCGGGGAATGTGAAGCGATCCCGCCGCCGTTCCACGCGCAGCGAGGCTCGAGTGACAGCGCGGCGGGTGGCGGCGGACGGTATGCTCGCGCCGCGAGGATGTCCCCTTGGATGCGCTTTGCTTCGGTGGCGAGCTCGTCTAAGTCTCGGTACCTACATCCCCTGAAGTAGGCCGCGAAAGTCGGGTGCGCTTGCCGTGTGACGCGCTCGACTTTATCGGCGTCGGTGGCGAGAGGGCTTGCGAGACGATAAAGTTCGTCCATCGCTCGAACATACTCCAGCAGGGACTCGTCCGGATGCTGGGTACGCAACTCCAACTCTCTCCTCAAACGCCACTCGTAGTTGGCCGGAAGAAATTCCTCGCGGAAGTTCGCGCGGAACTCTTCTACTGTGCGGGCTCTGTGTCCGGCCAGTCGGAACCAACGAGCCGCCTGTTCAGTCAGTGAAGCAGGGACCACGCGCGCGAGAAGTTCGGCGTCTGAAAGCCCTGTTGCTTGCTGATAATACTGCAGACGGTCGAGGTACTCGTTTGCACTAGTGCGATCGTGGTACCCACTATAGGTAGGCATGTCTACCTTAATTCGTGGTCGCTCGCTCTGCGACGGGGCCCGCATGGTGTTCTGCAGGGCGCCGGCTAAGCTCTGCATGACTTGCAGCGCATTCTGCAGCATTATTTCGCTTGACGGAATACTACCGCCCGAAGGTTCGGACGCATCCGCAGCTTGCGTCGAACTATTTAGAGGCATAGGTGGCTCTGAGTCCGCGGGATGACGCGGCGAGGTGTTAGGCGTGTTAGGCCTACTTTCAGGCCTAAACCCTGCCAACGTGGCGTGTCCGCGATCCCGACTGTTCCGCGTGAAACACTCAAAATCAAAGCTACCGGTTTGTTCGGAAGCTGCCGCCGCGTTAGCACTAGGCCTCTGATTATCGGCCGCGACCTCCGACAGCATGAACAAATCTGGAAAGTCAGACAAGCCCGTCGCCATTGTTTACTGCAACTTCAGTAGTCCCAGCTCCAAAAAACAGAAAAGAAAACTCGCCGTGTTGCCGAATTCGAACCACGTTGGTAGCGCCAAATGTGGGGTCTTCCCCAACCCGTAGCGCGTGTAATCGCAGCTACGTAGGGTTCGGGCGAATAAGGCAACCAGCGAGTCAACTCAACAACGTTTATTGCTGTCAGCAATAAAACACACTTGTAGAGGGAAGTCCGCTCTGTATAACAACTAATAAAATAGGCTTGCCTCGTCGTGTGTGGTAGTCACGCGAACGAGGTCACTCACGGCTTTCAGCAGGTAAAAATCCGTCCAGGCAGAAGGTCAAGCGAGGTCAGAGAGAGCGGGGGTCTCTCGGTCGCGCTCTTTTATGCCTTTTTGCCTTTCCGCGAGGGGAGTGTCCTCCTCGCCCGCCGGATACTTTCGCTCTTCCCGCGCGGCACGCGCGTCGCGAGAGGCGAGCGAGAACCGGGAGAGGGCAAAGTGCATTTCTCCCGTGTTCGCCCGGCTCCCGCAGCGCGCGGTGTGCGCGCACGAGATGTCCACCCGGCTGCTGTCGCGGGCGCCCGTGGGAGAAGGTGGCAGCGTGTGCTCCCCCACAGGCTTGAGTTATTTCTGCCGTAAAGCCGTGCCTCTGTCGGTGATGAGGACTTCTGGGGCACCGTGACGCAGGAGGATGTTCTCAACGAAGAATCGGGCTATCTCGGCGGCACTTCCTTTGGGCAAGGCTTTTGTTTCGGCGTAGTGGGTGATGTAGTCCGTAGCTACGACGATCCATTTATTCCCGGACGTCGACGTCGGAAAAGGCCCCAGTAAGTCCATGCCGATCTGCTGGAACGGTCGACGAGGTGGCTCGATCGGCTGTAGAAGTCCGGCTGGCCTTGTCGGCGGTGTTTTGCGTCGCTGACAGTCTAGGCATGTCCTTACGTAATGGGCGACGTCGGCAGAGAGGCGAGGCCAGTAGTATTTTTCTTGTATCCTCATGAGCGTGCAGGAAAAACCGAGGTGTCCAGCCGTTGGGTCGTCATGGAGAGCTTTGCAGAACCTCTGGACGCAATGCTGAGTGTACCACGAGGAGGTAGTTGGCTCGGAGAGGTGAGAAGTTCTTTAGGAGAATGTCGTTTTGCAAGAAAAACGACGTCAATCCTCGCCGGAACACCTTCGACACAATGACGGACTTGCCTTCCAGGTAGTCTACAAGGCTCCTTAGTTCCGGGTCGGCTCGTTGTTGTTCGGCGAATTCGTCGGCACTGATGGGTCCCAAGAAAGTGTCGTCATCCTGGTCGTCTTGTGGCGGCGGTTCGACGGGGGCGCGAGACAAACAATCGGCGTCAGAGTGCTTTCGCCCGGACTTGTAAACGACGGTGATGTCGAATGCTTGAAGTCTCAGGCTCCAGCGTGCGAGGCGACCTGAAGGATCCTTCAAGTTAGCTAGCCAACACAAGGCGTGGTGGTCGCTCACAACATTAAGGGGCCTGCCATAGAGGTAGGGACGAAACTTTGATGTAGCCCAGATGATGGCGAGGCACTCCTTTTCTGTTGTGGAATAATTTGCTTCCGCCTTCGATAGCGACCGGCTAGCGTAACTTACAACCCTTTCTAGTCCGTCAGTCCTCTGCACAAGCACGGCGCCGAGTCCTACGCTGCTTGCGTCGGTGTGGACTTCGGTATCGGCGTTTTCGTCGAAATGCGCAAGTATTGACGGCGATTGCAGGCGTCGCTTCAGTTCTTCAAGTGCTTCGACTTGCGGCGTCTCCCAATTGAACTCGACGTCGGCCTTCGTGAGGTACGTCAGTGGTTTGGCGATCCGTGAAAAGTTCTTGACGAAGCGCCTGTAATAGGCGCACAGTCCAAGAAATCTACGCACTGCCTTCTTGTCGGCGGGCGGAGGAAACTCAGAGATGGCCACAGTTTTCTGAGGGTCAGGGCGCACTCCAGACTTGTTGATGACGTGGCTCATGAACAAGAGCTCCTCATATGTGATGCGGCACTTTTCTGGCTTTAACGTGAGTCCGGAGATTTTGATTGCTTGAAGAACTGTTTCAAGGCGCCGCAGGTGTTCTTCGAAGCTTGAGGCAAACACAACGACGTCGTCCAAGTAGACGAGGCAAGTCTGCCACTTCAAGCCTGCCCGTAGTGTATCCATGACGCGTTGGAATGTCGCAGGTGCCGAACAAAGACCAAAGGGCATGACCTTGAACTCGAGCAGTCCGTCTGGTATTATAAAGGCAGTTTTCTCCCGGTCCCTCTCGTCGACATCGATTTGCCAGTAGCCGGTTTTTAGGTCCATGGACAAAAAATACTTTGCGTTGTAGAGTCGATCCAAGGCGTCTTCTGTTCGCGGGAGACGGTATATGTACTTCTTCGTGATTCTGTTGAGGCGACGATAATCGACGCAGAAACGTAGGGTTCCACCCTTCTTCTTTACTAACACCACGGGGGATGCCCACGGACTCTTGGACGGCTGGATGATGTCATCGCGTAGCATTTCGTCGACTTGTTGCCTTATGGCCTCGCGTTCGCGCGCGGAAACTCGGTATGGGCTCTGACGGAGTGGGCGGGCATATTCGTCGGTTATAATGCGGTGCTTGGCGACAGGGGTTTGTCGAACTTTTGACGATGACGAGAAGCAGTCCTTGTATTGCTGGCGCAGTGCTTTGAGCTGTTCTTTCTTATGCCTGGTAAGCTTCTGATTGTCGTCGACAGTTGGTTCAGGTACTACAGTCGTCATTGCATGTGCACTAGAAACCGTGAAGACGAAAGCACTTATTGCTTGTACTATTTCATCGATGTAGGCGACCGTATTGCCTTTGTTAATGTGCTTGTATTCGGGGCTGAAGTTCGTGAGCATAACTATTGCTTTCCTTTCACGTAGCTCAGCTATGCCTCTAGCGACGCAAATTTCATGGTCGAGCAGTAAGTGATGATCGCCCTCGATGACGCCCTCCATGTCTACAGGCACTTCGGTACCGACGGAAACCATTACGCTGGAGCGAGGCGGAACGGTGACTTGTTCTTCGAGCACATTCAAGGCATGGTAACTGATGTTTGTATCCGGCGGTATCGCTTTGTGCGCTGAAAGCCTTATCGACTTTGACGTTAAGTCGATGATGGCACCATGTTGGTTTAGAAAGTCCATGCCTAGGATGATGTCCCTGGAGCAGTGCTGCATGATTACGAAGCTCGCCGGGTAAGTGCGACTTTTAACCGTGACTCGCGCTGTGCAGATTCCAGCCGGCGTTAGTAGGTGGCCTCCCGCTGTCCGGATAACGGGTCCTTGCCAGGCCGTCCTCACCTTCTTCAACTTGGCGGCGAATGGGCCACTGAAGACGGAATAGTCGGCTACAGTGTCGAGGAGAGCGGTGACGCTATGACCATCGGTTAGCACGTCTAAGTCGGTGGACCATCGTCTCGCGTTGCGGTTAAGTCGTGGCGTCGGATCACGGCTGCGTCGGCTTGCTCCGCTGCTGCTACGTCGCGTCAGCAGGCCTTCTTTCGGCGGCGAAGCGTTGTCGTCAAGGCTCTTGCCAGGAGGTGTGCTGATATCTCGTCGTGATAATTCGCGAATCGTTGTTGTCGTCGGTGGCGGAGGATCTTCGGCATTGCGTCGTACAGCAACCGCACCTCCATCGGTTCCTGCCTTTAGTTTCCCGGATAGGGGCTCACGGACCGGCCCCGGGCTGGGCCAGTGTATGGTCGGTGCTGCGGTGACAGGTAGCGTCCTGGCGATGGCGAACGCGAAGGACGTCGGAGTCTCCACCACCGTGGTCTCCACTGCGTTCGGGCAATGTAGTCGGTGATGTCACGTCGCCGCTGGCCAAGCTGTGGATGCGGTGGACCCTCGTAGGCCCATCTCGCGGTAACTGCGGCGTTACGGGGCCCTGTTGCGAGCGTGGAGGGGGACCTTGACGGCGGGCGACGGCTGCGTAGGTCATCGCTTCCGGCTGCGGTTGAGGCGATGCCGGAATTTCTGGCACTTCCAGTGACCGCTGAATCTCTTCTTCAACTATGTCAGCGATCGAACCTTGGGAATAACTTCTGCAGCTCGTCCCATACGACCGCTTTGATCGTTTCTCGCAGGTCGTCGGCGCCTAGCGCTTGAGCTTCGGCGTAGTTTGTCAGCGCACGGCGGTTGTATTGCCTGGCTCGCATTTCAAGCGTCTTCTCGATCGTTGTGGTCTCCTAAACAAATTCTGCCACAGTCTTGGGCGGGTTGCGCATCAATCCGGTGAATAGATGCTCTTTGACGGCCCGCATCCAGAATCGAACTTCCTTTTCCTCAGACATATGGGGGTCGGCGTGGCGGAAGAGGCGCGTCATCTCCTCCGTGAAGATCGCGATGTTCTCGTTCGGCAATTGCACTCTGGTTTCTAAGAGAACCTCTGCCCTTTCCTTTCGTACGACATTCGTGAAGGTGCTCACGAAGTTCTCACGAAATAGGTCCCACGTTCTCAAACCAGGTCCGAGCAGCGTCATCCAATGAAAAATAAACATAGCGCAGCTTGTCGTCGTCGCTCCATTTGTTGAACGTCGCGGTCCTCTCATATGTCTCCAGTCAGGTTTCAGGTTCTTCAGCCGATGATCCACGAAAGGTCGGTGGCTCCCGAGATTGTTGCAGCAGGATGGGGGACGCTAGTGCTGCCTTTCTGGTCGTTGACTTGGCCTTGATTGCTGTGGTCTTTTCGAGAAGAAGTCCGTACTCCGGCAGACGTCCTTGCTGCCTGCGGCTAGCTCGTTGGTCCTTGGGGACGTTGGTGTTGTCCACCGGTTTCGGGCTTAGATCGCGGCTTTGCGGGGGCGTTTGCTGCATGAACGCACTAGCACCTCCATCAGATGTCATGTACTATTGTGACGGTGAAGAAAACAGTCGAAAAATTATGTATGCTGAAACTGGTTTATTTGGCAAACATGTGCCTACAAAAGCAAGCTACACTCAAAGCACAACGATAGCGGCGAACGCAGTCGGCGATCGGCGAAAATCTCATCCCCGGCGAAACGCGTCGGCTTTTATACGTGAGTCATCGAAGGTTCCAGATTAATCCCTGGTGCCCGCGTGTCTTCCAGAAAGTTCTAGACAATTCGCGTCGCTCATACAATCAGAGTACATGAGCGTCGGTGACGGATAGAAGCATCGATAACTTTCGAGAAGCTTCCGATGCAGGCGTGACCTGCGGAGAGCGATAACGTTTAACATTTGTTAGCTGGTGGAAAGCGGCCACCGGTGCAAGATAAACATGTATACGTGTCAATATATATATATATATATATATATATATATATATATATATATATATTGTGTGCGCTATTTGTGCATGTAGTCGTCGTCATCTGTAGATACGACTCATCATTTTGTGTGAGTGCTATTTGTGCATATCGTTGTCGTCGTTTGTAGATGTGACTCATCATCATCTTTTGGCTCGTGTAGTGCTTTGGCTCTGTCTCGGGCGGCTGCTCCGAAATAAAGGGATCGCATCGGTCGATGTCTCACAATATTGTCCCTCCCTTCATTGTCTTCTTTAGTCGTCACGACTAAAGAAGACAGTGAAGGGAGAGACAATATTTATAATGCAGCGGGCGGTGATCTGCTCCAGACTGCCATCAGTTGCACTTCCCTCCTCCAAGAAGCAGGAGGTGTGTCGAGTGAGTTTCTTAACTACAGTTTGCAAAAATGGGAACGTGGTTTAAATCATGGACCCGAGACCTTGAAGAGGTGTGACGCGATGCTAACCCATGTCTCTCGCAATTACCGCTAAATCACCACTCAATTTTATTGCGACAGTAATTATATAGACAGCCCAAGCGCATTTCTGCCGTCGGTGTCGCCGTCGTCATCGGCGTCCCCGTGAGATTCCGTATAAAGTCCAACGGTGATAAAATCGTCGCCGCGCGCCAAACGCTGTGGTTGCGAGTGAAAGCGTACCAGGGGAGCCGGAAATCGCGGCGCAATGTAGCGAACGCGAGTGAGGAAGGCAGGCCGGAAGCGTGCGGTCGTCTTCCGCGCGCGCGAGGCACGGGGGCGAGGCGACGGAGAGGGAGGGGGAAGTGTGTTCCGTCCACGGTGGTTCCGTCTAAAACCCCTATATATAAAAAGTAGCGTCACGCTTTGAAGAATGCTGCCGCCTTCTCGCACACCCTGTCCGAGGCCGACGCCGCGTCGGTATTGGCCTAATGGCATCACGTGGACCGTCGAGCCCCCGGGCGCTGGCTGCGTTTGTTTACGATCACGCTCCATCGCCATTTTCGCCCCAAAAGCGTGTACCGACTGGCGAGGAGCACGACGATAGCGACGAACACAGTCGGCGATCGTCGAATCTGATCAGCGGTGAAAGATCAACAAGTGCACGTGTTTCAAGCGGTGAAGGCGGCGCAACGGTCGAAAAAGGAGCGCGTAAGAGAGGAGAAACAAGGAGGAGGAGGGAAGGCGGAGGAGGAGAGTGTCGCTACTTTTTATATATAGGGGTTTTAGTTCCGTCGGCTGCTGCTCACACGTATCTTGAAAGGGATGCGGGCGAAGTGCGCGCCCGCGCGGGCCTCATCTTCGAAGCGATCTGCGATGGGCCCAAAGCAGATGCGCCGAGTGCCGGTAGCTTCGTATGCGCTCTGCTTTCGACGTTTAGTTCGCGTTGACGTGAACTAAACGTTAAACGAATTTTCCCGCTACTGCTGGCGCGCTTTCTCAGTCCGGTGTTTTCCCAGTGAGTTTCCGCGGTCATCGAGCGAGATGTGTTCATCTTTGCATGTGTGCGCGTGGCACCGTGCTTGTATATTTAGTTAGTAAGCGAATGTTTACAACTTTATACGGCCCATTCAACTACTATCGTTGCTTCGCATAGCTCTCTACTAATTTGCTATCGCAATCAATGCTTCGCCTTTCGAGCGAAACTGCTATTTTTTAGGCGAAGCTTTATAGACTCACAAGTGTCGGCTGTGGTGGCAGTGTCACGCTGAAAAGTGGGCCGATCCTGGTGATAGTGCAGAAAGGGTACAAGCTCAATGGCACATACCAGGGACGAAAAAGAAAGAGAGGAAGGGTGAGAGAGAAGGAGAGATAGAGAGAGAGGAAGAAAGATAGAGAGAGAAAGAGAGTGAGGAAATAAGAGAGAGAGAAAGAGAGCGAGGAAATAAGATAGAGAGAAAGAGAGAGATAGAGTGAAAGAGAGAGAAAGAAATCACCAGCCCTTCCCCTGTCGAGAAAATGGGGGTTAGCAAAAGTGTGCACTTGATCTACTACTTTCCCTTCCCTTTCCTACTACTTTTCGTTCCCTTTCGTGGTACAACTTTTCCTTCCGTTGCGTTGTACGTTTCCTTCTTTCGATGCATACATCGAATAAAGGTTTATGTTTCATTACGCTGACATGTCGTGAAATTTACGTTACCCTGACAAAGGTCAGACACGAGAAGCTTCCCTTACCCCCATTTTCTCGACAGGGGAAGGGCGGGTGAATTCTTTATTACACTCATGCAATGTCAACAAACAGTGAAAACGGAAGCACTGTATTCTGTCATTTTCAATGTGCTGCCTTCCATAAATCGCACACTTACCTCTCCGCTCTTTTTCCAGACTACACTTCGTGCAACCAAAGGACGCCAAGTGGGGAAGCTTCCAAGACGGAAATTGGAACGGAATGATCGGCATGCTCGTGCGAAAGGTGATCAATTATTTGTAAGCCCCTAAAATCCGAGTACAGATGCTCACTTCCGTAAAACGTAATCATATGAATCAGTGTCTCCAAATTAACAGGAAAGCATCGGATACCTTGTTCATCATATTCTGGCGCGAAAGAGCGCTAACAGCACGGGCGAATATATGGGCACAAGTTGCACTGACTGACAAGTAATTTACCTGGCGACGAACATAGCAAAATGCGCTGGAACTTAACGCGAAAGGTGCTTAAAAAGATTTTATAAAACATTAAAAGAGGAAGGGATTGGTCAAACATAAATGAGCTTGGACATAGGCTTTCAGTTAAATACGCAACTTCCGTGTCACGTAGGAAAAGCGACTGTGCAATGACACATTATTAATTCAATATTGATATTTTTTGTTCGTTTCGACTGTTTCACGGGTCATTTGGTTTCTATTGTTTGCTCACATTTCACAACTGTCATGTGAAGGCACTGCTCATAAGAACACCTTGATGACTACTTACTGCATGCTTTTGACGCGCTGTTACTCACAGAGCCCCTCGATTAAAGAATCGGTCTGTTTGGCTGAAGAAAACTTTCCACATGTGAACGGGATGCCGTAGCTATGCATACTTTATGATAGGCATGTTCGGTATTCGAAGGTGATGACGTTTTAATGCTTGTGAGGAACGATTTTCTCAGCGTTTATCATAACTCTACATTAGTAGAGTTTCGTATGTATATGAATCGTGGTATGTTTATTGAAAAACTGTGTATTCGCTCGTGTTTGACGCCTACGCTTAGCGATATATTTTTAGCCTCTCCCCCCCCCCCCCCCGATAAATGCTTGTCAGGCGCGTTGATTGGTTTTATTCTTTTCAGATATAGCCACCACTTTTCTGTTTATTCTGGACGCAAACTCTGTGGTGCCTCATGATTTAACAGTATTTACTGAAGCCCTTATTCCGCTAAGATTGACGGTTGAATCACCCGTCGAAGGAGCCATGCCGTTCCCAGACATCGAATTAGCTGATCAACACGCCTGCTGGATCTATAAGCCTAGCCTTAATGAGCCGTTGTTACCCTATCATGACACCAGTTCGAAACTAGTAC
Source organism: Dermacentor silvarum (assembly GCF_013339745.2). Classification (NCBI taxonomy): domain Eukaryota; kingdom Metazoa; phylum Arthropoda; class Arachnida; order Ixodida; family Ixodidae; genus Dermacentor; species Dermacentor silvarum. The sequence continues at coordinate 145,712,742 of NC_051163.1, read as the reverse complement.
CAATCTAGGCAACGCCATAAGCGTTCGTGCCGTCACAAGGTCTCCACAAGCCTAATGAATTAGCCTGAACGTTTGTGAGCAGCAGTGTCCCCGAAGACCGTGCAGGTTTCTCTAGCATAGGGCTTGCTGAAAAGGTGTCGCACGGAGAGTAGCACTCCAAATCACAGGTGTCAACTAAACAAAGTATTGCGTTTGTGCCCTACATACATAGGACTGTTTCAGAAATATTGCTAGTCGGGAAGCGCAAGAATTTTTTCTGCACCAGATAAGCTGTGTCGCTTGACAAACCCATTGCGTAAAACTGCGCCTGCTTGTTGCGAGATGTATCGAAACCGTTTTGTTGACTGTGAAAATGCGGTGATGTACTACGTGTCCTGTGGTACGACAGACAAAAAGACGTACTCTCAATGGCCGTCTAAGGGAAGGTATGTAAATGTGATGGTCACCTATGTTATCAGGGGTGCGGCTGCGCTGCCTTGTTACCGTTTGTTCCATTCTTGCCAGGCACCACGATGAGGATGTGCGGGAAATTATAGAGGCGCGTACTATGAGGCGGAGGGGTGAAAACTGTGTAAGCGCTGTGTCTATCGACCATTTTGACAAAGAAAAGGCCTTTTTAGGAAGAGGTGTTTAACATGTTAACCAGGAGTGGCGCTTCTGTGGATGGTATATTAAAATAAATTAGTAGCTTTTACTTGCCAAAACCACGATTTGATTATGCAGCACGCCGTATAGTGGGAAACTGCGGGGGCATTTGGGGTTCTGCGCTCAATGCGCGTTTCTGCATTTCACCCCGAGGCGGTCGCCGTGGCAGGGGTTCGATTCCTCGGGCTAAGTAGCACAACAGCGCCGTAGCTGTTTATAAAGGCGAGAATTTACAGTCGAATGTAAACTTTCCTCCTGCTATCCCTGATCCCAAGGGCTTCAAGGACGCCAGAGGAGTCTAAACTGACAGCTGGGTAGATATTTTCACGTTCCATTAAAACATGTTCCATCGTTTGCCTAGGTTTACCGCAGCAAGCACATTCGTCTTCGTCATTGGTGTACCTCGATTTATAACTACGCGTTCTAAGGCAATCTGATCTCGCTTCGAAAAGTAAGGAGCTTCCCTTTGAGTTGTCGTAAATTCTTTCTTTCCTGATTTCGTTTTTTTCCTTTGAGGTAGTCAGTCATAACTGGTTTCTTTTCCATTCCCGCCACCCATGAGATTGTCTCAGCCTCTCTCACTTTGCATTTGACCTTCTTTGTTGCCGTGTAGCTCACCATACCGGTCGCATACTTTGTGGTAAGCTTCCTAGTTCTTTTTCTCCACTGTGAGCCAAAGTTGACACTGTACAAATACCTGAACACCTCTCGCATCCCATTTACTTTCTTCCATATTCCTCATTCGTTCTTCAAAATGAATTTTACCCTCAGCCTCCCTTACTTCAAAGCTTGTCCGGCCCATATCACCCTGCACAGCTTTATTAGTAGTCTTCCCGTGGGCGCCCAATGCCAGGCGTCCCACTGACCTATGGCTGCCATCGAGTCCTGATTGTACCCCTGACTTCAAGCAAACAACCGAATTTCCAAATGTAAAGCCTGGAACCATTACACCTTTCCCTATACCCCGGAGCACCTCGTACCTATTGTATCCCGGTGTTTCATTATGGCCGCGTTTCTCTTCCCCTTTGCAATTATGGTGTATTTCACGTTTCTTCTAGTCTTTCGTGGAATACACATGTCAAATCTGTAACTAACAATGGAAATCGCATACTTGGCTATCTGCGTCGAAATTTTTTATTGCGATAGCAACTATATGGACACTCAAAAGCAGATTTCTGCCGTCGGCGTCGCCGTCGCCATCGCCGTGAGGTTCCGTATGACGTCATTTGGAGATGAAATCGTCGCCGCGCGCCGAACGCTGTGTGTGCGAGTGAAAGGGCGCGAGGGGCGCGTCTTTCACGGGGAGTGAACGCACGGCGGAGAACAAACGCGCGTTCTGCGCCGTGCTCGCTTAAGGGCTGCAGAAGTAGGCGTCTCTTTTCTCCTTTACAATCACCATATATGTAGAGCAAACGCGCCTTCTTCAGACGCGCGAAAGGCCGTGGGGGAGGGGGAGGGAAGGGAGGCGACGTTTAGCTGCAGCACCAAGTGCCTATTTATATCAGAGGCTCCGGCAACAGTCACCAACGCCGCACGCATTTTGAGCTAACGCGGGCAAAACGCCGATGGCGTCGACAACAGTTCTGCGTGTTGCCGATGCTGCTGCATGTCCAAGTTTATACAGATGATAAAGCTAATATCATTACTCCGTCTGGCTCTCTACAAGTTTGCTATCGCAATTGATGCTTCGCCTTTCAGGTGAAACTGCGACAACTTTTTTGATGCCCCATCGTCCCTGAAGTTAACACTTTACAAAACGTTGGTACGTTCTAAGTATAAACCGCATTCACGCGATCTTGCGCGCGACAGCGACAAGCGACGCGATGGAGATGGCTGTCGCGGTCGCTCGTCGCCTACAAGTCGTACCGCATGCAAGCGACGAGACGAGCGACGACTTTGAGCGACGTCTCCCCGGTGTTGCCGGTATGAGGGCAGCAAATACTCGCCGAAACTGGCGTGACGCTTGCTTTATTAATTTAGGTTGATGTGTTATAGTGTAAAGAGCAGCATAAATATTTCTAAAGGTCTTGCACTACGTTATTATCCTTGCACGTATCAAAATCTAGTCGTTTGATCGTTCCGTGCGACAATCGGTAGTACTTGACTGATGTATATCCAGTTGTGGCTTCGCGCTATCGGCTAGTCGCTCATAGCACTTCCGGGCGACGAGCGAAGAATTCTAGATTTCTAGAACCGAGCGATTGAGCCAAACGACCAAGCGATCTGTACGCGCGACGGCCCGTTTCGTCGCTCGAAGCCGTCGCTCGTCGCCGTCGCGCACAAAATCGCGTGAATGCGGTTTGGGCTTTAGAGTATGCATGCGCCTTGTGGGATCCTACTCAGACCACCCTCATTCAAACTCTTGAAGCCATTCAGAATCGCGCAGCACGTTTCATCTTATCGAATTATTCACGTCATTCCAGTGTCACGTCTCTGAAGAAAACCCTAAACTTGCCTGAACTTTCGTTGCATGAAAGTCATCTCGCCTTAATCTTTTTCACAAAATCTATTATTATAACAACGATTTGCAGGACATCCTGTTTAATCCACCTCATTATATATCTTCAAGGACCGATCATCGCTTCAAGGTTGGTCTACCGTCTTGTCGCACAAAATTGTGTAATGACTCTTGTTCCAAGAACAAGCGTCGCATGGAACCACCTTCCCTCCACAATCGCAAGCAAAACTGATGACCACGAGTTCAAGATCGCTTTACAAAATGCCTTGTAATGTTTTGTTGTTAGTTGCACGTCTTGTCATTTTCCCCCACTCCTTTCTGTAGTGCCTTAGGCCCTGAAAGTATTTTCATGAAATAAATATTGTTGTTTCCTGTGTATCCAGCTATCTATCGCCTTCATTTATCCATACACCAAAGTATTTGTATTCTCTTACCCGAGGTATTTCCTGACCGTGTATCAACATTGCCTGTTCACTGTTTTCATTCCATACCATAAAACTAGATTTCTAACGCAAAATTTTATTCCTAATTTCTCACATTCTTCTCCACAGACGCTGTATATCACGTTGCTTGTTAGCAAGCAACACAATTTCGTCAGCATAAATAATCCTGAAAGCTGCTGCTCAACTATTGTGCCGGCTTGTTTGTATGGGAGGTTAAATTCGATATTGATTCTTTCTATCGCCCTTTCCATCCTTGCCATGTACACCATAAACAGCAGCCGTGATAAAGGACACCCCTTTCTCAGTCCCTTGTTGATATCAATTTTATCCTCGCTCCTCATCCCTTCCCATTCAACGCAAACGGTATTATCTAGGCAAATCTCCTTCAATGCCGGATTTGGGGCCGACACCGAGCGGAGCATGGGCTTACGGCTAAGTTTGTAAACCAGGTGCTGCTTGCTGCCTGGATTTCCTGGCCAGAAACCGTCATCGAGGAATTCATTCAAGGTGCCGCGCCTACAGACCACCTGTGGTGCTATGACAGCGATGGCGACGGAGTTAACATAGCCCTGAAGATTTTCCGCCCAGCTTAGACCAGACTGCTTCATCGATCTGGCAACCCGCTACATCGACAACGAAGGTATTTAGACGCCCTCCGCCAGCAGCTGCAGTTGGGGCCGACACCGAGCGGAGCATGGGCTTACGGCTAAGTTGGTAACCCAGGTGCTGCTTGCTACCTGGATTTCCTGGCCAGAAACCGTCATCGAGGAATTCATTCAAGGTGCCGCGCCTACACGCCACCTGTGGTGCTATGACAGCGATGGCGACGGAGTTAACATAGCCCTGCAAGATTTTCCGCTCAGCTTAGACCAGACTGCTTCATCGATCTGGCAACCCGGTACATCGACAACGAACGTATTTAGACGCCCTCCGCCAGCAGCTGCATTTGGGGCCGACACCGAGTGGAGCATGGGCTTACGGCTAAGTTTGTAACCCAGGTGCTGCTTGCTACCTGGATTTCCTGGCCAGAAACCGTCATCGAGGAATTCATTCAAGGTGCCGCGCCTACAGGCCACCTGTGGTGCTATGACAGCGATGGCGACGGAGTTGACATAGCCCTGCAAGATTTTCCGCTCAGCTTAGACCAGACTGCTTCATCGACCTGGCAACCCGGTACACCGACAACGAACGTATTTAGACGCCCACCGCCAGCAGCTGCATTTGGGGCCGACACCGAGCGGAGCATGGGCTTACGGCTAATTTTGTAACCGAGGTGCTGTTGCTACCTGGATTTTCTGGCCAGAAACCGTCATCGAGGTGTCGCGCCTACCGCCACCTGTGGTGCTATGACAGCGATGGCGACAGAGTTAACATAGCCCTGGAAGATTTTCCGCTCAGCTTAGACCGGACTGCTTCATTGATCTGGCAACCCGGTACATCGACAACGAACGTATTTAGACGCCCTCCGCCAGCAGCTGCATTTGGGGCCGACACCGAGCGGAGCATGGCCTTACGGCTAAGTTTGTAACCCAGGTGCTGCTTGCTACCTGGATTTCCTGGCCAGAAACCATCATCGAGGAATTCATTCAAGGTGCCGCGCCTACAGGCCACCTGTGGTGCTATGACAGCGATGGCGACGGAGTTAACATAGCCCGGCAAGATTTTCCGCTCAGCTTAGATCAGTCTGCTTCATCGATCTGGCAACCCGGTACATCGAGACCGAACGTATTTAGACGCCCACCGCCAGCAGCTGCATTTGGGGCCGACACCGAGCGGAGCATGGGCTTACGGCTAAGTTTGTAACCCAGGTGCTGCTTGCTACCTGGATTTCCTGGCCAGAAACCGTCATCGAGGAATTCATTCAAGGTCCCGCGCCTACACGCCACCTGTGGTGCTATGACAGCGATGGCGACGGAGTTAACATAGCCCTGCAAGATTTTCCGCTCAGCTTAGACCAGACTGCTTCATCGATCTGGCAACCCGGTACATCGACAACGGACGTATTTAGACGCCCTCCGCCAGCAGCTGCATTTGGGGCCGACACCGAGTGGAGCATGGGCTTACGGCTAAGTTTGTAACCCAGGTGCTGCTTGCTACCTGGATTTCCTGGCCAGAAACCGTCATCGAGGAATTCATTCAAGGTGCCGCGCCTACAGGCCACCTGTGGTGCTATGACAGCGATGGCGACTGAGTTAACATAGCCCGGAAAGATTTTCCGCTCAGCTTAGATCAGACTGCTTCATCGATCTGGCAACCCGGTACATCGACAACGAACGTATTTAGACGCCCACCGCCAGCAGCTGCATTTGGGGCCGACACCGAGCGGAGCATGGGCTTACGGCTAAGTTTGTAACCCAGGTGCTGCTTGCTACCTGGATTTCCTGGCCAGAAACCGTCATCGAGGAATTCATTCAAGGTGCCGCGCCTACACGCCACCTGTGGTGCTATGACAGCGATGGCGACGGAGTTAACATAGCCCTGCAAGATTTTCCGCTCAGCTTAGACCAGACTGCTTCATCGATCAGGCAACCCGGTACATCGACAACGAACGTATTTAGACGCCCACCGCCAGCAGCTGCATTTGGGGCCGACACCGAACGGAGCATGGGCTTACGGCTAATTTTATAACCGAGGTGCTGTTGCTACCTGGATTTCCTGGCCAGAAACCGTCATCGAGGAATTCATTCAAGGTGCCGCGCCTACCGCCACCTGTGGTGCTATGACAGCGATGGCGACGGAGTTAACATAGCCCCGGCAAGATTTTCCGCTCAGCTTAGATCAGACTGCTTCATCGATCTGGCAACCCGGTACATCGACAACGAACGTATTTAGACGCCCACCGCCAGCAGCTGCATTTGGGGCCGACACCGTGCGGAGCATGGGCTTACGGCTAAGTTTGTAACCCAGGTGCTGCTTGCTACCTGGATTTCCTGGCCAGAAACCGTCATCGAGGAATTCATTCAAGGTGCCGCGCCTACAGGCCACCTGTGGTGCTATGACAGCGATGGCGACGGAGTTAACATAGCCCTGCAAGATTTTCCGCTCAGCTTAGACCAGACTGCTTCATCGATCTGGCAACCCGGTACATCGACAACGAACGTATTTAGACGCCCACCGCCAGCAGCTGCATTTGGGGCCGACACCGAGCGGAGCATGGGCTTACGGCTAATTTTGTAACCGAGGTGCTGTTGCTACCTGGATTTCCTGGCCAGAAACCGTCATCGAGGTGTCGCGCCTACCGCCACCTGTGGTGCTATGACAGCGATGGCGACGGAGTTAACATAGCCCGGCAAGATTTTCCGCTCAGCTTAGATCAGACTGCTTCATCGATCTGGCAACCCGGTACATCGACAACGAACGTATTTAGACGCCCACTGCCAGCAGCTGCATTTGGGGCCGACACCGTGCGGAGCATGGGCTTACGGCTAAGTTTGTAACCCAGGTGCTGCTTGCTACCTGGATTTCCTGGCCAGAAACCGTCATCGAGGAATTCATTCAAGGTGCCGCGCCTACACGCCACCTGTGGTGCTATGACAGCGATGGCGACGGAGTTAACATAGCCCTGCAAGATTTTCCGCTCAGCTTAGACCAGACTGCTTCATCGATCTGGCAACCCGGTACATCGACAACGAACGTATTTAGACGCCCACCGCCAGCAGCTGCATTTGGGGCCGACACCGAGCGGAGCATGGGCTTACGGCTAAGTTTGTAACCCAGGTGCTGCTTGCTACCTGGATTTCCTGGCCAGAAACCGTCATCGAGGAATTCATTCAAGGTGCCGCGCCTACCGCCACCTGTGGTGCTATGACAGCGATGGCGACGGAGTTAACATAGCCCGGCAAGATTTTCCGCTCAGCTTAGACCAGACTGCTTCATCGATCTGGCAACCCGGTACATCGACAACGAACGTATTTAGACGCCCACCGCCAGCAGCTGCATTTGGGGCCGACACCGAGCGGAGCATGGGCTTACGGCTAAGTTTGTAACCAGGTGCTGCTTGCTACCTGGATTTCCTGGCCAGAAACCGTCATCGAGGAATTCATTCAAGGTGCCGCGCCTACACGCCACCTGTGGTGCTATGACAGCGATGGCGACGGAGTTAACATAGCCCTGCAAGATTTTCCGCTCAGCTTAGACCAGACTGCTTCATCGATCTGGCAACCCGGTACATCGACAACGAACGTATTTAGACGCCCACCGCCAGCAGCTGCATTTGGGGCCGACACCGAGCGGAGCATGGGCTTACGGCTAAGTTTGTAACCCAGGTGCTGCTTGCTACCTGGATTTCCTGGCCAGAAACCGTCATCGAGGAATTCATTCAAGGTGCCGCGCCTACAGGCCACCTGTGGTGCTATGACAGCGATGGCGACGGAGTTAACATAGCCCTGCAAGATTTTCCGCTCAGCTTAGACCAGACTGCTTCATCGATCTGGCAACCCGGTACATCGACAACGAACGTATTTAGACGCCCACCGCCAGCAGCTGCATTTGGGGCCGACACCGAGCGGAGCATGGGCTTACGGCTAATTTTGTAACCCAGGTGCTGCTTGCTACCTGGATTTCCTGGCCAGAAACCGTCATCGAGGTGTCGCTCCTACCGCCACCTGTGGTGCTATGACAGCGATGGCGACAGAGTTAACATAGCCCTGGAAGATTTTCCGCTCAGCTTAGACCGGACTGCTTCATTGATCTGGCAACCCGGTACATCGACAACGAACGTATTTAGACGCCCTCCGCCAGCAGCTGCATTTGGGGCCGACACCGAGCGGAGCATGGGCTTACGGCTAAGTTTGTAACCCAGGTGCTGCTTGCTACCTGGATTTCCTGGCCAGAAAGCGTCATCGAGGAATTCATTCAAGGTGCCGCGCCTACAGGCCACCTGTGGTGCTATGACAGCGATGGCGACGGAGTTAACATAGCCCGGCAAGATTTTCCGCTCAGCTTAGATCAGACTGCTTCATCGATCTGGCAACCCGGTACATCGACAACGAACGTATTTAGACGCCCACCGCCAGCAGCTGCATTTGGGGCCGACACCGAGCGGAGCATGGGCTTACGGCTAAGTTTGTAACCCAGGTGCTGCTTGCTACCTGGATTTCCTGGCCAGAAACCGTCATCGAGGAATTCATTCAAGGTGCCGCGCCTACACGCCACCTGTGGTGCTATGACAGCGATGGCGACGGAGTTAACATAGCCCTGCAAGATTTTCCGCTCAGCTTAGACCAGACTGCTTCATCGATCTGGCAACCCGGTACATCGACAACGAACGTATTTAGACGCCCTCCGCCAGCAGCTGCATTTGGGGCCGACACCGTGCGGAGCATGGGCTTACGGCTAAGTTTGTAACCCAGGTGCTGCTTGCTACCTGGATTTCCTGGCCAGAAAGCGTCATCGAGGAATTCATTCAAGGTGCCGCGCCTACAGGCCACCTGTGGTGCTATGACAGCGATGGCGACGGAGTTAACATAGCCCTGCAAGATTTTCCGCTCAGCTTAGACCAGACTGCTTCATCGATCTGGCAACCCGGTACATCGACAACGAACGTATTTAGACGCCCACCGCCAGCAGCTGCATTTGGGGCCGACACCGAGCGGAGCATGGGCTTACGGCTAAGTTTGTAACCCAGGTGCTGCTTGCTACCTGGATTTCCTGGCCAGAAACCGTCATCGAGGAATTCATTCAAGGTGCCGCGCCTACACGCCACCTGTGGTGCTATGACAGCGATGGCGACGGAGTTAACATAGCCCGGCAAGATTTTCCGCTCAGCTTAGATCAGACTGCTTCATCGATCTGGCAACCCGGTACATCGACAACGAACGTATTTAGACGCCCACCGCCAGCAGCTGCATTTGGGGCCGACACCGAGCGGAGCATGGGCTTACGGCTAAGTTTGTAACCCAGGTGCTGCTTGCTACCTGGAATTCCTGGCCAGAAACCGTCATCAAGGAATTCATTCAAGGTGCCGCGCCTACACGCCACCTGTGGTGCTATGACAGCGATGGCGACGGAGTTAACATAGCCCTGCAAGATTTTCCGCTCAGCTTAGACCAGACTGCTTCATCGATCTGGCAACCCGGTACATCGACAACGAACGTATTTAGACGCCCACCGCCAGCAGCTGCATTTGGGGCCGACACCGAGCGGAGCATGGGCTTACGGCTAAGTTTGTAACCCAGGTGCTGCTTGCTACCTGGATTTCCTGGCCAGAAACCGTCATCGAGGAATTCATTCAAGGTGCCGCGCCTACACGCCACCTGTGGTGCTATGACAGCGATGGCGACGGAGTTAACATAGCCCTGCAAGATTTTCCGCTCAGCTTAGACCAGACTGCTTCATCGATCTGGCAACCCGGTACATCGACAACGAACGTATTTAGACGCCCACCGCCAGCAGCTGCATTTGGGGCCGACACCGAGCGGAGCATGGGCTTACGGCTAAGTTTGTAACCCAGGTGCTGCTTGCTACCTGGAATTCCTGGCCAGAAACCGTCATCGAGGAATTCATTCAAGGTGCCGCGCCTACACGCCACCTGTGGTGCTATGACAGCGATGGCGACGGAGTTAACATAGCCCTGCAAGATTTTCCGCTCAGCTTAGACCAGACTGCTTCATCGATCTGGCAACCCGGTACATCGACAACGAACGTATTTAGACGCCCTCCGCCAGCAGCTGCATTTGGGGCCGACACCGAGCGGAGCATGGGCTTACGGCTAAGTTTGTAACCCAGGTGCTGCTTGCTACCTGGATTTCCTGGCCAGAAAGCGTCATCGAGGAATTCATTCAAGGTGCCGCGCCTACAGGCCACCTGTGGTGCTATGACAGCGATGGCGACGGAGTTAACATAGCCCTGCAAGATTTTCCGCTCAGCTTAGACCAGACTGCTTCATCGATCTGGCAACCCGGTACATCGACAACGAACGTATTTAGACGCCCACCGCCAGCAGCTGCATTTGGGGCCGACACCGAGCGGAGCATGGGCTTACGGCTAAGTTTGTAACCCAGGTGCTGCTTGCTACCTGGAATTTCCTGGCCAGAAACCGTCATCGAGGAATTCATTCAAGGTGCCGCGCCTACACGCCACCTGTGGTGCTATGACAGCGATGGCGACGGAGTTAACATAGCCCTGCAAGATTTTCCGCTCAGCTTAGACCAGACTGCTTCATCGATCTGGCAACCCGGTACATCGACAACGAACGTATTTAGACGCCCACCGCCAGCAGCTGCATTTGGGGCCGACACCGAGCGGAGCATGGGCTTACGGCTAAGTTTGTAACCCAGGTGCTGCTTGCTACCTGGATTTCCTGGCCAGAAACCGTCATCGAGGAATTCATTCAAGGTGCCGCGCCTACACGCCACCTGTGGTGCTATGACAGCGATGGCGACGGAGTTAACATAGCCCTGCAAGATTTTCCGCTCAGCTTAGACCAGACTGCTTCATCGATCTGGCAACCCGGTACATCGACAACGAACGTATTTAGACGCCCACCGCCAGCAGCTGCATTTGGGGCCGACACCGAGCGGAGCATGGGCTTACGGCTAAGTTTGTAACCCAGGTGCTGCTTGCTACCTGGATTTCCTGGCCAGAAACCGTCATCGAGGAATTCATTCAAGGTGCCGCGCCTACACGCCACCTGTGGTGCTATGACAGCGATGGCGACGGAGTTAACATAGCCCTGCAAGATTTTCCGCTCAGCTTAGACCAGACTGCTTCATCGATCTGGCAACCCGGTACATCGACAACGAACGTATTTAGACGCCCACCGCCAGCAGCTGCATTTGGGGCCGACACCGAGCGGAGCATGGGCTTACGGCTAAGTTTGTAACCCAGGTGCTGCTTGCTACCTGGATTTCCTGGCCAGAAACCGTCATCGAGGAATTCATTCAAGGTGCCGCGCCTACAGGCCACCTGTGGTGCTATGACAGCGATGGCGACGGAGTTAACATAGCCCTGCAAGATTTTCCGCTCAGCTTAGACCAGACTGCTTCATCGATCTGGCAACCCGGTACATCGACAACGAACGTATTTAGACGCCCACCGCCAGCAGCTGCATTTGGGGCCGACACCGAGCGGAGCATGGGCTTACGGCTAAGTTTGTAACCCAGGTGCTGCTTGCTACCTGGATTTCCTGGCCAGAAACCGTCATCGAGGAATTCATTCAAGGTGCCGCGCCTACACGCCACCTGTGGTGCTATGACAGCGATGGCGACGGAGTTAACATAGCCCTGCAAGATTTTCCGCTCAGCTTAGACCAGACTGCTTCATCGATCTGGCAACCCGGTACATCGACAACGAACGTATTTAGACGCCCACCGCCAGCAGCTGCATTTGGGGCCGACACCGAGCGGAGCATGGGCTTACGGCTAAGTTTGTAACCCAGGTGCTGCTTGCTACCTGGATTTCCTGGCCAGAAACCGTCATCGAGGAATTCATTCAAGGTGCCGCGCCTACACGCCACCTGTGGTGCTATGACAGCGATGGCGACGGAGTTAACATAGCCCTGCAAGATTTTCCGCTCAGCTTAGACCAGACTGCTTCATCGATCTGGCAACCCGGTACATCGACAACGAACGTATTTAGACGCCCACCGCCAGCAGCTGCATTTGGGGCCGACACCGAGCGGAGCATGGGCTTACGGCTAAGTTTGTAACCCAGGTGCTGCTTGCTACCTGGATTTCCTGGCCAGAAACCGTCATCGAGGAATTCATTCAAGGTGCCGCGCCTACACGCCACCTGTGGTGCTATGACAGCGATGGCGACGGAGTTAACATAGCCCTGCAAGATTTTCCGCTCAGCTTAGACCAGACTGCTTCATCGATCTGGCAACCCGGTACATCGACAACGAACGTATTTAGACGCCCACCGCCAGCAGCTGCATTTGGGGCCGACACCGAGCGGAGCATGGGCTTACGGCTAAGTTTGTAACCCAGGTGCTGCTTGCTACCTGGATTTCCTGGCCAGAAACCGTCATCGAGGAATTCATTCAAGGTGCCGCGCCTACACGCCACCTGTGGTGCTATGACAGCGATGGCGACGGAGTTAACATAGCCCTGCAAGATTTTCCGCTCAGCTTAGACCAGACTGCTTCATCGATCTGGCAACCCGGTACATCGACAACGAACGTATTTAGACGCCCACCGCCAGCAGCTGCATTTGGGGCCGACACCGAGCGGAGCATGGGCTTACGGCTAAGTTTGTAACCCAGGTGCTGCTTGCTACCTGGATTTCCTGGCCAGAAACCGTCATCGAGGAATTCATTCAAGGTGCCGCGCCTACACGCCACCTGTGGTGCTATGACAGCGATGGCGACGGAGTTAACATAGCCCTGCAAGATTTTCCGCTCAGCTTAGACCAGACTGCTTCATCGATCTGGCAACCCGGTACATCGACAACGAACGTATTTAGACGCCCACCGCCAGCAGCTGCATTTGGGGCCGACACCGAGCGGAGCATGGGCTTACGGCTAAGTTTGTAACCCAGGTGCTGCTTGCTACCTGGATTTCCTGGCCAGAAACCGTCATCGAGGAATTCATTCAAGGTGCCGCGCCTACAGGCCACCTGTGGTGCTATGACAGCGATGGCGACGGAGTTAACATAGCCCTGCAAGATTTTCCGCTCAGCTTAGACCAGACTGCTTCATCGATCTGGCAACCCGGTACATCGACAACGAACGTATTTAGACGCCCACCGCCAGCAGCTGCATTTGGGGCCGACACCGAGCGGAGCATGGGCTTACGGCTAAGTTTGTAACCCAGGTGCTGCTTGCTACCTGGATTTCCTGGCCAGAAACCGTCATCGAGGAATTCATTCAAGGTGCCGCGCCTACACGCCACCTGTGGTGCTATGACAGCGATGGCGACGGAGTTAACATAGCCCTGCAAGATTTTCCGCTCAGCTTAGACCAGACTGCTTCATCGATCTGGCAACCCGGTACATCGACAACGAACGTATTTAGACGCCCACCGCCAGCAGCTGCATTTGGGGCCGACACCGAGCGGAGCATGGGCTTACGGCTAAGTTTGTAACCCAGGTGCTGCTTGCTACCTGGATTTCCTGGCCAGAAACCGTCATCGAGGAATTCATTCAAGGTGCCGCGCCTACACGCCACCTGTGGTGCTATGACAGCGATGGCGACGGAGTTAACATAGCCCTGCAAGATTTTCCGCTCAGCTTAGACCAGACTGCTTCATCGATCTGGCAACCCGGTACATCGACAACGAACGTATTTAGACGCCCACCGCCAGCAGCTGCATTTGGGGCCGACACCGAGCGGAGCATGGGCTTACGGCTAAGTTTGTAACCCAGGTGCTGCTTGCTACCTGGATTTCCTGGCCAGAAACCGTCATCGAGGAATTCATTCAAGGTGCCGCGCCTACACGCCACCTGTGGTGCTATGACAGCGATGGCGACGGAGTTAACATAGCCCTGCAAGATTTTCCGCTCAGCTTAGACCAGACTGCTTCATCGATCTGGCAACCCGGTACATCGACAACGAACGTATTTAGACGCCCACCGCCAGCAGCTGCATTTGGGGCCGACACCGAGCGGAGCATGGGCTTACGGCTAAGTTTGTAACCCAGGTGCTGCTTGCTACCTGGAATTCCTGGCCAGAAACCGTCATCGAGGAATTCATTCAAGGTGCCGCGCCTACACGCCACCTGTGGTGCTATGACAGCGATGGCGACGGAGGTAACATAGCCCTGCAAGATTTTCCGCTCAGCTTAGACCAGACTGCTTCATCGATCTGGCAACCCGGTACATCGACAACGAACGTATTTAGACGCCCACCGCCAGCAGCTGCATTTGGGGCCGACACCGAGCGGAGCATGGGCTTACGGCTAAGTTTGTAACCCAGGTGCTGCTTGCTACCTGGATTTCCTGGCCAGAAACCGTCATCGAGGAATTCATTCAAGGTGCCGCGCCTACACGCCACCTGTGGTGCTATGACAGCGATGGCGACGGAGTTAACATAGCCCTGCAAGATTTTCCGCTCAGCTTAGACCAGACTGCTTCATCGATCTGGCAACCCGGTACATCGACAACGAACGTATTTAGACGCCCTCCGCCAGCAGCTGCATTTGGGGCCGACACCGAGTGGAGCATGGGCTTACGGCTAAGTTTGTAACCCAGGTGCTGCTTGCTACCTGGATTTCCTGGCCAGAAACCGTCATCGAGGAATTCATTCAAGGTGCCGCGCCTACAGGCCACCTGTGGTGCTATGACAGCGATGGCGACGGAGTTAACATAGCCCTGCAAGATTTTCCGCTCAGCTTAGACCAGACTGCTTCATCGATCTGGCAACCCGGTACATCGACAACGAACGTATTTAGACGCCCACCGCCAGCAGCTGCATTTGGGGCCGACACCGAGTGAAGCATGGGCTTACGGCTAAGTTCGTAACCCAGGTGCTGCTTGCTACCTGGATTTCCTGGCCAGAAACCGTCATCGAGGAATTCATTCAAGGTGCCGCGCCTACACGCCACCTGTGGTGCTATGACAGCGATGGCGACGGAGTTAACATAGCCCTGCAAGATTTTCCGCTCAGCTTAGACCAGACTGCTTCATCGATCTGGCAACCCGGTACATCGACAACGAACGTATTTAGACGCCCCCCGCCAGCAGCTGGATTTGGGGCCGACACCGAGCGGAGCATTGGCTTTCGGCTAAGTACGTAACCCAGGTGCTGCTTGCTACCAGGATTTCCTGGCCAGAAACCGTCATCGAGGAATTCATTCAAGGTGCACTGAGACTGAAATGCCAAGTCCGTCAGGTGATGCAGGAAACCGGCGATGCGTGAACATACCACATCGCGGCAGTGGTCTCGCGGAGTGCTTTGTTGTGGACACACTTAGTCCCCAAAATTGTTATTTTCCGCTGGTTTTTTGTGCACCCATAAACTGCACAGTGCTGGCCTGTAGCCTTTTGATGAGTATATATGTCAATATTTACGAGCGTAAGTCATTCTTGACAAAAATAAACGGAAACATCGAAGGAAAGCTACCACTCCGCAATGCAAGCGCAAGGCGAGCTCACAGTCCAGACCGAACAGGCAACACTGACACATACTCTCCACGCCAGACCGTCGGAAGCGCCCTCGTGAAAACGTCTATAGCGCTCGAGCGGCCGGCTTTGCTCGGCGGGGCGACACCTTGCGGCCGTTGCGGGCTGTGACGTCGCGTGCACAGGAGCATGCGCGGCCTAATAGACACGCAGACCTGCGTACGCCAAAAATTATGCTTTTAAGCGCCCCTGTTTTCCCGGCTGTGCGGATTACCCGAGGGCGCCGCGCTGCCTTACCTCGCCCGGTGGCAAGGGAGAGGTGCACGTGAATGAGAACGCGTGCGATTGCGTCGCGGCACATCGCATGAAAAAAAAAGTATTTCTACACCCATCGCAGATAATACAATCCGCCAATGTTAAGACGAGATCACATGCCTCCTGTCTGTATTTGAGATAGACATATCAAGCCTTTTTGCCGAATTTGGTTTCGCCATGGCTCCCCGGCTAACAGCGGATGAGCGTCGCTCAATTGTTATAATGGGGCGCACAATGTCGCAAAGGGCAATATGTGCAGCTACCCGGCGCCCTATACGCACTGTCGATAGGATCCTTCAGGCGAACAAAAATGAAGGAAGAATTGGTGACGCTCCTCGTGGAAATCGACAGCGGGTAACATCGGAAGACCGTTTGATCGTGGCAGCAGCGGTCGTGGACCCTTACCTCAGCGCCAAGGAAATAAGGGATGAAGTGGGACTAGAAAACGTCAGTCTTACAACAATCAAGAGAAGGCTTCACGAAGCCGGTATGGTGAGCGAAATATCGGCCCAAAAAGTTATGTTGGACGAACGACACAGAAATGAGCGGCTTGAATTTGCATCTGCGGTGGAATCCTGGAGCCCAGACAACTGGCGCGCGGTTGTCTTTACTGATGAGGCCTCTTTCTGCACCCGCTGGGACCAGCAGAGAAGGGTGTGGCGTCCTCAGAACTGCCGGTAGTCATGCATTCCTATAATTGTGTGACTGTGAACGCGGTGTAGCTCACTGCATATACTTCCTGGAACAGCACTGCTGAATATGAAAGTATTTTATGCAAACCCTTAAACTTATTAGAAGTTATGACCTGCTTTATAATGCAGCTTTACTTCGCCATAGCCAGTAATACTGCCTTTTTTGCTGCATGGTCACGGGATTTGCCTTACCCTGCTTCTTTTATCTTCAGTCATTTCTCTTTTTTAACTTCTTCCTTGCATTTTTTACCGGTATGAAACTTCTTTTACATATGTCTACGCAGTAGCTGTCAGTTTAATGCATGTGTCAATGACATATTTCCCGCAGGTACGACGAGCGCTATATCTTGGGCACTCGTTCAAGCGCTCGCACCACGGTCCACGTATGGGGCGCGATAAGCCACACAGGTTTGGGAACACTTCATCGATTTCGAGAAAGAATGACATCAGAAGCGTACATGGACGTTTTGCAGACAGTGCTCATTCCGCACGTTCTCGATAGACCCTTCCCGGACAGACTATACTGGCTTCAACAGGACAACGCACCAATTCACACGTCAAAGGCGGTGCAGCAGATGTTGGATGATTTAGGTGTGGCAAGGCTGAACTGGCCCGCGAGAAGCCCCGATTTCAATATAATTGAAAATATATGGGGCCTAATGAAGTCACGCCTAGCCAAAAAAGCGGGTCTAGCCACAGCTAACTCTGACGCGCTTTGGATAGTAGCGCCATTTTCCACTTTTGATTTAGGCAAAACTAAAAGATGTCCTTTCTGTGCTTCCATGTTTAGTCTGAATTAGTATAAGCCTTCCACTAGGGCGCCCCTTATGATCATCATATCATGATTAAGGGATGTTAAACCCTGGATACTATTATTATTCATCACTACAGAGATGCGGCAAGAAGTGGTAGAAAAAATCAACGTCTGGGATCTCATTTTACGCAGCTGGTGGCGTTATCATATCTTCGTATAATCGCATACCTTAGAATAGCCAGAAAGCGTGCATCGTTTCTTGCGAAACAGTCAGGCGCTGGTTATCTGTCGAAACGCATCTTTTGGAATCGACATGCCGAAAGCGCCTTGAGGGAGCGTGCGTTTTTGGTTAAACAAGCACACCTTTCAACGTTGTCACTCGTGAAGAGCAGGTTTGCGTGTCTATTAGGCGGCGCATGCTCCTGTGCATGCCACGTCACAGCCCGCAACGGCCGCAAGGTGTCGCCCCGCAGAGCAAAGCCGGCCGCTCGAGCGCTATAGACCTTTTCACAAACCGACGTTTGAGCAGCGCCATTGGCCGACACGGGCGACGTCTAGCGTCAGAACATGTTATGCAGCCATTTTGGACTGTGCGCCTTGCGAGAGGAGGCCGGCCGCACTTCGGTTGTGTGATCTTCGCCGCGTATTATTTCGATTGTTTTCTTCCGTTTCACTTGTCTTGTGCCGCTTGACTTGTTACATGTTTCAAGTGCTCGCGTGAGCGCTCAGTGTAGTGTGCCATGGCAACAGCAAGCCCAGCCAGTGGATGTGGTGTTTCGTCGTCGGTAGCGGCAGCAGCCGCGTCTGCTTCTTCGAGGCCTGGCGTGCTAATCAGCGGTATAATTCATTGTTATTGCTGGGCACATGTGACCGTATCGTCGATTGAATCTGATCACCATTAGGTTTCGCGGTTGAGGGTTGCCTCATTTAGCGAAAGCAGGCGCGTACGTAGCTGTCGGGCAATGCTTAGAACCAGGCGCCGGCGGCCCGACGACGCGTGGCAGTGGTTGGTAGATATGCGGCGGTTACTCCATACGCTTCCGACGCAACTGAACAGCTCAAACATGCAAAATTTATTGGATCTGGTGCGGTGCAGGGTGCTTATAACCAAATGTCAAAGCATAAGCGTGGGATCGAGCAGCGCGGTACCTGCAGTGATCACAGATGCCAGCGCAACTGATACAGCCTAGGTGCTCGATTTTTATTTTTAGTATTTATTTATTTATTTATTTATTTATTTATTTATACATACTGTGAATGCCAATAGGGATTATAACAGGACTTGTTATAAAGATATATTTGTTTACCTATTTTTTACGTTTGTTTACCTGGAATGGCTTTTCTTTTGAATGTCTGAATTTGGAACAAGCTTCGCCCAGGGTGAACCTTAACGTAGATCGTACGCGAAGTTTGTATTGAAGATACGGCGTACGGCAAGAATTGTTCGTGTGAGCTATCTCTGAAGCGAAATAAGCCAATAATATTGCAGCGTTAGGGCCATCTCTGCTCTTTCTCTTGTTTCCCTTACACCGTCTCACTGTGCTATGTTCATAATAAAGTAATGTCGAGTCTTAACAATTGTCGAATAAATATATATGCATATGACTGTCCACTACTGACCGTGAGTGAAAAGCGCTTAGTGTCATCGAAGCGGTCACTGCACGCCCGTAAGTATTTCACTAGATCGACTGTGCAAATAATTTTTTTTCGTAACTGTTATTCTTGCAAGCATGACGTTATTGTCCGCGTACCCATGCGAATACCGTTTTTTACGTTCTTACTTGCGCGGGCTAATTTAGCGCGTTTCTACGCCACGCACAGTTAGCCGATTACGGTTCCCGAACTCTAGCACTGGTGCTAGGCCGCGCTGATGAGGTTGATACGTCCGTTTTTGCATTCTCTTGCTGCCCGAGCACATAGCCAACGCTCAAAGATAGGTGAGCTCGATGCAGCACCACACTGTTGAAAACCGCGTTGAAGTTAATTACATTTATGGGCAGGGCCGCGCAGGGTGCGTGTGAACGCAGGACAATGTGTTGGTGGACACAGGGTCTGCATACATCTTCCATAGGACACGAGTTTTCTAGATCGTTGCGAAGTGTATTTACGGACTAGTTCTCTCGCAGAGTGTTCCAATTTGTCTTATACCGGTGTCACGCGGCCACTTTTGATAGCGATCGAGACGGATCTGGATCGGAATGTTCGACCGCGATTAGCTCCCTGCCGCAGATTGAGCAAAGAAGACAATCGCGACTAAGAAATTTGACCCATATCGGGCTCGATCACGATCAAAAGTGCGCCGTGTGACCCCCGTATTAGGCACTGGAATGAAGTCGTGTTTGAAAGACTAACAAATGTAGCCTCTGCCACTATATATGAGAAAATATTGCATCGAAGAGCTGACAATTTTCGCAACCTGTTGGGAAATGTGCCGAAAAAAGTTTACCAAAATGCGTTATTTTACTTATGTGTGCATTGTTTCAGATTAGACTGAAATGCCAAGTTTTCAGTTGATGCAGGAAACCGGCGAAGCATGAACATACTACATCGCTGCAGTGGTCTCGCGGAGTGCTGTGTTGTGGACACACTTAATCCCCAAAATCGTAATTTTCCGCTGGTTGTTTGTGCACCCATAAACTGCACAGTGCTGGCCTGTAGCCTTTCGATGAGTATATATGCCACTATTTACGAGCATAAGTCATTCGTGACAAAAATAAACGGAAACATCGAAGGAAAGCTACCACTCCGCAATGCAAGCGCAAGACAAGCTCACAGTCCAGACCGAACAGGCAACACTGACACATACTCTCTACGCCAGACCGTCGGAAGCGCCCTCGTGAAAACGTCTATACACCGACGTGGCCGCGGCTGTACACTCGGCCACAAAATATTGCGGGATGCGCGAGCGCGTGGCAAACCGGTCCTCCTCCCCTTCTAGCGGCGCACCCCTGGTGTCGAGACTGACGCTTGCGCGCATGCGCGTCCCTTCGTGAGTGACTGCAAGCGTGCATGTTCCCGCGCTTGCTCTTTGCGCGCCGGCGATATCCGAGTGTAGTCGCGAGATGGCGGTTTCGACGGGCGTAACTTAAAGTCCCTATATAAGAAAAGTACCGCCATCCTTTGACAAATGCCGCTTCGCTCTCTCCTGTGTTATCCTGTATCTCCGATTGGACGATGATAGCGCGCGCTTTTCACTTCTTTATATTTTCTTTTTTTCCGCCTCAGAGCCATGTTGAAAGTCCTCTGCGCAGCCGCAGTCGCCGGCGGCGGCAGCGGCGCGCGCCCGGCCTGAAAGCTTCAACGTGGACTTTCTAGGTGCGCCACCGTCGACTTGGCTTTCGCAAGCAAAAAGTAAAGAAAAAGCAAGCGCTTTAGGAGAGGAGGCGGCGGAGGAAAGAGTAGATGGTGGTACTTTTCTTATATAGGGACTTTAGCATAACTATGCGAACAGTGATGTATATATATATATATATATATACCCTTTGCTAACAATTTTTATGTCCAGCTCTATGGCGACAGCAATTATAGCGACACTTCAGGCAAATTGTCGCGGTTGTCGTCGCCGTGATGTTCCGCATTAAATCCAAAAGCCATATACGTGAGCGGCCCATACCCTGTGGGTGCGGGAAAAAGCACGTAATAGGGAGCCGAAAAGGATGGTGGCTTGATGGGCATTATCTTCCCATGCGCTCAATATTCGGGTTAGTTGTAGGTGACGTGATCAAACGCGAATGGGAAAGAGAGCACGCGCCTTCTTCTCTAGCCCTGCCGTAGTTGTGAATGACTGTGCGCGGCTGACGCTTATGGGGCCCGCGTGCCATGTCTAATTGTTGGTAATATCATTGGTGGGTGCAATGATAAAGGGCGACCAGGGATGGCTGCTAACTTCATGCGCGCTGTCTTCCTTGCCGGGCTGTCTTTCTGGGCCCCTAGTGTTGCAGAGTTAAGAGAGAGAGGTCATCGCAGGTCCCTCACAGAGGCCGTCAGTAGTGGACATAAACATAGGCAGATAATGATGATGAATCTAATTTTCAGAGCTGCAGTGAATCGCGCGGCTGTACGAACGCCTCCGCTGCGGCGTTCTTCACAATGCTTGCATTGTGAAAGCAAGTGCTCGAGTCATCCAGTGAGGTATTTACAGGTTTACATGGTCCGTGCAATGTCCACTATGCTTACTAGTTTAATTTTGAAGTGAATGTTTACAACAATTTATATGGACACTATAACCAACGTACAGAGTCGTGTAAGGGCCAGACTTTTACGTCACGATTTTGACGAGCCTTTCATGGGACCGGGCCATTTGGCCTCATTTTTCCAAATACGAGTATCAAATCCTCCGTAAACCAGTAGCGACGCGCGAAAGTAGTAGCGACGCGCGACATCCAGTAGCGACGCGCGAAAGTACGCTGCGCGTGACAATTCGCTGTTGAGCCCGATCAGAATCAGCGCACGGAACGCGATTGCTTCTCGGTTGGATGTCTTTTTTTTAATATTGGCTGTCAGTTTATGGGTGCGGCCCTTACACGGGTGCGATCCTTACACGGATTTACACGGTAAGAATCGTCCTTCGTGTAACTGTCTTCTACTTCGCTATCACCAATACTGCTTCGCCTTCCCAGCCAAACTGCACTCTTTTTTATTTTTTTAGTACTTGGAGTCCGAGTATAAGCGCTGCTGCGCATGACTTCTGGACTTCTATTTATTCTGATTTTGAGTGACTCTGGCTTGGCATCATTTCGGTTGCTGTGTGAATTCTATATACAAGGTGTTTCAGCGAACATAATGAAACTTTTGCGCACACAACAACACGAAACCACAACGAAGAAGTACACAAGGACCGTTGTGGTTTCGTGTTGTTGTGTGCGTAAAAGATTCATTATGATGCCAAACCAACTAGCCCGCCTATCCGGTTTAATTCAGCGAACAGTTTCCAAAATTTTTAAGTTCCTAGTGTCTTGCGAGTTCCACGGCTAGAATTTGTAAATTGCAACACGGGCCATACGTTAATATGTTAAAAACCTAATTGGTGGTATTTTTAATTAGTTTTACATTTACATTTCAATTTTTTATACATTTCAATTTTTTAGAGGTAATGAATGAAATCGTAACTAGGTTGATCTCAGAAGCAGCAATTCAAGTGGCAGGTAAGGCACCAAGGCAACCAGTAGCTAAGCTCTCCCAAGAAACCAAGGACCTAATAAAGAAACGAAAAAACATGAAAGTGTCCAACTCAAGAGATCAGACAGAATTCGCTGAACTGTCAAAACTGATCAACAAGAAGAAAGTAAGGGATATTCGAAATTATAACGTGGGAAAGATTTGGGAAGCCGTGAAATATGGACGCAGTATTAAATCAGTAAGAAGAAAGCTTGGCATAGGACAAGGCAAGATGTATGCACTGAAAGATAAGCATGGTAATATTGACACGTACACATGTTTATCTTTCACCGGTAGCCGCTTTCAACATTGGCTGACAAATGTTAAACGTTATCGCTCGGCGCAGGACGCGCCTGCATTGGAAGCTTCTCGGACGTTATCAATGCTTCTATCCGTCGTCTGTGGTCACCGACGCCCATGTAATCTGATTGTATGAGCGACGGGAAGTATCTAGAACTTTCTGGAAGACATGTGCATAGCAGGGATTATTCTGGGGCCTTCAATAACTCATGTATAAAAGCCGACGCGTTTCGCCGCTGATCAGATTTTCGACGATCGCCGACTGTGTTCGCCGCTATCGTTGTGCTTTGAGTGTAGCTTGCTTTTGTGGGCACAGGTTCGCCCAATAAACAACCAGTTTCGTCATACACAGTTTTGTGACTGTTTTCTCTACCGTCACTACTACGTGACATCTGGTGGAGGTGCTAGTTCGTTCATGCACCGAACGCCCCCGCAAAGCCGCGACCCAAGCCCGAAACCGGAGAACGAGACCAACGTCGCCAAGGACCAGCGAGCTAGCCGTAGGCAGCAAGGACTTGTGCCGGAGTTCGGACTTCTTCCCGAAAAGACCACTGCAATCAAGGCCAAGTCAACGACCAAAATGGCAGCACCAGCGTCCCCCATCCTGCTGCAGCAACCTCGGGAGCCACCGACTTTTCGTGGATCATCGGCTGAAGACCCTGAAACCTGGCTTGAGACATACGAGAGGACCGCGACGTTCAACAAATGGAGCGACGACGACAAGCTGCGCCATGTGTATTTTTCATTAGATGATGCTGCTCGGACCTGGTTTGAGAACAGAGAGACCGTGCACCCTGGTGACTTGGGACCTATTTCGTGAGAACTTCATGAGGACTTTCACGAATGTCGTGCGAAAAGAAAGGGCCGAAGTTTTATTAGAAACCAGAGTGCAATTGCCGAACGAGAACATCGCAATCTTCACGGAGGAGATGACTCGCCTCTTCCGCCACGCCGACCCCGATATGTCAGAGGAAAAGAAAGTTCGGTTCTTGATGCGGGGCGTCAAAGAGCATCTATTCACTGGATTGATGCGCAACCCGCCCAAGACTGTGGCAGAATTTGTTTCGGAGGCCACAACCATCGAGAAGACCCTTGAAATGCGAGCCAGGCAATACAACCGCCGTGCACTGACAAACTACGCCGAAGCTCAAGCTCTAGGCGCCGACGACCTGCACGAGACGATCAGAGCGGTTGTACGGGAAGAACTACAGAAATTATTCCCAAGATCGCATCCTCAGGTGACTTCAATCGCTGAAATAGTTAAAGAAGAGGTTCAGCGATCACTAGAAGTGCCAGAAGTTCCGGTATCGCCTCAACCACAGCCGCAAGCGATGACCTACGCCGCCGTCGCCCGTCGTCAAGGCCCCCCTCCGCGCTCGCGCCAGGGCCCCGTAACGCCGCAGTTCCGTCGTCCACCGCCGCCGCCGCCAGCACGCCCGCCCGTCGCCCAGCGCAGCTCCCAGCGGAAGACGGACATTTGGCGCGCCCCCGACCACCGCCCGCTATGCTATCACTGCGGCGAAGCCGGCCATGTCTACCGCCGATGCCCATACCGCGAGATGGGCCTACGAGGGTTCGCCGTCAACGCGCCACGTCCACAGCTTGGCGAGCGACCACGTGACATCGCCGACTACCTTGCCGGAGCCCAGTGGCAACCACGACGGCCCTCACGCTCGCCGTCACCAGGCCGCTACATCTCGCCGCATCGCCGCCTGTATGCCGGCCCAACCCGGGGCCGATCTCCCAGCCCATACCCGGGAAACTAAAAGCAGCAACCGATGGAGGTGCGGTTGCTGTACGACGCAATGCCGAAGATCCTCCGCCGCCGACGACGACGACGATTCGCGAATCATCACGACGAGATATCAGCACGCCGCCTAGCAACAGCCTTGACAGCACATCGCCGCCGAACGAAGACCTTCCGACGCGACGTAGCAGCAGCAGAGCAAGCCGACGCAGCCGTGATCCGACGCCACGAATTAACCGCAACGCCAGACGCCGGTCTACCGATCTAGACGTGCTCATCGATGGTCATAACGTCACCGCTCTCGTCGACACTGGCGCCGACTATTCAGTTTTCAGTGGCGCATTCGCCGCCAAGTTAAAGAAGGTGCAGACGGCTTGGCAAGGACCCGATATACGGACAGCGGGAGGTCACCTAATAACGCCGGCTGGAATCTGCACAGCGCGAGTCACGGTAAACAACCGCACTTACCCGGCGAGCTTCGTAATCCTGCAGCACTGCTCCAGGGACGTCATCCTAGGCATGGACTTTCTACACCAACATGGTGCAGTCATCGACTTAAGGTCCAAGTCGATAACGCTTTCAACACACAAAGCGATACCGCCGGATACATGCATCAGTTACCATGCCTTGAATGTGCTTGAAGAACAAGTCACCGTTCCGCCTCACTCCAGCGTAATGATTTCCGTCGGTACGGAAGTGCCTGCAGACATGGAGGGCGTCATCGAGGGCGATCATCACTTACTGCTGTACCGTGAAATTTGCGTCGCTAGAGGCATAGCTGAGCTACGTGCAGGGAAAGCAACGGTGATGCTCACGAACTTCAGCCCCGAATACAAGCACATTAACAAAGGCACCACGGTTGCCTACATCGACGAAATAGTACAAGCCAGCAGTGCTTTCGCCTTCACGGATTCCAGTGCACCCGCAACGACGACTATAATACCTGAAGCAACTTTCAACGTTAATCAGAACCTTCCCAGGCATAAGAAAGAACAACTAAAAGCTCTGCTCCTGCAATACAAGGATTGCTTCTCGTCGTCGTCAAAAGTTCGACAAACCCCTGTCGCCAAGCACCGAATCATAACCGACGAAAATGTCCGCCCACTGCGTCAGAGCCCGTACCGAGTTTCGGCACGCGAACGCGAGGCCATAAGGCAACAAGTCGACGAAATGCTACGCGACGACATCATCCAGCCGTCCAAGAGTCCGTGGGCGTCCCCCGTGGTGTTAGTGAAGAAGAAGGATGGAACCCTACGTTTCTGCGTCGATTATCGTCGCCTCAACAAGGTCACGAAGAAGGACGTATACCCCCTTCCACGGATTGACGACGCCTTGGATCGACTATACAACGCAAAGTATTTTTCGTCGATGGACCTCAAAACCGGCTACTGGCAAATCGAAGTCGACGAGAGGGACCGGGAGAAGACGGCCTTTATAACACCAGACGGACTGTTCGAGTTCAAGGTCATGCCGTTTGGTCTTTGCTCGGCACCTGCGACTTTCCAACGCGTCATGGATACAGTACTGGCAGGCTTGAAGTGGCAGACTTGCCTCGTCTATTTGGACGACGTCGTTGTGTTTGCCTCAAGCTTCGAAGAACACCTGCGGCTCCTTGAAACAGTTCTTCAAGCAATCAAAACCTCCGGACTCACGTTAAAGCCAGAAAAGTGCCGCTTCGCATATGAGGAGCTCTTGTTTTTGGGCCACGTCATCAACAAGTCTGGAGTGCGCCCCGACCCTCAGAAAACTGCGGCCATCTCCAACTTTCCTCTGCCCGCTGACAAGAAGGCAGTGCGTAGATTTCTGGGACTGTGCGCCTATTACAGGCGCTTCGTCAAGGATTTTTCACGGATCGCCGAGCCACTGACGTACCTCACGAAGGCCGACGTCGAGTTCAAGTGGGAGATGCCGCAAATCGAAGCACTTGAAGAACTGAAGCGACGCCTACAATCGCCGCCCATCCTTGCGCATTTCGACGAAAATGCCGATACCGAAGTCCACACCGACGCAAGCGGCGTAGGACTCGGCGCCGTGCTTGTGCAGAGGACTGATGGACTAGAAAGGGTTGTAAGTTACGCTAGCCGGTCGCTATCGAAGGCGGAAGCAAATTATTCCACAACAGAAAAGGAGTGCCTCGCCATCATCTGGGCTACATCAAAGTTTCGCCCCTACCTCTATGGCAGGCCCTTTAAAGTTGTGAGCGACCACCACGCCTTGTGTTGGCTAGCTAACTTGAAGGATCCTTCAGGTCGCCTCGCACGATGGAGTCTGAGACTTCAAGAATTCGACATCACCGTCGTTTACAAGTCCGGGCGAAAGCACTCTGACGCCGACTGCTTGTCTCGCGCCCCCGTCGAACCGCCGCCACAGGATGACCAGAATGACGACACTTTCTTGGGACCCATCAGTGCCGACGAATTCGCCGAACAACAGCGAGCCGACCCGGAACTAAGGAACCTTGTAGATTACCTGGAAGGCAAGACCGTCACTGTGCTGAAGGTGTTCAGGCGAGGATTGGCGTCGTTTTTCTTGCAAAACGACATTCTCCTAAAGAAGAACTTCTCACCTCTCCGAGCCAACTACCTCCTCGTGGTACCCTCAGCATTGCGTCCAGAGGTTCTGCAAGCTCTCCATGACGACCCAACGGCTGGACACCTCGGTTTTTCCCGCACGCTCGCAAGGATACAAGAAAAATACTACTGGCCTCGCCTCTCTGCCGACGTCGCCCATTACGTAAGGACATGCCGAGACTGTCAGCGACGCAAAACACCGCCGACAAGGCCAGCCGGACTTCTACAGCCAATCGAGCCACCTCGCCGACCGTTCCAGCAGATTGGGATGGACTTACTGGGGCCTTTTCCGACGTCGATGTCCGGGAATAAATGGATCGTCGTAGCTACGGACTACCTCACCCGCTACGCCGAAACAAAAGCCTTGCCCAAAGGCAGTGCCGCCGAGGTAGCCCGATTCTTCGTTGAGAACATCCTCCTGCGTCACGGTGCCCCAGAAGTCCTCATCACCGACAGAGGTACTGCCTTTACGGCAGAACTAACTCAAGCCATCCTGCGATACAGCCACACAAGCCATCGCCGGACCACCGCCTACCACCCGCAGACGAATGGCCTCACCGAGTGCCTAAATAAGACCATCGCCGACATGCTGGCAATGTACGTCGACGTCGAACACAAGACGTGGGATGCCATCCTTCCGTACGTGACCTTCGCATACAACACGGCCGTGCAAGAAACGACGCACATGGCGCCGTTCAACCTGGTCTACGGAAGGAACCCGGCAACGACGCTTGACGCCATGCTACCGGACGTCACCGACGAAGAAAATCTCGACGTTGCCACCTATTTGCAGCGTGCCGAAGAAGGTCGACAGCTCGCCCGCCTGCGCATCAAGAACCAGCAGAGGACCGACAGCCGACACTACAACCTTCGACGACGCTACGTCGAGTACCAGCCCGGTGACCGTGTTTGGGTCTGGACTCCGATACGCCGACGAGGACTTAGCGAGAAGCTGTTACGTCGCTATTTCGGACCATATAAGATCACCCGACGTATTGGCGCACTGGACTATGAGGTCGTGCCAGACGGCATTTCGCAATCACAGCGGCGCCGGGCACGACCTGAAGTCATCCACGTGGTGCGTCTTAAGCCTTTCTACGCCCGCTGACAAACTTAGGTACTTTGTTACTTTGTTACTGTTTTTTGTTATTTTGTTTATTACGCATGGTTTTGTTTTCGCTTTCGTGTTTGTTTGTAGCATCGGGACGATGCTTTTTAAGGGGAGGGTATTGACACGTACACATGTTTATCTTTCACCGGTAGCCGCTTTCAACATTGGCTGACAAATGTTAAACGTTATCGCTCGGCGCAGGACGCGCCTGCATTGGAAGCTTCTCGGACGTTATCAATGCTTCTATCCGTCGTCTGTGGTCACCGACGCCCATGTAATCTGATTGTATGAGCGACGGGAAGTATCTAGAACTTTCTGGAAGACATGTGCATAGCAGGGATTATTCTGGGGCCTTCAATAACTCATGTATAAAAGCCGACGCGTTTCGCCGCTGATCAGATTTTCGACGATCGCCGACTGTGTTCGCCGCTATCGTTGTGCTTTGAGTGTAGCTTGCTTTTGTGGGCACAGGTTCGCCCAATAAACAACCAGTTTCGTCATACACAGTTTTGTGACTGTTTTCTCTACCGTCACTACTACGTGACAATATCATCAGCAATTTCGATGACATAGTAAAAGCAGCGGAAGAATTCTATACTGACCTGTGCAGTGCCCAAAACAGCCAAGCTACTTTCATTCGAAATAGTGATGAACCGGATACAGAGGCTCCTTCTATAACTAGCGATGAAGTTAGAAGGGCCTTGAAAGACATGATCAAGGGAAAAGCTGCTGGAGAATATGGAATAACAGTAGATTTAATCAAAGATGGAGGAGTATCTTGCTTGAAAAGCTTGCGGCCCTTCATACGCAGTGCCTCACAACGTCAAGTGTACCAGAAAGCTGGAAGAACGCCAACATTATACTAATCCATAAGAAGGGAGACGTTAAAGAATTGAAGAAATATAGACCCATCAGCTTGCTTTCAGTATTATATAAAGTATTCACCAAGATAATTTTCAATAGAATCAGGACAATACTTGACTTCAACCAACCAAGAGAATAGGCTAGCTTCAGGAAGGGATATTCTACGATGGATCATACCCTTGACATCAATCAGGTAATCGAGAAATCTGCGGAGTACAATAAACCTCTCTACATAGCTTTCATAGGTTATGAAAAGGCATTTGATTGAGTAGGCATACCAGCAGTCATAGAGGCATTGCGTAATCAAGGAGTACAGGAGGCATACGTAAATATCTTAGCAAACATCTACAAGGATTCCACAGCTACCTTGGTTCTCCACAAGAAAAGTAGAAAGATACCTATCATGAAAGGGGTCAGGCAAGGAGACACAATCTCTCCAATGCTATTCACTGCATGCTTAGAAGTATTCAAGCTCTTAAACTGGGAAGGCTTAGGAGTGAGGATCAACGGCGAATATCTCAGCAACCTTCGGTTGCAGATGACATTGTACTATTCAGCAACAATGGAGACGAATTACAACAAATGATTGAGGACGTCAATCGAGAAAGTGTAAGAATTGGGTTGAAGGTGAACATATACAGAAGACAAAGATAATGTTCAATAGCCTGGCAAGGGAACAAGAATTCAGGATCGCCAGTCATCCTCTAGAGTCTGTAAAAGAGTACGTTTACCTAGGCCAGTTACTCATAGGGGACCTTGATCAGGAGAAGGAAATGTACAGAAGAATAAAATTGGGCTGGAGTGCATACGGCAGGCGTTGCCAAATCCTGACTGGGAGCTTACCACTCTCGCTGAAAAGGAAAGTGTACAATCATTGCATTCTACCGGTGCTAACATATGGGGCAGAAACTTGGAGGTTAACGAAGAAGCTCGAGAAGAAGTTAAGGACCGCACAAAGAGCGATGGAACGAAAAATCTTAGGACTGACGTTAGGATACAGGAAGAGAGCGGTGTGGATCAGAGAACAAATGTGGATAGCCGATATTCTAGTTGACATTAAGTGGAAGAAATGGAGCTGGGCAGGCCATGTAATGCGTAGGACAGATAACCGGTGGACCATTAGGGTCACAGAATGGATACCAAGAGAAGGGAAGCGCAATCGAGGTCGGCAGAAAACCAGATGGGTTGACGAAGTTAAGAAATTTGCAGGCGCAAGTTGGAATACGCTAGCACAAGACAGGGGTAATTGGAGATCGCAGGGAGAGGCCTTCGTCCTGCAGTGGACATAAAATATAGGCTGATGATGTTAATGATGATGATGACATTTCTATTTTTTGTGCAAGTAATGTCCACCTCTTCGAGTAGACCAGCTCCTGAACTAGAATTGTGCTATCTGCCACAGGCAAACTTTAAATATTTTTTGAAAATGTTTGCTGAAACACCCCGTATTTATGGCCTCTGCATGCAAGTGGCGATGTTTCCATCCCTAATGCGTAACTGTTGTAAATAATTAGAAGGGCTTTTTTTCTTTCATTTTGTCGCCAGTCGTTAGCATTGCCTACTGGAAAGAGAATCAATATTGAGACACATATCACTCACGTGTTTTTCACATGCCGTTGATAGAAGACTCTGACGAAGAGGTCACTGAAGTCTGCAGGTTTTTTTCCGGGTCAAAAAAGCACGCAGATTTTGAAGTAATTTGAAGTGAGGTGAACGTACATCAACATATTCATTCTCTAGGTATAAGCTATACATTTAGTTGGCTACCTCCTTCTCTTTAAAAATATAATAAGCTTTGTCCTTTTTATATATTTAAATATATTGTGTCTGTGCGTGGTGTTGTCAGCGAAAATTTAAAAAAAAATGTTAAAGTGAGGGAACACGGAAGAGGTGGCAGCCGCTGGTGCTTCTAATGCGCTTGTCCACCTATTGTCAGGATTTGCCGAAATAAAGCGAAAATATAAATGAAAAACTGTGCATGTCCGCTTTTAGCCACAACAAAAGTGAAAATGTGGAGGCAACGCAAGAGAATCCTCAAATTATGTGGGTAACAGAACTCAATGTACTGATATTTTAGGGGCGGAGGGGGGCTCAGCCCCCCCCCCCTGGGAAATTTCCGGAGGGGGCTCGAGCCCCGGAGACCCCCCCCCCCCCCGCAGTCGGCGCCTATGTGTACAATTCATTATGATCTTGAACACAGCGGGCAATTTGATAAGGCAACAAGCTTCTGAAAACAACAATCCCAATTATTGTGACCGAACACAAAGCACAGATTAGGTAACTGGACATGAAAAACGAAAGGTAGGGGAAATTTCTCGTTTTTAAATTTAGAAATCGCAATTACCGCGATCACTGGACCACTAAATCATTGTGAATACAAAATAGCATACATAGCAGCGAAAATAAACAAATTTACAGCAGCCTTTTCACCATGAAAAAATAAGAGCATAAAATGTAAAAAACACTACCAACGACACCTCTCAACAATGGGTCTTTCTCCAGGAGCATGGATGTGCCCTTACTATAAAACTGACATAAAATCTGCAATATAGCTGTACATCGCACTTCAGAAGCACTGCAGCAGAAGACTTCATGGGACAAGTCACAATGAGACTGCTATGCTCAAGGCATGAGAAAATAGTTGTTTTTAAAGCAAAGTTTATACACTAGGAGACGAAGAGGGCTATTGTACACAAAGAGTGCACAGCAGATGAAAATGAATCAACTCCCACCTGCATTCTCACCTGCCCTGCAATACTTACATCCAGCCCAACAATCAACTCTCCACTGCCGTCTATAGTGCCCTTTCTCTATACTTACATGTTTCATTGATTATTGTCTCTTTCTTTACTGATTGAGCAAGAATCAGTGTTTCGGCACATTTCCCTGGGAAATTTAGCACGTTCCGTCAACTATTTTCCTCAGATCACGCCTCCCTTGTTCCAATGCTTGGCAATACGCTGACAAGTGCTATTCTGGGCCGGTATTTTGTAGCGATGCCTTTAAATTAATAATGCCTTTTCGCGCTTATCGCGCTTTGTCAGTGGTCAGAGCAACGGTCCGCTCGCGTTATCAACGGGATCAGCCAGCCGTGAGCGGTGGAAGATAAGACTATTCTAAAATAAGTCATAAGGCATCGCTACAAAATCGCGGCCCTGTTCTTTAAACTTACAATCCTTCCTCATGCTTCCAATTTCTACGTCATGCTCTAAACAGTGACGTCCTTCCTACTCAGTTGATGTTGGCCTCCCACTATTTACGCGGGTCTTGTAGCTTTTCAACTATAGCCTGAAATTTGCTGCTGTCTCTTGAAACCACCATACAACATATTGACAGGTATACATGTTTAACTTGCACCGGTGGCCGCTTTCCACCGGCTAACAAATGTTAAACGTTATCGCTCGGCGCAGGTAGCGCCTGCATGGGAAGCTTCTCGAGCGTTATCGATGCTCCAATCCGTCCTCTGTGGTCACCGACGCTCATGTAATCTGATTGTATGAGCGACGCGAATTGTCTAGAACTTTCTTGAAGACACGCGGGCACCAGGGATTAATCTGGAACCTTCGATGACTCACGTATAAAAGCCGACGCCTTTCACCGGAGATCACATTTTTGACGATCGCCGACTGTGTTCGCCGCTATCGTTGTGCTTTGAGTGTAGCTTGCTTTTGTGGGCACATGTTCGCCAAATACACAACCAGTTTCGTCATACACAGTGTTACGACTGTTTTCTTCACTGTCTCTACTACGTGACAATATTTTACATGTTTCGCCCTCACTCTGGGGGACTTAATTTATTTATTTATTTATTTTATTTACAAAATACTGCAGGCCCATGCGGGCCAAAGCAGGATGGGTAAAATTACAACAGAGCATTCAGGATTACAATACAATACAAGCATACAAGCATCCAAAAGAAAACAAACCAAAACGCTCACATCTCTGTTGTGATATTAACAGATTAAAAATTGATCAGGTCTATTGAGTCAGTGCTGTTTAGCAATGACAATGGTACTGCGTTCAATTCAATAGTACGGGGGAAAAAGGAAAACTTAAAAGTGTTAGTTCTTGTTTGATAGGGAGTTAAGGATTCAGAGTGGTGATGTCTGGTTACCCTTGTAGTTAATGTGCGTATATATGGAGCAGGATCGATCGAGAGTTTGTTATTTTTGAGGAGGAAAAGAAATTTACACCTTCGAATTTTCCGCCGTAATTGTAATTTCTGTATACCTTGATTGCGCATGACAGTTGTTGGTGAGTCGCTTATACGGTACTTGGAAAAAATAAACCTAACTGCTTTCCGCTGAATCATTTCTAGTGCATTAATACTGTGTTTATGTGGATCCCAGACAGTGCATGCGTATTCCAATTTCGGCCGAATGAGTGATTTGTATGCATGAAGTTTAGTTTCCGGGTGCGCTTGTTTTAGTTTATGACGCAGAATACAGAGTTTACGAAATGAGGCAGCACATACATAGGAGATAAGTGAATTCCAACTTAAGTTGTTAGTTATTGTCACACCTAAAGATTTATATTCATTCTCTTCAACGAGATGATGAGTAGGAAGATTATACGGAAGCTTCCGCCTATGTCTTTTCTTGGTTATTTGCATGTATACTGTTTTTTCTTCATTCAGTTGCATGTACCATTGTTTACACGATGAATAAATGCTGTGAAGGTTACCCAGGCAGCACGACAGCACTGGGCCAAGCATGGTCCAATGCTGGCAGAAATTGGTACGAACTATGGCCCAATCCTGGCATCATGGCAAAGTGCAACCCGATCCAAGGTTCACCCACTGTTCGAGCCAAGATTGGCCGTACAGTTTGCCATTGTATAATCCAATGTAGTTCAAGCATAGAGCCAGTGCACAGCCATCCTGTATCCAGTCTTTCAAGAACATCCAGTGCTCAGCCATTCTGTATCCAATGTGTTCCAGAATACCCAGTGCTCAGCCATTCTGTATCCAACGTGTTTCAAGAATACCCAGTGCTCAGCCATTCTGTATCCAACGTGTTTCAAGAATACCCAGTGCTTAGCCATTTTGTACCCAATGAGTTTCAAGAATATCCGGTGCTCAGCCATTTTGCATCCAGTGTGTTTCAAGCATAGCCTGTACTCAGCCATTCTGTTGCTTGTATGCTGGCTTACTGCCTATACAATTAGTAGCGAAGGAAACGTGATGGAAATAAGTGCTGGAAGGAAACTTGCTGCAGACACACGCAAGGCGTAAACGAAAATATAATTTATTTAGTATACTATTTACAGTACTATTTTACTATTTACAATACAATTCTTGAACTGATGCAGGCATCAGTAGGGGTGCTCAGCTCCAGGGGCAGCAGCAGGAGGAGGGGCAGGGGCAGCAGGGGCTGCAGCAGGGGAAGGAGCAGGGGCAGCAGCAGCCGGACAGGAGGGGCCGACGGTGGACTTGCCAGGGACCTGAGGGCAAGGGTCGGGCAGGGAGAGGGCAGCAGTGGGCAGGCAATGATTCCTGCCCTGAAGGGAGGGACCACCGGGCTGCTCTGCTGCAAACGTTTCTGTGAAACGCCTCTTCCTGCCACCACCGCTGTCTACAGACCCTGGCAACCACTTAATGAAGTCCTGTGCTTGTGTGAGGTCGCCCCCCCCCCTTTCGCACAGATGACATCTGCACACAAACATGCAAAGACCACAATTAGTACATACAGCATGCACCGTAAAGATCACCCACAATAGAGCAGGCAAACACATTAAACAAAAGAAAACCTTCAAGAGACTTAGTGAAATAAGTTGCTAAGTCTTTAGCACACAGTTTATCTGACAGAATTTGCAACCGCAGCCAACCTTATTGAATCCGAGGTTCACAGCATGCTCAGCGGCGAAATGCAGGATACGCAAAGTAATGCTGCGGATAATTAAATGCTATCGCCTTCCCCGCCATGAAAATTCTTGATCCATTTACAGGATCTTCATCCCTGTTGCCTTCGTTGACATTCTTGTTTTTTCACCCTAACATAGCGTTAACGTCATCAGTGATGATCACACCATGTCTTTACTAACCGAGACATATTCAACTGTCTCACCCGCTGATGCTAAACGTGTAAGCTGCCTGGTGTGATGCAATTCATCGGCATGCTCGTCAAGCAATTCACCTAAGCTGCCATTGGTGCTAGCGCAGAGCACACTTTCGCAATTTCTGCAAGGGCAGTGGTGACTGAGTATGTGGCTTTCATTGTAAAAAATGAAATCAGCCAACAGAGACGCCCAAATTTCTTCGTTGTAGAAGTTGACAATTTATATGAAAGACACGATTTTGGCAAGGACAACCTCTTGTTATGCAAGCCATTTCGCTGTAGAGGAGTTCGGCTGTACACACAATACTTCAACAATGCAAAAGGAATACTGAGGAAGCTTTACCTGTGACTATCCGGCATAACTTTAAATTGATGAATGCCCTCTTCCCCTTCCTGCTATGAAGGCTGTAAAGCACTTGGACGGGGTGCGCCATTACAGCCTTCATGGGATACGATGCCACCTCGCGCAGTGACTTCCCTCCTATTTGCAGGAGGTTCTTGCGCTGCAAAAGACAAAAATTGCCAGAGATGTGGAAATGAGCATTGTATGCGGCAATGTTTTCAAGTTGAAAAATCTACCCAATACTACCAGAATATAATTTATTGCCAAGTGAAGTGAATTTTTAGCTGAGTGCAAAGCAACACATTTTTGCTGGAAGAGGTTTGTGACGCAATGCCCTTTAATTGTAAATGTGCTCTACAACACCTTAGCGTTACTAGAATAAACACAAACACGAAGTGCATCAGGTCTTGTCTGTTCTGTGCATTTCATGTTTGTGTTTCATAACCCTTAGCACAGTAACTATGTTTCATAGTAACTACCTCTCCAAGCTTTCACTATCACTTGTAAGCGCACCAACTCTACTCCCATGCAAATTCCCAATGCATAATTAGGGGATGTGACACTAGAGTGCAGGAAAGCCAGATCTACATACGTGTGGCACAAAACAGCTTAAAGGCATACCGACATGATATTTTCAGACCTTCACATTTTGCGTTAAAGCGACTGACAACCAGTTTTTAAAGACGTAGTTTTGTGGTAACCAAAAGTTAACCCTCAGCAGTGTTTACACCTGCAGCTTCGCAAATTGTGAAAGCAGCCTATCATTCTGCTTCACAGGAGTGAGTGCAACTGCAGTTAACTGCCTACATTTTGGCCTTTTCAACCACTTTTGAAGATATAAAGCTAGTACAATAAGTTTGCATTGTCGTACAGACCTTCTTACATTTGTACAGCGTTTTTCCCCCAAATACACACCTACATCATGGCTGCCTGGCCCCCATTATCATTATTCTGTCGATAGACTTACCAAGCCAACTCATCAAAAACCAAGGCAGTGCCACTTTCACTACAAACGAAGGCTTATCAGCATATTGTAAGGTAAAAAAATAACAGAAAAATGTGGACTGCATTTCAATACTAATAAGAATACCATGAAACCCATACAATAATAGAAAGCCATGTGATAGGCCTCTTATTCATGGTAAATAAGGAACAGTGTCCTGAAAGCGTAGGGAGACGTAGACACACCCCAAGTGCGGACTTTCAACTGGTAAGTTTATTGAGTGAACGAGTTCATGAACAGCTGAACTGCACATACACCTGGAAGGCAGTGAACAATTTATTACATGCACTCGTGGTTAGATCAGGTGATAATAAACAATAATGAATTAATAAAAATAAAAACCATCGCGCTGCACCGCTGTCAACGATTTGCGTGGTCTAAAAAGGAAATTTCTTCTAAGAAGACTATTGCAGGCTGACTAATGCAACCTGGTCCTGCTTTCTGTATTCTATAGGCCTCGCAAATTTCATGCGTCAATTGGTCTGTGAGGCGAAAAAGAATCTCGGTCCGACAGAATTCTGCAGTACACTCTCAGTCATGGCAATGCATTGCGAAATGCAAGGCGCAAACAGTGCATTTTGGTGCTCCCTGAGGCCCACGTTTACACACTGCCCCGATTGTCCCACGTACACTCGGCCACAGGTGAGGGGGATCCTGTACACGATTGCAGTGGCGCAAGGCAAACACACATGTTAGTGTGCCTTACAGGGCAGACGCTACCTACTTTCTTTCTGGCTGAAAAGAACAAAACAAATCTATGCCATGCCACGATCCCCCCCCCCCTTCAACCTGTGCGAACGCTAGTGGATGTATGGCTAACGGCTTGCTTCTTGGTGCCGCATCTTTACTCTCCAAACTTTACTCTTCGCACAAGCTTTCCTTAAGACGCCAATAGCATGCTGTCTTGTGGAAAGTTCGTGCAAGAATTGAAGCATGCTATGGACACTAGCGTTCGCACAGGTTGAAACAAAAAAAGGGGGGGGGAGGGGATCGTGGCATGGCATAGATTTTTTTTTCAGCCAGAAAGTGGGTAGCATCTGCACAGCAGTTACAAAATGTGTGGAGAAAGGTGCAAATGCCAAAAAAGTCTGCCTTGTAAGGCACACTAATATGCGTGTGCCTTGCGCCACTTCAATCGTGTACAGCTACCCCCTCACCTGTGGCCGAGTGTACATGGGACAATCAGGGCGGTGTGTAAACGTGCGCACTCAGGGAGCACCAAAATGCACTGTTTGCGCCTCGCTTTTGGCAATTCGGGTGCACTGCAGAATTCTCTCAGACCGAGAATCTTTTTCGCCACACAGACCAATTGACTCATGAAATTTGCGAGGCCTATAGAATACAGAAAGCAGGACCAGGTTGCATTAGTCAGCCTACAATAGTCTTCCAAGAAAGAGAAATTTCCTTTTTAGACCCCGCAAATCGTTGACAGCCGAGCAGTGTGATGTTTTTTTTAATTCATTCTTGTTTAGTATCACCTGATCTAACCACGAGTGCATGTCATGAATTGTTCACTGCCTTGCAAGTGCATGCACAGCTCAAGTGTTCATAAACTCGTTCATTCAATAAGTTTTCCAGTTGAAAGTCAGCACTTGTGGTGTGTCAAGTCTCCCTTCGTCTACGTTTTCAGTGCGCTGTTCCTTATTTACCATGAATCAATACCAAGTTGTTACAGTTTGCCCTCCTCTTCAGGCCACTTATGCATCTTCATGTTTTTGCCATGTGGCGCGCCAAGGGTCATTTTTCGCAACTTTTGGGGAAGAATTAAAAATATAAATCCCCATTTAATGAGAAAAACATGGCTTATTTTAACCAGTAGGATAGGTCATTTTTGCACAAGCGGTTTTCTCAATTCATGTTCCGAGTAGTTGTCTGTCCCTTTACGTGAAGGTTACGGACTCTAAAACCCCAGAAATATACTAGCAAACCCCAGAGTGCACTAAATACCTCATTTATACTAGTTTTTCTACAGCCAGGTTTCGTTTAGCTTTCTCCCTCTCATAACATCATGGCACAGAAGGCAACCACGTAAGACATCGGAAGGTTTGACACTTGCTTCGACTTGCTTGTCGAAAGGATGTTTTGGCTTCTACACAGAAGCCTTGTTCACTGACTATTATTGATTTCATTTAGCTACAACAGGCATATGGCCAACGACTATGTCAGTGAACAAGGCTTCATGGGGAAGGCAGAACATATAACCCCTTCAACAACACTATTTTGGTCTGCATTACATTCATTGTGGGTTTAAACTGGGTGGGAAAAAGCCTGTCAAAAAACAAAACGGATGGCAACCAAGGTGAAAAAACATTAAACAATGCTATTTCCCCTTCACGGGGGCCATGTTCTCTCTATGGCCAGCATCTGTTTTTGCCATGAATGTTCAATGCAATGGTTCGAGCTGTTCGCAATTTGACCAACTTTCCCAACCCTTGTCATTACGGCATGGAAAATGGGGCACCCCCATTACAATACCGTATTTACTCGCATAATGAACGCACTTTTTTCCTTTGAAAATATGCGCAAGTTGGGGGGGGGGTGCGTTTATTATGCAGGGTAAAATTTTGAATGATTTGTTTTGAATGATTTGTTTGAAAGAAAGCCGCAATTTCGTCCGCAAGGCGAACCATCGATTGCGATAGCAAATGCGCAGAGAGCTATACAAAGTAAGGATAGTAGTTCTATCGCCCGTATAAACTTCCAAAGTAATTTAACCAGCATGGTGTCAGCGCGCACAGGCAAACATGAACCAATCACACTCGATGACCGCGGACACTCACAGTCGAAATGCTGGTGTGAGGAAGCGCTGCAGCAACAGCGAGCGAAGTGACCTTCATGCCATGTATCACTTCAACGCAAACTGAGCGGCGATAACGGAGTACGCTCAAAAGTATAAGCTGCCGTCGCACCTAGACTCAGCCTCCGACGCAGATCGTTTTCAAGATAGGGCACGCCCGGCCGTGCAATGTGCAGTTGCTGTGCCGCCTCCCTCCCCTCCCAACGGCGCCATGCACACGACGAAATACGGCGCGTTTCTTACCCGCTTTCTTCCCTCCAACGCGGGATAAAGCCGCGATCATTGGCGCCGACTTCAAAAATGCACCTGGAGTGTCCATATGATGCTACCGCTATAAAAGTAGGAGACACACGTACAATTCAGCGTCTGATACAATCGTACCCACTGAATGCCATATCGGACGCCGCATCGTACTGTGTCTCTCCTACTTCACGGCAGCAAGTTCAGGGTGTGTTTATTTCGCGGGAGAAAAAAAATTTGAAATTTTGACGACGAAAGTTGGGGGTGCGTTCATTATGCGAGCGTGTCCATTACATAAGTAAATAGGGTATTTCACTTATTCAATATGAAGGGCATAAATTCTCTTACATAATGTAGAATAGTGGTAGATAAAACAAAGCACAGAAAAATCAGAGTAGTGGAATAAAAAGTAACAGGGGCCACAGGGTATGTGGGTTTACATTCTTAAAGTAATTGCTAGTGCTCTAGAAAATGCTTTGAACCATTGCATGAAACTGGATAGTTTAGGAGTTTGTTTCATGGGCTTGTAGCACAAGAAAAAAAATGTTAGTGCAATCAGGCAATTCGACAACAGGTACACTAGACTTGCTGCAAATGTGGTTTTCATTACATATCCGACTGCAATGCAATTTTCAAACTCTATTATTTAGAAAACAAAACTGTAGATTAAAATGAGGTAAATACAGTATATACAGAACATCATTGCACCCCTTTTCCTGTACTGTGTCCCACTTGTTTGCACTGCTATTTATCATTCACGATGTGCCAACTCGTCTAACAAAAAGAATTTATTCACAAGTGCTCTACATTGTGTCCTTCTATAGAAAGCTGCCACAGTTTGCATTTTATATCAGCAATAGATTTTTATTAACTTAACGATTTACTCCTGCTTCATGAATGTATCTCTACGGAGAGCTGTTGGAAATCACCGATTCAGCAAGCCACTATGGCAGCTCAGTGCCTATGGCGTTGCGGTGCTGAGCTCGAGGTGAAAGATTTGATTCTGGCAGTCAGGGTCACATTTCGATGAGGTCTCATTGCAAGAACACTAGTGTACGCTTAGATGCATGTTAAAGAAACTAAGGTCCAGTCCAAATATGTCATTAGAAACTATACAGCAGGGAACAAATTATTTCCATGAACTCTTTAGTGTGTGCGATGCAAAGTTCCTTCACATAGAACCCACACCATGTTTCATGAAACAGCACAGAACTTCCACATGTTACATAGCCTCATAATTACAAATAAAAGGGCAGTACAAACCAAGGTGGCAGCCACAGCCTCATCCCGCACGGCTGCCTCTAATTCTTTAATATTGTCGGCAGGTAGCCGAGGAAGAACTGGAGGCACCGTCGACAAGGCAGGCTGAGACACTGCACGGGTCTTGTTAAGAGGCTCAGTTTCATCCAGCCTCTCAGACACGACCCGTACTTCATGCCTCAGCTGCACCCGCAGCAGCATCGCTGAAACACAAAAATATTTACTTCACAGCAGAAGCGGTAGATTTATGGCATATTTGGTTGTTTCAGAGCACTCTGGTAAATGCAAAGTATCAGGATTTGTACAGGTCTCGGTGACAAAAATTCATAGGTATTTAAAGACTTTCAAGGGTACCTCCAGCAATAGAAGGAGAGGTGGAACCATTC
The DNA here is from genome assembly GCF_013339745.2 of Dermacentor silvarum. NCBI lineage: Eukaryota > Metazoa > Arthropoda > Arachnida > Ixodida > Ixodidae > Dermacentor > Dermacentor silvarum. The sequence goes on along the minus strand of NC_051163.1, from coordinate 145,671,604 downwards.
TATTGTGTCCTAATGGGGAGTACCATATTTTCTGGTCTATAAGTCGCATCTTTTATAAGACTCAACCCCTCAAACCGGCAGCTTTTCCAGAAAAAAACTTTGTTGCATGCACTTCGACTTGCCACTTTAGCCTGAAGCTGTCACCTCTAGCTTCCTGGTCAGCCCAGTTGGCAGAGCGACTGCTCTGTAAATGTAACCCTGCTCCAAGTTTGCCTTCCCCTTTCACATAAGCATGAGCATAAAAAAACAAAAAACACTAGCAATTACCCGACAGCTCCGTGGTGTCCACAGCCAACTCGCATTCCGCCTTCTTGGCCCTCCTCTTTGCCTTGTCATAAGTGCCTTTGAACAAAGTAAAAATATTCAAAACAGATTATAATAGACACTAGAACGACAAGCAACCTGTTAAGCTGTGCAGGCTACATTCAACGGACAAATGTCACGAATAAGATATTTGTGACCTCTGTGAATGCCCAAAGCAAACTGCGCAGACATTGTGAACAAGCTGGCACAGCTTTGATGACGTCAAAGTATCAGTGGTACAAGTTAACATAACTCAGGAACTGTAGAATGCCACTAAAGAATTAGTTTGTCATTGTTTTTATATTCTTTGCAAGTTTTCAGTTGCACCCACCGCCACCAACAGTCAATGTTATGACATATCGGAGACAGTCAAGCACCTGCAAATCTCAATAAACAATGAATCATTTATTATTACAAACCCCTTTCAATGCAAAAATGCAGATTGCATTTGGTATAACTTGGGATGGCAACATTCAAACTGGCCAAAAGGTGCAAGCCTCTTGATGCACAGTTTTTAAAGTTAGATGTTTAACAAACTATGCAACCTTCTAAGGCAGGTTTACACCTGCAAGATATCAGCCATAAAATGGCAAGAGTGCTGTTAATATTCAAGCTATTGCTAATTTTACAGATGTAGGCATTGCAAGCTAGGCGGGGAAAAATTATGCATAATAATAAACAGCGAAGGCTTGATTACTTTCCTGTATGTGCAACAATGGTGCTTGTCAACAATAATTGCAACATTTTCAACAGCTATACCAGAGTGCATCATACACAAACTTTAAAGAAAAAGGGGGGGGGGGAGGCAAACGAACTGTGTTGGTCCTGACCACCGTGGTCTTAAAGGGACACTAAAGAGAAAAGTACTTCTGCATCAGTAAATTACTGTTAAGTCTACACAAACAAAACAAAGTGCATGTTCTTTGGAGTTTGGTTGAAAAAGTGCTAGTATTCATGATGCACGTCATCCAAGTAGCAAAGCAATGAGCCAACTTTTTATTTGTTCTAATTGTCAAGATGTTAATTTGGGAGATGAGCATCATAAGTGACACCAAAACAAACCGTTTCCAGTGAGGAACACATTGTGTGCTTATTTTTTCCGGCAATGAACCCCCCCCACCCCATGAAATTTGAAAAAGATCATGTGCATGGAATTGCAGGGCCCTGAAACTGTCTTAGTGGGTAAGCAAGCTGGCCCTGTCATTGACAATAACATAAATATTCTTTACACAATGCACCAACAGCTCCCCAACAGCTCCTCGGAACTGGTTTTGGCACGTAAAACCCCAGAAAGGACAGTTAACTTTCCCCGCTGAGACTGTTGGATGGCACAGCAACCTTTTGCACACGAGTGCATTGACGCATGGCAGTTTTCATACTTGCAGGCTTCTCTCCACGAGAAAAAAAAAACATGATGTGGACCTTGCTAGAAGCATGTCACTCTAATATATCATACAACTTCCTGATCAACACCCTAACAGATAGATGACTAAATTAAAAGCGTTAGCTATAACTAATTAGGTGCCAAGGGCTAATAAATTACTGGCCATTTCTCAACTGGACTCTGAATAACATGCACTTGGTTTTATTTGTGTAAAATTATCTGTGTATTTTTAAAGCTTGTTACATAACAGCTGGGACACTATACCATCAGGGTTTTTTTTGTTACAGAGGGTAGTGGTCACAGGTACAAGGATTAGGTACAACACAATGTCATTCCTACTTATCCAATGTTAGCTGTTGCAATAATACGAGAAAAAAGAACCGTATTAATGCGACACAATATTAGGTCAAAACAAAAGGAAAGCGTGGTACAGTAATTGGTACATTTAGCATATGAGCACTTAATACAGCCATGAGACAGTGAAAGGGCTGCAACAATACATTGCAGTTACTGCCCTCATAAACTCATAATCTTGAACTTAAACTGTTTGAATGAGATGACAATACTACTCTTTTGATTTACTTGGTATATACGAGTTCAAGGTACAAGTTCAACAGTCAGTTAAGACAGCCGAGCATAAGGTTAGCCGTGATATGTACGTCAAACTTCTACAGGGTGCTGAATAATTTCGCTGCACCTGTTCGAAAAAAGGTTTTGCACTCATCACTGCACTGTTCTTGCTCAAATTTTGCAGAACGATCACATTTTGGGGTCGCCTTCGTTGAGTATGACACTTACCACAGTTAATTGCCTGGTGCTTTTAGAAAAAAAAAGTGAGAATCTGCCTTCACTTGTGGGGATGTGACCTGCTGCAACGAGAGCACTAGCATAAACTTGTGTCGCTGCCTGCTGTAGAAAGCAGCTGGTCAGGGAGGTTTGCCACATGTTCCAGGAGCAGGCAACATGCGGCAAACCTCCCTGACCAGCTACTTAACGAAACTTAACACCCATGAATTTTGTATATGTAATGAAATTTCAGTCTCACGAAGAACAAAAATCGTCTGTGTGGAAACGCGACTGTCACGAATAAGCAATTGGTGCAAAAGTTAGGTGCAGAACTATTACTACTGACGTAAACCACCTCATGACTTGCCGAGAAGCGTGTTGACTGCTGCACATTATCTCATAATTTCTGCCTAAGGAAGCTGGCATGACATCAGAATCGCCGCGCGTATAAGGAGCCATTCTGCGCCTAGTCTCCGCGTCTAGTACGGGGCACGCTGCAATTGAGAAGTTTTTTTCTATGCACCGAATCTGTTTTAGAGGTTTTGCTAAAGATCCACGTGTGCCACAAGCGCTCCGCTATTTACATGCGCCGTTTGATTCATGTGGTCGATCCACTGCATAAGGCTGGAGCTTTCTGTGCAAGCATGCGAAATCGGCGGTTTCATTAGAGCATGTATCCTTTTGCACGAGGTACAATTAAGCTCGTCTCCCATGGAGAGCAAAGCTAGCGGAAGGCGGTGAAAGTTTAGGCTAAGTTGTGAACAACACGTGGCTGAAGCGAAGTGTTACATGATCTCATATTGTGGCACTAACACGCACCACTCGTACTGGACGAACAGGGAGCCATTAGGCCACGCCGAGCACTAAAGAAGTCTCTTAGATTATTTTTCAGGTGCTTTAATGTTCGCATAGAATCCACATGGCTTTGTTTGGCACCACCGCAGCAGTGACGTCGGAATTTCTCGCGAAAACGGCTAATTTATTTCCTGGCCGGCACGGTTGCGTGTAGACTCCGCTGCCCTAAACGATGCAGGAGATGAAGTGCTTGTGGCCGGGTAACACGCGCATAGATCCCCGACAGACCTCATTCAAGATCTATAGTGTAGCTATATCGCGCAAGTCGTGCATGAAATCTACGCCCAGCGTCTTTCTGTGCATCAAAAAAAAGCGGTCTAGTCAATGCCATTCCGGAGTATATAACATGCGCGCATGATTGAACTCATCTCGAGCGCACGTAGTACGCGACCGATCGGCCTAGCCACACGTGCGCTCGCTGCATATTTGGCACGCGCCATTAACTACGCAAATACTCGCACACGACGTTGACCCGTAGATGAGAATGCACATAAGGTACAATCACGACAAGAAAACTCTCGTATTAAAAATGCATACTCACGCACACGTTGACTTCAGTCTCCTCGGTTACCACGTTGCGCACAAGGCAAGGCTGTCGTCGATGGCGATGGCGCAAATTCCGGGACGAAAGGAGAGAGAGGAAATCGAGGAACCGACGCTCTCTTTTTTCTTTTTTTTGAGTCACCTCTCGAATCGCCAGTGCAAAAGTACATTATTATTTAATTAATTACGGCGGATGATACGCAATAAAAACAAGCATACCGGGAAGCGCGTTCAAGTCGCGTGGGTCGCACCAGAATCATTGAATGACAAAAACGAAAAAAAATGTATACTAATGTTTGTATTAATTCGATCCGCAATCCGGCTTTCCGTGGCTGTAGAGTGTACTAGTGGCTGCTTCGCTACGGTTTGCAGGTGGTGTAGGTGAATCGAACGTAGCTTTGACACGTTCTATTCACCTGTATTAACAGCTCATTCGTTTCAGCGGTGCAGCAATGGCGCCTTTGAACACCCTATGAGAAATCCGCCGTTCGTTTCAAAATATACAGGAAAGGTGCAGGGCTGGTTCGCGATTTTGCTGCGCCCTTTCTACTGTCGGTGCCGACTTTGTGCAGTCGTGCAGGTACAGTGTCCTAGAATGTACACATACCTTATATTCTAATAGACTGTGGTACAGGTGCGAAGCAGCAGCGCAGCAGACGACACAGCACACATGCACAAGCGCCGTTAAAACCCAGCTTACGGCTATCTGCCGTGTCTAGGCAAGCGCGGGTATATTAACGTCTCCGAAGCCGATTACACCAGCAGCTCAAGACCTATTTAACGCAAGCCGTGCACATTGGTCGGACAAAACACACACCTGCACCGGGTCAGCACTTCGGCATTTGTTTCGTGTGCCGCGCTTTTCGTGAATCGGTGCGCGAACTGGTTCACAGTGGTGCAGGCGAATCGAACGGGCCTTTAAAAAATCCGTTCGCTTCATGGAAGAACGGAAAAAAAATGTCGCAGTTTCGCCCGAAAGGCGAAGCATCAATGGCGATAGCGAATTAGCAGAGAGCTATTCGGAGTAGGGATAGTAGCTTTATCGGCTGCATAAAGTTGGACACATTCACTACTAACTGAATTAACAAGCGTGGTGTCAGCGCGCACAAGCACACATGAATAAATCACACTCGATGACCGCAGACAACCACTGTCAAAACGCTGGCAGCAAGCGCAGCTGCCGCAGCGAGCGAGCGAAGGTTCGTGCGGTTTATCGCTTCAAGGGAAAACTGAGCGGCCGAATGCACAGCATACAAAGGTCAGAGCCGTTTGGAGGTCGCTTGCAAGATACGGTGCGCGCGACAACACCGGCAGCCCGTACCGGCGCAAACATAATAAAGAACCAAGCGCAAAGTACATGAACGCATTTGTTGGCAGAGTAGAAGCCGCCTCCCCCCCCCTCCCTTCCGCGCTTCCTTCCCGCTTTGCTCCTTTCGCGTGGAAGATTGCGTCGCCAGTTCCCCTTGCGCCCGGTTGCAAGATTTTATCGCCCTTGGACTTTATACGGAACCTCACGCCGACGACGGCAGAAATCTGCTTGAAGTGTCCATATAATTGCTATCGCAATAAAAACTTCCTTCATGGAGGAAGAAATTTTCTTCCTCCAGGAAAAAATTTTCTTCCTCCATGGTTCGATTCAATTCGGCTCATGCGTTGGCAGGTCGGCTGCTCCTTGCTGTGACTGACTGCCCCACTGCACTGCTGCTGTCCACGCTTTCGCCTCGCCGTCGTCTTGCGTTTTTCGGCACGGGCTACAGCATTGCGGTTTCGGCATCTGACTCATCCCTCTCGCTCATCATGCCCTCCAAGTGGAGGAAATGTCGAGTCGTAAGAAAGGAATACAAGATAATGAATGAGCTAGGACTCGCGCAGCTTGTTGGCCTTCCTTGTCCAACGACGAAGCTGCAAGCTTCACCTCTGCCGACAGTTCTCGTGTAGAGCGACTTTCGCCTCCGAAGCCGGGAACCAGCAGACAATCGTGAAGTTCAATTTCCATGGATGACGGTGGTGAGCCTCCGTTCAAACGGTTGAACGAGCGTTCGAGAAGTGAAGCCTTTGTTGACGACGTCTGTAGACAAGAAGCTCCTTTTGTAGAATGCCAATCAGATAGTGCGGGTACGTCCTCATGTGAGCACAGCGACTGATAGCAGCTCAAGTGACAAAGGAGGTCCCCAAGGTAGCGATTCAAGTGATGAGTCTGATGACTTTCTCGCTTCAGACAGCTTCACTGGGCCAGATGAGGGAATAGCCTTCACTTGTAGTCTAACGCTCTCTCATGTACTTTCCGAACAACTGTCTGCAAGTGAAGAGCTTGCTGTAATTGCTTCCAAACATAATATGACGCATGCATGCATTAACGATGTCCTCGATTTCTGCCGGCGAAGAGGCATCTCTGACCTTCCAAAAGATGCTAGGACAGTTTTGAAAACTGAGCGCAAAGCTCAGGTGGAGCAAAATGGTTCATTTGTGCACTTTGGCCTTGCAGAAGGAATTCGTCAAGTGTTGCAGCCGGGGCAAGTAGTTCCAAGTGAACTGAAGCTACAAGGCAACATTGACGGAGTCCCTCTTTACAAAAGTAGCCAGCTTGCCTTTTGGTCCATTTTGTGCCGCATAAAAATGTGGAGGCATCACTGCCATTTCATGTCAGTGTGTACTGTGGTGCAGGGAAGACGCTATGTCTGCAGGATTACCTAGAGCCATATGTGCAAGAAGTCTCCGACCTAACCTCTGAGGGGTTAAGCATAGGAGGTGCTCATGTTCGGGGGAGCATTGGAGACATGGTTTGCGATGCTCCTGCAAGGAGCTACGTCAAATGTATTGTTGGCCACACTGGCTATTATGCGTGCGAGCGATGCAACCAAAAAGGGCAGCACATTGAAAACAGGGTGACATTTCCCAAAGTTCATGCAGCAGCACGATTGCATCATTTCGGTCTCAAGAGAACAAGCGCCACCATTGTGGGTTTTCCAGTGGTAAGGCCCTGTTTGTGCTAGCTTAATATATTCTCAAACTGCTCAAATATATTCTCAATTCATTTCTGTAATTGGCATGATTTAAATAGAGCTGCTTTGTTTTAGAAACAGATCCCATTCTGTGCAATCCCATTCTGTACGAATTAAAGCGTTGGAATGCATACAGTCTAGTGCTGCAAGGTATGTCCTGGGGCGGTACAATCGGTTTGATAGTGCAACGGAATGAAAAAGAATCTAGGATGGACTCCTCTTAAGCAAACACCGCAAAAATCTTCGCCTCAAGCTTTTTTACGCTATATAAATATCAAA